>NC_140594.1:25861229-26574877 GCF_964204655.1 Triturus cristatus | reverse complement strand
TGACCTGTGTCTACAGTTCCTTGCTGTGTGAGGGATCCCTTCAACTTTGCCCATGCCTGCTCAGCAATGTCTCCGCCTGCATCGTCTGTGCCATCCTTGGTAGTCACTGTACTTGTGTATGGAGTATGTTGCCATGGCTTAATGTGGACATGGTCCCTTTTCCGCACTATGCATGTGTGTACTCCCAGCCTAGCACACGTGTTACTTGTTCTGCAGGGTATTTGGGCACCTGATTGACAATTGGGGCATTGTATCTGTGGGTACTCCACCCTTTTCCTTCCATGGGAGGCAACAACTTGTTGGCTGCCCCAGCTCCTGTACATTCCTATCAGTCCAGGAATGTGGGTGACAGTGTGTGTTCCCTTAGGCTCTCTTAGTTTAGTGGGGTTTCACATGAGGATACAGTCTTGTTGCATGATCTCAGTGTGTGTATTGTGCTGCCACCGCCAGGGGTGGGTATGCATGTGTAATTTGTCATCACACCCACATGTGGTGTGTCATGCAGTGGGGGAAGGACATCCATCCTCATGGGAGTGGGACACTGCTGTCAGTGATGTGTTGTCATGGCACTATCAACATAGTCGCACATTGTGGATGCCTTCATGCACCCATGGAGTTTTGCTAATGGGAGGATGATGTACACACCCCCATGTCTCTGTCCACTGCTGGGAGGACTCTGCACCCACCCCACATTTGTCTGGGCACTGCTGGGAGTGATAGGCACCCACCCCTCATATGTCTGGGCACTGCTGGGAGTGATAGGCACCCACCCCTCATATGTCTGGGCACTGCTGGGGGTCCTCTGCACCCACCTCTCATATGTCTGGGCACTGCTGGGAGTGATAGGCACCCACCCCACATTTGTCTGGGCACTGCTGGGAGTGATAGGCACCCACCCCTCATATGTCTGGGCACTGCTGGGAGTGTTAGGCGCCCACCCCTCATATGTCTGGGCACTGCTGGGGGTCCACTGCACCCACCCCTCATATGTCTGGGCACTGCTAGGAGTGCTAGGCACCCACCCCTCATGTCTGGGCACTGCTGGGAGTGTTAGGCACCCACCCCTCATATGTCTGGGCACTGCTGGGAGTGATAGGCACCTACCCCTCATATGTCTGGGCACTGCTGGGGGTCCCCTGCACCCACCCCTCATATGTCTGGGCACTGCTGGGAGTGATGGGCACACACCCCTATGTCTCTGTCCACTGATGTGGATCGTAGCACGACACCCACCCACCCGCCCACACACTCTGAAGCCCTGGGTACCGGCCGTACCACCATTGTTGGGGTGACGTAGGGGTACGGCCCGTACCCAGGCCTGAAGAGCGTGGGTACGGGTCGCACCACACGTACCCCTACGTCACTCCAACAATGGTGGTACGGCCCGGACCAGGCCTGAAGAGCGTGGGTACGGGCTGTACCACCATTGTTGGGGTGACGTAGGGGTACGCGTGGTGCAACCCGTACCCACGCTCTTCAGGCCTGGGTACGGGCCGTACCACCATTCTTGGTGTGACGTAGAGGTACGCGTGGTGCGACCCGTACCCACGCTCTTCAGGCCTGGGTACGGGCCGTACCCCTACATCACCCCAACAACGGTGGTACGTCCCGAACATGGAGGAGGTCCAGATGGTTGACAGTGTCGAATGCAGTGGATACATTCAGGAGGACCACGATGCATGAGTTACCGGAGTCGAGGATTCTAAGGAGTCATCAACTATTTGGAGGGTCGCAGTTTCTGTACTGTGACCCTGGCGGAAAACTGATTGGAGAGTGTCTAGGAGGTTGTTTGTTTGAAATGTGTGAAGCTAGTTGGTGTGTGTTGGGGGAGAGGCAAAGCCTAGACTGCCCCCTATTACTGGGCTCTGATGCTCTGTGGGAGCTCCATGTTTCTAGGGCTGTGTACTGAGCTATGAAAGTCTGTGGGGGCTCCACGCCTAGTGCACCCTGTACTGGGGTCTTATGTTTTGTGGGAAGCTCCTCCCTTAGTGTGCCCTGTACTGTGCTCTGAAGGTCTGTGGGAGCTCCATGTCAATAGGGCTGTGTACTGAGCTCTGATGGTCTGATGGTCTGTGGAAGCTCTATGCCCAGTGTGCCCTGAACTGGGCTCTGAAGGTCTGTGGGGACTCTACGCCTAGTGTGCCTGGTACTGGGCTCTGATGGAGACCCTCGCATTAGTGTGCCGTGTACTTGGTTCTGAAGGTCTGTGGGGGCTCCTCCCCAGTTTGTCCTGTTGTAATTGGCTCTGAAGGTCTGAGAGGGCTCCACGCCTACTGTGCCCGGTGCTGTGCTCTGATGGTCTGTGGGAGATCAGTGCATATAGGGCTGTGTACTGAGCTCTGAAGGTCTGTGGGGGCTCCACGCCTAGTGCACCCGGTACTGGGCTCTGATGGTCTGTGGGAGCTCTACGCCTAGTGTGCCCGGTACTGGGCTCTGATGGTCTGTGGGAACTGTACGTCTAGTGTGCCCGGTACTGGGCTCTGATGGTGTGTGGGAGCTCTAAGACTAGTGTGCCCGGTACTGGGCTCCGATGGTCTGTGGGGGCTCTACGTCTAGTGTGCCCGGTACTGGGCTCTGATGGTGTGTGGGAGCTCTAAGACTAGTGTGCCCGGTACTGGGCTCTGATGGTCTGTGGGAGCTCTACGCCTAGTGTGCCCAGTACTGGGCTCTGATGGTCTGTGGGAGCTCTAAGACTAGTTTGCCTGGTACTGGGCTCTGATGGTCTGTGGGAGCTCTACGTCTAGTATGCCCGGTACTGGGCTCTGATGGTGTGTGGGAGCTCTTAGACTAGTGTGCCTGGTACTGGGCTCTGATGGTGTGTGGGAGCTCTAAGCCTAGTGTGCCTGGTACTGGGCTCTGATGGTGTGTGGGAGCTCTAAGACTAGTGTGCCCGGCACTGGGCTCTGATGGTGTGTATGAGCTCTACGCCTAGTGTGCCTGGTAATGGGCTCTGATGGTGTGTGGGAGCTCTATGCCTAGTGTGCCCGGTACTGGGCTCTGATGGTGGGTGGGAGCTCTAATCTAAGTGTGCCCGGTACTGGGCTCTGATGGTCTATGGGAGATCTACGTCTAGTGTGCCCGGTAATGGGCTCTGATGTTGTGTGAGAGCTCTAAGCCTAGTGTGCCTGGTACTGGGCTCTGATGGTGTGTGGGACCTCTAAGCCTAGTGTGCCCGGTACTGGGCTCTGATGGTGTGTGGGAGCTCTAAGCCTAGTGTGCCTGGTACTGGGCTCTGATGGTGTGTGGGACCTGTAAGCCTAGTGTGCCTGGTACTGGGCTCTGATGGTCTGTGGGAGCTCTATGCCTAGTGTGCCCGGTACTGGGCTCTGATGGTCTGTGGGAGCTCTAAGACTAGTGTGCCTGGTACTGGGCTCTGATGGTCTGTGGGAGCTCTACGCCTAGTGTGCCCGGTACTGGGCTCTGATGGTGTGTGGGAGCTCTAAGCCTAGTGTGCCTGGTACTGGGCTCTGATGGTGTGTGGGACCTCTAAGCCTAGTGTGCCCAGTACTGGGCTCTGATGGTGTGTGGGATCTCTAAGCCTAGTGTGCCTGGTACTGGGCTCTGATGGTCTGTGGGAGCTCTATGCCTAGTGTGCCCGGTACTGGGCTCTGATGGTCTGTGGGAGCTCTAAGACTAGTGTGCCTGGTACTGGGCTCTGATGGTCTGTGGGAGCTCTACGCCTAGTGCGCCCGGTACTGGGCTCTGATGGTGTGTGGGAGCTCTAAGACTAGTGTGCCTGGTACTGGGCTCTGATGGTCTGTGGGAGCTCTACGCCTAGTGTGCCCGGTACTGGGCTCTGATGGTGTGTGGGAGCTCTAAGACTAGTGTGCCCGGTACTGGGCTCTGATGGTCTGTGGGAACTCTACATCTAGTGGGCCCGGTACTGGGCTCTGATGGTGTGTGGGAGCTCCAAGACTAGTGTGCCCGGTACTGGGCTCTGATGGTCTGTGGGAGCTCTATGTCTAGTGTGCCCGGTACTGGGCTCTGATGGTGTGTGGGAGCTCTACGCCTAGTGTGCCTGGTACTGGGATCTGATGGTCTGTGGGAGCTCTACGCCTAGTGTGCCTAGTACTGGACTTTGATGGTGTGTGGGAACTCTAAGCCTAGTGTGCCTGGTACTGGGCTCAGATGGTCTGTGGGAGCTCTATGCCTAGTGTGCCCGGTACTGGGCTCTGATGGTGTGTGGGAGCTCTAAGCCTGGTGTGTGGGACCTCTAAGCCTAGTGTGCCCGGTACTGGGCTCTGATGGTGTGTGGGAGCTCTAAGCCTAGTGTGCCTGGTACTGGGCTCTGATGGTGTGTGGGACCTCTAAGCCTAGTGTGCCTGGTACTGGGCTCTGATGGTCTGTGGGAACTCTATGCCTAGTGTGCCCGGTACTGGGCTCTGATGGTCTGTGGGAGCTCTAAGACTAGTGTGCCTGGTACTGGGCTCTGATGGTCTGTGGGAGCTCTATGCCTAGTGTGCCCGGTACTGGGCTCTGATGGTGTGTGGGAGCTCTAAGACTAGTGTGCCTGGTACTGGGCTCTGATGGTCTGTGGGAGCTCTATGCCTAGTGTGCCCGGTACTGGGCTCTGATGGTGTGTGGGAGCTCTAAGACTAGTGTGCCCGGTACTGGGCTCAGATGGTCTGTGGGAACTCTACATCTAGTGGGCCTGGTACTGGGCTCTGATGGTGTGTGGGAGCTCTAAGACTAGTGTGCCCGGTACTGGGCTCTGATGGTGTGTGGGAGCTCTAAGACTAGTGTGCCTGGTACTGGGATCTGATGGTCTGTGGGACCTCTAAGCCTAGTGTGCCCGGTACTGGGCTCTGATGGTGTGTGGGAGCTGTACGCCTAGTGTGCCTGGTACTGGGCTCTGATGGTGTGTGGGAGCTCTACGCCTAGTGTGCCTGGTACTGGGCTCTGATGGTGTGTGGGAGCTCTACGCCTAGTGTGCCTGGTACTGGGCTCTGATGGTGTGTGGGAGCTCTAAGTCTAGTGTGCCTGGTACTGGGCTCTGATGGTGTGTGGGAGCTCTACGCCTAGTGTGTCCGGTACTGGGCTCTGATGGTGTGTGGGAGCTCTACTCCTAGTGTGCCTGGTACTGGGCTCTGATGGTGTGTGGGAGCTCTAAGACTAGTGTGCCTGGTACTGGGCTCTGATGGTGTGTGGGAGCTCTACGCCTAGTGTGCCTGGTACTGGGCTCTGATGGTCTGTGGGAGCTCTACGCCTAGTGTGCCTGGTACTGGGCTCTGATGGTCTGTGGGAGCTCTATGCCTAGTGTGCCCGGTACTAGGCTCTGATGGTCTGTGGGAGCTCTAAGACTAGTGTGCCCGGTACTGGGCTCTGATGGTGTGTGGGAGCTCTACGCCTAGTGTGCCTGGTACTGGGATTTGATGGTCTGTGGGAGCTCTACGCCTAGTGTGCCTAGTACTGGACTTTGATGGTGTGTGGGAGCTCTAAGCCTAGTGTGCCCGGTACTGGGCTCTGATGGTGTGTGGGAGCTCTAAGACTAGTGTGCCTGGTACAGCGCTCTGATGGTCTGTGGGAGCTCAACGCCTAGTGTGCCTGATACTGCGCTCTGGTGGTCTGTGGGGGCTCCTCCCCCAGTGTGTCCTGTACTGGTCTCTGGTGGTCTATGGGGGCTCCTCCCCCAGTGTGTCCTGTACTGCGCTCTGGTGGTCTGAGGGGGGCTCCTCCCCCAGTGTGTCCTGTTGTACAGTGCTCTGAAGGTCTGTGGTGGGGGTTCAGGGAGGACTCCTCGCCCAACCAGAATTTCAAAGCCTCTGCAAAAGCCGTTGCAGCAAAACAAACAGACAGCATGAGTGGGAGAAAAAGACCCGAGATGTTTGAAGAGGAGGCTCTACGTCTAGTATGCCCGGTACTGGGCTCTGATGGTGTGTGGGAGCTCTAAGCCTAGTGTGCCCGGTACTGGGCTCCGATGGTCTGTGGGGGCTCTACGCCTAGTGTGCCTGGTACTGGGCTCTGATGGTGTGTGGGAGCTCTACGCCTAGTGTGCCTGGTACTGGGCTCTGATGGTGTGTGGGAGCTCTAAGTCTAGTGTGCCTGGTACTGGGCTCTGATGGTGTGTGGGAGCTCTACGCCTAGTGTGCCTGGTACTGGGCTCTGATGGTGTGTGGGAGCTCTAAGTCTAGTGTGCCTGGTACTGGGATCTGATGGTCTGTGGGAGCTCTACGCCTAGTGTGCCCGGTACTGGGCTCTGATGGTGTGTGGGAGCTCTAAGACTAGTGTGCCTGGTACTGGGCTCTGATGGTCTGTGGGAGCTCTACGCCTAGTGTGCCTGGTACTGGGCTCTGATGGTGTGTGGGAGCTCTAAGACTAGTGTGCCTGGTACTGTGCTCTGATGGTGTGTGGGAGCTCTACGCCTAGTGTGCCTGGTACTGGGCTCTGATGGTGTGTGGGAGCTCTACGCCTAGTGTGCCTGGTACTGGGCTCTGATGGTGTGTGGGAGCTCTAAGTCTAGTGTGCCTGGTACTGGGCTCTGATGGTGTGTGGGAGCTCTACGCCTAGTAAGCCCGGTACTGGGCTCTGATGGTGTGTGGGAGCTCTACGCCTAGTGTGCCTGGTACTGGGCTCTGATGGTCTGTGGGAGCTCTATGCCTAGTGTGCCCGGTACTGGGCTCTGATGGTCTGTGAGAGCTCTAAGACTAGTGTGCCCGGTACTGGGCTCTGATGGTGTGTGGGAGCTCTAAGACTAGTGTGCCTGGTACTGGGCTCTGATGGTGTGTGGGAGCTCTATGCCTAGTGTGCCTGGTACTGGGCTCTGATGGTCTGTGGGAGCTCTATGCCTAGTGTGCCCGGTACTGGGCTCTGATGGTCTGTGGGAGCTCTAAGACTAGTGTGCCCGGTACTGGGCTCTGATGGTGTGTGGGAGCTCTATGCCTAGTGTGCCTGGTACTGGGATCTGATGGTGTGTGGGACCTGTAAGCCTAGTGTGCCTGGTACTGGGCTCTGATGGTGTGTGGGAGCTCTAAGACTAGTGTGCCCGGTACTGGGCTCTGATGGTGTGTGGGAGCTCTACGCCTAGTGTGCCTGGTACTGGGATCTGATGGTCTGTGGGAGCTCTACGCCTAGTGTGCCTAGTACTGGACTTTGATGGTGTGTGGGAGCTCTAAGCCTAGTGTGCCCGGTACTGGGCTCCGATGGTCTGTGGGAGCTCTAAGCCTAGTGTGCCCGGTACTGGGCTCTGATGGTCTGTGGGAGCTCTATGCCTAGTGTGCCTGGTACTGGGCTCTGATGGTCTGTGGGAGCTCTATGCCTAGTGTGCCCGGTACTGGGCTCTGATGGTCTGTGGGAGCTCTAAGACTAGTGTGCCCGGTACTGGGCTCTGATGGTGTGTGGGAGCTCTATGCCTAGTGTGCCTGGTACTGGGATCTGATGGTCTGTGGGAGCTCTACGCCTAGTGTGCCTAGTACTGGACTTTGATGGTGTGTGGGAGCCCTAAGCCTAGTGTGCCCGGTACTGGGCTCTGATGGTGTGTGGGAGCTCTAAGACTAGTGTGCCTGGTACAGGGCTCTGATGGTCTGTGGGAACTCAACGCCTAGTGTGCCTGATACTGCGCTCTGGTGGTCTGTGGGGGCTCCTCCCCCAGTGTGTCCTGTACTGGTCTCTGGTGGTCTATGGGGGCTCCTCCCCCAGTGTGTCCTGTACTGCGCTCTGGTGGTCTGAGGGGGTTCCTCCTCCAGTGTGTCCTGTTGTACAGCGCTCTGAAGGTCTGTGGTGGGGGTTCAGGGAGGACTCCTCGCCCAACCAGAAGTTCAAAGCCCCTGCAGAAGCCGTTGCAGCAAAACAAACAGACAGCATGAGTGGGAGAAAAAGGCCCGAGATGTTTGAAGAGGAGGCTTTGAGGGGGGGTGTCCTTCCGATGGCCCCCGCCGGGGGCGCGCCAGGCCTCGGGGAAGGCCCTGTGCCATTCAGGGCATTGTGCACGCACGGCTGTTTACACTACGTCACCAGGGTGCAACGATAAAGTGCTGTGATAACACGGGCTGCCTCCACACAAAGGCCTTCAAATGGATGAAAGGGACTTTGATGAGGGCCCGGCTTCCGCCCGAAAGAGCGCGCATCGTGGGCAGCGCCGTCAAATAAAATACAATGAAAGCCCGAGGCTGAGGTCAGGGCCTCGCCCTGTCACCGAACATCTTCATCTCCAGTACTCATCTGACTCTGACCCAGCTCTACCGGCCCTTCAGGGGAGGTACCGAGCCGGTGACTAACTGGCTTGTCAGAGTTAAGGGCGGCTCTATCCTCCTCCCGTTCTGATAGGCTTCCCGAGTGAGTGCGATATCTGACTGACTCTACCCCTGCCCCACCAGCCTTTAAGTGAGCTTGACGTCACCCACGTTACCCTAGCGCTAGCAGTTAACATTGGTGGAAATCTTGCCAAAACAACCTAGTGGAGGGGTCACTCCATGCCCCATGATATTTTATAGAAAAGAAGAGTATTGTGCATTTTAAAGTGCACCCGGCCTGTTTAGGGGTGCAGCATTGCAGGGGGACGTATGGAACCCGTTTAATAAGCTGATATTGGATGCTGTGTTCAGGCATTCTCCCAACCTGGTCAGTCGCAGGGACATCCATGCACTAGTGAAAGTGACCGTGCAGCAAGCACTAGTGAAGGTGAGCTGCAGCAAGCACTAGTGAAGGTGAGCGGCAGCAAGAACCAGTGAAGGTGAGCCTGCAGCAAGCACTAACGCAGGAAGCACTACTGAAGGTGAGCAGCAGCAAGCACTAGTACAGCAAGCACTAGTGAAGGTGAGCCTGCTGTGAAGGTGAGCAGCAGGAAGCACTAGTGCAGCAAGCACTAGTGAAGGTAAGCCTGCAGTGAGCACTAGTACAGCAAGCACTAGTGAAGGTGAGCCTGCAGCAAGCACTAGTGAAGGTGAGCCTGCAGCAAGCACTAGTGAAGGTGAGCTGCAGCAAGCACTAGTGAAGGTGAGCAGCAGCAAGCACTAGTGAAGGTGAGCCTGCAGCAAGCACTAGTACAGCAAGCACTAATGAAGGAGAGCCTGCAGCAAGCACTAGTGGAGGTGAGCTGCAGCAAGCACTAGTGAAGGTGAGCTGCAGCAAGCACTAGTGAAGGTGAGCAGTAGCAAGCACTAGTGAAGGTGAGCCTGCAGCAAGCACTAGTACAGCAAGCACTAATGAAGGAGAGCCTGCAGCAAGCACTAGTGAAGGTGAGCTGCAGCAAGCACTAGTGAAGGTGAGCTGCAGCAAGCACTAGTGAAGGTGAGCAGTAGCAAGCACTAGTGAAGGTGAGCTTGCAGCAAGCACTAGTGAAGTTGAGCCTGCAGCAAGCACCAGTGAAGGTGAGCTGCAGCAAGCACTAGTGAAGGTGAGCCTGCAGCAAGCACTAGCACAGGAAGCACTACTGAAGGTGAGCCTGCAGCAAGCACTAGTACAGCAAGCACTAGTGAAGGTGAGCAGCAGCAAGCACTAGTGAAGGTGAGCCTGCTGTGAAGGTGAGCGGCAGGAAGCACTAGTGCAGCGAGCACTAGTGAAGGTAAGCAGTAGCAAGCTCTAGTGAAGGTGAGCCTGCAGCAAACACTAGTACAGCAAGCACTAGTGAAGGTGAGCCTGCAGCAAGCACTAGTGAAGGTGAGCCTGCAGCAAGCACTAGTGAAGGTGAGCTGCAGCAAGCACTAGTGAAGGTGAGCAGCAGCAAGCACTAGAGAAAGTGAGCAACAGCAAGCACTAGTGAGGTGAGCCTGCAGCAAGCACTAGTACAGCAAGCACTAGTGAAGGTGAGTGAGCAGCAAGCACTAGTGAAGGTGAACCTTCAGCAAGCACTAGTGCAGCAAGCACAAGTGAAGGTGAGTGGCCTGCTGTGAAGGTGAGCGGCCGCAAGCACTAGTGAAGGTGAGCCTGCTGTGAAGGTGAGCAGCAGCAAGCACTAGTGAAGGTGAGCGGCCTGCTGGGAAGGTGAGCGGCCGCAAGCACTAGTGAATGTGAGCCTGCTGTGAAAGTGAGCAGCAGAAAGTACTAGTGAAGGTGAGCAGCAGCAAGCACTAGTGAATTTGAGCCTGGTGTGAAGGTGAGCAGCAGCAAGCACTAGTACAGGTGAGCCTGCTGTGAAGGTGAGCGACAGCAAGCACTAGTGAAGGCAAGCCTGCAGCAAGCACTAGTGAAGGTGATCCGTCAGCAAGCACTAGTGAAGGTGAGAGTGCAGCAAGCACTAATGAAGGTGAGCCTGCAGCAAGCACTAGTGAAGATGAGCCTGCAGCAAGCACTAGTGAAGGTGAGCCATCAGCAAACACTAGCGCAGGAAGCACTAGTGAAGGTGAGCAGCAGCAATTAATCGTGTAGGTGAGATTGCAGCAAGCACTAGTGAAGGTGAGCCTGCTGCAAGCACCAGCGCATGAATGCCCGCCGTGTTTGGGCTGGACACGGCTGTCGCTTCGGCTTGAGTGAAGCCTCTTGTAAACCGGCCTCCGGTCCCCTCTGCACACCTTGGCAGGGCGGCTTCGGTGGCCTCACGCCCAGCCTTTCGTGCCTTCAGCCGGACATTCGGCGGTCCAGTGGGGTTCTCCTCCGCAGCACCTCCCCCTTACCCCCCCCCCCTAGGTTGAGGGTTCTCCTCCGCAGCACCTCCCCCTTACCCCCCCGCCCAGTGAGGTTGAGAGTTCTCCTCCACAGCACCTCGCCCTTACCCCCCCCCCCCCGCCCAGTGGGGTTCGAGGGCTCTCCGCAGCAGCACCTCCCCCTTACCCCCCCTGCCCAGTGTGGTTCTCCTCCGCAGCACCTCCCCCTTACCCCCCCCCCCCTAGGTTGAGGGTTCTCCTCCGCAGCACCTCCCCCTTACCCTTTACCCCCCCGCCCAGTGAGGTTGAGAGTTCTCCTCCACAGCACCTCGCCCTTACCCCCCCCCCCCCCCCCGCCCAGTGGGGTTCGAGGGCTCTCCGCAGCAGCACCTCCCCCTTACCCCCCCTGCCCAGTG
Source organism: Triturus cristatus (assembly GCF_964204655.1). Taxonomy (NCBI): domain Eukaryota; kingdom Metazoa; phylum Chordata; class Amphibia; order Caudata; family Salamandridae; genus Triturus; species Triturus cristatus. Next base: position 26,563,944 of record NC_140594.1, on the reverse strand, counting down.
TGGTTCTCCTCCGCAGCACCTCCCCCTTACCCCCTCGCCCAGTGAGTTTGAGGGTTCTCCTCCGCAGCACCCCCCCTTCCCCCTACCCAGTGGGGTTCTCCTCCGCAGCACCTCCCCCTACCCCCCCTCCTCCCGCCGGTGGGGTTCTCCTCCGCAGCACCTCTGCTCCCCCACCCCCCGCCCCTTCTTCAGGCGCCGCTTGAACTCTCTTTGGGCGCCAGTCTGGGCGGAGCGTCCGCGGCCTCTGATTTGGAGAGGATTAGTTTATGTTTGAAAGAAACTTTCCTTTATGGTCTGATAACTGTGGCTAGATAATGGATTAATTGCGTAAGCACACTTGAGGGTCTGACAAGTTGGTAGGACTTGTTTTATTTGAAACTGTAGTTTTGCAAAGTTATCTGTTGTCCATAAAACTTCTAAACAATATTTTTTTCCACCCCTCAGGTGCCTCTTTATAAGTGTCGGAGGTCCCATAGAAGGTGTATGGCCATTATCGCGAATACAACAGTATTCGTTGTATAGAATATTGAAAAAGCTTCCACTTAAAGCCCTGGCGACACCACGACAATGTTGCTGCTCCTGAGTTTCAAAAAGAAAAGGGAAATCCAGAGAGAAAACGACTCTCTTTAAAGGACTTCCTTTCCTCTACAGCGCTCACCTGGCATGACGTCATGCCGTCACTTCTCCACTAGTGAGAAGGGAGCAGTGAGCACATGCACATGATGCGCCTGCTGTCACTGCAGTCCGGAAGAAAAGGGACCGCCTGTGCAGGGCACAAAACAGAGCTGATAGAGACCCGTTTCCAGGCCCCCTTTAAACAAGCATTGGCATAGCCAATAGGTCTCGCCTTTGGGACCTTTTAAGTGTTTAGCCAGTACAATTGCCTTTGCCAATGTCTTTAAGCTATGTTGTAGAGCATCGTGACTGCTGTTTAGCATGTTGAAAAGTTATAATAAAAAAGTGTCATAAACATTTGTTACCTTATAAATATATAACCAAGAAGACAACGTGTACAACTGAATGACCCTATTAAAACAATTAACATAAAAAATGTCTTCTCGTTTTTTTTCTTGGTCATGCTGGCAACTTCTTCCTGCCTGTTGTAATGCCTGTTATAATGTGTGTTTGTTATTGTTTTTTTTTGTTATGGGGTTACATAAACAACGGGATGGTGGAAGTTGGGAAATAGTACCTGAATTATCACACGAGCAGTGGGCAGATTTTAGGGGCGAATCAACAGATTCCCGATAACAAGGGCAGACTGAGGTGGTGCTGAGGTGATGGTGTGCTGATGCGTAGGTGATGCTGAGGTGATGGTGTGCTGATGCGTAGGTGATGCTGAGGTGTTGGTGTGCTGATGCAGAGGTGATGCGTAGGTGATGCTGAGGTGGTGGTGTGCTGATGCGTAGGTGATGCTGAGGTGGTGGTGTGCTGATGCGTAGGTGATGCTGCGGTGTTGGTGTGCTGATGCGTAGGTGATGCTGAGGTGGTGGTGTGCTGATGCGTAGGTGATGCTGAGATGGTGGTGTGCTGATGCGTAGGTGATGCTGAGGTGGTGGTGTGCTGATGCGTAGGTGATGCTGAGGTGGTGGTGTGCTGATGCGTAGGTGATGCTGCGGTATTGGCGTGCTGATGCGTAGGTGATGCTGAGGTGGTGGTGTGCTGATGCGTAGGTGATGCTGAGGTGTTGGTGTGCTGATGCGTAGGTGATGCTGAGGTGGTGGTGTGCTGATGCGTAGGTGATGCTGAGATGGTGGTGTGCTGATGCGTAGGTGATGCTGAGGTGGTGGTGTGCTGATGCAGAGGTGATGCTGAGGTGTTGGTGTGCTGATGCGTAGGTGATGCTGAGGTGGTGGTGTGCTGATGCGTAGGTGATGCTGAGATGGTGGTGTGCTGATGCGTAGGTGATGCTGAGATGGTGGTGTGCTGATGCGTAGGTGATGCTGAGGTGGTGGTGTGCTGATGCGTAGGTGATGCTGAGGTGGTGGTGTGCTGATGCGTAGGTGATGCTGAGATGGTGGTGTGCTGATGCGTAGGTGATGCTGAGGTGGTGGTGTGCTGATGCGTAGGTGATGCTGAGGTGGTGGTGTGCTGATGCGTAGGTGATGCTGAGATGGTGGTGTGCTGATGCGTAGGTGATGCTGAGATGGTGGTGTGCTGATGCGTAGGTGATGCTGAGGTGGTGGTGTGCTGATGCGTAGGTGATGCTGAGGTGGTGGTGTGCTGATGCGTAGGTGATGCTGAGATGGTGGTGTGCTGATGCGTAGGTGATGCTGAGGTGGTGGTGTGCTGATGCGTAGGTGATGCTGAGGTGGTGGTGTGCTGATGCAGAGGTGATGCTGAGGTGGTGGTGTGCTGATGCGTAGGTGATGCTGAGGTGGTGGTGTGCTGATGCGTAGGTGATGCTGAGATGGTGGTGTGCTGATGCGTAGGTGATGCTGAGGTGGTGGTGTGCTGATGCGTAGGTGATGCTGAGATGGTGGTGTGCTGATGCGTAGGTGATGCTGAGATGGTGGTGTGCTGATGCGTAGGTGATGCTGAGGTGGTGGTGTGCTGATGCAGAGGTGATGCTGAGGTGTTGGTGTGCTGATGCGTAGGTGATGCTGAGGTGGTGGTGTGCTGATGCGTAGGTGATGCTGAGATGGTGGTGTGCTGATGCGTAGGTGATGCTGAGATGGTGGTGTGCTGATGCGTAGGTGATGCTGAGGTGGTGGTGTGCTGATGCGTAGGTGATGCTGAGGTGGTGGTGTGCTGATGCGTAGGTGATGCTGAGATGGTGGTGTGCTGATGCGTAGGTGATGCTGAGGTGGTGGTGTGCTGATGCGTAGGTGATGCTGAGGTGGTGGTGTGCTGATGCGTAGGTGATGCTGAGATGGTGGTGTGCTGATGCGTAGGTGATGCTGAGATGGTGGTGTGCTGATGCGTAGGTGATGCTGAGGTGGTGGTGTGCTGATGCGTAGGTGATGCTGAGGTGGTGGTGTGCTGATGCGTAGGTGATGCTGAGGTGGTGGTGTGCTGATGCGTAGGTGATGCTGAGATGGTGGTGTGCTGATGCGTAGGTGATGCTGAGGTGGTGGTGTGCTGATGCGTAGGTGATGCTGAGGTGGTGGTGTGCTGATGCGTAGGTGATGCTGAGGTGGTGGTGTGCTGATGCGTAGGTGATGCTGAGATGGTGGTGTGCTGATGCGTAGGTGATGCTGAGGTGGTGGTGTGCTGATGCGTAGGTGATGCTGAGATGGTGGTGTGCTGATGCGTAGGTGATGCTGAGGTGGTGGTGTGCTGATGCGTAGGTGATGCTGAGATGGTGGTGTGCTGATGCGTAGGTGATGCTGAGATGGTGGTGTGCTGATGCGTAGGTGATGCTGAGGTGGTGGTGTGCTGATGCAGAGGTGATGCTGAGGTGTTGGTGTGCTGATGCGTAGGTGATGCTGAGGTGGTGGTGTGCTGATGCGTAGGTGATGCTGAGATGGTGGTGTGCTGATGCGTAGGTGATGCTGAGATGGTGGTGTGCTGATGCGTAGGTGATGCTGAGGTGGTGGTGTGCTGATGCAGAGGTGATGCTGAGGTGTTGGTGTGCTGATGCAGAGGTGATGCTGAGGTGGTGGTGTGCTGATGCAGAGGTGATGCTGAGGTGTTGGTGTGCTGATGCGTAGGTGATGCTGAGGTGGTGGTGTGCTGATGCGTAGGTGATGCTGAGATGGTGGTGTGCTGATGCGTAGGTGATGCTGAGATGGTGGTGTGCTGATGCGTAGGTGATGCTGAGGTGGTGGTGTGCTGATGCAGAGGTGATGCTGAGATGGTGGTGTGCTGATGCGTAGGTGATGCTGAGGTGGTGGTGTGCTGATGCAGAGGTGATGCTGAGGTGTTGGTGTGCTGATGCAGAGGTGATGCTGAATGATACTCAGGTGGAGTGATTCTGTGGTGCTGAGTCATGTTGAGGTGGAGGTGCTGGACTACTGCTCAGGTGGTACTGAGTAATGGTGACTTGGTGCTGTGCTGATGCTGAAGTGCTGCTGCATTAGTGCTGATTGCTGCTGAGGTGAGGCTGCACTTGTGGTGGTGTTGCGCTGGTGATAAGGTGGTGCTGCGCTGGTCCTGAGGTGATGTGCGATGGTGCTAAGATGGTGTGCGCGCTGAGGTGGTGGTGCGGCAGTGGTGCAGAGGTGGTGCTGGGGTGGTGCTGAAAGCACGACTAAATAGCATCCCAGTCATAAATTTGACCTGCATGGAATAATACTACCACAAACTAAAGTCAAATGCACAGTAGAACATAAAGGCTGAAGGAGTGCAAATTACCCGGCAACTTCTAGTAATGCCACAAACCCGGTGGATAGTCAAAATATGCAGTAGCCCATTTTTCCATAAAGGGCAAAGGAAAATATATTTGTTAAAATGGGTATTGTTTTACAGCAGTTACTGTGCCCACTAGAAACAGATGGGTAACTGGCACACTTACTAGTGAATGGTGACCCTTCAAAAACATACGTATTTAACATAACCTTGAATCAAGACCTCCTTAATTTGCATAATCTCGGCCATGGATACACGATTTCAATACAAAGTAATGAGGGCTACACGAGTCTCTCCGCGAGCACCCCCTTCATGACACAATGTAAGCCGTTTCCCTTTATTTTCAGTGGCAAGATGACCTTAAATGCCTGCCCTGCTTGAGATCACCAGATAGCATATGAACAATGACAACAGGAATCTTACCAGAAATAGCAACTTCCTGACAGCAGGTGTCCTGGTAAAGTACAATACACCACCATTTCCAATGTGTATCTTTAAAAGGAATGTGTAAAAAGACCTGTACACACATAGGAAAACAGCACTAAAATAAACACAAAATGTAGGATAACTACTTAAGAGGCATTCAGTTCTTGGAACAAACAATATATCAGTGTTCGTACCCTGTAGAATGCGGCCTCTAGATACGTCATGTCAAGTTCTGCACTGAAAAGGGTGGGGGGGGGAGGAGGCAGAGACGGATTTCAAAATTTGGCAATAACTTCTGTGCACACATTCATCTTATACTTCTCCCATTTATTTATCTATCTAGAACATAATTTTTAATTCTTGAAAGACATTTGTCTCCTTAAAACATATCAATAATGTTATTTCAAGTGCTTGCTGACATCAGAACGTAACTGTGATAAGGACACTAGATTTACTACTCACTTGTAATACCTTAATACAAGTGAGTAGCCCCCGCAATAAAATTGAAAAAGATTTTTAGGATTGGACTCTGCTGAGATATCGGAGTAGGTTTAGCGCTTGCTGCAGATTTTTGCGTGTTGCAAACTCTGCAGCCAGAGTCCACCTATATCTTCTCAGCATGTTAAAACGATTCCCATGACGCGCACACGGTAACATCTATTGTTTCAACTCAAAGGCATAATTTGGTGTGAGATGCGCATTGTATTATTTTTTATGTATGACAGTAGAGGAAGCCACCCAGCCAAATAAATCCCGTCTTGTGTTCAATGTTCTGCACATTAAAATTGCAAAATTTGTTTCCGGTGTTTTTTCCTCACGGAGCTGGTTGACAGTCAAAGGCTTAGTGGGATGGCAAAAGTGAAAGCAGCCCTAGTGGGATGACAAAAGTGAAAGCAGGGGTGCGCGTGCGACGGCAGGAAAAAGTGAAAGTTCCAGATGGCGCCTCGGGCGCTGAAAGCTGCTGGCTGCGCCGCGCGTGCACGCACGCGTGAATGCAAGCGCTAGGCCAGCCAGCAGCACTTTGAAAACTCACCTACTAAATGTCTCTCCGTGCAGCGCATGCGCACTGACTCAGTGAGACCTAAAAAACTGCCAGTGCTCAGCACCGGTGAGACCCGGCCCACTGAAAGCCCTGAGTATTTGTATTTCCCAAGAAACTGAATGATTCCTTCAAAGCTACAAAAAGGGAGTCCAGCCTCACCGGCGGTTGTGAACCATGGACAGCCAATTATTATCCACGGATTCTGTGACATGGATGACGGAGCGTCTTCATTGGACAAAAATTGTGTAAGGTGTCTCTGAAAAAGTAATGCACTTCGATTACTGGTCCTAAGATGCAAAGACAGATTTTTTTTTTGGGCTGAGGAGAGGTTATGTGCTCGGAGCTGTGCACAACAGTCTTTATTGCTTCACTGGTCAGAGGTGTCTCCTCGAGGTGTTCTTGTATATACAGCGGCTACCAACCCCAGCCACCCAAGAGACAACGAGGAGCTACAAACCTCTGGGTAGACCAGCAGTCACCAGCAGTGCCTCCTGGACTGCTAGTGTGCTTCACTGCTCCACCCGCCTTTGTGTTCCTACAAGAACACTTTCTGTAAAAACGCAGGCTGCGTCATTTAAAGGGACAGGTTGCTTTAAACACATGCTGCCCATTTCGGGGTTAATGAGGCGTAACGTTTAGTGGTCCTCTGGACAACTCCCTGCTCCCCAAGACCGCCAACTTGATCCGGGACAGTTTCCCTTCAGTGAGTCTGTGATCGGCCCAATTTGGGGGTCGGGAACTGATCAATGGTTTGAGATTGCCACCGACATTGATATATATTGCTTTGCAAACTTGACATATCAGGGGGGCCCCCTTTCAAGTGCTCTCCAATCTGCGATTCAAGTACTGTCTCAAAATTCATGTTTAGAGTCAGAAGCACCTTCAAATTTAGGACTTGAAAATTACTTTTGTACAATGTAAAAAGTTCTTTAGCAGTCCCGAAACCTGTCATTTTACAAAGCGTTGGGTTTGCGACTGAGCAATGGCTCTCTGGTCTGTGATAAGACACTAAGGGGGAGATTTACTAGGATTTTGTGCCGTGTTTGCATCACAAAAGTGACGTAAAACGGCGTAAAATCTTTTTTTCCTAATTAACTTTCCAGCAATAACGTAAAAGTAATGCGGAGCAGCGCATTGCTGCTTCGCATTACTTTGCGCCACGGGGCGTACCCAAGGTTTCTCACGCTAAACCCAATTTACTAAAAACAGTAGATTGGGTTTAGTGCGAGAAATGCAAAAAACCCAAATATGCCATGCCATGAAGCAAACAACGAACCGTGCCCTATAAAACTAGACGCACCTTTGAATTCCTGCGTGCACTTATAGTCCCCACAATGTTCTTTTCTCAAGACCTTAAGGTTAATCATTGTTAGTACTCGTGGTATATTTTTAGAGATTTCAAGCTGGAATAACAAAAAGCAAAAAGAACTGTAGCAAACATACAAAGCAACAAAAAAGTGCTCTTTTGAGAGCTGCCAATATGGCTTAAAAATACACCCTTCTTTCTTTCTGTGCAAAGCTGTTTTTTCTTTGTCAGAGTACATTATTTAGAACACATGTAAACACAAATCACGGAAGCGTTTGTGTGCACACGTTTTCTGACGAGTATGGCAAAATAATCCTTGTTACAAAACCAAATAATTATTGCTTAAAATCAGTTTTAAAGGAGTTATGGTTACGATCTGAAACGTAAAAACTACAGAAAGTCACCCGTTATGGCGAGCTATGCAACACTAACAGCCTCTCAGCACTCTGCCTGTGACTTCACACAGGATGTCACAGACACCTGCGTTTTACCAAATCTCTTATGGCTCCTTCTCACCTAGCCCCCCCCCCCTCCCCCCAAGTGACGCCAGCAAGTTCGGGTCGTATGTCCTCTGGGTTCATTGTTGAGAAGCCCCATTGTTGGGACAGCTCTGCGTGCTACAGGCCTATATAACATAACGTGACATAAAGTAACATAGGATAAAATAACATTAACATAGCATAACACAACAAAACATACCACAATAAAACATAACACAACACAATAAAACATAACACAACACAATAAAACACAATAAAACATAACATAACACAACATAACACAATAGAGCATTCCCGGCCATCGCACCCAAGATAAGGAACTCTTTACCACCGGACCTTCGCCTAGTTCCCTCTACCGCCGCCTTCAAAAGAGAAACCAAATCTTATCCACTGACTAAGTTCTTACCCTAAAGTCAATATAGCGGTGACACTGAAAAGGTACAGATACCAAACTCGTATGTACACTGTCCTTCCTAGTACTAGCGCTCTTCCAGACCAACCACTGTTTATCCTGTTTGTATTTTATCATATGTGTTCGGCTCTCACACGTATGTTTGCATGTTGATCAGATCTGTGGCTAATTGTATTGTCTTCATGTAAAGCGCTCTGATACCCTCTAGGGTCACGTTCACGCTTTACAAAACCTTCGGAAAAAAACAACAACAAAAAAAACAATAAAACACAACATAACACAATAAAACATTAACACACAACAAAATATAACACAAGAAAACATATAACACAAAATAACACAACAAAACATAACATAACACAAAATAACATACAATAAAACATAACACAACATAGCATAACATAACAGAATATAACATACCATACAATAAAACATAACACAATAAAACATAACACAACATAACATAGCATAACACAACAAACAGAACACAATAAAGCATAGCATAACATAACATAACAGAACATAACATAACATAACAGAATATAACATAACATAACAGAACATAACATAACATAACATAACATAACATAACGTAACATAACAAACATAACATAACACACCATACCATAACATAGATAGCATCATTGATGACATCACTGAAATGTCAGTGTGAGGTGGAGTACTGAGTGATTGGCAGAGCTGTAGCCACGCCCCGCCCTCATAATATTCACAGTGGGCTCAGATGGAAAAGATGATGGGCTGAGAAGTTGTCTTGAGTGCAGAACTTGCACCCATGACTCGCTGGGCATGGCCTAAGGGCGTGCCCAATGCCCTCTTAGGTAGAGGCCTTGAATGCAGGGTCTGCTAGAAAGCCAGGCCCCGCACCAGGAGCTCGCACTGGGCACGGCCCAAAGGTGAGCCCAATGCCCTCTTAGGTAGAAGCCTTGAATGCAGGGTCTGCTAGAAGGCCAGGCCCCGCACCAGGAGCTCACACTGGGCATGGGCCAAAGGTGAGCCCAATGCCCTCTTAGGTAGAAGCCTTGAATGCAGGGTCTGCTAGAAGGCCAGGCCCTGCACCAGGAGCTCACACTGGGCACGGCCCAAAGGTGAGCCCAATGCACTCTTAAGTAGAGGCCTTGAATGCATTGGGCGTCGTAGTATCTGATCCAAAGCATTTTAGGAAGCGTAATGCAATGTTAAAGTGAATTCTGTGACATAGCTAGGTGGGGACAGTAGCATTTAGTCTCATTTCCTTATTGTACATAGTCTACAACATGTTAAGTATCGAGTGCGAGTAAATCCCTTCATTAATATGGAAACAGTCATATATTCCAGCAGTATGTAGTCTAGCAAAATAAGTAGGGATGATGATGGGAGTACTCTATAAACTGTGATGGTGTGCATAGTCTACAACATGTTAAGTATCGAGTGGGAGTAAATTAGGGGTGGGCGGAATTTGCGAAATCCACTTTCGCAAATTATCGCGAAAATGTTAAAAATTATCGCAAACACGCGGAAATATCGCGAAGATGCGGAAGTTTTTTTCCCGCATGTTCGTGAGATTTTCTGCATGGTTGCGGCTCGCCAACTTACCCATGTGGTTGCTCGCGGGCGCGGCCATCTTGTTTTCAGTTGTCTCGCGGTGCATGATCGCGAGAAGAAAGACGTGATCGCGCGATGCATGACGTCACTGCGGGCGTGAACTGTCGTGAGACAGCGCAAGTGGCTAAAAACAATACAACATCTCATGGAGAACGCGACCGGATCAAGAAAACTTGTCGGCGAACGCAGGGATTCAGGTAAGGCGATCGCGCGCGCGCGAGAATGTATTATTTTACAGCGCAAGCAAGAAACAAATTATCGCCAAGCTGCGGAATGCGGAAATTTTGACATTTTCGCGCTCTCCACGGAACGCGAAAATGTCAAATGATCGCAATTTTCGCGAACAGAATAAGATTTTCGCCCAGGCCTAGAGTAAATCCCTTCATTAATACAAAAACAGTCATGTATTGCAACAGTACGTAGTCTACCAAAATAAGTAGGGATGATGATGGGAGTACTCTATAAACTGTGATGGTGTACATAGTCTAAACATGTTAAGTATCGAGTGGGAGTAAATCCCTCCATTAATATGGAAACAGTCATATATTCCAGTAGTTGTCTAGTCTACCAAAATAAGTAGGGATGATGATGGGAGTACTCTATAAACTATTCCATGTTTTCAGTGCCTGCATTTTGCCTTGGACGCCCTCCCTTAAGCCAAGAATTACATCCAATTGCACACCAGCAGCATGCTATGCTTGGATGGTCCCATAAGCCAAGAAATATCTTGTGTAGGCCTTGCCCACCTGCAGGCTGATAAACATAAATCATGGTAAAAAACTCACAATCTCACTCCCTTTCTTTCCCTCTCACTCACTCTCACTCAAACTCACTGTCATTCATGCACAATCATACTCACTTTCTTTTTCACTCACAAACACACTTACCCACACTAACCCTTTCACACTCGCTGACTCTCACTCACAGTTCCTGTTGTAGATGCGCTCTGTTTTACTAAACGGGATTTAGAGATTCTCAGGCCTTCGGGCTCTGGCACAACTTCCCCTGGTGCACCATTGATAGCTACACCTCTGTCTCACTTCCATACCCTCATTAGCTTCTAATTCATTCATATTCCTTCACTGGCAGCCGAGGACTCACTTTCACTTATTCATGCTCTCTCACTGATTCTTACTCACTTTCACCCTCATTGACACTCTCAAATACAGAAACATGCATTACATACACTCACTTTCTCTCTATCTCATTCACTTTTAATCACTCTCAAACACACACTCACTCATACGCAGAGAAACTACCCATTTTGTATTAGGTCTTACCTAGCATTGCAGCGCGCATGTGTTGCTCGCTCTGCGAGACTTCTTGTAATCAAGCCAATTTCAGAAGTGGAGTCTAGGCTCCGCCCCTTCTTTCCATTGGCTTGCGTCATCATGCATGCTAAACACTGGCTTTCCATTGTGAGTGAGGCTTTTTAGTCCCTCCTTGTTACCGCCCTGTCTCCTTTTGGCTCCGCCCACCCGGACTGGATCTCTTACTCGCGGCTTGACACAGTGTCTTTTAATTTGCCGCTAAGCACTTTTTCTTCTTTAAGTAAACCCAGCAGAGCACACATTGCATTTGGCGAGCAGATGTTGGGAAGAGAACGGGGCTTTCTCAGCCCTAACTTTCCCTTCGGCGCGCAGAGAGTGCAGGCATCGAGCTCCTGGCCCCAGCTGCATTGTGTTGAAGTGGTGTCAGTGCAAGAGATGGGTGGGACACATTTCCTGTTTGTCCTCCCCCGTGAAAACCATTGCTGATCGGTTAGAATTAAAGCATTTTGTGTGTTTCATATTGTTCCCACTGGAAAGGCCATCTGTCAGAGGTTCTTGTGATGCGTCAGTGCCCTCCCTCTTTTGCATGTTGTTTGCTCCTGTTTTACGGCTCGAGTGTCACAGAATACTTGCTGCTGGATGGATAGGGCTGGACTCGGGGTCCACTTGTGGTAAAGTGCGCTCTCCGGCGTCCTCTGTAGGCTCTGGGCTTTGCAGGGAGTACCGACCAGTGTCAGAGGCGAGGCTGCCCGCTCCCAGCACTGCCCCGGGATGCTGTTGTTTGCAAAGGTTAGCCAAGGCTCTTAAATCCCCTATGTAGAACAGTAAAGTCTGGACACAGCTACAATATATTGCATAAACCAATGCACTTACTAACAATCAATATTCAGCCAGGGGTTTTGTTTGTAGATAGAACTCAACTTAAAAAAACAGTTTAATAGAACTTATAACCTGAACAACAGCTCCGTCCATCACCACCCCCTTTTGTACCGCTTTGTTCGCCATAAGTTGGCAGGGTATGCTCAGACGTGAGTCCCTTGCTCACTTTGCCACTGGATTCAAGCAAGCCTGGCTGAAGACGGCTGAAATGCCAGAAACCGGTCCTAGGAAGCTTGTTTCCAGTCCAGGGAAGGCATGGCTTGGCAGTTCGGGCTGGACGGTTGAAACGCACTCAATGCCGGCATCAACAAGTCCCTACTCCACAAACTCCAGACAATACAGAACACCGCCGCCAGACTCGTCCTCGGCATCCCCTGACATGAACCCATCAGTCAACACCTACAAAGTCTCCACTGGCTCCCCGTGGAGAAAAGAGTCACTTTCAAAATCCTCACTCACGCCTACAAATGCCTACACAACAACGGACCCAAATACCTCAACGACAGAATCAACTTTCACGTACCCAAAAGAAACCTCTGATCTCCCAACCTCGCCCTGGCCGAAACCCCACGCATCCTCAGAGCCAGAGCCAGAGCAGGCGGAAGATCCTTCTCTCACATTACAGCCAAGACCTGGAACGAGCTACCGGCAGACATCAGACGCGCCCCCTCCCTGAACACCTTCAGGAAGACCCTCAAAGCCTAGCTCTTCGGCTAAACAGATCTGCGGACCCCCCCTCAGCACCTTGAGACCCTCACGGGTGAGTAGCGTGCCTACAATTCCCTGATTGATTGATTGATTGATTGACCCCGTCTTTGCCAGATCACCACTGCATCCACTTCTCCTTCAAAAAACCCACTGTACACAAGCACGCCTACCGCTTCCCCCGCATAAGCTGGAACAAAATTACTGAAGACCAGCTCACCTCTGCCCTTGTCAGCACCTCGCCACCGACCACGTCAGATGCAAACACCGCAGCACGAAGCCTCCACCACTGGATCACGAACTACGCCAACACACTCGCCCACCTAAAGAAAGCCACCACAAGACACAACAAGAAAGCAAGCTAGTTCACCCCTGCACTCCAAGAATCCAGATGCTCCTGCAGATGGCTCGAAAAGACATTGAGGAACAACTAAACCCCGGAAACACCTGCTGCTTACAAAGCAGCCACCACCGCACACCACCAACTCATCAAATCCACAAGGAAGAAATCCCTCCAAGACAGAATCTTCACCAAGGCACACAACACCAAAGAGCTCTTCTCTATCATCAAGGAGTTGGTCAAACCCTGCAGCAAAATAACCGATGTCACACCCTCCCAAGACCTCTGCAACAGACTCAGCACCTTCTTCCACCCCAAGGCCAAGATGATCTACGACAACTTCGAAAACCAAGACCACCTCACCGCTCCATCTCCATCCTCATGCGATGCCACCCAACAGACCCTGCTCAAATGGTTCCAGCTCATGATAGAAAACACCTTGAAGACCATGAAAAGTACCAACTCCGGAGCACCCTCATATCTCTGCCCACACCACATCTTCCACAGAGCCGCCCTGGCCATCGCACCCACACTACGTCGAACGATCAACTGCTCCTTTGAGACCGCCACCTTCCCCGATAACTGGAAACATGCCTAAGTCAACCCCCGTGAAGAAACCCTCCACGTACCCGATGGACCTCAAGACCTTTAGGCCCATCTCCCTGCTTCCCTTCGCAGCCAAGGTTATCAAAAAGGCAGTCAACACCCAGCTAACAAACTTCATCAAAGCTAACAATGTCCTGGACATCTCCCAATCCAGAATCTAAAGCAACCTAAGCACTGAGACCGCCCTTCTTGCTGCCACTGACGACATCCATTCCCTCCTCGACCATAGAAAAATGGCAGCTCTCATCCTCCTGGACCTCTCGGCTGCATTCAACACCATCTCCCACGCACCCTAGCCACCAGACTCCATGATGCCGGCATCCGTGGCAAGGCCCACCACAGGATCCGCTCCTTTCTCACCAGCAGAACTCAGTGGGTCAGACTCCCTCCCTACCTCTCAGAACCAATAGAGACCAACTGTGGAGTGCCCCAGGGCTCCTCCCTTAGCCCCACCCTCTTCAATGTCTACATATCTCTCCTCACAACAATCGTCAGGAACTACGGGCTAAACATCATCACCTACGCCGACAACATGCAGCTGATCCTCTCCCTCACTAACGAACCCAACATCACCAGACACAACTTCCAGGAATGGATGAAAGCTGTCACCACCTAGATGAAGAATAGCTGCCTGAAACTCAACTCGGAAAAGCAGAAGTCCTCATCCTTGGCAGCACCCCCTCTGCATGGAATGACTCCTGGTGGCCCTCTGTCCTCAGAAATTCCCCAACCCCGACAGACCATGCACGAAACCTCGGCATCATACTAGACTCATCACTCACAATAAACCACCAGATCAACACCGTCTCCATGACCTGCTTCAACACCCTTTGCATGCTTGGAAAGACTTTCAGATGGATCCCAATCGAAACCAGAAAAATTGTCATGCATGCACTCATCAGCAGCAGACTGGCTACAGCAACGCTCTCTATGCCGGAATCAACAAGAAACTCTGTTGCAAACTCCAGACTGTCCAGAACGCCACAGCCATACTGATCCTTGACATCCCCCATTACAGCCACACCACCCAACACCTCCGCTAGCTCTACTTGCTTCCAGTCGAAAGAAGAATAACCTTCAAACTCCTCACCCAAGCATACAAGGCCCTTCACAATACCAGACCCGCATTCCTGAACAGGTGCCTCTCCTTCCACGCACCCAAAAGACACCTCCAACCAGCCCAACTCTCTGGCCACCGTCCCGTGTATCAGCAAGACTAGAATGGGAGGAAAGTCCTTCTCCTACCTCGCAGTCAAAGCCTGGAACACCCTCTCCCACTACATCTGTCAATCTCTTACACTGCCCCAGTTCAGGAAGGACCTCAAGATATGGCTTTTTGGATGACCCCCAGCACTCAACGGAGCCACCACCCTTGACCCCGAGTGCCCTGAGACCCTCACGGGTGAGTAACTGTGCTTTACCAACCCTTATTGATTGATTGATTACAAAGTATGACTTCCTAGTCTCCACTCCACCAGGGATTCTTGTCAGGCCTTCAGGATATGGAATCTGCAAGACTTTCTCCTCCCAGGGATGTAGTGGTAAGTTGTGGTTGGAAGTACCACCACCAGTCCTCTGTGCCTCCAGGTGATGCTTGGAGGTATGCAGGTGACTACAATTACCGATAGCACATCAGGTGTGCGATGCTAGCATCCATCCTACAGCCACAGGAAAGTACAATGTTGAATGTGTCCTGTGAAGGACTCACTCCATCATGAATCTCCACTGCTATGATAACGCAAAAACAATTGATGGACAGAATGCAAAACAATGTCATACATTCACCCCAGTACAGAGATCTGGGCCTAAATCCATCCTTTTTTTGCTCACCATGCCATTCCAGTTTGAACCCAGCCATATGCAAATCAGTCTTGACCCTGTGCCCAAGGGGAACAGTCCAGCCCGAACTGCCAAGCCAGGTCCTCCCTGGACTGGAACCAAGCATCCTAGGACTGGTTTCGGGGTTTCACCCCTCTTCAGCCAGGATAGCTTGACTCCAGAGGCATGGAGAGCACTGTCCATCAATTGTTCTTTTTGCTATGAGAACGCCAGCACAGCTGGGAAGTCTAAATAGGTTCGGTGCAAACCCTCCAGCCTGAAAGCAACAGAGTACTGTTAGCTAGCATAGGAATCCTCTGCGTTGAAGGAGGTGCACCGCTTATGCATTGGACAGCAGTTCAACCAGCCCTCATCTAGATATAGTGGGCGGGACTTCGTCAGCTCGACAGAGTATTTGGTGCAGCCGCCATGGCCCTAAGTGTCTTGCTACAAAAGGAATAGATGGTGATCCCCTTGATTACATTAAACGCACAAAAGAATATGGGAGAAATGCTTGTAATAATTCTAACCACTGGCAATCGCTCGGGTAGCTTTCCACCTCATCATTCTTTTGCCCACCATACCACCTCAGATAAGACCCAGCCATATGCAAAGCAGTGTTGACCCTGCTCTAACAGGAGTAGTCCAGCCTAAACTGCGGAGGCGAGTTCCTCCCTGATCCAGAACACAGGCAACCCAAGACTGGTTTCGCCCTTTTTGGGGCTCTTCAGTCAGGTGTCGCTCGGTTCCAGTGGCACAGTGACCAGGCATGGAATGCTTGAACCAATCTCATCCACTGGCGATCGCTTGGGCCACATCCCAACCCATCGTGCCATCTCAGTTAGGACTCAGCAATATGCAAATCAGCCATGACCCTGCTCCAATGGGAACAGTCCAATCCGAAATGTCAAGCCAGGTCATCCCTGTATGAAAACAAAGCAACCCAGGACTGGTTTCACCATTATTGTGGGCTCATCAGCCAGGTATCGCTTGATTCCAGTGGCACAGTGAGCATAGTACCCACATCTTGCCATACCTGTAACACCTAGAGCATCAAACAACAAAGTGATGGATGAAATGCTTGAACAAATCTCAGCCACTGGTCATCACGCAGGGCCACATTCCAATCCATTGTCCTCACTCACCCTGCAACCTCAGTTTGGACCCGGCCATATGCAAATCAGTCTTGAGCTTGCCCCAATTGGAACAGTCCAATCAAAACTGTCAAGCCAGGTTTTCCCTGAAAAAGAACACAAGCAGCCAAGGAAAAGTTTCACCCTTATTATTTGCTCATCGACCAGTTATAGCTTGATTCCAGTGGCACAGTGAGCACGAATCCCACTTCTGGGCACGCCCGTCACACTTATGGCATCAAAAAACAAAGTGATGGATGTAATGCTTCAACCAATCTCAGCCATTGAAGCTCACTCGGGCCGCATCTCAATCCATTGTTCCTCGCCCACTGTGCCACCTCAGTTTGGACCCAGCCATATGCGAATCAGCCTCAACCCTGCTCCAATGGAAACAGTCCAATTCAAATGATGGACGGTCCAAGTAATTACCAGTAACTAAGATTAATTCAAACATTCCATCTATCACTCTTTATATACTTTTAGAAAGTTGGGGGCATATCAACAACAACCGGCGATAATTATCTCTAAGCGCACTTAGCGCTAGGATAATTATCGCCGGCTAGCGTGAATTTTTATCGCTGAGATAGCGTGCTATTAGCAACGCTTATCTC
Organism: Triturus cristatus; assembly: GCF_964204655.1. Lineage (NCBI taxonomy): Eukaryota > Metazoa > Chordata > Amphibia > Caudata > Salamandridae > Triturus > Triturus cristatus. The sequence continues at coordinate 26,547,003 of NC_140594.1, read as the reverse complement.
AATAGCGATAAAAATCCTCACGCTAACAGGCTAACGTGAAATTATCGCTGGAAACCCAGCGATAATCTCAAGTTACCTTGTTGATAGGGACAGGCAAACTTAGCCATGATATCCTCCTTCCATAGGATATCCTGGCTAAGTCAGAAAAATACCAGACGTAAAAAAGCAGCGTTAACCGCGGTTAGCGCTGCTTTTTTTGTCTCTAACAGGGTTAGCGACATTCTTGATAATAGGAGAAATGTCGCTTAGCGACATTTCTCCTATTATTTTACTCTGGAACGCCCCCTCTGCATCTCATTAGAGATGCAAGGGGAAGCGTAGAGTAAAAGGGTGCTAACATGCAAATTTGCATGTTAGCACCCTGTTGTTGTTCGGGCGCTAGTTTTATCTCTTTTTAAGCCAAAAAAGCAGAGATAAATCCCTTGTTGATATGCCCCTTGGTGTTTTCCTGCCCTAAACTTTTTGAGGCCTTCTATGAGTTTTCAGCTGCATGGGCCTATTTATTGCTCCCCCGTCAGGAATGTATACTGGGCCAGGCAGTAAAAATCAGGTCCTGGGTGTAGCAGGGAGAGGGCCATCTTGCCAGAATGGGAGGGGCAGAGCTGTTCCCTGCCCCTCTTACATTTCAAAGATGGTGTCTCAGAACACTCCGTAAAAAACGTGACACCGGGCTTTTGTCACCCAAGATATCTTGGGACCTGGGCAGGGAGGAAGGAAATTCCACAACCATCTATTTGGGGAAACTCCAAAAGTTTCTTCTACTTTAAGTCTGGAACCAGGTATAAATAGTGGACCTTCAGACCAACCCTTCAGTTCTCTTTTGGACCTGTGGAAGACTAAAGAAGGACTGCCTTGTACTTCAGAGGGCTGCCCTGCTGCTTGAGCCCTGCCTGCTTCTCACAGGACTGCCCTGCTGCTTGAGGCCTGCCTGTTTCTCAGAGGACTGCCCTGCCTGTTTCTCAGAGGACTGCCCTGCCTGTTTCTCAGAGGACTGCCCTGCTGCTTGAGGCCTACCCTGCTGCTTGAAGGAGAGAGGGCCATCTCCTTGAACCCAGTACTAGGAGAGTGACTCCGAGGGTCAGTTAGCTGACCTTCCTGTTCTGAGCTACAGGGACACAACAAGCACCAGATGCCTCCTTACCACTGCCCAGCTGACCGGCTGCAACTTGTCCTGCCTGGACCTGCAACTGGACCTGCCTGGTACAGCAACTGGACCAGCCTCAGCCCTCCTGGCCTCTGCTGTGGTGAGTTCCTGATCCTCAACAGATGCTGTGGTCGGCATCAGATGAGCTCCTCCTGTGAAGGCCTGAAGTTTTGAACTCTGCGTGCCGGACTTTAAAAACTTTTTCTTCGGGACTAACCTGGTCACTTTATATGGCCTGCTCTCCATTGTGGTCAGCCTCAACGAGTGACTTTGTCCCTGTCCAGTGCGACCAGGTACCCACAGTTAGCGCGTTCTGCTTTTTAGTGCTATTTTTGCTTACACTTTCAAAATTGCATATCTCTGGTCTTCTGGTTGGATGTCTGTCATATTGGTCTCAGTTTATTAATGACATGTTGCTCTACTTCTTTAAATTGACGTGGAATATCTCTTGTGTTGTGTTTTCACTTTATCACTGTTTGTGTGCTGCACAGATACTTAACACAGGGCCTCGAAGTTAAGCCTGGCTGCTTGTTTGGATTGTGCCAAGCTTCCTGAGGGTTAAGCACAGGTTAATCCGGTGACTTTAGGGGTTCACCCTGACAAGGACCGTGGTTGATGCTTGAGAAGGGTTCACTCTCCCCTCAATCAATAATCTAATTTCTAACAATACGATTTTTGAAAAGACACTGCAGGGTTTGCTTTTAGCTTCCTGCCTTGACCCTGAGCAAGGGTGGGGGCTGAGGGAGGAGGGAGACCCAGGTACAAGCAGGTGCCGGCCGCCCCCAGAGAGGGGAGCCTGCCTGACAGGCCTCTCCTGGGTGATCAAAGGGTGCTGAGGGCAGGTAATCGCCAACAGGTCTCCCTTTGAAGGCACACTCCATCCATCACTTGCTGTCAGGTGTGCTCAGGCTCCCCTTCGGCTCCTGCACCTCCCTTCAGGCCGCAGGAGCAGCGCAGGTGTTTGGGGGAAAGTGTGTTTATATTTCAAAAACATGCAGTTTTATCTGCAAGGCTGGTGAGCCCTGGGAGCAGGTGATAACGCCGACTCCACGCAGTGAACCCAGAGGAATGTGGGCGCCTCATAACCAGGGTTCGCTGCACCCCAGCTCTTGCTGTAATACACTACCAAACCGTGGGGGTGGGAGGGGGGCAACTTTGCTGCTGGCATTAGGGCCCGTGGCACCCTTGCCTGTTTCAGCAGAGGCGCTAAACAGATAGATGAAAGTACCTCAATATAGAGCTCTCCGGAGGTATCGGTGTACCTCAATATAGAGCTCTTCGGCAGCACCGCTGCACCTCTTTGTAGAGCTCTCCGGAGGTATCGGTGCACCTCAATATAGAGCGCTTTGGAGGTACCGGTGCACCTCTTTATAGAGCTCTCCGGAGGTATCGCTGCACCTCAATATAGAGCTCTCCGGAGGTACTGGTGCACCTCAATATAAAGCTCTCCGGAGGTCCCAATGCACCTCTTTATAGAGCTCTCCGGAGGTATCGGTGCACCTCAATATAGAGCTCTCCGGAAGTACTGGTGCGTCTCAATATAGAGCTCTCCGGAGGTTCCAATGCACCTCATTATAGAGCTCTCCGGAGGTATTAGTGCACCTCAATATAGAGCTCTCCGAAGGTCCCAATGCACCTCTTTATAGAGCTCTCCGGAGGTATCGGTGCACCTCAATATAGAGCTCTCCGGAGGTACTGGTGCATCTCAATATAGAGCTCTCCGGAGGTTCCAATGCACCTCTTTATAGAGCTCTCTGGAGGTATTGGTGCACCTCAATATAGAGCTATTCGGAGGAACTGGTGCACCTCAATATAGAGCTCTTCGGAGGTACCGGTGCACCTCTTTATAGAGCTCTCCGGAGGTATCAGTGCACCTCAATATAGAGCTCTTCGGAGGTAACGGTGCACCTCTTTGTGGAGCTCTTCGGAGGTACTGGTGCACTTCAATATAGAGCTCTCCGGAGGTACCAGTGTACCTTTCTATAGAGCTCTCCAGAGGTACCCGTGTACCTCAAAATGCAGCACTCCAAAGATACCTGTGCACCTCAGTATAGAGCTCTTCGGAGGTACCGGTGCACCTCAATATAGAGCTCTCAGGAGGTACCCATGCACCTCAATATAGAGCTCTCCAGAGCTACCGGTGAACCTCTTTGTGGAGCTCTCTGGAGGTACATGTGCACCTCAATATAGAGCTCTCCGGAGGTACCAGTGCACCTCAAAATAGAGCTCTCCGGAGGTACCAGTGCACCTCAGTATAGAGCTCCCGGAGGTACATGTTCATCACAGTATAGCACTCTTCAGAGATACCCGTGCACCTCAGTATAGAGCTCTCTGGAGATACCTGTGCACCTCATTAGAGAGCTCTCCGAAGATACATGTGCATCTCAGTATAGAGCCCTACGGAGATACTTATACAACTCAGTATAGAGCTCCCCAGAGATACCTGTGCACCTCAGTATACAGCTATCCAGAAACAGCTGTTTACCTCAGTGAAGAACTCACCAGAGATACCCGTGCACCTCAGTATAGAGCTCTCTGGAGATACTTGTGCACCTCATTAGAGAGCTCTCCGAAGATACATGTGCATCTCAGTATAGAGCCCTACGGATATACTTATACAACTCAGTATAGAGCTCCCCAGAGATACCTGTGCACCTCAGTATACAGCTATCCAGAAACAGCTGTTTACCTCAGTGAAGAACTCACCAGAGATACCTGTGCACCTCAGTATAGAGCTCTCCGGAGATACATGTGCACCTCAATATAGAGCTCTCCGGAGGTACCGGTGCACCTCAATATAGAGCTCTCCGGAGGTGCCAGTGCACCTCAAAATAGAGCTCTCTGGAGGTACCAGTGCACCTCAGTATAGAGCTCCCGGAGGTACATGTTCATCACAGTATAGCACTCTTCAGAGATACCCGTGCACCTCAGTATAGAGCTCTCTGGAGATACCTGTGCACCTCATTAGGGAGCTTACCAGAGATACCTGTGCACCTCAGTATTGAGCTTACCAGAGATACCTGTGCACCTCAGTATAGAACTCACCAGAGATACCTGTGCATTTCAGTATAGAGCCCTCTAGAGATACCTATGCACTTCAGTATGAGCTCTCCAGAGATACCTATGCACCTCAGTATAGATCTCTCAGGAGATACCTATGCACCTGAAAATAGATCTCCCCAGAGATACCTATGCACTTCAGTATAGAACTCTTTAGAAATACATGCGATCCTCAGTGTAGAGCTCTGCAGAGATACCTGTGCACCTCATTATTGAGCTCTTCAGCGATACCTGTGCATCTTAGTATAGAGCTCTCAGGAGATACCTGTGCACCTCAGTATAGAGCTCTCAGGAGATACCTGTGCATCTCAGTATAGAGCTCTCAGGAGATACCTGTGCATCTCACTGTGCATCTCAGTATAGAGCCCTCCGGAGATACCTGTGCATCTCAGTATAGAGCTCTCCAGAGATTCCTGTGCACCTTGGTATAGAGCTCTCAGGAGATACCTGTGCACCTCAGTATAGAGCTCTCAGGAGATACCTATGCACCTGAAAAAAAATCTCTCCGGAGATACCTGTGCACCTCAGTATAGAGGCCTCCATATATGCCTGTGCACCTCAGTAAAGAGCTCTCATGAGATACCTATGCACCTGAAAATAGAGCTCCCCAGAGATACCTATGCACTTCAGTATAGAGCTCTCCAGTGATACCTGTGCACCTCAGTATAGATCTATCAGGAGATACCTATGCACCTGAAAATAGAGCTGCCCAGAGATACCTATGCACTTCAGAAAAGAACTCTTTAGAAATACATGCGATCCTCAGTGTAGAGCTCTGCAGAGATACCTGTGCACCTCATTATAGAGCTCTCTGGAGATACCTATGCACATCAGTATAGAGCTCTCCAGAGATACCTATGCACCTCATTATTGAGCTCTTCAGCGATACCTGTGCACCTCAGTATAGAGCTCTCAGGAGATACCTGTGCATCTCAGTATAGAGCTCTCATGAGATACCTGTGCATCTCAGTATAGAGCTCTCTTGAGATACCTGTGCATCTCAGTATAGAGCTCTCAGGAGATACCTATGCACCTGAAAAAGGAGCTCCCCAGAGATCCCTATGCACTTCAGTATAGAGCTCTCCAAAGAAATACATGCATTTCTCAGTGTAGAGCTCTCCAGAGATATCTGTGCACCTCATTATAGAGCTCTCTGGAGATACCTATGCACATCAGTATAGAGCTCTCCAGAGATACCTATGCAGCTCAGTATAGAGCTCTCCAGAGACCCTGTGCACCTTAGTATAGAGCTCTCCAGAGATACCTGTGCATCTCAGTATAGAGCTCTACAGAGATACCTGTGCTCCTTAGTTTAGAGCTATTCAGACACAGCTGTGCATATCAGTATAGACCCCTCTAGATATACCTGTGCACCTCAGTATAGATGTCTCCAGAAATGCCTGTGCACCATAGTATAGAGCTCTCTGGAGATACCTGTGCATCTCAGTATAGAGCTCTCCAGAGATTCCTGTGCACCTTGGTATAGAGCTCTTAGGAGATACATGTGCATCTTAGTATAGAGCTCTCAGGAGATACCTGTGCACCTCAGTATAGAGCTCTCAGGAGATACCTATGCACCTGAAAAAAAAGCTCTCTGGAGATACCTGTGCACCTCAGTATAGAGGCCTCCATATATGCCTGTGCACCTCAGTAAAGAGCTCTCATGAGATACCTATGCACCTGAAAATAGAGCTCCCCAGAGATACCTATGCACTTCAGTATAGAGCTCTCCAGAGATACCTGTGCACCTCAGTATAGATCTATCAGGAGATACCTATGCACCTGAAAATAGATACCTATGCACTTCAGTATAGAACTCTTTAGAAATACATGCGATCCTCAGTGTAGAGCTCTGCAGAGATACCTGTGCACCTCATTATAGAGCTCTCTGGAGATACCTGTGCACATCAGTATAGAGCTCTCCAGAGATACCTATGCACCTCATTATTGAGCTCTTCTGCGATACCTGTGCACCTCAGTATAGAGCTCTCAGGAGATACCTGTGCATCTCAGTATAGAGCTCTCATGAGATACCTGTGCATCTCAGTATAGAGCCCTCTTGAGATACATGTGCATCTCAGTATAGAGCTCTCAGGAGATACCTGAGCACCTCAGTATAGAGCTCTCAGGAGATACCTATGCACCTGAAAATGGAGCTCACCAGAGATCCCTATGCACTTCAGTATAGAGCTCTCCAAAGAAATACATGCATTCCTCAGTGTAGAGCTCTCCAGAGATATCTGTGCACTTCATTATAGAGCTCTCTGGAGATACCTATGCACATCAGTATAGAGCTCTCCAGAGATACCTATGCAGCTCAGTATAGAGCTCTCCAGAGACCCTGTGCACCTTAGTATAGAGCTCTCCAGAGATACCTGTGCATCTCAGTATAGAGCTATCCAGAGATTCCAGTACACCTCAGTATAGAGCTCTCCAGAGATACCTGTGCATCTAAGTATAGAGCTCTACAGAGATACCTGTGCTCCTTAGTATAGAGCTATTCAGACACAGCTGTGCATATCAGTATAGACCTCTCTAGATATACCTGTGCACCTCAGTATAGATGTCTCCAGAAATGCCTGTGCACCATAGTATGGAGCTCTCAGGAGATACCTGTGCATCTCAGTATAGAGCTATCCTGAGATACCTGTGTATCTACGTATAGAGCTCTCTGGAGATACCTGTACACCTCACTATAGAGGCCTCCAGATATGCCTATGCACCTCATTATAGAGCTCTCAAGAGATACTTGTGCACCTCAGTATAGAGCTCTCATGAGATACATATGCACCTCAGTATAGAGCTCTCAGGAGATACCTGTGCACCTCAGTATAGAGCTCTCACGAGATACCTGTGCATCTTAGTATAGAGCCCTCCGAAGATACCTGTCCATCTCAGTATAGAGCTCTCAGGAGATACCTGTGCATCTCAGTATGGAACTCTCTGGAGATACCTGTGCATCTCAGTATAGAGCTCTACTGAGATTCCTGTGCACCTCGGTATAGAGCTCTCAGGAGATACCTGTGCACCTCAGTATAGAGCTCTCAGGAGATACCTGTGCACCTCAGCATAGAGGTCTCCGGAGAGACCTGTGCACCTCAGTATAGAGCTCTCAGGAGATACCTGTGTATCTTAGTATAGAGCGCTTTAGAGATACCTGTGCACCTCAGTATAGAGCTCCACAGGGATACCTGTGCATCTCAGAATAGAGCCCTATGGAGACACTTGTGCATCTCAGTATAGAGCTCTCCAGAGATTCCTGTGCCCCTCAGTAAAGAGCTCTCCAGAGATACCTGTGCATCTTAGTATAGAGCCCTCCGAAGATACCTGTCCATCTAAGTATAGAGCTCTCAGGAGATACCTGTGCATCTCAGTATGGAGCTCTCCGGAGATACCTGTGCATCTCAGTATGGAGCTCTACAGAGATTCCTGTGCACCTCGGTATAGAGCTCTCAGGAGATACCTGTGCAGCTCAGTATAGAGCTCTCAGGAGATACATGTGCACCTCAGTACAGAGCTCTCAGGAGATACCTGTGCACCTCAGTATAGAGCTCTCAGGAGATACCTGTGCATCTTAGTATAGAGCCCTTTAGAGATACTTGTGCACCTCAGTATAGAGCTCCCCAGGGATACCTGTGCATCTCAGTATAGAGCCCTATGGAGACACTTGTGCATCTCAGTATAGAGCTCTCCAGAGATTCCTGTGCCCCTCAGTAAAGAGCTCTCCAGAGATACCTGTGCACCTCAGTACCGAGCTCTCAGGAGATACCTATGCACCTGAAAATAGAGCTCCCCAGAGATACCTATGCATTTCAGTATAGAGCTCTCCAGAGATACCTGTGCCCCTCAGTAAAGAGCTCTCCAGAGATACCTGTGCACCTCAGTACCGAGCTCTCAGGAGATACCTATGCACCTGAAAATAGAGCTCCCCAGAGATACCTATGCATTTTAGTATAGAGCTCTCCAGAGATACCTGTGCACCTCAGTATAGAACTCTTTAGAAATACATGCGATCCTCAGTGTAGAGCTCTCCAGATATACCTGTGCACCTCATTATAGAGCTCTCTGGAGATACCTATGCACATCAGTGTAGAGCTCCCCAGAGATACCTATGCACCTCAGTATAGAGCTCTCCATAGATTCCTGTGCACCTTAGTATAGAGCCCTCCAGAAATACCTGTGCATCTCAGTATAGAGCTATTCAGAGATACCTGTGCATCTCAGTATAGAGCTCTACGGAGATACCTGTGCACCTTAGTATAGAGCTATTACCACACAGCTGTGCATATCAGTATAGACCTCTCTGGATATACCTGTGCACCTCAGTATAGGTGTCTACAGAAACGCCTGTGTACCACAGTATGGAGCTCTCAGGAGATACCTGTGCATCTCAGTATAGAGCTCTCCTGAGATACCTGTGCATCTACGTATAGAGCGCTCCGGAGATACCTGTGCACCTCAGTATAGAGATATGCCTATGCACCTCATTATAGAGCTCTAAAGAGATACTTGTGCACCACAAAATAGAGCTCTCAAGAGATACTTGTGCACCTCAGTATAGAGCTCTCTAGAGATACCTATGTACCTCAGTATAGAGCTCTCCAGAGATACCTATGCACCTCAGTTTCGGGCTCTCAGGAGATACTGGTGTATCTCATTATAGAGCTCTCCAGAGATGCCTATGCACCTCAGTTTCGGGCTCTCAGGATTTACCGGTGTATCTCATTATAAAGGTCTCCAGAGATACCTGTGCACCTCAGTATAAAACTCTATAGAGATACCAATGCATCTCAGTATATAGCTCTATGGAGATAGCTGTGCACCTCAGTACAAGCTCTCAAGCTCTCTGCAGATAGCTGTGCACCTCCGCCATCCTGTGTCTGACCGCCATCACAGCATGATGGAGACCGCCCGACAAGTAGTGGGCGTTTCACCCATAATATTATGATAAGACCGCCAGGTAAACGGTTGGAAACATGCATTTTTCTATTGCGGCTTGTGCTGGAGCCCAGAAAAGGGCGGCAGCACAATCTACAGTAGAAAAAGGCATGTTTGCAAAAATCCATGCACCGTGTGCCAGGCAGCACGTGGTGCCTGGCACGTGGTGCATGGATGCTTGGGGGGGCACCACATAGCGGTAGGCCCCGGGGACGGGCGTCCTGCTAGGGTCCCCCAAAGTCCCTTTCTGACAGCCTTTTAATGGCGGTGGGACCGCCATGAAAAGGTTGTCAGAAATGGACATAATAATCTCTACTGCGGTGCCTGCGCAGGCACCGCCTTAATTGTAGGGATTACTACTGTTCAACCGCCGCTTCAACTGGATCATTGAGGCTGTTGGAGGCAGGGGTCTTTCCGCCCACCCTCTGCACTCCGAATGCCGGTTTCATAATCCAGCATGTGGGTCTTGGCCCTGGATGTCGGCTGATCTGCCGATGGCCTGTCGGTGGCAGTCCGTCCAACATCATCATAATGAGGGCCTAAGTTAATGGTGCTGAAGCATTATTTAATTTTGCTCTACATTAAAAAAAATTAATGCACATTAATATTTATATAAAATATGTTAAGATTTATTTTCGGGTTGAATATTTTTTTTACTGTTTTCCTTATGCTGCAACGCCATCCTATTGAAAAATAATGGAGGCATGGAATTCAAATAAAATCTCATAGGAAATAATTTTATATTAAATTATTTTCAAAAGTTAAAAATATAAATAAATATCATTTAATGGTAGCAAAATAAAAATAGTACATATTTATTATTTAAGTATTAAACAGTTTAATACCTTTGTGTTGCAAAGGCAATAGAAATACTTTACTGCAGTACTGGAAATACTTTTGTGGTGTCAATCAATAGTAGCCGAACTTAGGAAATGTAGAAGATAGTAGTTAAGCACATTTACAGGTAAGTACTCGACTTACACATCCAGCCTCCCGGGGTTTAGACCAACACTGGGCAAGGGTCAGATCAAGGTAGGTACTGCACCACCAATGGCACCAGGACAGCTGGGTGCAGAGGTCACTGGGCCCAATGTTAGTCAATGGAGAGTGGGTTGCAGGTTCTACCTGCAGTTTCATGGCACAGGTCTCGGGGGTTAAAGCAAGCATAGTGGAGGCCACAAGGCAGCACCGAAGATACACCACCAGTGGCACAGGGGCACTGGGTGCTTGGTGCAAATCAGCAACAGGCACCCAATGTAAGTAAAGGGAAATCTTGGTCACACAAGAAGCTGCAGGCTCAGACCAAGAGACTGGACGAAGGTGACCAACAGCTGGGCAGGTAAATAGAGGTGTCTTTGGACACCTGTGCATCATTGGCTGGGCTCCCCAAAGTTGGGGGGGATGCAGGGGTGCATTTAGGCATCGGATTTTCTTTACTGGAGCGGGTCAGGGGAACCCTTCTAGATGAGGCTCCTGGCGTCTTCGTGAAGTCCAGGAGAGATCAGCCACCGATGGAGTTGAGGTCAGGATCGCTGGGATACTTCAATGGACAGGTGAGCCACTCAGACTTGGGCCATGGGCATCAGGTCCAGAGTGGGCAGGAGTTGAGGTTTCAGCTCGATCAAGAGTCCTTAGAGTTGCTTACTTGTGGGACAGGGCCTCTGTCCTCAGGAGATCTTGTCGTTGTTGAAGAGCAGTCAGTCTTCCTTGGGTTCTGGAAGTCGCTGGCCATACGACGGGAGCCGTCTTCTTTGCAGAGTCTTTAAAGCTGGAGACAGGCCGGTAGGGCTGCGGCCAAATAAATAGTTGTTTTCAGGCTTTGCTGCACAGCATCTTCTTTCATCCTTCTTCTTTGCAGGTCATAGAAATCTGAGGCTCAAGGTTCAGGGGTGCCCCTAAATACTGAATTTAGAGGTGTTACAGGTACTGGCAGGCAGTACCCAATGGGCTACTTGTCTTTCGGGTAGCTACATCATTTGGGAAGGGGGCATACCCTAGCCTGATTGGCTAAAACCATTCATTTCGAGGTGGAGGATTTCCGAAGGAGGTGGTCAACACGGTCCAGGTCACCTTAGGGGTGGTCCAGGCAGAGAGGGGACATAGCTCTCCTGTTTACTCATTTTCCCGTCGACCTTGCCACCAAAGGCGGGGCTTGGTCAAAGGGGCGGGCATCTCCACTTGCTGGAGAAGCCTTGGTCAGCATTGTTTCTGACCCACGAGAGCACAAAGAATCTCACCCCAAGGGGTCAGAAACATGTCTTAGGTGTGGCAGGCTGGTACAGATCAGTCAGCTGCACACTGCCGAGCTGGGTGTTTTTCAGGGGGCATCGCTAAGATTCCCTCTAAATGCATTTTGTAATAAATCCAGCACTGGTATCAATGTGGGTTTATTATGCTGAGAAGTTTGATACCAAACATCTTAGCATTCAGTAAAGCCATCATGGAGCTGTGGAGTTCATAATTACAGACTCCCAGACCATGTACTCAACATGGCTTCACTGCACTTACAATGTCGATGAATGGAGTATTGCTCATGCAGCTATGTCCTCCCCTGTGGTATAGTGCACCCTGCCTTAGGGCTGTGAGGCCTGCTAGAGGGGTGACTTACCTATGCCACAGGCAGTGTTTGTAGGCATGGCAAGCAGGGATGTGTGCCATGCTGACTCTTAAGTTTTGCCCTCATCAAGACGCACAGTCTGCAATGACAGTGGGTATGTGCTAGGTGTGGGGTCTCTGAGGGTGGCCCAATACATGCTGCAGTCCTTAGAGAATCTCTCTGATCACAAGACCCTTGGTATCAGTGGTACTCTTTACAAGGGACTTATATGTGGGCCACAGATGTGACCAGTGTGAAAACAAAGGTACAGTTTTGGGAAAGAACAGAGGCACTGGGAACCTGATTGGCAGAGACCCAGTACACATTCAGTCAAAGTGCATCAGATATCAGGCAACAAGTGGGGGTGGGGGGTAACTGTGAGAAGGTGGCCTGATATATGCTGTCCACTAGTTCTAGTGGGCACCTTGCATCAGTCCAAACAACCCCTTATGGTGAATTGGTTAAAGACAACCTTATGTGAAAGCTATCCTAGTGGTAGCTATGGAGAGCAGCCTTCAGGCTAAGTCTTGAAGGAATGTAAAGCAGCTTGTTTTGCCAGTCTATAATCTCTTGAATGATCAAATGAAAGGACAACCACACCAGGTATATATGTAAAATATATGTATTTAAGATAAAACACACCCCTCTAGTCTCTTTATGAGACTGGAGTTCGAAGTACTTAATTTACAAGTTAGCAATCAACAGTAATAGCACAAATACACGTTTGGGCCCTAGAGGCGTACCAAACCATATACCAATGAAGTGGTATAAGAACCATGACTGAACTAGACACAAGGCCTAGAGCCTGTAGAATCGCTGGGACCCCAAGGAACCACCCAAGGTAGTGACACAGGGGACCCACGGGGCCGTGTGCAGTGTCTAAACACAACCGCGGGTTCCCGTTATCTTCTATGGGCAATGTTGCGGTTGGAAAATTAAAGTTTAGATACACTTAGAATCGAGTCAGGACCAAACCCTTTTGGACTTAGGAAGTTCTAGGGCCAGCACCCACGGGAGTACCGGAGTACTCTAGTTACCTCACCCAGGGAAGCCGGGTGCAAAGGTGTCTTTTGGTGTCGGGTCGCGTCATCGATTTCAATGGAAGCCTGCAGGGAACTGCTGCTACCGTGAAGAGGAGAAGTGTCCGAAGAAATCCAAGCCTGGATCTAGGATGGAAGGAACCTGAAAGCAGAGGGGACAGAGTCTGGGTCACTAGCCAGTGACCGAGGGCAGGATGGACCAATGCCCACAGATGTCGGGTGCTTCAGGTGAGTTGATGGGTGTCTTGACTCTTCAACATCTTGATGGGGCGACGTGTTCGCCCCAAACCAATGGCACAGTGGGAGGGAATTGGATAGGAGGGCGGACTGCCACGTTTAAAAGTAGGGCGGTTGAAAGGGAAAGTGAACTCTGTTGGTGAAAGACAGATCAAGACGGTTGTTTTTTTGCAGGTATGTGAACGGGAGACAGAAGGTCGTGGGATGCACAGTGCAGAAAGGGGAGGGGAGATTGTGTGTGGATGGGTGATGAGGATTTTGCGATGGAGGTGGATGGAAAGAACGGGTGGAAGGCCGGGCTGCAAGGTGGCAAACGGCGGCCAGTGGGAAGATGAAGGGCACTGGAGGGGAGTGCAGGGTTTAGTTTGGTGAAGGGGCTGTAAGCACGGAGGGGATTTAGAGATTGAATTGGGCTGCAGAAATGGAAGGGTTTGAAAGAAGGATTATGGAGGTGGGATGGGAAAGAAGATGATGAGAGGAAAGGGGGTTGAAAGAAAAAGAAAAAAAAGGGGTCATGATACTGGAACTAGCAACCTAAGGACATTGAGTCTTCTAAAAACAAGAAATATGGAAGGGACCGTGCACTGCTATAAGTACCAAGGGGATATCTATGGAAACGTTGTAAATATGCAAACATTATTAGTGAATATCATGAGTGTTAGCCAAAGAGTAGAGAGGTGTAACCAATATTATAAATAACATTTTGTACATACATGGAGGAATGGTATAATAATGCATGTTTTATTGTTATTTTCAGTTTGCCCTGATGAAGGGCCCCAGTGGCCCGCAATGCATTGGGTTTTAATAAACTGCTTTGATGAACTTGCACTAGTACGTATTCTTGAATAGAGGTTCGGATGGCCCAGCATGAATAAGAGAAACTTTAGAAAATGCATTTCCTTGCATGCGGATTTGAACCAATTTCAAATGAATTAATGACTGGATGATCGATGGAGAAAAAGTATCTAAATGGAGATCAATGGAATAAGAAATTAAGCAGAGGCAGTATTGGCTGTGCCATGGGTTTGGGGGAAAACGTCACCCCATCAAGATGTTGGTTAGTCGTAAACATGCAGTTTGGGCTAGGCACGTCCCCAGTGTGCACGCAACGTTGAACTAGGATGTTTAAACACAAACAAATTAATCATAAGAGATGGAGTGCAACCCGCATATTATGATGTCTTGACTCTTCAGCCACGAGGTGCAGGAGGCGTTGACGAAGTCCACGAGCCGGATTCGAGCTGTCCCATGAAGTCTGTCGAGTGCTGCGGTGTCGGCGACCAGAATGGACCCAACAAGCCTTGGCAACGGCAAGTCTCGTGAAAAAAGAAGAAGGACGTTGGTGCAGACCAGCAAGTCGGGACACGTCTGGAGCAACCAGGAAAGCCCAAGCAGAAGAGGAGTTGCCTTCGTCTGGACCCACTAGCCAACGGGCTAGCGATCGTGAAGGAGCCTCAAGCGGTCGCACTGGAACCTGGCCCGCTGGTCACTCGTGGAGTGGAGGCCAGAGATCTTTGGTGCAGTTAGTGCTCAAGGCTGGGGCTACTCGGAGCCCAAAGCAGAACTTCAGAAGTCGATGTACCAGTAATAGTACGCGATGTCCAGGGGTCATGGTTCCTCGTCACTCAAGATAGCCACGGGCCTCAGCTTTGCTGTGGACTCAGGGTAGCTTTGGGGAAGTCAGGAAATCCACCTCTGGTGATGCAGATACTTCGGTGTCCAACGGGAGCTTCAGAATTGCAGACCGGACAGTTGTTTCTTTGGTGCCTGCCAAGCAGGGGAGTCACTCCTTGACTCCAAGGGAGATTTCTTCAGTCTTTTAGTCAGGATAGAAAGTCTAAGGTCCAGGATATATGTCGCAGAGTCTCGTCCAGGGTAATCTAAAGTCGCAAGGACTGGGTTCCCATACTTATACTAAGTTTGGGGGTTGGACATACTCTAGGGACTCACCTATGGGAGGGTTTGGAAAGAGGGGTGGTTACACCAATTTCCTTTGTCCAGTTTTGCGCCAGAGCAGGGGCAGGTAGCCCCTGCAACTGGTTTGAACTGGACTATGCACAGGGACACCAAGTGTGCTCCCCGTGCAGGACTTCAAAGCACCAGAGAGTGCTCCCGCCCAGCCCCAATACACATCTGCCTGTCTGGGGAGGTGGTTACACCTCCCTGGGACAGGAAACCTATTGTCCAGGCATCCCCTGCTGGAGTTTCGGTCAGCAGCAGGAGGCCAGACCTGTGTCTGTGGCAGATACAACCATTTTGTGATGCCAGGGCTGTAGAAAGTCCTACCGGGTTAGACCAGTGTGAACATGTCTCTCCCCCTAGAAGGGTGGAATGCTACCCCCGCTGCCAGAACTGGTGGGGGGGGGGGTAGTATTCCAAAGCGTTTGACACCAAACATGACATGTTTCTGTGCAGCCATCCCAAAGTTAGCATTTACCGTGAGGTTATAATGCACTTAAGAGTATATGGTCAGGCTGCACCACAAACAGCATCAGAGGAGATACTCCAAACGCTGCAGAGGGGCTCTGCTCATGCAGGGGCACCCTCTCACATGAAAACCAAGCACTCTGCCTTTAGGATTGTTAAGGCCTGCCATAGGAGTGACTTATAGGTTTATATGTGTGTGCAATGGTAGTGATATAGGTGGCCTATACCACTGTAAGACGTGCAAGCACACCCTTTCCCAGGCTGCAGTAGCAGACCTGTGGTGCCATTTTGGAGTGCTTCCCAGGGGTGGCATAATACATGCTTCAGCCCCTGGTAGTACCTATGCCCTATGTCCATAGTATACCATATAGTCAGGGCTTAAAAGGGACTCCAGAATCCAATTAGATATGTACCTAATGTACATGCAAACCATTTTAGAGAGGAAGCAGCTAGGCTGGGGTCCTGATTAGCAGGGCCACAGCCAGACTAAGGTCGAAAAACAGTGAAACACCAGCAAAAAGTGGGGGTACCCATGTGAAGCAGATCCTACTCTCCTACAGTAACCATGCAAAAAGGGGCACTTTCCTGCAAATCCCTATTTTGAATTAAAAAAGTAAAGTAACAATTATGATGAAAACATAGCTAAATCAAATTTACATACCTTATCCATTAGTATTAATAATAAATGATGCATCGTATTTTTTCTTATTTAGGTGGGATTGCTTTTCTTGTATAGCACATACTTGGCTGAAGGCAGTGTGCCTAAGTTGAGGTCTTTGGTTTTCAATCAAAAGTGATTTAAATGAGACATTATATGGCTCCTAGACCTATACTATTTGTTGTGCAAGGATAAAGTGTCCTCCATCAGCAATGTACCCTGATGCTGGTTGGTCTCTGGCCAGAGGCAGCGTACTGCTCAAGTCCTTGTTCAAATGTACGTGGATGTAAAGCTGCTGAAAACATATGTGGGGGACCAATTGTGGTAATGATGCTTGATATGTACCGATGCGATGTTGTTGAAAATAGAAATTGTTTTTTTAAAGTGATTCTAAATGATAAAAGACCACCAAAGGGAATAATTGCTACGGTGTCATAGCAGAACATGTGCAGCCTCCGCCTCTAAGCACTTTTGTGATGGGAACACCTGCTATGACCTACTCTGGCCATAGTAAGATAAGTCATAAGCATTTGTGACCCTCAACAAGGTTCCTGGACCCCCAGTATCAAAAAACACTCCTGTTTTGGGGGTGTGGCTCATCTCATATGGCTTTGACTCACTGTTTGTTGCACTTTCTTTACCATGGCCTGTGGGTTGAGGTGTTATTGTCTAAAGGCTCACAAATCATGAGGACTTTGGCAACAACGATTTCAATGTCTTGTTGGAAGATCTGCCTATCATGAAAGCAGAAGGTATTAATAAGGACCTTAAATATGGTACATTTCTTAAAACAATTGCACAAGTTGAGCATGGAACTAACTAAATCTACCAATTGTGGGTATGTGTGTGGTTTAGGTAGAGAGGAAAATGAATTTGTTAAAGAATACATGGAGAGGAGAGTAAAGATTGTGAGAGGTGGAGAAATGAGAGAAAGATCAAAGAACAGATGAAAGAAGAAGAAGAATTTAGAATTTCAAATGTGTGTCCTAGGTTGGGAATGAAATTTGAGAGAAATGGTGAGATGTGTTGTGAACTTTGGAATATGAGATGGTTGAATATGCAGGAGAAAGTTAATCTGAAAGAAGTTATGTTATCAATTGTAATTTTCTGACTGGTGAAGAGCCATTTCTGAGATGAATTTATTATGTGTGTGATAATACTGCTTATTTCACTTTTCCACGTAATTGCTATCTTTCTTTGGTGTTTCCTTGAGTCCATCATATGAGTGAAATAGATCATACAGCTGGTTTAAAGAGAGTGAAACGTGGACTTGGACAGATAGTATTTAATATATTAGAAGCTATTATTCCCCCTATAGATGTGGCTTTGAAACAAGTTAAAATTAGATGCTTAATTACATTGTTGGATGCCTTGCTCCAAGTGCAGCTGAGCTCTAACTCACAAATTCCTAGCTGATCACTATATGTGCTACGGTGATGTAAAATCGATTAGCTTAAGATATCCGACTTGCGAAGGAAGGTGGTGTTTGGAAGGTACTGAAGGTTAAGAGATGCTGCACCTTTGTACCTGATAACAGCAGCGTTATAAATGCTTATATCATAGTACAATTAACATCACTTGTGAACTTCAAGCTTTATAAGAGCATGGCATGTAGGAGATTGTAGGTATCCTGGGTTAAAGAGATAGGGAAGGGTTGTAGCGAGGTTGGTGAATGTATTGATAACTTGGGAGGGGGAACTTTATGACTAATCTTCACTTATATAATAATTATAATGATTTATGAAATTGTCCATTTCTCTTATTAAAGTTTTCTGGGTGCCCAAGGAAAAACTGTGAGTATAAAGATGAGAGGAGATCCCTAAAATAGAATAATCAAAAGCGGTATTTGTAAAAGAATTTTATGGATTTATGTTTCTGTGCATCATTAACAGTGTGCAATATGCATATAGAGATAAAATTTCACATCTAGAAACTGAACTGATACAATTGATTTTGAAATTAGTTTTCTATGATGTGCCCCACACAGTAGCAAACTGCAGAGCTGAGGGGAGTGTCCTTGCGATGCAATAAAGAAGAAAACTGACATCATGGTTCTCTATCTCTGCTGGCCGTTGAACTAGTCAAATATTGAAGGGCCCTATCCAACTGAAAAGAAAGGACTGAAGGGAGGTTGGGAGTGAGTTACACACCTGGAAGGTCAAAGTGAGTTTGACACCTGGGAGGTGGGAATGAGTTCCACACCTGGTGAGTAGGGGCAACACCTGCATGGTTAGCATGACATCTGGGTGATACGAGCAAGTTCTACACTTGGAGGTGGGAATGGGTTCTACATCTGCTGGAGGAAGGCAGTTATACTCCTGGGGTGGGAATCAATTGCACATGTAGTTGTTGGGAGTGAGTTCCACACCTGTATGGTGGAAGTGAATTCTATACCTGACCTGTTAGAGTATATCCTACACCTAAGGAGTGGGAATGAGCTCCAAATGTAGGAAGGGGACGTGAGTTCCGCACCTGAGAAATGGGAGTGACATTTAGACAGTTGGTGTGACACCTGGGCCATGCAAGTGAGTTTTACTCTTCCAGTGGAAGTGAGTTCTATACCTGGCATGGAAAAGAGTATTTACACCTGCTGGTTGGAGTGAGTCAAACCACTGGCAGTGGGAGTAAGTTGCACATGTTGCTGTTGGGAGTGCATTCCACATCTGTACGGTGGAAGTGAGTTCCACAACTACCGATGGGAGTGAGTTACACACCTGTAAGATGAAAGTGAGTTCTACACCTGGATCATAGACTGGTCTTTAGGAAAGAGTGTAGTTCTTCACTGAAGTTGGTGGGAGTGAGTTCCACAACTGTTCGGTAGTGGTCATACCTGCACAATTAATGTGATATCTAGGTGGTTGGAGTGAGTGCTACACTTGGGCTGCCTCAACTTAGGGGCGGTTTTGTGAGCCCCTCTTCCCATTTCCAAATAACCCTCAACCACTTGCTTTCTCAAGGTTCAGCTGTGAGTGACATTGGTCTCATCTAAGTGCTTTCGGGCACTTCCTTCTCCAGGGCCTTTCAGTCCACTACAGCCCTCTCACTTGAGGATCGTTGGGTGTGTTTCTAATCAAAGAACTGCACACACTACGGTACTGGAATGAAGGTGCAGTGGTTCGGGAGTAAATGAAGCAAGTTCAGGAATAGCACACACTATGCTACCCCCTGGGGGTCGTATCATGATGGGCTTTGCAGGCTTGGCACAGAGCCAAGCACTTGTTTTTATATATCTACAGTCTGTGAAGTTAATTCATTTAACCCACTATTCCTTTGAGCTAGTTCTTTATTCTCAGACAGCACAGCTCAGAAGCAGAGAGTAGATATACTGCATTTTAATGCATTGTGTTAAGAGGCGAGACCAGCGCAGCACCATATCTCCTAAGATATGGCGCTGTCCAGTCAGCTCAAGTGCTGATGCACAAACAATGCAGCACGGTGCAAAGCTGTCTTTGTGATCTAAAATATAGATTTTGTACCAGAAAGATACCCTTCCAGTAAAAAAACAATATACTTAATATTTACTTATACTTACAAAATAATGTAGTAATACTATCCCAAAATGAGCCCCATAGAGATGCATAATTTGCCTTTTCTTGCTGTATAATTTCCCCAAGTCTGCCACATAATTTGGCCCTCCCCTGCTGTATAATTACAGTGGCCCTGGGTATAATGCACACTGCAAATTGATTACTTATAGCGGACTGGGCAAATTGATGAGCAATATAGCATAATGCATCTTGGCAAGTTATAGTGCACAATGCAACCAGATGAACTATAGCATGCGCTTCAGACTGGCGAGTTATAGTGCACACTTTGAACTGACGTGCTATAGCCCTCCCTGCAAATCGATGATTTATAGCACACAGTGCGAACTGATGAGCTATAGCGCAGGCCGCAACAAGATGCATTATAGTGCTTACTGCAATCAAAAGAGCTATAGTGCACACTGCGAACTGATGAGCTATAGTGCAGGCCGCAACAAGTTGCATTATAGTGCTTACTGCAATCAAAAGAGCTATAGTGCACACTGCGAACTGATGAGCTATAGCGCAGGCCGCAACAAGATGCATTATAGTGTTCACTGCAATCAAAAGAGCTATAGTGCACACTGTGAACTGATGAACTATAGCGCAGGCCGCAACAAGATACATTATAGTGCTTACTGCAATCAAGTGGGTGAGAGTGTACACTGAGAACTGATGAGCTATAGCGCAGGCCGCAACAAGATGCATTATAGTGCTTACTGCAATCAAATGGGTTATAGTGCACACTGCGAACTGATGAGCTATAGTGCAGGCCGCAACAAGATGCATTATAGTGCTTACTGCAATCAAATGGGTTATAGTGCACACTGCGAACTGATGAGCTATAGCGCAGGCCGCAACAAGATGCATTATAGTGCTTACTGCAATCAAATGGGTTATAGCACACTGCGAACTGATGAGCGATAGCGCAGGCCGCAACAAGATGCATTATAGTGCTCACTGCAATCAAATGGGTTATAGTGCACACTGCGAACTGATGAGCTATAGTGCAGGCCGCAACAAGATGCATTATAGTGCTCACTGCAATCAAATGGGTTATAGTGCACACTGTGAACTGATGAGCTATAACGCAGGCCGCAACAAGATGCATTATAGTGCTCACTGCAATCAAATGGGTTATTGCACACTGCGAACTGATGAGCTATAGCGCAGGCCGCAACAAGATGCATTATAGTGCTTACTGCAATCAAATGGGTTATTGCACACTGCGAACTGATGAGCTGTAGCGCAGGCCGCAACGAGATGCATTATAGTGCTCACTGCAATCAAATGGGTTATTGCACACTGCGAACTGATGAGCTATAGCGCAGGCCGCAACAAGATGCAGTATAGTGCTCACTGCAATCAAATGGGTTATTGCACACTGCGAACTGATGAGCTGTAGCGCAGGCCGCAACAAGATGCATTATAGTGCTCACTGCAATCAAATGGGTTATTGCACACTGCGAACTGATGAGCTATAGCGCAGGCCGCAACAAGATGCAGTATAGTGCTCACTGCAATCAAATGGGTTATTGCACACTGCGAACTGATGAGCTATAGCGCAGGCCGCAACAAGATGCATTATAGTGCTCACTGCAATCAAATGGGTTATAGTGCACACTGCGAACTGATGAGTTCTTGTTAGTCCACTGGAAAATTATGTGCCAAGAAAAGGCAAATTATGGGTCATAACACAACACATTGTGTGATATTATTACGTCTTTATTTTCTCATTTTTACACAAGTTACTACGGTCTGGGCAAATGTGTCACCTCATAAGTACCAGTTTACTGCCCATATAGAGCAATAAGCAATGGAAGTGGACCAGTCAACCTCTGCAAAGGACCCTGAACTGCGCGGCAATATGTGGGGCTGCATGTTTCATAACTTTTGATCCATTTGAGCTATTAACAACCTATTTTTGTTAAAATCTACTGGTTGTGCAACAGATGATTGATTATGGGTCAAATGCGTTAAATCCATTGTAAGACCTGGCATTCTTTCCACCACCTTTTTGCCTTCAGACCGCCTGTTTTTGCTGACTTTGTTTTTGGAGGCCTTAGAACTCTGCACACTTTACCACTGCTAACCAGTGCTCTCTGCTCAAAACATGGTAACATTGGCTTATCTCTAATTGGCATAATTGATTTACTTATAAGTCTCTAGTAAAGTGCACTGCCTGTGCCCAGGGCTTGTAAATTAAAAACTACTAGTGGGTGTGCAGCACTCATTGTGCCACCCACTTAAGAAGTGCTTTAACCCCTTGAGTGCCCATGACGAGATGGTCTCGTCATGGGCCGCGGTTGCGCTGTGCCCATGACGAGACCATCTCGTCATGAGCCCCGCCCGCTAATGAAACGCCCGGCACAGGGCGTGGAAAGGGCGGGGCACTCAAGGGGTTAAACATGTCTCAGGCCTGCCATTGCATAGCTTGTTTGTGCAGTTTTAGCCTGCCATGTCGACGTGACAAAATAAACCTTTTGCCAGGCCCAAAACCTTCCTTTTTAATACATATAAGCCACCCCTAAGGTAGGACCTAGACAGCCCCATGGGCAGAGTGCAGTGTAAGCCACCCCTAAGGTAGGACCTAGACAGCCCCATGGGCAGAGTGCAGTGTAAGCCACCCCTAAGGTGGGACCTAGACAGCCCCATGGGCAGAGTGCAGTATAAGCCGCCCCTAAGGTGGGCCCTAGACAGCCCCATGGGCAGAGTGCAGTATAAGCCACCCCTAAGGTGGGCCCTAGACAGCCCCATGGGCAGAGTGCAGTATAAGCCACCCCTAAGGTGGGCCCTAGACAGCCCCATGGGCAGAGTGCAGTATAAGCCGCCCCTAAGGTGGGCCCTAGACAGCCCCATGGGCAGAGTGCAGTATAAGCCACCCCTAAGGTAGGACCTAGACAGCCCCATGGGCAGAGTGCAGTATAAGCCACCCCTAAGGTGGGCCCTAGACAGCCCCATGGGCAGAGTGCAGTATAAGCCACCCCTAAGGTGGGCCCTAGACAGCCCCATGGGCAGAGTGCAGTATAAGCCGCCCCTAAGGTGGGCCCTAGACAGCCCCATGGGCAGAGTGCAGTATAAGCCACCCCTAAGGTAGGACCTAGACAGCCCCATGGGCAGAGTGCAGTATAAGCCGCCCCTAAGGTGGGCCCTAGACAGCCCCATGGGCAGAGTGCAGTATAAGCCACCCCTAAGGTGGGCCCTAGACAGCCCCATGGGCAGAGTGCAGTATAAGCCACCCCTAAGGTGGGACCTAGACAGCCCCATGGGCAGAGTGCAGTATAAGCCACCCCTAAGGTGGGCCCTAGACAGCCCCATGGGCAGAGTGCAGTATAAGCCACCCCTAAGGTGGGCCCTAGACAGCCCCATGGGCAGAGTGCAGTATAAGCCGCCCCTAAGGTGGGCCCTAGACAGCCCCATGGGCAGAGTGCAGTATAAGCCACCCCTAAGGTAGGACCTAGACAGCCCCATGGGCAGAGTGCAGTATAAGCCGCCCCTAAGGTGGGCCCTAGACAGCCCCATGGGCAGAGTGCAGTATAAGCCGCCCCTAAGGTGGGCCCTAGACAGCCCCATGGGCAGAGTGCAGTATAAGCCACCCCTAAGGTGGGACCTAGACAGCCCCATGGGCAGAGTGCAGTATAAGCCACCCCTAAGGTAGGACCTAGACAGCCCCATGGGCAGAGTGCAGTATAAGCCGCCCCTAAGGTGGGCCCTAGACAGCCCCATGGGCAGAGTGCAGTATAAGCCGCCCCTAAGGTGGGCCCTAGACAGCCCCATGGGCAGAGTGCAGTATAAGCCACTCCTAAGGTGGGACCTAGACAGCCCCATGGGCAGAGTGCAGTGCATTTTAAATGTGTTTCTCACTACTGCAACACGTTTGCTGTCTTTAAAAATGAAGGTGTTCCTAAAATTAAGGGGTGCAGTACACCCTAGTTACTCCCTTGCTTTAACTTTAGTTAACCTTTAAATAAATGCTTGCTGTTTATTTACCATTTTGTTAATGTTTGCACTGAGTCGAGTAAACGGAAGCCCAAGGCTGCAGTTGCCTGGGGGCCGCATGTAAAGGTCAGGAGGGCACATGCGGCCCCTGGGCTGTACTTTGAGTACCACTGCTCTGGAGCCAAGGCAGGGTTGGCAGGGCATCTGTGCACTTCACAGGTATGCCTCCAGATGTTTACCCCACTTCAAAGGCCCAACTGTGCACAAAAGAAGGACCTCCGACACCACCACTTCAGTACACTTCTGGACCTGCGGATCCTCTACCAGGAAGAAGGACTGCTGTGCTGCTGAAAGGACTGCCACTCTGCTGCTACTGAAAGGACTGCCCCTCTGCTGGACTGATGCAATGAAGCTAGACTTCGCATCACAAGCCCTAGTCAATGGGTACCTCGACAACAGTGCAGGACCTCGCACCACCGCCTCGCCTCGGCTTGGAACCGATGCGTCACGTCGTATGCACTATGCATCTTCGATGTGGATCCTCGCGATGCTCCGCAAACCCGGATTTGAGCTGCTTTGTTCCGCAGGCCTAACTGGTTCCCTGTAGCCAGCCTGCACTCCATAGAGGTCGGCCTGAACTTGTGACTTTGTCTTGGTCTGGTGCGACCCTACATCCACTGCTGGCGATTTGTACTTTTTGGCTCTATTTTCGCTAAAACATTTAAAAGTCTATTACTCCGGTTCTACTGAGGTCTTGTTTTTTTATTTATTAAAATGTACTTTGTTTATCTAAATATGTTTTAGACTCCTTTTTGTGGTGTGTGTTCACTGTTTTACTGTTTGAAGTATTGCACAATTACTTTACACATTGCCTGAGTTAATCCTGACTACTCTGTGCTAAGCTACGAAGCGGGTGAGCACAGGGAAATGTCGGGTTTGCTTGTGCCTTACCCTGACAAGGATTGTAGTTGCTGCTTGATTGACACACCAGTCAACCAACAACCCGATTTCTTACAGTACGCTCCACCCCAATGTGGAGCTGCCCTATGTTCTTACCATAGTCTGTACACACGAACCAGAGTCTGTTCTTAAAGTCCAAGCTGTTTACCATGTGAAATAAAGTAGGTAATATGTTGCCTGTATATATTATAAATCCTGAAGCTTAAATTCTGCCTTATGTTGCACTAGGGTAAAATGCTGAGCTAGCTTGACGTTGTACGTTTTGAGTCTCGGGTGGTCTTCGGTGGTGCTATCACCACTGATACACCCTGCATTCTCTGGACATGCACCTTTAGAAGTGTTCAGCGGCCTCATTTGAGACGGTTTAAAGCCGGGCCAAAGTGGGCAGTTGCCCAGGGTCCCAACTTCCAAGGGCCCACCTGAAGAAGTGATTTGGATATTAAAGACTGTCACTTTCTCTCTATCGCAACATCTCTCCCGCTCTATCCCCAACGCTCCACTGCTTTTCTTTTTGCCTCTTTTTTTGTGCTTCTTCTGCCTCTTCTTCTTTCATTTCACTCTCCCTACCTTGCTTACTGCTCTTTGCCTCTCTCTCTAGTTCTACCTCCCTCTAGCTCACTCTTACCTCCGTAGGTCTACCTTACTCATCCACCTGCTCAACCCGGAGACTGCCAACCCCTTTGCCCGGCCTCCCTTCAAGAGGAGCAGGGCACCCTGCTGGGTGCAGGCTTTTTGGTGCTGCCTGACCTCTACGTTCTGTGGGGCTTATTCATGTGAGGCCTGAGCTGCTGGAGTGGTGTTTGTTTTTCACGATCCGTAGGCACAGCCCTTTCTAGTGGCGACGGCGAGCCATTCAGCGTGGCTTTGCATGGTCTCATAGATATGGAGTAAGGTGAGGCAGCGCAAGTCAATGCGTTGCCCCGTCTGCACCAGGGACGCATTCCATGGGCATTGCTGTGGGTGTTTCAATGCAACACCCATGGATTTTGACGCTGCCCCAGGCCAGTGTTATTTCTCCTCATATTTCCCTCTCCATTGGTGCTGCAAAGAGGAAAACGCTGCTCTGGATTGTTTTTGTGCGGGAAGGTGCCTGGTGCCTGAAATGGGGGCACGGGTGCCTGCGTTAGCGATAGACGCCAGCGCAGGGGGAGGAGACGGGAATGCACCGTCCTTTATAAATATGGTGCATCCCTGCCTTTTCACATTGGCGCAGCGCAGCAAGAAGCCTTGTGGCGCTGCCCTACGCCAGTTCCTCATAAATGAGGCCGGTGGGCTTCCCATGCGGCGCAGGGTGATGCCCAGAGGGATGTGTATGACACGGTGAGTCATGTAACATTATTCTGAACATGATGCCACAAAATAGGTCTTGTCTGGTGCCCCAAAAATCCTTAAACTGGCCTTGCAGTCACACCAGTTCTGCTTATTTCCCAGGGTGCACCTCGTGGTACACAGGAGCAGGACTTCCGCCAGAGGGCGCCGGTGCTCGAAGGGCCTCGGCGCTTCAGCTCCTTCCCATACATTAGCCGTGGTCTGCGCCTTTAGGGCTTGGAATGTGTTAACACCTCAACTATTCACAACTCTAATATACAATCTCACTCCTGAGACGGCCACATTCTGGGAATCAGAGCAGATAATGCCTCGAGACCTCTGCAGGCAACTGCCTTATCACCACAAGAGGGCGCTGGTAAACACGTGGCTTGAAAAAGGCTTTGTTGCCCGAGGTGAGAGAATCCTCAAACATCAACATAATCCTTGCACCCGAGCTGGGGGCAGTTGCTATAGTGTTGTGTGGATGCGGTGTTTCGAGGCGCTATTGTAAGCGGGTCTGATGTAGACAGCGGTCGTCACATGGTTTAGGAGGAAGAGCTTGTCTCGGAAATGTGTCCCGAGATCAAAGGAACTCGCCCCACTCTGAAGAGACTCTCTGCCTGCCAGAATATGAGATGTCAGCCCTCACAAGCCCAGACAAGCCCGCCTGCATCCCTCCAGTGACAGCTGCAACGCCCACCTCCCGCCGGGCTCTTCTCCCGCCTTAAGACCTGCCCGTCGAGGCGCTATCCCGAACCCTGCCACATGTAAAGGCAGACTGCATCCCTCCAGTGACAGCTGCAGCGCCCACCTCCCGCCCGGCTCTTCGGCCCGTCGAGGCGCTATCCCGAACCCTGCCACATGTAAAGGCAGAGGGGTTCACCCTCCAGGGAGACCATGCAATGCTCGGATCTGGTCGAAATAAAGGGAGTAGATTTAAATTTGGAATATGAATCTTGGAAAAATAGAAACTAGAGAAAGTTCCAAGCTAAGAAAGCGCAGAAAGCTGCAATGAGTAGAAACTTTAGGGGCATATCAGCAACAACCGGTGATAATTATCGCTAAGCACGCTTAGCGCTGGGATAATTATTGCCAGCTATCGCTGGATTTTATCGCGGAGATAGCACGCTATCAGCGACGCTTATCTCCAAAACGATAAAAATTCCAGAGTTAGCTGCCAAATGTGCGATTATCGCTGGAAATCCTGCGATAATCATTGGCGATACGTTGTTGATAGGGCAGGGCAGACTTAGGGGCATATCATCAAGGCACGGCGATAAAATGATCGCCGCTTTAGCATCCGTTTTCGGGCGAAAAGTTCGATAATTTTATCGCATTATCAGCAAGGTCACGCTGTCGCGTGAATCTTGCCTTAGCACCCTTTCCGTCAACGCCCAGCTTTGCATCTCTAACGAGATGCAAACGAGATGCAAAGTGGGCGTTCCGCACAAAAATAACGTGAGAAATGTCGCTCACCGACATTTCTCCTATCAACAAACCTCCCACTAACTTGCATGGCGATAAGAAAAATAGCGCTAACCGCGGTTATCGCTACTTATCTTATGCCTGCTTTCAATCTGACTTAGCCATTATATCCAATGGAAGGTGGATATAATGGCTAAGTCTGCCCTGCCCTATCAACAACGTATCACCAATCGTTGTCGATTATCGCTGGATTTACAGTGATAATCGCACATTTGGCAGCTAACTCTGGAATTTTTATCGCTTTGGAGATAAGCGTCGCTGATAGCGTGCTATCTCCGCGATAAAATTCAGTGTTAGCCGGCGATAATTATCATAGCGCTAAGCGCGCTTAGCGATGATTATCACCGGTTGTTGCTGATATGCCCCTAAGCCATTATATCCACCTTCCATTGGATATAATGGCTAAGTCAGATTGAAAGCAGGCGTAAGAAAAGTAGCGATAAGCACGGTTAGCGCTACTTTTCTTATCACCATGCAAGTTAGCGGGCGGTTTTGATAGGAGAAATGTCGGTTAGAGACATTTCTCACGTTATTTTTGTGCGGAACGCCCACTCATTAGAGCTGCAAAGCTGGGCGTTGAGGGAAAGGGCGCTAAGGCAAGGATTCACATGATAGCGTGACCTTGCTGATAATGCGATAAAATTATCGTCGCTTTTCGCCCGAAAATGAACGCTAAAGCGGCGTTAATTTTATCGCAGCGCCTTGATGAAATGCCCCTTAGCTTTTAGGATGTGGGGGTTTTAATGCACGTGTTGGCAGTGCTCGTTGTGAGCTGTGAGTGATGGGAGTAAACTGTGGGTGATGTAGGACAGCAGTTATTGATGTGTGTGCACTGTGTGAGTGCAGGTGGGCATGTGTGCATTGTAGGTGATACAGGAGTACAGCAGGCCCTATTTGTGCACTGTGTATGGCGTGGAATTCCAACTTGTGATATGTGTGCACTGTACGTGATGTGGAAATCAGGCTTGTGATATTTGTGCACTGTAAGTGATGTGGAACTCCAACCTGTGATATGTGTGCACTGTGTGTGATGTAGAAGACCAGCGTGTTATATGTGTGCACTGTGCGTGATGTAGAAATCCAGTTTGTGATATGTGTGCACTGTGGGTGGCGTGGAAGTAAAGCTTGTGAAATGTGTGAACTGTGCGTGATGTGGAAGTCCAGCTTGTGATATGTGTGCACTGTGCGTGATGTGGATGTCCAGCTTGTAATATTTGTGCACTGTGCATGATGTGGATGTCCAGCTTGTGATATGTGTGCACTGTGCGTGATGTTGTAGTCCAGCTTGTGATATGTGTGCATTGTGCGTGATGTGGGCGTCCAGTTTGGGATATGTGTGCGTGATGTGGATGTCCAGCTTGTGATATGTGTGCACTGTGCGTGATATGGAAGTCCAGCTTGTGATATGTGAGCACTGTGCGTAATGTGGAAGTCCAGCTTGAGATATGAGTACACTTTGTGTGATGTGGATGTCCAGCTTGTGATTTGTGTGCACTGTGCATGATGTGGATGTCCAGCTTGTGATATGTGTGAACTGTGCGTGGCATGGATGTAAAGCTTGTGATATGTGTGCACTGTGTGTGATGTAGAAGTCCAGCTTGTGATATGTGTGCACTGTGTGTGATGTGGTGTAGCTGGTGCAGATGGTGGTATCTGTGTAATGTGGTTGATGGATGGGGCGGTGCAGCTGTTGGTGTGGGTCCACCATGGGTAATGTGGTTGTGCAGATGATGGTGAATGTGCATAGTGGTTGATGTGTGTGCACTCTGGGCGATGGGTGGTTCCAGCTGTTTATGTGTGTGCACTGTGGGTAATATGTGTGCACTGTTGGTGATGTGGGGTGCAGCTATTGCATGGGTAATGTGGTTGTGCAGATGGTGGTGAATGTGCATAGTGGGCACTCGCTGTTGATGTGTGTGCACTGTGGGTAATGTGTGTGCACTGTTGGTGATGTGGGGTGCAGCTATTGGCGTGTGTCCAACATGGGTTATGTGGTTGTGCAGATGATGGTGAATGTGCATAGTGGGCAATGTGTGTGCACTCTGGGTGATGGGGGTGCTTCCAGCTGTTGATGCATGTCCACCCTGGGTAATGTGTGTGCACTGTGGGTGATGGATGGGAAGGTGCAGCTGTTGATGTGTGTGCACTGTGGGTAATGTGTGTGCACTGTTGGTGATGTGGGGTGCAGCTGTTGATGTGTGTCCACCATGGGTAATGTGTGTGCACTGTGGGTGATGGATGGGGAGGTG
This sequence comes from Triturus cristatus, assembly GCF_964204655.1. NCBI lineage: Eukaryota > Metazoa > Chordata > Amphibia > Caudata > Salamandridae > Triturus > Triturus cristatus. Next base: position 26,517,438 of record NC_140594.1, on the reverse strand, counting down.
CAGCTGTTGATGTGTGTGCACTGTGGGTAATGTGTGTGCACTGTTGGTGATGTGGGGTGCAGCTGTTGATGTGTGTCCACCATGGGTAATGTGATTGTTCAGATGATGTTGAATGTGTATAGTGGGCGATGTGTGTGCACTCTGGGTGATGGGGGTGCTTCCTGCTGTTGAAGTATGCCCACCATGGGTGATGTGTGTGCACTGTTGGGGATGTGGGAAGCAGCTGGCGGTGTGACGTGTGCAGCCGATGCATGTTTCACAACGGAACTGTAACCCATAGAATAATAAAACGCCACACTCATTGCTTCTGGAGAAAGTCCCTTTTGATGCTGCATCAGAGGGGTCAATATTTGTTCATTTTCACATGTGACCTCATGTCACAACTCTACATTTTTGGTGTTAAGAGCTGCTCTTGAACAGCCAGTCGTCTAGGTAAGGACAGAAGTGACAATCCAGGTCTGTTTTTGTACCCTGTATTTACTCATTTTCACTCACTGAGAGCAGAGACACTGGGGGCCGATTCACAAAGGTAAACTGAGACAAAAATCTAACTTTACTACTTGTAAATGCCCTTTGTGAATACCAAGAGTCATAAAGCTAGACTTTCCTCTCAGTTTACCTTTGTGAATCCAGCCCTGGGAAAGCAGCAGAGAGAGAGAGGCCCAGGGAGGTTGGAGAGAAGCAAAAGAGACACTGGGAGAGCAGCAGCAGGGAGAGAGAGAGGGGCCCAGGGAGGTAGGATAGAAGCAGAAGGGACACTGGGAGAGCAGCAGCAGGGAGAGAGAGAGGGGCCCAGGGAGGTTGGAGAGAAGCAGACTGGACACTGGGAGAGCAGCAGCAGGAAGAGAGAGAGGGTGCTAGGGAAGTAGGAGAGAAGCGGAAGGGACACTGGGAGAGCAGCAGGGAGAGAGAGAGGGGGGCCCAGGGAGGTGGGAGAGAAGCAGAAAGGACACTGGGAGAGCAGCAGCAGCAGGGAGAGATAGAGGGGGCCTAGGGAGGTGGGAGAGAAGCAGAAGGAACACTTGGAGAGCAACAGCAACGAGAGATGGGCCAGAGTTGAGAGAGAAGCAGAAGAGACACTAGGAGAGCAGCAGCAGGGAGATAGAGAGAGAGTCCCAGGGAGGTGAGAGAGAAGCAGAAGGGACAGTGGGAGAGCAGCAGCAGGGAGAAAGAGAGAGGCCTGGGGAGGTGGGACAGAAGCAGAAGGGAGAGCAGTAGGGAGAGAGAGAGGGACCCAGGGAGGTACGAGAGAAGCTAATGGACACTGGGAGAGCAGCAGCAGGGAGAGAAAGGGAGGCCCAGGGAGGTAGGAGAGAAGAGAGCAGTGGGAGAGAGGGTCAGGAGAGGTTGAACAGGGAAAAGGGACGGTGGGAGAGCAGCAGCAGTGAGAGAGGGAGGCCCATGGAGGAGGTATAGGGGAACAGCAAAGGTACAGGAGAGGCAGGGAGCAGGTAAAGTGGGAGATCAAGGGTACAGGAGAGGCAGGGAGCAGGTATAGTGGGAGAGCAAAGGTACAGGAGAGGCAGGGAGCAGGTATAGTGAGAGACGAAGGGTACAGGAGAGGCAGGGAGCAGGTATAGTGGGAGAGCAAGGGTACAGTTGAGGCAGGGAGCAGGTATAGTGGGAGAGCAAGGGTACAGGAGGGGAAGGGTGCAGGTATAGTGGAGAGCAAGGGTACAGGAGGGGAAGGGTGCAGGTATAGTGGAGAGCAAGGGTACAGTAGAAAGGCAGAGTGTAGGTATAGGGTAAGAACAGAGGTACAGGAGAGGCATAGAGCAGGTATAGTGGGAGACGAAGGGTACAGGAGAGGCAGGGAGCAGGTATAGTGGGAGAGCAAGGGGACAGTAGAAAGGCAGAGTGTAGGTATAGGGGAAGAACAAAGGTACAGGAGAGGCATAGAGCAGGTCTAGTGGGAGAGCAAGGGTATAGGAGAGGCAGGGAGCAGGTATAGTGAGAGACGAGGGGTACAGGAGAGGCAGGGAGCAGGTATAGTGAGAGACGAAGGGTACAGGAGAGGCAGGGAGCAGGTATAGTGGGAGAGCAAGGGTACAGTTGAGGCAGGGAGCAGGTATAGTGGGAGAGCATGGGTACAGGAGGGGAAGGGTGCAGGTATAGTGGAGAGCAAGGGTACAGGAGGGGAAGGGTGCAGGTATAGTGGAGAGCAAGGGTACAGTAGAAAGGCAGAGTGTAGGTATAGGGGAAGAACAAAGGTACAGGAGAGGCATAGAGCAGGTATAGTGGGAGACGAAGGGTACAGGAGAGGCAGGGAGCAGGTATAGTGGGAGAGCAAGGGGACAGTAGAAAGGCAGAGTGTAGGTATAGGGGAAGAACAAAGGTACAGGAGAGGCATAGAGCAGGTCTAGTTGGAGAGCAAGGGTATAGGAGAGGCAGGGAGCAGGTATAGTGAGAGACGAGGGGTACAGGAGAGGCAGGGAGCAGGTATAGTGAGAGACGAAGGGTACAGGAGAGGCAGGGAGCAGGTATAGTGGGAGAGCAAGGGTACAGTTGAGGCAGGGAGCAGGTATAGTGGGAGAGCAAGGGTACAGGAGGGGAAGGGTGCAGGTATAGTGGAGAGCAAGGGTACAGTAGAAAGGCAGAGTGTAGGTATAGGGGAAGAACAAAGGCACAGGAGAGGCATAGAGCAGGTATAGTGGGAGACGAAGGGTACAGGAGAGGCAGGGAGCAGGTGTAGTGGGAGAACAAGGGTACAGGAGAGGCAAGGAGCAGGTATAGTGGGAGACGAAGGGTACAGGAGAGGCAGGGAGCAGGTATAGTGGGAGACGAAGGGTACAGGAGAGGCAGGGAGCAGGTATAGTGGGAAAGCAAGGGTACAGTTGAGGCAGGGAGCAGGTATAGGGGAAGAGCATGGGTACATAAGAGGCAGGGAGCAGGTGTAGTGGGAGAACAAGGGTACAGGAGAGGCAGGGAGCAGGTATAGTGTGAGAGCAAAGGTACAGGAAAGGCATGGACCTTGTGGAGTGGGAGAGCAAGTGTATAGGAGAGGCACGGAGCAGGTATAAACTGGTATAGTGGGAGAGCAAGAACAGATAGAACGTGGAAGAGCAGAAAGTGTGGAAAGTCAGGGCTGGAGCTTGAGAGAGTGAGAGAGCGGAAGTTTCGGGAGATGGATCTCCTAAGGAAGTTACATGAAGTTAGATATGCGCATTATACCTCGCAAGTTGCCCGTAGTTCCCGTTAGGTGTGCGTTTGACACAGCACGTGCCACACCACGTGTGCTTCCGCCCTCTCATACCTGTTAGCACTGTAGGTGACACCCTTTGTCCCCAATATCCAGAGGTGGGCGAGCCAACAAATGAACGGAGAGGGCCGATCCAGAGCCGAGCCAGAGCCGAGCTTAGCGTCTGAGTCGGCTCTTAGAGCCAGTGCACGAGACAAGCCCTGGAAAGGAGTCCATGTAAATATACAGCAAACATGTAATATATGAAAACTGCTCTTCAAAGTTCAAAAGGTGTATCAAGCATGTGGTGGAAGTTTTGATCTTGATACGTCACATGATAGCCCTGCACTGAGAAGATCTCAATAAAAGTGATTGTTTTTAAACATGAACCATGAGTGACCTAAGAAGCAAGACAGCTGTATGCAAACCCTGCACCCCACTATTGCAGAGCAACATTATATTCTAATAAATCAAACACAGAAGGTTTTTGCTCAACTTGTGTACTGACCTCACATATTTGAAAATGCTTTCATTGGCAATAATGAAGAAAAGGCAGCTTGGGTGAAATAAAATATTTGTCCAAGTTCACACAATTTTAGCTGGAAAGCCCAAATTTGTCCAGGTTTTTTGGTTTTACTTTGTACAAATCAGCAAGTAAATGGGTATTTATATGTCTTTCCTTATGTGAAGGCATTGTTTTACCTCTTTGTGCATTTTTGTACACTTGTTATATAGTGTATATTCGGCCCGAAGCTCCTGCAGCGCTTTACATGAGCACCAGTTCCATTACACAAGCTCACATTCATTGGTTATAGGTACAGAGGGGCATATCAGCAAGGGCCGCCGATAATTATCGGTCAGCGCTCTTAGCGTGAGGATAATTATCGCCAGGTAACGTGGATTTTTATCACTGAGGTAGCGTGCTATTAGCAACGCTTATCTCAAAAGCGATAAAAATCCTCACGCTAACTGCCTAACGTGAGATTATCACTGGAAACCCAGCGATAATCTCACGCAATGTGGCGTAAGCTTGCTGATAGGGCCCCACAAACTTAGCCATGATATCCACCCTCCATAGGATATCATGGCTAAGTCAGTCCTGAAGCAGGCGTAGGGAAAGTAGCGATAATGCTTCATAGCGTGGGGCTTGATGCTAGGAGAAATGTCGCTTAGCGACATTTCTCCTGTCATGTTAGGTCAGGAACGCCCACTTTGCATCTCATTAGAGATGCAAATCTGGGCGTTAGGAATCCTGACGCTAAAGCAAGGTTTCACGCGTTAGCGTGGCCTTGCTAATTAGGCGATAAAATTATCGCCACTTTTCGGCCGAAAACATCCGCAACAAGCGGCGATAATTTTTTGTTGCCAGCTTGTAAATATGCCCCAGGGAGATTAAATGATTTGCTCAGAATCACAGGAGGTTCAGTGGAGACTTGAACCTGGTTCCCCAGTTCCGAGCTCAGCTCCTCTGGCCATACCCACAGCGTGGATGGAGGACACGTGGCAGGCAGAAGCCACATGAAAGTTCCACCGGGACCGCGAACCGCGCCAGAGCCATGTTTCAAGCTCAAAGCTGGCTCGAGGTTTCAGGGGCTCATCTACCTCTACTAATACCCCTCCTGGTCACTGGTACCCCCAGCACTGGCCTTTCAGACATATGTTGTGCATGGAGCCGGGGAGAGACTCACAGCAGGGTTGCATCGCTCGCTGCTGACTCTGGAGGCTGCGTTGGTGAACACCCTAGGTTATTTGTAGATGGGCTCTGTGACTTTCCCAGAATGCACTGCGCCAGTCCGGGCCCAAAAAACAGAAAACACACGAGTCCAAGATTTTGTAGGACTGGGTATGTTCATTGCTTCAATGAATTCCTATGTGTGGGTCAAAGGAAACCCCGCAGATCCCAGGAGTGACCAGGGCTCGTGGAGGCTGCCCTGAGCCTCTGATGTGCACAGGAGTGACCAGGGCTCGTGGAGGCTGCCCTGGGCCTCTGATGTGCACAGGAGTGACCAGGGCTCGTGGAGGCTGCCCTGAGCCTCTGATGTGCACAGGAGTGACCAGGGCTCGTGGAGGCTGCCCTGAGCCTCTGATGTGCACAGGAGTGACCAGGGCTCGTGGAGGCTGCCCTGAGCCTCTGATGTGCACAGGAGTGACCAGGGCTCGTGGAGGCTGCCCTGAGCCTCTGATGTGCACAGGAGTGACCAGGGCTCGTGGAGGCTGCCCTGAGCCTCTGATGTGCACAGGAGTGACCAGGGCTCGTGGAGGCTGCCCTGAGCCTCTGATGTGCACAGGAGTGACCAGGGCTCGTGGAGGCTGCCCTGAGCCTCTGATGTGCACAGGAGTGACCAGGGCTCGTGGAGGCTGCCCTGGGCCTCTGATGTGCACAGGAGTGACCAGGGCTCGTGGAGGCTGCCCTGAGCCTCTGATGTGCACAGGAGTGACCAGGGCTCGTGGAGGCTGCCCTGAGCCTCTGATGTGCACAGGAGTGACCAGGGCTCGTGGAGGCTGCCCTGAGCCTCTGATGTGCACAGGAGTGACCAGGGCTCGTGGAGGCTGCCCTGAGCCTCTGATGTGCACAGGAGTGACCAGGGCTCGTGGAGGCTGCCCTGAGCCTCTGATGTGCACAGGAGTGACCAGGGCTCGTGGAGGCTGCCCTGAGCCTCTGATGTGCACAGGAGTGACCAGGGCTCGTGGAGGCTGCCCTGAGCCTCTGATGTGCACAGGAGTGACCAGGGCTCGTGAAGGCTGCCCTGAGCCTCTGATGTGCACAGGAGTGACCAGGGCTCGTGGAGGCTGCCCTGAGCCTCTGATGTGCACAGGAGTGACCAGGGCTCGTGGAGGCTGCCCTGAGCCTCTGATGTGCACAGGAGTGACCAGGGCTCGTGGAGGCTGCCCTGGGCCTCTGATGTGCACAGGAGTGACCAGGGCTCGTGGAGGCTGCCCTGAGCCTCTGATGTGCACAGGAGTGACCAGGGCTCGTGGAGGCTGCCCTGAGCCTCTGATGTGCACAGGAGTGACCAGGGCTCGTGGAGGCTGCCCTGAGCCTCTGATGTGCACAGGAGTGACCAGGGCTCGTGGAGGTTGCCCTGGGCCTCTGATGTGCACAGGAGTGACCAGGGCTCGTGGAGGCTGCCCTGAGCCTCTGATGTGCACAGGAGTGACCAGGGCTCGTGGAGGCTGCCCTGAGCCTCTGATGTGCACAGGAGTGACCAGGGCTCGTGGAGGCTGCCCTGAGCCTCTGATGTGCACAGGAGTGACCAGGGCTCGTGGAGGCTGCCCTGGGCCTCTGCTGTGCACAGGAGTGACCAGGGCTCGTGGAGGCTGCCCTGAGCCTCTGATGTGCACAGGAGTGACCAGGGCTCGTGGAGGCTGCCCTGGGCCTCTGATGTGCACAGGAGTGACCAGGGCTCGTGGAGGCTGCCCTGGGCCTCTGCTGTGCATAGAATAGGCACGAGCGGGCGCACATTTATAAACATCTATTGTTCTCCACAGGGGAAACATTTTTCATAATGTAGAAGTTGGTTTACCTGCTCCCCCACTAAATGTTGAGGTGCTTCCAGTGATTCATTTGAAAAGAAAACAAGTGCAGGGGCCAAACTCTGCCAACGCTGTCAAATGCCAGGATTGCAGAATGCCAAGGCTGCCTGGTCCAAATGCCAGGGTTGCAGAATGCCAAGACTGCCTGGTCCAAATGCCAGGGATGCTGAATGCCAAGGCTGCCTGGTCCAAATGCCAGGGATGCTGAATGCCAAGGCTGCCTGGTCCAAATGCCAGGGCTGCAGAATGCCAAGGCTGCCTGGTCCAAAGGCCAGGGTTGGAGAATGCCAATGCTGCAGGGTTGCAGAATGCCAAGGCTGCCTGGTCCAAATGCCGGGGTTGCAGAATTCCATGGCTGCCTGGTCCAAATGCCAGGGTTGCAGAATGCCAGGGTTGCAGAATGCCAAGGCTGCCTGGTCCAAAGGCCAGGGTTGGAGAATGCCAATGCTGCAGGGTTGCAGAATGCCAAGGCTGCCTGGTCCAAATGCCAGGGTTGCTGAATGCCAAGGCTGCCTGGTCCAAAGGCCAGGGTTGGAGAATGCCAAGGCTGCAGGGTTGCAGAATGCCAAGGCTGCCTGGTCCAAATGCCGGGGTTGCAGAATTCCATGGCTGCCTGGTCCAAATGCCAGGGTTGCAGAATGCCAGGGTTGCAGAATGCCAAGGCTGCCTGGTCCAAATGCCAGGGTTGCAGAATGTCACGGCTACCTGGTCCAAATGCCAGGTTCCAGAATGCCACGGCTGCCTGGTCCAAATGCCATGGTTGCAGAATGCCAAGGCTGCCTGGTCCAAATGCCGGGGTTGCAGAATTCCATGGCTGCCTGGTCCAAATGCCAGGGTTGCAGAATGCCAGGGTTGCAGAATGCCAAGGCTGCCTGGTCCAAATGCCAGGGTTGCAGAATGCCACGGCTACCTGGTCCAAATGCCAGGTTCCAGAATGCCACGGCTGCCTGGTCCAAATGCCATGGTTGCAGAATGCCAAGGCTACCTGGTCCAAATGCCAGGGTTCCAGAATGCCACGGCTGCCTGGTCTTACCTCCAGGTCCAAGGGCATAGCTTAGTCCGTGAGATTGATTTCCCAACTAAAAACAGCGCGTGAAAGGGCAGAGAGATGACCACGGTTTCGGATACACTGTTCCCATGAGGAACAGGTTCAATGCTTGTTTGCATCGGGTGGGTCTCCGACTAAGTTCCTTTAAAAAAAAAAAATATACAAGTTAAAACCTTTTAGTCGAAGAGGACGACGAGAAACGCCAAAAAAGTCTGGGAAGACCCGCCTCAAGGGTCGCAGTCCCAACTCTCAAGCCAAGAATGCATTTAGGAGGGTGCCACACCCCAGACATCCCCCTAAAATAGCCACCTGTCCACTTCATCCCCTTTCCATCCTCCGAGCTGCTCTCCTGTCTCTTTATCTGTGTACTCTTTCGTATCCTTTTCTGGAAAGAGTGCCCGTCCTATGGTGGAAGTCGGTGAGTTCCCACGGGCGTGAATGCATCTGTGCTCAGACTTTCCAGGGGTACCACTGTCCCGAATCACATACTAGGATTAGGAGGAGGAGGGGTTACTACGCCACACATGTGACGGATATCCCCATGCCTTATTCTTGTAATAAGGTGGGTGGGGTGTCCGCCACGTTCCGCCAAAACCTACATTAGACAGTTAGTCACAGATTTACTCAGACAGAATTTGCGCCAACGCACGAAGGCGATCTGCGCGTGGAAATGCTGAGTGGGTGCATCCGGAAATATCGACCCGCTGAGTATATTTCTGCATTTTTCTGTCAGCTTAATGGTGACATCATTGTTACGTGGGAGGTGTGTGTGCTTTTGATCGAAGCTGGCCGGATGGCTCAGTGAGTTGAATGCTCTGCGCGGAAACATGTTGTGTATCCTGGAATTGGGTAATCGTGTATATTACTTGTTCTTCACAGTGCTTTGAAAGAGCAGCAGTTTGGGGTGAAGCACTATATAGAAATACGCCATTGCTGTTGTTTTTGGGAGCACTGTGCAGTGAGCTGCAGTTTACAAGCTTCGCCCAAGTGGTCTGTAGCGTTCCAGCATGTTGTGTCAGCACAGGAGTCTTCGAGACCCCTTCTACGGCTCTGGCCGACACTTCTTCCTGCGTTAGGAGTCTGTGGAGTGAGCTGCAGTTTACAAGCTTCGCCCAAGTGGTCTGTAGCGTTCCAGCTTGTAGTGTCAGCACGGGAGTCTTCGAGACCCCTCCTACGGCTCTGGCCGACACTTCTTCCTGCGTTAGGAGTCTGTGGAGTGAGCTGCAGTTTACAAGCTTCGCCCAAGTGGGTCTGTACCGTTCCAGCTTGTTGTGTCAGCACGGGAGTCTTCGAGACCCCTCCTACGGCTCTATTCGACACTTCTTCCTGCGTTAGGAGTCTGTGGAGTGAGCTGCAGTTTACAAGCTTCGCCCAAGTGGGTCTGTACCGTTCCAGCTTGTTGTGTCAGCACGGGAGTCTTCGAGACCCCTTCTACGGCTCTGGCCGACACTTCTTCCTGCGTTAGGAGTCTGTGGAGTGAGCTGCAGTTTACAAGCTTCGCCCAAGTGGTCTGTACCGTTCCAGCTTGTAGTGTCAGCACGGGAGTCTTCGAGACCCTCCTACGGCTCTGGCCGACACTTCTTCTTGCGTTAGGAGTCTGTGGAGCGCTGCTACCCGGGGGGCGTGAGGCACAAAGACAGCTTTAACGGCTGAGGGGTTCACAGCTCCGTCCTACAGTCAGGGGCGTAACACAGGCCCCCGCATCCCCCACAGTGCGGGGGGGGGGCCCACAGCACTGCACTTCGGTCGGGAAGCTCCCGATAGAGTCCAGAGTGGGCCCCTCTACGTACCTTGCAGGGGGGCCCCCTCAATTATCGTTACGCCACTGCCTACAGTAAAGTTGTTTGTGGAGACAGGGACAGCACCAGCCGCACCCTGCAACAGCAGCCGCCGCAGGTGAACACATCGCAAAGTGCCTAGAAGTACAAGGATTTCCACACGTCACCAGTAATGGGCTGTCATGGTGCCCATTCTACACAGCGCTGCAATACATGCCTGGCGTGTCATGCCACTGTGATGCCCTAAATATGTACTGAGCGTCAGCCTCTTCCCCAAACACCCCTTGAACAAGTCAACCAGTGGTACCCCCTCACTTCACTCCTGCCATCACATTAACACTTCACTCAGTTAATACCCCCAAAATCATTGTACCATACCCCCGTACAGCAGCATTTGGTGTTACTATGCACGACAACGCAGTGCACTAAAAACATGCCATGGAAAGGAACCCACATCAAGTAGAGCGTATGTGCACCCCCACTTCACCTGAACATGTCACATTCATCTAGGAGGGCGAGTACCCCTAGGGTGTGTTCCCCCCAGAACCTGCTTACAGAACAACGCATCAGAGCACCGGCCTCTCCCCACCAAGTGAACACATGGAAGACTGTGTGTACCCCAACACCACATGAGTGCACATCACAGAGCGCAGACCTCTCCCCATCAGGTGAACACATCTAGGAGTGTGTACCCCACCACCACATGATTACCACATGATCACGGAGCGCAGACCTCTCCCCGTCAAGTGAACACATCTAGGAGTGTGTGTGCCCCACCATCACATGAGTACACATCACGGAGCGCAAACCTCTCATCATGAAGTGAACACATCTAAGAGCATTGGTACCCCACGACCACCTCATTGGTACACATCACAGAGAGCAGACATCATCTCATCAAGTGAACACACCTACGAGTGTGTGTACCCCTCTACCACCACGACTACATGAGTACACATCACGGACCGCAGACCTCATTTCATCAAAGGAACACATCTAGGCGTGTGTGTACCCCACCACCACCACCACATGATTACACATCACGGAGCGCGGACCTCATCTCATCAAAGGAACACATCTAGGAGTGTGTATCCCACCACCACCACATGAGTACACATAACAGAGTGCAGACCTCTCCCCATCAAGTGAACACATCTAGGAGTGTGTGTACCCACCACCACCACATCAGTACACATTACAGATCACAAAGCTCTCGTCATGAAGTGAACACAACTAGGAGAATGTGTGCCGCACCACCACCAACATACGAGTACAAATCACAGAGCGCAAAACTTTCACCATGAAGTGAACACATCTAAGAGCATTGGTACCCCACGACCACCTCATTGGTACACATGACAGAGAGCAGACATCATCTCATCAAGTGAACACATCTAGGAGTGTGTGTACCCCACCACCACCACCACATGAGTACACATCACAGAGCGCAGACCTCTCCCCATCAAGTGAACACATCTAGGAGTGTGTGTACCCCACCACCACCACCACATGATTACACATCACAGATCACAGAGCTCTCACCATCAATGAACACATCTAGGAGTGTGTGTACCCCACCACCACCACCACATGAGTGCACATCACAGAGCACAGAGCTCTCGTCATGAAGTGAACACATCTAGGAGTGTGTGTGCCCCACCACCACCACCACATGAGTGCACATCACAGAGCACAGAGCTCTCGTCATGAAGTGAACACATCTAGGAGTGTGTGTGCCCCACCACCACCACATGAGTGCACATCACAGAGCACAGAGCTCTCGTCATGAAGTGAACACATCTAGGAGTGTGTGTGCCCCACCACCACCACATGAGTGCACATCACAGGGCGCAGACCTCTCCCCATCAGGTGAACACATCTAGGAGTGTGTGTACCCCACCACCACCACATGATTACACATCACGGAGCGCAGACCTCTCCCCATCAAGTGAACACATCTAGGAGTGTGTGTGCCCCACCACCACTTCTACATGAGTACACATCACAGAGAACAGACCTCGCCCCATCAATTAACACATCTAGGAGTGTGTGTACCCCACCGCCAACACTTCATAAGTACACATCACCGAATACAGACCTCTCCCTCCATGTAAGAGCATAGGTACCACCCCAACCATCACTTTGTGTAAGCAGATCGGAGTTCATCACAGCCCTCTCTCTCCATCAGGTGCACACACCATGGAGTGTGCCCGCCTCACGTCATCTGAGGACACAGTCCCGTCTCTAGAAGTGAATATTAGGAGGGGTCACATATGATCCACACTAGAACTGATGGGACACCCTACAGAGGGCAGATGTAAGGCGTGACCATGCATGCTCGTGCATATCAACCAATATATGTATGTATAGGATATACTTTCACACAAGGAACGTCTGATTTAAACATTTTAAGCAATCAACTCTGCTTTGAAGTAAAGCATAGTTCGATATGCTGTGTGTGTGCTAACCACCTTCACTTTCTCCCAGCATGGATTTCCTCCCTGTCACTCAGCACAGCAAACTGTCCATGTGGAGGCACGGCGGTGGCCGTAGGCTCATCTCCACTCCGCTTTTATAGCGCCTAGTACCGAAGCCAGGCCTTCATGAAGTAGTTCGCCCAGGATCAAACCGTTGTGTCTGCTGTCTCTGCATTCTAATTCGATTAATAAAAGGTAGTCGATCTCACGCGCTACCCCAAAATTGGCGTTAACCCCGTCCCCAAAGCCTGCAATAGAAGACCTCACCGCACACCGAACCGTCGTGAAATCTAAAACATCTTTTATTTTTCTTTAATAAAATAGCAGAGCATGAAAAATATTTGTATTTCTTTTTACAAATGTACACAGCAGCACATGAGTTCTTGCAGGCCGAGGCAGCAGTGTCGGGCGCTTCTTCCTTTGCCGACTGGGGTGTCTTTTGATGTATTCAGGGCAGAATTTGTGTAACAAAAGCAGGAGTCAGTCCGCCTGGGGTCCCTTTGAGCGCCCGCCCGCCCCTCCCCCAGAATGCGCCCTAACGTGTAGAACATTGACTCTGTTTTCATTAAAAAGCCAGAAGGGGACAGGGGGCCCCCGGGGGCTGGACCCGGGCCCTTTGTTTGGGAGATCTTTTGAGACTTTTATCTGCAGCAAAGACGCGCTTCGCCCCTCTGGCAGGAATACAAGGGGCGGGCGCGCTAAACACAGGCTTTGTGTTTGGGGCGAGGAATTGTCTTTTGTGTTTAAAAAAAGGTTAAAACGAAGGCCCCTGAGTTAGACGGCATCTTATTTTTGCTGACTTAGAGTATATATATATATATATTTAAAAAAGGTAGCGCCTGTTCAGTGCTAGGATAGAACAAAGCTGCCAGGCGCTGCTTCCGCATACATACAATAGAGAGATGTCTATTAACAAGGCACTTGAACTACTGAGGTCTCCAGCCTGTTACTCAGTCTCTGCCGGAAGGGTCGCTTGTCCTGAGACTGAGTACTAGGGCACCGGAGCCCATTAGCAGCGGGTCACCCGGAGCCTGGGTAAATACCTTAGCACACACGAGTAACTCACTCAACAGCCCCTGGTTGAGGGTGAAAGTCCAGCTCTCACTGCCAGATCGGCTAGGATAAAACACATGGGGTCACCAGGTCACCGCAGTCTATTCTGAGTTCACCAAAGCACCCCTTCCCCTCAAAGTCCCAGCTCCTCCTGGGCGCCCGGTCCCAATCTCCACGCAGGGGAAGTTCCGTGAGCCCTTTGCGGACGCAGGGCTACCCAATGCAGTCAGTGCTCGCCCACAGAGAACTGAGAACCAGCTCAGGACTACTGGGGGCTTCGTGGCCAGTTCACAGCTCACATCCAACGAGGAGTCTTCTGGTACAGCTGAAGGGTCTGGGGGCTGAGTGCCAGCAGGCAGGCTGTGGGCTGGAGGGCCCTCGGGCAGGGCTGGTGGCTGGAGGGCCAGCAGGCAGGCTGTGGGCTGGAGGGCCCGTGGGCAAGGCTGGTGGCTGGAGGGCCAGCATGCAGATGTTGGCTCCATTGCCACTTTACGCATCAGGGGGGCTCCACGTCCGGCACTCCCAGATGGGGGGCTTGCCCGGTCCAGCTTACACACAGTTGAAGGGCTGCAGGCTGGTGGTTGGGACGGCCCAGGGGCAGAGTTGGCTCCATCGCCACTTTACGCGTACACTTTGCCACTTTACGCGTCATGGGTGATCCTTTACCACTTTACGCACCAGGGGTGCTCCTTTGCCACTTTACGCACCAGGGGTGCTCCTTTGCCACTTTACGCACCAGGGGTGCTCCTTTTCACTTTGCGCATGAGGAGCGCTCCATGCCACTTTACGCACCAGGGGTGATCCATGTCCAGCACTCCCACATGGGGGGCGTGCACGGTCCAGCTCACACACAGCTGGAGGGCTGCAGGCCCGGCTCGTACTTGGCCTGGTAAGTCTTTTGGGGCAGCTGCGGCTTCTTGTAGATGCCCAGGCCGGCGATGGCCCCTGTGGGCTTCCGGCGGCCGCGCTTCCTCAGCCGGGTGCTGCACACGTTCTGCCATGACTGTAGCGTCTTGGAAGTCCAGATCCACATGCCACTGGTGCTGCCCACGATCAGCAACATGAAAATCTTCACCATGAAGATCTCCACGGCGGGCACGGAGCTGGCCATGCTGCAGTCCGGGCCGCCGGTGCGCGGGTCCACCCGGCAGCGCTCCTGGGTGGCCAGCGTCCTCCAGTGGCCCATGTTCAGCCGCTCGTAGAAGTAGCAGGCGATGACGCAGGTGGCGGGCACGGTGTAGAGCACGGAGAAGACCCCGATGCGTACCATCAGCTTCTCCAGCTTGTCTGTGTTCTCGCCGCCCGTCTTCATCACCCTGCGGATGTGGAAGAGCGCCACGAAGCCCGACAGGATGAAGGAGGTGCCGAGCACCAGGTAGCAGGCCAGGGGCACCAGCACGAAGCCGGTCAGCGCGCTGACGTCCATGCTGCCCACGTAGCACAGGCCGGTCAGCTCGTCGCCGGCCACGCGCCTCATGACGAGGATGAGAATGGTCTTGACGGCCGGGATGGCCCAGGCGGCCAGGTGGAAGTAGCTGCTGTTCGCCTCGATGGCCTCGTGGCCCCACTTCTTGCCGGCGGCCAGGAACCAGGTGAGCGTCAGGATGACCCACCAGAGGGAGCTGGCCATGCCGAAGAAGTAGAGGACCAGGAAGACGATGGTGCAGCCGGTGCTCTCCAGGCCCTCTTGGATGACGTAGAGCTGGCCGCTGTCGCGGTCGCAGGCGATGCTCTCCGGCCCCGCGAAGAGGCGGATGATGTACCCCACCGAGTAGACGCAGTAGCACATGGAGAGGAAGATGATGGGCCTCTCTGGGTATTTGAAGCGCTGCGGGTCGATGAGGAAGGTGAGCACGGTGAAGGCGCTGGAGAGGAAGCACAGCACGGACCAGACGGCGGTCCAGATGGCGGCGAAGTTCTTGTCCTCCCGGCTCCAGTAGACGTCCACCCCCGGCGCGCAGAGCGGCGCGCAGGAGCCGCTCTTCTCCACGTGGTGGAACTTGCCCGGGTTCTCACAGGTGGCCCTGGCGGAGTGGTCTTTGGGCGGCAGGTCGAGCGCCCCGCTCGGCCTCTGCGGCCGGAAGATGGGGGGCAGCATGCTGGAGCCGCGCAAGGCGTCGTCCGAGCCGTTGTTGGGGGCCTCCATGCACAGGTAGTTGGGGTCGTTCTTGTTGGGCAGCTTGCTGCAGTCCAGCGAGTCGGGCCACCTGAAGTTGAACTGCTCCATGATGGGCGAGCACTTGAGGCGCGCCTGCTCGCACATGACGCGGCAGGCCGGGATGGGGGTGGACACCTGCTCGGTGCACATGGGCGCGTAGAGGGAGCACAGGAAGAACTTGAGGTGCCCGTGGCAGCCGTACTCCACCAGCGGCGCGAACTCGTGCAGCTGGATGGCCGCCTCGCGCTGCTGCTCGTGGCCCATCAGGTTGGGCATGCGGGTCATGTTGTAGCCGATGTCCTTGCACATGGGGATGTCGATGGGCTGGCAGCGGCCGTCGCCCGGGCGGTCGATGTCGATGGAGCTGATGCCCATGCTGAGGTCCAGGCCCTGGAGGAGCAGGAGGAGGAAGGGGGTCCTCTGGAGCTGGGGGACCACGGCGACCATGGTGGTGTGATGGGACAGAGGCGGCACGCGCTCCCGGTCTCAGAAGCGCAGCGAGCCCCACAGGTTTGACTCAAGGGATGACTGACAGCTCTCAAAGTTCCAAAGTTGGCTCAGCAGCCCAGGCGATGAGTCCTGAGAGAGGACCCCTGCCTGCCGCGGTTGGACACCATCATTCTCCCAGATTCCAATATGGCAAAGTCCTATGAGGTCACTCCGCCCAAGGGCAGTGTCCACCTCCTCTTCGGTCACTCCGCCCAGGGTTGGCCTCCAGCTCTTCTTGGGTCACTCCACTCAGGGGGGTGTCCAGCTCCTCTGAGGTGACTCTGCACAGGGTCGGTGCCCACCACCTCTGGGGTCACTCTATTTTTTGAGTTTGTGTCCACCACCTCCGGGGTCAGTGTCCAGCTCTCTGTGGGATCACTTCATTCAGGGTCGGTATCCAGCTCCTCTGGGGTCACTCTATTTTGAGTTTGTGTCCACCACCTCTGGGGTCACTCTGCCGGGGTCGGTGTCCAGGTCTCTGTGGGATCACTCCATTCAGGGTCGTTGCCCACCTTCTCTTGGGTCACTCCACCCAGGGTCGGTGACCAGCTCCTTGGGGGTCACTGCTCCCCAGGGTCGGTGTCCACTTCCGCAGGGTGCAGTGCCGAGATCGGTGCCCACCACCTCGGGGTTCACCCCGTCCAGGCTTGATGATGCTTAGAACTTGAGATGGCACTGCCCAGGGTGGGCACCGAGCTCCTCCGAGGCTGGGCTGCCCAAAGCATCTGCCATCGTCTCCTCGGCTGCTCGGGGATTTCTTCCGCCCCGTGGAGGTGTCGGAGGAATGACTGATCCGTGGGCGGGAGCAGAGAGCGGGTGTCACTGCTCCAAGCCCTCCGGGGTCCCTCGCTGAGCTCCGGCTGTCTCTGCTGCTGAGCCCGGTCTCTCTTCTGCTGCTGAGCCCGGCTCTCTGCTGAGGCTGATCCCCGGCTCTCTGCTGAGCCCGGCTCTGTCTCTCACTGCGGATCCCTCCTGCTGGACGTCTTTGCTGCTGAGCCCCTCTCTCGCAGGTGCTGCGCCCCAGGTGTCTCTTGCTGCTGGGTGTCTCTGCTGCTGAGCCCGGCCTCTCTGCTGCTGAGGCCAGATGACTACGGCTCTCTCTCTCGGCTCCGTACCCCGCTGCTGGGTGTCTCTGCTGCCGAATGCCTGTTCTCGTATGAGCTGAGCCCCAGGTCTCTCTTTTTCTGCTAGGTGTCTTTGCTGCTGAGGCCGGTCTCTCTTACTGCTGGGTCTCTGCTGCGGAGTCCTGGTGGCTACGGCTCTCTCCCCCGCTGCTGGATGTCTCTGCTGTCTCGTGCCAGCGGTTGCATCCACCGGTCTCCGCCTCTGCTCAGGGTGTCTCTGCTGCTGAGCCTGGTCTCTCTGCTGCTGAGCCCAGGTGGCTACGGCTCTCTCTCACGGCCCTCTCCCCCGCTGCTGGATGTCTGCAGCTCCTGTCTGTCTCGGGCCAGAGGTTGCTTCCACCGGTCTCTGCCCTGCTCAGGGTGTCTCTGCTCTCAGCCTCCGGCCCTCTCTCCTTCTGCTGCTGCTATCCCCGTTGTCACGGATCCTTGAATTCAGGCTCCGCCTACTAAGACCACGCCCCCTAATGTGTGTGTTGGGTGAGAGGGGGAGGGGCTTAGCAATAGGATACTCGAGGAGTGCAGAATACACAGACATCTAGATATAAACACTGAAGCATACACACAGTCAAAACACGGGGGTGGGGTGGGGGTACACAACACACTATACATTTCCACTGTACACAAACACAACACGGAAATAGACAGACAAACACAGGAGGTGGGGGTGGCTTACACAACACACTGATCTATACATTCCCACCATAGACGCACGCCGCATAAACACGGGAATACACAGCCAAAATAACACATGGACGGAGGAGAAGGGGGCGGGGGGGGGGGGGGGGGGAGTGGGGGGCTGGGGTAGTACACCACCACACAAATCTAGACATTTCCATTGCAGGCGCACACTGCGAATTTTAACATATACAAAATCATAAAAATCTTAATTTTGGTGTTAGGGCCAATGTTTAAAACACAAAGGGGGAGATTTGCTAAGATTTAATGAAGTAACGTGAAAGTAAGGCAATATGCGCTGCATGGCATTAAACTAGGCGTCACACATGATATCATTCATGACGTCACACTTGGCCACAGTGACTACCATTGGTCCGACATCACAGTCCTTTTAGTAGCATGGGACTAACTATCCAAGGAGTTGGAAGGGGCCCACGGTGGACTGCAGTGACATTTGGTTTGTGAAGGTTTCATTAGTTTTATCAGTGGGTGTGTACATCGGGTAAAGAGGGTGATTAATTTGAGCCAATGGTTTCCGGTGCTGGGCTCCAGCACTTAATTCTCAGCACCCGCAATAATGGCAGTTCACCACATGGTGGCGCTGTCAGTTTAATTTTTTTAAAACATATTTTTATTAAACATAAATACAGGCCAGTTCAACACCATCTGTAAAATGACATAGCAGGAGAGACGCGTCCCACGGATCGCAGTACATGGTACGTATCTCAATACAGTCACAGGCTTATGGACACCTCGCTCTCTTGGAGTATATAATAACATCCCATGTCTCAGGCAAGTGTAAAACATTCCTCATGGCGTCTGCCAATGGCCTCTATACCTAGCCCATGCACCCCATATCTTTTCACCTTTACGTGGGCAACCCCGACTCTGGTATATCACTTGTTCCGCCCCATCGCACCAGTCTAGATCTTTCTTCCAAGCAGCTAATGTGGGGAGGCTGCCACTGCCCCCCATGTTCAGGTGATGTTCCTTTTTGCCACCCCTCCCGCTGAGGCCAGCCAAGTCCTGGCCCATTGCAGCCATGTCATCTCACCCATCACTCCCAGGATGAGCCTCTGCGGTTCTAGCTGGACTCTCTCATCTACTACCGTCATCATCACTCGGGTTACCCCGTCCCAGTATGTTTGAATCCTGGGGCATGACTATAGTATATGAAAGAAGGACCCTTTCTCGCCACAGTCCCGCACACACTCGTCAGTCACATAGTTGACCATTCGGACCTGAGCCCCTCGGGAAGCATAGGATCTATGGAAAATACGGAGCTGAATCAGCCTGAATTGTGCCCTTATAGCAATTTTCCGAGGGGTCTGTAAGGCTTCGACCCAGTCGTCGTCCTCCAATAGGCCCACATCAGACTCCCAAGCCTTCCGTAAAGGGCCCAGACAGTCAGGGGAGTTGTTCACCAGTTTCCGATAAGTCAAAGAGATTGCCTTATCAATCTTGGGGTCCAGGAAGAGACGATCTTCAAGCGATGAGTATCGCGGTATCATGGATCCCTCTTTCAGATGGCAATGAAGTGCATGGCGTAGTTGTCGGTACCGGAAATACTCCCCCCGCTCATTTGGAACTGCTTCCGCAGGGTGTCGAAGTCTAACATTTTCCCACCCTTGCAGAGTTCCCCAGGTGGTCAATCCCAATAAGACTCCATTTCCGAAAGCCCGTTAATTGTTTCAGCTCTCCCAAGTTACCACTTTCCCAGAGGGGAGCCTGCTCCATAAGTCTGTTTGCCCATCCAGTCATTTTGGTGGCCTTGTGCCAGACCTCGATGACCATTGGGGTATGCACCGGGAGTAGCGGATTACCTCTCCCTTTCCGATATAGTTCAGTCAAATAGCTGTCGTTGTTTACTGCCAAACGGTCCACTCTATACACCGGTTCCTCTAATGGTGCGAAGGTCCACCCGTTAATATTGAGGGATTACCTCCCCCCCCCCCCCCACAACAGCAGGCGCTGCTCGGACTCGACAGATCGAAAAAATGTCTCCGATATCTGATACGGGGTATTCTGGATTACGTACAATAGACGTGGGAGGGCCATCATTTTAAAACAAGCATTGGCATAGCCAATAGGTCTCGCCTTTGGGACCTTATAGGTGTTTAGCTATGCAACAGTCGCATAACTAAATACTTAGGGGGGAACACACTCTAAACACTCTACTATCAGCGACGACTACGCGGACGTCAGTGCTTCTGCGAGTTGGAGGTGGTGCTGCCGCGTGAACGCCGATT
The DNA here is from genome assembly GCF_964204655.1 of Triturus cristatus. Classification (NCBI taxonomy): domain Eukaryota; kingdom Metazoa; phylum Chordata; class Amphibia; order Caudata; family Salamandridae; genus Triturus; species Triturus cristatus. Next base: position 26,497,675 of record NC_140594.1, on the reverse strand, counting down.
GAGCCTGATCTGTGCAGCCCACCAACCTGTATCAGAAGCCCGACATCGAACTCGCCTGCAAACCTGGCAGCAACTTTCCCAGCGATATTGGTGGAGAGTTACTACAGCCTGATACAGCAACAGCCACGCAGCAGCAGCACCAACCTGGCTCCTGGGCACGGGGAGAGAGTTTTCTTCGCCACCCCGCAACGCTGCTTCTAGCCTCCCCCGCCGCCTCTCCTTCCATCAAGGCCGCTGTTGGGGGAGGACTACAACACCCAGCATTCCACCGAGGAACCGCCCGTTTCCGGCGGAAATCGCGCCCGGTGGCGCTACTTTTGCAGACCCTTTCCCGGTGGAGCGGGGGGATCGCGCTTTGTATTGCAGTTACTACAGCCTGATACAGCCACAGCCACGCAGCAGCAGCACCAACCTGGCTCCTGGGCACGGGGAGAGAGTTTTCTTCGCCACCCCGCAACGCTGCTTCTAGCCTCCCCCGCCGCCTCTCCTTCCATCAAGGCCGCTGTTGGGGGAGGACTACAACACCCAGCATTCCACCGAGGAACCGCCCGTTTCCGGCGGAAATCGCGCCCGGTGGCGCTACTTTTGCAGACCCTTTCCCGGTGGAGCGGGGGGATCGCGCTTTGTATTGCAGTTACTACAGCCTGATACAGCCACAGCCACGCAGCAGCAGCACCAACCTGGCTCCTGGGCACGGGGAGAGAGTTTTCTTCGCCACCCCGCAACGCTGCTTCTAGCCTCCCCCGCCGCCTCTCCTTCCATCAAGGCCGCTGTTGGGGGAGGACTACAACACCCAGCATTCCACGAGGAACCGCCCGTTTCCGGCGGAAATCGCGCCCGGTGGCGCTACTTTTGCAGACCCTTTCCCGGTGGAGCGGGGGGATCGCGCTTTGTATTGCAGTTACTACAGCCTGATACAGCCACAGCCACGCAGCAGCAGCACCAACCTGGCTCCTGGGCACGGGGAGAGAGTTTTCTTCGCCACCCCGCAACGCTGCTTCTAGCCTCCCCCGCCGCCTCTCCTTCCATCAAGGCCGCTGTTGGGGGAGGACTACAACACCCAGCATTCCACCGAGGAACCGCCCGTTTCCGGTGGAAATCGCGCCCGGTGGCGCTACTTTTGCAGACCCTTTCCCGGTGGAGCGGGGGGATCGCGCTTTGTATTGCAGTTACTACAGCCTGATACAGCCACAGCCACGCAGCAGCAGCACCAACCTGGCTCCTGGGCACGGGGAGAGAGTTTTCTTCGCCACCCCGCAACGCTGCTTCTAGCCTCCCCCGCCGCCTCTCCTTCCATCAAGGCCGCTGTTGGGGGAGGACTACAACACCCAGCATTCCACCGAGGAACCGCCCGTTTCCGGCGGAAATCGCGCCCGGTGGCGCTACTTTTGCAGACCCTTTCCCTGCGTCGCGGGACGCGCGCGGGCGTCGCCGGGCTGAGCCCGGGCAGAGGGCGGGCCGTCTGTGGCCGTCAGGGGCCAAAGGAGGCCGGGCTGGGCCATACCCTTTACTGTGAGCGCTAAGAATCCGATTAAGGTGATGCCCTCGCCAGGACCACGTGATTCTTTATTAAGGGAGGGGGGCAGCAACACAGGGACACTGGACAAATACTTCAAACTTGCCAAAGGAGATGCAGGTAAAGAAAATTCCCTGGAGAGACGAAGGGTGGAGCGGCGGCGCTCCATCGAATCCATGAAGAGTAGACCTCTGACAGAGACCACCTCCCATCTTATGTCTCAAGAGGAAGGCACGCCCCCCAGTAGTTTACACCCTTTGACTCTTGAGGACCTCCCCCCCTTATTTCGGGAAATTTCTAGTCCCCCTGGAATGGCCCCTGGAAGGTCCACAGATACAACTCCTCCCACGATACGTGACACGCCCGTTAATTTGGTCACCCAAACTTCCCCTTTGTATGCAACTAAGAATGGTAATCCAAAACAAAGTACTGCGCGGGAACTGTTTAGGCCTCCACCAAGTAAGCGTAGTAGGAAGTCTATGAAGGGGAGGGGGAAAGCCAAACCACTTTATTTAGACTTTGGCAAAAAACTTACAAGTGCCCAACAATCGGGGAAGGATATGGAGATTGTGCCTACTGTTTCCCCATCCAAGGCCCTTGGCCCCAATATAGTTACCACCAATAACGACCTAGTGGCCAATGCACCTAATACAAATCCCCCTCTCATATCTATAGAGAGTATAGAATTTCTACTTCGCTCCCTTCTGCAGCCCATCAGTGATAGTCTGGAAAAAGTGGAGATCAGGCTCACTCTACTGGAGACATCCCTTACTACCCTGAACACTGTAGTTAGCAAGCAATTTAAAAACATGGGGCCCCATCTCTCCGCAGGAAACCCGCCCAAAATAGGAGTTCCACAGGATACCAATAAAGTCCCTGCTGATAGCATGCCTATTGTCCCCCCCCTGCAGCCATTAATGGCTATTCCAGCCCAGGTACCACGAAGTAATCCAACCCATAGGCCCTTACAAACAATAGACCTCGCCCATCAAAGTTTCCAGACAGGGAGTAACGGTGGCCACCAAGAAGCTGGCAATGTCCCTCTAATCTCCCCAGGCTGGCATGCCCCAAGAACGCGAAGACCAGATCTGCCACCAGAAGCTAACAGTTTAACTGTGGTTCTAGCAGGCGCTCCCCAATTAAGACCAGGGGAAAATGAAGATTACCAATCTCTAAAGAGAAAGGTCATCAAATGGTTAAACTTGAACCGACCTCTACCATCTCATTTTAATAATGAGATTATTATGGTTAGAAGGGTCCAGTGGTTAGGGAAGACCAGGAAAACAATAATAGGGGACTGTATTCTGGTAAGCTTTAAGGACCCGGGCACTGTTCTGCACATCTGTGAAGGAACAAACAGATCACTGGATTCTACTATCCAGACCCTCCCAGTATCCTTCTTTTTCCCCCCTATCCGTATGCGTCATCCTCCATCGCAGGATGAGTGGATAAGGGTGGAACATAAACGCAGACATAAGGATTATGTACAACGCCCAAACCTCCAAGTGCAGGAAACACCCTATTTTTATTCTAACCGTTTCAACTGTTTGAATGGTTTAGATGGGGTCGATTGACTTCCGGTCAACACGCTAATGTCTCAAGATTGTGGCCCCTGTAGTTCCCTCAAGTCATCCACCCCGACTGATGGTAAAATCCCTGGGCCACTGAGCAATCCAGTGTCCATGGATGATTTATCCGACCAAAATGTTGCCAATGCCTCCGGGACATCGAATGAGCCAACACCTGTGGAGAACGACTCCAGCGGACTTTTCGAACTAATAGTCCCTACTGCTGGTAATGCGCCAGAATTCCCGATTGCAGTAGAGTCTGGAACCATTTCCTCTAATACTTTTGGCATGGCACTTAACACCCCTGATCATTTGAGGCTAATTTGCTGGAACATTGCTGGACTGGCTAACAAACTGGGTGACCCGGACTGGGTAAAATATATTGAGACTGGAGACATATGTATGTTCCAGGAAACCTGGGCCAGAGAGGACTATGGTCACCAAGGTTATATGTCATTCTTCACTCCAGCGAGGTGGGAAGGCAAAGGCCGTCCGTCAGGAGGGCTCACGACTTGGGTCGCATCTCATCTGGGTTGTGTGGCAACGCGGTTGCCGACTAATTCTGTAGATATCCTCGCGATTTCATTAATATGGCCCAACCAAGTTAAACTTGTGTTTATTAATATATACTCTAGGCCAATGGGAATTGCAAGGGAATCACCAACCATAGATGAACTTTCCAACTTTATATCTGACCTAACGAGTGACTCATATTATGTAGTGGGAGGGGATTTTAATTCTCATTTTGAGCCACTCCCTGGCCTTTTGGACGGGCTATCATCTGATGAAGAGGTCAGATGGGCAGTACCTTTAGTGGAAGCTCCTCCTCCGAAGGCATGGACCCCACTAGCACTACAAATTACAGCCCTCACCCTGAAGTTCGGAATTAGAGCTTGTAACGGGCGAATGAAATCCGACATACCCAGTAAAACCACCTATAATAGACTGGGAAGAGAGACCCGTTTGGATTATGTCCTTGTTCAAATAGTGAAGTGGCCGACAATCCAGGATTTCAGGGTGATGAAACGGACCGATAGTGACCATAATGCACTTGAGCTTGACCTTGTTCATCCTGGCCCCCAAGCTCTTGCGAGTAACGCGGAAGGGAATAACCCTGCGCTTCTCCTTGATAATAACAGGAGAAGGATTAGGTGGTAGCATCTGGTCACTAACAAGAATAAACTCCCCCTGTTCTATGCTGGGATAACTCCCATCCTGGAAACTGTGGGGTGCTTGGATACCGAGGTAAACAATAAAGACTCCCAGGGTAAACTGTCCAAGGCCCATGAGGACCTCATAAAAGCTGCGGTACCTTATTTTACTTGCGGTCCACGAAAAGCAAAAGGGGGGCGACGTGGCAAAACACCTTGGTACAATCGAGCTTGCAGAAGGGCAAAAACAGAACTCCTTAGACTAATCAAGGAGGGCCTGGGGGGGATAGCCTTAAACAAACCAGGCGAGCCTATAAGAAACTTATTGCCCATGCTAAGGCAGAATGGGAGGAAAACCAGTGGGAGGAACTCACTAAGGCCCTAGCGATCCAAAACCAACGTCTGTTTTGGAGGATTGTGAGTGGGGGGTCGGGGAACTTACAATCGGCACTAGAGCCCAATATAGCCCCGGGGGTGTGGCAGGCCCACTTCCAGACCTTATACAGTCTGGAGCCGGGAGAATCTCCTGTTGCTGATGTGGTGGTCTGGCCGGACTACGAAGGGGAACCAATAACGTTGGGTGAGGTGACAGTAGCCATCTCAGGACTGGCTTCTGGAAAGGCGCCGGGACTGGATGGATTACCAGGGGATATGTTCAAACAGGAGCCCACTGTTTGGGCCCCTTACCTTACCGCCCTTTTCAATGGAGTTCTTGGTGGCATGGAAATCCCTAGTACTTGGCTGGGGGCAGAGGTGGTCCCTATCTTCAAAAAGGGCTCGCCGCTCCTCCCAGCCAACTACAGGCCGATCAGTTTAATAGACGTGGCACAGAAACTCTTTGGCAGGGTGTTGCTGAATAGGCTCCAGGACTGGATGGAGGAGGTGGGTGCCCTTAGTCCCTATCAGGCAGGATTTAGGAAGGGGGTTTCTACAGTGGACCAGGTTTTTAGATTGAACCTGATCTTTTGGAGGGCAGCAAAACTCGAGGGCGGTAGTCTGTACACAATTTTTGTGGACTTACGGGCCGCCTTCGATCTGGTGCCCAGGGGGAAACTTTGGAGTGTCCTGGCAGAGATGGGTGTTCCCAAGGACATCCTATTGATCTTGCAGAGGCTGCATCACAATAACTATGCCCGAGTGAGGTGTGGGAGGTCGGGGGAACTGACCGATAGATTCCCCGTTGGCCGGGGGGTGAGACAGGGCTGTGTGCTGGCACCGACCCTGTTTTGCCTCTTCGCCAACGGGGTAATCGCCCATCTGAATGCCACCGAATATACTGATGCCCCAAAGTTGAACGGCAGCAGGGTGCCCGCAATCATGTTTGCGGACGACACCCTGCTGCTATCCAAAACCCCAATGGGTATACAGAGGATTCTTGACTCCTTCGTGACCTTCTGTATTGATAGGGGGCTGGAAATTAACGCGGCAAAAACCAAATTCATGGTTTTGAACCCGAGGCAAAAATTGCGGCCAAATCCGCAATTGGGAGCTGCACGGCTCGAGAGAGTGGCCACCTTTGAATACCTGGGTGTGACACTCAACGAAACCATGACTTGGGGACCCCACCAGAATAGGGCTAACCTCAAACTTACTCAAACCACTGGGGGTATTGCCCGGATGATGACTGGTTCAACATATCGACCATTGGGGGCATTAATCCAGATATATAAGGCCCAGGCTAGGGGAATGATAATGTATGGGGCGGAATTGTGGGGCTATATGCCTTGTCGGAGTCTGTCTCTAACAGAAAACAAATTTATAAGACAGATAGCCGCACTTCCGCCCAGTACCCCGCTCCTCCCTCTGAGGCTTGATTTGGGCCTACGCCCGTTGGTCGACGAAATAAATCTGAGACCTCTAGCATTCTGGCGCAGGCTGTGGAGTAGTAACGATCTTGTAGAATATAGGGCGGAACTACTCGAACTTCTGAATCACCCAAAAGTGCTAAATATCCCCTGGGTCAAATACATCCAAGCCACTTGCATGGAAATAGGGCTACCCGACTTATGGACTGAGCCAGCGATAGCTGCACTAAATATTTCCAAAAAGTCCCTGGCAAAAGTTTATCATGATTACAAATTAACCAGGGCGCAAGCCACCCAGGAAGAAGGGTCCTTAACTTCCGTGTTTTTTCAAAGTAAGGATGTTTACAGGTTTGAGAAGGTATTGGACCCTATCTCCCCGCTATTGGCCCGGAAGCTGTTTCTCCAATGGAGATACGGCACACTCCCTTTCCGGTTTTTTACAAGTACCTGGCCATCGGCCTCCACCACAAAGCAGTGTCCGGCTTGTGATACTACGGAGGAAACTGATTTGCATGTGGCTTTCTTCTGCCCAGCCTACAAGGCAGCACGAAAATATTGGCTCCTCCCGCTGATAAGGAATATGGGCTGCAGGGAATATGCACCAATGTATAGGATTTTAAAATCTGATGTCTCTGGCCCAACTGTCTTTGCCCTATCAAAATTTCTGACCAATGTTTGGCATACGCGTAATCGTATTCTAAAGGCGTTGGGTCCCTTTTAACCTTTGTATCTGTGATTGAATATGTGCATTGTATATTTTAGAATGGAACTAGAATTGTTTATTGTGCTACTTTGATAACTGTGTTTAATAACTTTTTATCTTAAATGCTGAATTATTTATGCTTTTTATGTCTATGTAAATATTTTATCTGTGCTTTTATGGTCATTGACCGAAATAAAGCTATCAAAGTGAAATACTTATAAGGTCCCAAAAGCGTGACCTATTGGCTATGCAAAGCGGCCGTGCGGCCGCGAAAGTGAAAGTAATCGTGGTAAAGCGCGGTGCGCGTGCCCGCGCACATGCACTGTAGCTCTAGGCTGGCCTGGTAGCACTTTTTGGAGCCCTCTCAATAAGTCTCGCCAGACCAGCGCATGCGCTGGGTCAGGCGAGACCTAAATAACCGCTCTATCCATCAGGGAGACAGGAAGTCATCTCCAATGTGCAATGTCCTCTCTCAGTCTATCCAATTGTGCCAGTAGATTGAGCCGCACTAAATCTTCCATGTTTTGGGTGATCCATAGACCCAAATACTTACATGTTTCTCTGTGGACCAGTTCGTGTCACTTTAATTTTATGATGAGCACAACAGCAGTGTTTTATAATTCAGTACACATTAAAAATTAATTATACCTGCCAGCCACGCCCTTCTTATAGCTTTGGGTGGCCTGGAAGAGTCTGAAGTGTCGCACTCGAGGTAGTGTGAAGGTTGGTAGTTGTGTTAGGACTGGCATTGGTGGCCATGGCAGGGCAATAGGTGGTGCACGCTGCACAGGCCCAGACGCTTGTTTGTTTTTACAAATTAAGCACTTCAAAGGACAGTTCAGGGATGTCACAATGGAGGAACAAAGCAAAGTTCTAGATTGTTTCTTGGGGATGATGGTGATCGGGTAAAGAGAAATATCCTTTGAAATGACAGATGCAGTGACACAAGCAATGGCGTTGATTATGTTAATGATAATTGAATACATCCCATGTGGTGATGGGTGCAGCGACACCTGCGATGTCATCAATTACATCCTTTCTAGTGGCGGGAGCAGTGATAGCAGCGATGTCATTTATTGCATCTGTTGTAGTGATGGGTGCAGCGACACCAGCAACGCTTCGATTTCACCCTTTCTAACGACTGGTGACACCAGCGATCTCATCACTTATATCCCTTGTAAAAACAGGTGCAGTAACACCAGCGATGTAACCAAGGACATCCCTTCTGATGATGGGTGCAGTGACACACGTGATGTAATAGATTACATACCTTGTAATGACAGGTGACACCAGTGATGTCATCGATTACATCCCTTGTACCGACAGCTGCAGTGACACTAGTGATGTAATCGATTGTATCCCTTGTAGTGACGAGTGCAGCGACACCAGTGATGTCATCGATTACATTCCTTGTAGTGACGGGTGCAGTGATACCAGTGATGTCATCGATTGTATCCCTTGTAGTGACGAGTGCAGCGACACCAGTGATGTCATCGATTACATTCCTTGTAGTGACAGGTGCAGTGACACCAGTGATGTCATCGATTACATTCCTTGTAGTGACGGGTGCAGCGACACCAGCGATGTCATTGATAACATCCCTTGTAGTGATGGATACAGAGACACCAGCGATGTCATCGATTACATCCCATGTGGTGATGGGTGCAGCAACACCGGTGTTGTCATCAATGTCATCCTTTGTAGCGACAGCTGCAGTGACGCTAGTGATGTAGTCAATTGTATCCCTTGTAGTGACGGGTGCAGTGATAACAGTGATATCATCAATTACATTCCTTGTAGTGACAGATGCAGCGACAGCAGCGATTTCATTCATAACATCCCTTGTAGTGACACCAGTGATGTCAAAGATTATATCCTGTGTAATGAGAGGTGCAGTGAAACTAGTGATGTCATCGATTACATCCCATGTGGTGGTGGATGCAGCAACACCAGTGATGTCATCAATGTCATCCTTTGTAGTGATGGGTGAAGCAACACCAGCAATGTCATAGATTACATCCCTTGTAATGACTGGTGCAGCGACACCAGTGATATCATCGATTACATCTCTTGTGCTAATGGATGCAGAAACACCAGCAATGTCATTGATTATATCCCTTCTGGTGACAGGTGCAGCAACACCAGTGATGTGATCGATTACATCCCTTTAAGTCACGGGTGCAGCGACACCAGCGATGTAATCGATTACATCCCTTGTAGTGACAGATGCAGCGAAATTAGCGATATCACCGATTACATCCCTTGTAGTGATGGATGTAATAACACCAGCGATGTCATCGATTACATCCCTTCTGATGATGGGTGCAGCAACACTAGTAATGTAATTGAATACATCCCATGTGGTGGTGGATGCAGCGACATCAGTGATGTAATCGATGTCAACCTTTGTAGTGATGGGTGCAGTGACACCAGCAATGTCATTGACACTAGTGATATCACCGATTACATCCCTTGTAATGACAGGTGCAGCGACACTAGCGATATCATCCATTACATCCCTTTTAAGTCACGGGTGCAGCGACACCAGCGATGTCATTGATTAGATCCCTTGTAGGGAGTGATACAGCGACACCAGCGATGTCATCGATTACATCCCTTGTATTGACAGATGCAGCGACACCAGCGATATCCTCGATTACATCCCTTGTCGTTCCCTGCGCACGCTAACAGTATATCAATTATATCAATAACAGTTTGACAAAAGCTTGAGGGCCCGATTCACAGAACTAACTTAAGACAAAAACCTAAACTTACTACTTTTGGTATTCACAGAAGGTATTTAGTAGTAGTAAAGTTAGGATTTTGTCTTAAGTCTGTCTTAAGTCTGTCTTAAGTCTGTCCTAAGTTTGTCTTAAGTCTGTCCTAAGTTTGTCTTAAGTTTGTCTTAAGACTGTCTTAAGTCTGTCTTAAGTCTGTCTTAAGTCTGTCTTAAGTCTGTTTTAAGTCTGTCTTAAGTCTGTCTTAAGTCACACTTAAGACAAAATCCTAACTTAACTACTACTAAATGCCTTCTGTGAATACCAAAAGTAGTAAGTTTAGGTTTTTGTCTTAAGTTAGTTCTGTGAATCGGGCCCTGAGACTTTGCTGGAACATGCGCTTCAGTTTATTCACAACAGCCTTAGCCAACACGTGTTTCGTCGCGCTTACGGTTGTGCGCAGCAACTTCTTCAGGGCTAAGAAACAAGCAATAGTACAGAATTGGGAATGAGAGGTATGCAACAATAGCATCCAATGTCAGTTTCCCATTGTGACGGAGTAACTTTGAAGGATCGGCTCATGTTGCCTACTCGAGCCTGTGGAAAGCCATGCTGTCTTGAATGTGTCACCTTGTTTAGTGACAAACTAGTGTATTTTAAGAAAAATTCTAATAACACTGTTAGATAAAATAAACTGGTCCGTAGTTAAGCCATGCTTGTTCCTCGTGAGTCCAGTTGTGACATATCAACCTAAACAGTCAACAGTGACTTTGCTAAAGTGAATTTAACATAAGGACACCCCCTTAATATTGCCTGGTACCCGAAGGTATGTAATAAAAAACAAAACACCTATACTCAATACGTGAAGATCCTCGGGGAAAAGAGACGGGTAAAAAAGAATGAAAAATAATGCTAAATATACAAGCCCTGTAAGAGCAAGTTCTTTGTGCTAAGGTGACCAAATATGACCGGGAATACAAGCATCCAACATGCCCAGGGCCTACTTGCATTAAGACGCACACTTAACTCTCGCCCAGCTAGCCTCTGCGAACATGTGGTAATGTTAATAGAAATGAGACAAATGATTCTTGAAAACAATGTGTTCCTCTTCAAAGGGGCATGGTATAAACAGATACGTGGAGTAGCTATGGGCTCTAAATTTTCCCCATCATACGCCAATCATTTTATGGGGTGGTCGGAGGAAAGTCGGATATGGGGTTCTAAAGGCAGTGATGGAAGCGACTCCATTCTTTTCTGGGGCAGGTACATTGACGACTGCCTCCTAATTTGGACAGGCAACACTGAGAGGCTGACAGAAGTTGAAACATACCTTAACAGTAATGACGCTAATATTAGATTTACCTACCAACACAGCAAGAGCTCAATTACTTTCTTAGATGTGGAACTCTTTGTCTCCAATAACAGAATTGAAAGCAGGCTTTACAGGAAGGCTACGGCGTGCAATAGTGTATTATATGCCACCAGCACGCACCCAAGACATCAGATTAATGCTATCCCCCACGGGGACTTTGTACGCACACACCACAATTGCAGTATTGAAGGAGACTTTGTGGGTTGCCTCATAAGCATGGGGTACAGATTGAAGCGCAGGGGTTACAGTCAGAGGACAGTGAACAATGCATTGAACAGGATCTCAAAAGTAGAGAGACAACAGACACTGCAGGATGAAAGCAAGCAACAGGACCCCAGCACTACTCGGCTTGTCATGGACTACAATGTGCTTAGCATTACACTCACAAAAAGCATGAGGAAAGATTGGCACTTACTACGTGCTGCTAAGATGATGGAACCTTTCATTGCTTCCAGACCAGAAAGAACTTTCCGCAAGGGGAAGAGCCTTAGAAACTTACTTAGCCCCAGTTATCCTAGATTGAGCAATCAGGTACATAGGCTCTCGACTCACGGACTTGTTTTTTTCAAATGTGGACGGTCCACTGTGTGCAGGTGGGACACTGACAAAAAGAAAGAATTTCCTGGCTGAATGGCTGGTCTTACAAGATAAATACTAACATCAACTGTCAGCCCAACTATGTGGTCTACGCAGTTGTACGCAAATGTCAACGTAGTTACATTGGCAGCACAATCGGATCTCTGAAAAAACGCATTTTAGAACACATCAGGGCGGTTAAACAGGCTGACAGCAGGTACCCCGTAGCCACGCACATATTGGAATGTCCTGCTCAGGCTTGACACAAAACCATATCCTTTTACGGCTTTGACACCATACCCAGAGACTTGAGAGGTGGCAATAGAGAACTAACATTGAGGAGAAGGGAGGCGACTTGGATCATGTGATTAAGAAGTGTGGACATGGGCCTAAACACAGACCACAAATTACACTACTTTTTGGGGGACTAGCGCTCACGGTCCCACATGAGGCGTAATGTTGCCAAGTTGAAACTATATCTATTTACTCTGTACCACAATCTCCATGTGGTCTTCTGACTTGTTTGTGATGTGATCTTCTTCTGACTACTTCTGTTGAGTTCAAACTCAAATGTTGAAGTCTGCTTCCATACACTTACGTGCAAGCTTACCTAGGGCTATACGTCCTAACATGGTTTTGTTTTCCTCAGCACTATAGGCTGCCGCTTGGGGAGCTCATTTGTTCATTAACCATCGTTCATGCTCCTTATACCTGCTCTCCTATCCCCTCGGATTAAGGATTCTACTGTCACAACCTCTCTTCTTTACTCTGGAACCGATATGCTTACTCGGGCACCGATGTACTTACTGTGTATGTTTTACTATCTTAAGGTGACCCACAGGATTGTGTATGTAGATCCTGTGGGCATACAATATGTGTTATTTAGATTTTGGATAACTATTATTCTGTACCGTTCGACTTAGACGGATGCAGCACACACTGAACTCGGGAATCCCTTTCCCTTGACTCTCCTTTAATGTTGCCTTAGAATTCTACAAATAGAGACCCCCTTTTTTAGGTCTCGCCTGACCCAGCGCATGCGCTGGTCTGGTGAGACTTATTGAGAGGGCTCCAAAAAGTGCTACCAGGCCAGCCTAGAGCTACAGTGCATGTGCGCGGGCGCGCGCGCTGCACTTTACCGCGATTACCTTCACTTTCGCGGCCGCACGGCTGCTTTCATGTTTGATCGTGATCACGATCGCGATCACTTTCACTTTCGCGGCCTCTTTGCATAGCCAATAGGTCTCGCTTTTGGGACCTTATAAGTATTTAGTTATGCAACTGTTGCATGGCTAAACACTTATAAGGTCCCAAAGACAAGACCTATTGGCTATGCCAATGCTTGTTTTTACTTGGATTCAAATATTAAAAACCTTGGGGTATATTCACAAGAACGTTTGATACTGGCACAGACTGAAACCTATAGATATGCGCAGGTTAGACACGCACTCATGGCAGCGATGCCACCAACCACGCAACTCCCGGAGGCCTCACCATTAGAAGTAAGAAAGCTATCGCCCTGACATACATAAAAATAATTAATAATCAGCCTGACCCCCTGACTGCCCTTAAGGAGTGGTGGGAAACAGACATGGGTGACCTAGATGAGGAGGACTGGCAGGCAGCCCTGGCATCCCCAAGGGAAGTGGCGATACCTTCCACATTAAAACTAGTGCAACTGAAAGTCCTACATCGCATCTATTACACGCGCATCCTGCTACACAAACTAGGTAGGACGAACACTCCACTCTGCCTCAGACAATGCGGTGCCATTGGCACCTTTTGGCACATGATCTGGGACTGCCCGGTAATTTCTCACTTTTGGGAGGCAGTGCTGCGCACGATATCACAGGTCACCAGAGTGCAGGTTCCACCTGAACCAAAGAGATTTTGCTCAATATTTGGGAACCCACTAATCTGAACCACGCAGCTCAAGACTGGGTGACACTGGGACTAGCGCTGGCAAAGCATAATATAGCACCGCACTGGGGCTCAGGACTGGCCCCGACACACCGACAGTAGTGCTGTGATATGGACGCCACGATGATCACAGAGAAGTCGGTCTTCATCCCCCGGGGTTGCCCCCAAAAATGGGCCCGGATATGGGGAAACTGTAACAGATTCCGTGGTAACATCTGTGAACCCCCAACGGAGGTGCAGATGTCGGAAGACAGCGAGTGACTTCTGGGGGAAAAGGGAACATAGTATACGTCATAATATATAACACTACCGGGAACACCTAGGGGCAGGATACTGAGTAATTATGTAATGTTGCACCACTGAATAATATGTTTTTATTGTCTATTGTATGCACAAGAGTATTCGATTACAATAACATTGTTAACATGTATAACAAAAAGCCAATAAAAAGTACAAAAAAAAAAAAAGAATGTGCAAGAGCTTAACGCAACTCTCAACATCACAGCCAATCGCGGGAAAATAACCCCCGTGACAACGTGGAATTCGGTACCATGCGATAGTCCGCGATACAACCACCACGATGGAGATAAAAACACAAACCACAACACAAAAAAACCTGCGATGGGCCAAAGCGCGATGAGAAAATCAGCGATAAGCAGCGCCATGCCTGCAACACACACTTGGCAGGTGGGAAAAATCACCATAAAAGTAGAAAAAACAACCAAACACAAACTGATCAACACCCAAGCACCATGGAGGCAGCCGGAGCAGGCGCAGAGGACGAGCGCAACACCACAAGCACCCCAGATGACCAGCCCGGGACCTTGGGGACAGGAAAGGGCAAGGACAAGAAGAAGAGGAAGACGAAGTTCAGTCCGAGGCGAACAGGATCATAGTCACGGAGGTGATGGAACACCATCAACAACTGTTCGTCACCTCCAACGTGTCATTGGGCACCAAAACTGTAATATGGCGGGATATCGTGGACAAGGTGAATGCCGTCGGAGAGCACAAGAGGACAATGGACGAGGTCAAGAGGCGATGGAATGACATCAAGCCCAGCCCAGCGCCACAGCTCGTGCTGGATGACATGGAGGAGCTGGTGTTGACAGTCATTAGTGTGGATACTGTGGCCGGAGTCGGATGACCGGACACTGCTCGACAGGTCACAACACAAGCGCAACAGGTTGAGTGACCACCAGGTACTGGGGGGACTGGTGGAGATGGCCATGATGGCACACATGCACAATCAAGCAGAGCACAGTGCACACCCTCAACGACTCTGGATCATCGCTCAGATCTATAGACTGTCACAATGTACAATGCCATGCTGTCTGAATGTCAACATGTACCATGCAGCTACATACATGTGGACACATTGCAAAACACCATCTCCCCTTCACATTGCAAGGCCACCGTCAACACCCCCTGCAGAGCAGTCCCAGACACTCTTCACTGATGACGAGGAGCACAACCCCAGCATCGATGCACAAGCCCTCCTAGACATCATTGACATCATCCGCGACTCACCTCCAGGATCAGGGCTGACCAGCTGCATCGAGGAGACCCCACCCACCACCCAAACCACCCAGCAGGAGGCACCCACGGTCCCAGCAGTCTCCCAAGACCCCCAGGAACAACAGACAGTCTTCCAACGCCGTGTGCTGGAGGCCCAGAGGGAAACGGCTGAGCAGGTGCGGGTGGGGTTCGACCTCATGGCCACCAAACTGGACGCCATCCATGGGTGTCTAGGCCCGCTCCATGGTCTTCAACGAGCCCTGACTGACATTGCTGGAGTCCTGATGTGGAGAGAAGAACACCTGTCTGCTCAGATGGGTACCAGCGGTACCAGCCGTGAGCTGACACACATGCGGAGGCTCATGGAGGACATGGTGTGGATGGAGGCAGAAAGGATGGCAGCCACCGCCGTACATCAGCAAAATGCAGCTGGGATCTACTATGCCCTGCAGATCATCATTATGGCATTGCTGTCACAAGGCGTGGCGCAGATGAATGCTGCTGCCCCCATACCATCCAGATCTCCGCCCCCTGGTATGCCATTGCCTCACAGTGCGGCAGACCTATCCACTCCGGCACCTGATGTGTCAGTGGCATACAGTGCCTCAGCTGGTACTGCAACACTCATAGGTGGGGCAGAGGACACATCCGGGGCGAGGACGTGGATGGGTTTGTGATCAGGAGGCACTAGCATTCATTGCCACCACCTGGCCTGTTTCTGCTTGGTGCCGCACATGGCCTCATGACCGTCCACTGACCCCCGATACCCTCCGGTGCACTCACCTTGGACAGCGACATGGACTGCCATATCCTGTTTGATGACCAATGACACGGCGACCAGACTGCAGACTGTACCCTTCCTCTTCCGCTGTACTTGTCATCCCCGGATGGACTCTGGCTGGCCCTCCACGGGCCCATATTGTGTATTGTGCTCAGCATTGCCCTGTACCGCTCCAGCTACAGAACTGCACTGGATGTGCAATAAACATCAAGTGACGCATCGCTGTGTCATGTCTTTCATCATTCATATATGAATGTGTGGATGAATGTAGGGACAGTGATTTCCCTTGCGTCAATGATGCTCATCCTGTGGGATGCCAGTCAGAGGGTGCTACATTGCATATTGTGTACCGGGTCCCGTGAACACTACAACAGGGACACACGCATCAGTCACTTCCATGTCTGGACATTACCTGAACCCCGCCCAGAGCCCACGAGTCATTTGTGCAGGCCCTGCGCTGGTCCGGCATACGGCAGGCCAGACCACTCTTCTTACGTTCCGAGGGGGGGGCCTTCATTGCTACTGTCGCAGGCGTACACGCTGGTGGTGTGCAGGTCACTGGTCTAGTTGTCCACATTTCACAATTTCACAGCCACTCCCTGAGGGCAGGTTTGCACGCACACCACACCCATACACACCCATACAGCACAGGCGTCACAGGCCATGTGACTCCACCAACATAAGGGGCCAACGACATCACATTTCCCTCTGGTGTTGACTGGATGACGGACGCTCCACGGTTCCCAATCATAAAGGACACATAAGTTGTTGTGCACAGGGTTAGTGGCACCTGAGGCCCTGCGGGCGTCATGGGCCTACCACCACGTGGCGCTGACTGGCGTTGCACAGGGTTAGTGGCATCCTGACAGACACCCCGCCATGGGACGGTGACTTTGGGTGCACTGAGTCAGTGGCACCTTAAGCTGCTGAGCGTTTGTGCAGCCTGCGATGATGCCCCGTCCTGGCGGTCCGGACAGCTCAGGTTTTGTGTACCCTGCTGGACCGCAGTGTTGGCCAGATCCACTGAGCAGGGCAGGCCTACCGCCAAGTGGCATCGCTTCCGGGATCCCATAGTTAGTGGCACCCACTGGGCTGAGTGGGCGTGCAGCCTGCGATGATACCTGGTGCACTGGTATGTCCTGTGCCATGGAGTAATCAAGACCCAGCACCAAACATGAGACCTGGTGGCCTGCGGAGCGGGGTTGCATGGTGTTGAGGGTGCCATGTCCGCGGGCCCCGGGCTTGTGGCTTGCAGCAGCACGTGGTGGAACCTCCTGTCTATGCGCCGTGGCAGAAAGTGAGCAGTGAGGCCTGGGTGTGCATGGGCAGGCATGTTCTGATGGGCGGTGGGAAGGGCTGGGGTGCCTCTGTCTGGATGTGCATGGGCAGGCATGCTCCAATGGGCGGCGGGAGGGGCTGGGGTGCCTCTGCCTGGGTGTGCATGGGCGGGCAGGCGATTTTGTCTAGTGCAATTGTGTGTACTGTGCCAATCGTGTATCTGGACTCTGTTTCAGATGACAGGTCTGTCTCAGATGTGTGACCTGGTGTACTGCTATACATACCGGCAAGTGGTAGGAGACACACCGGTGTCAGCAGGTGAGAAGTGTGGCCTGGGTGTGCAGGGGTGGCACCCTCTCTCTCCCCCTCTCCTCTTCTCTCTCTCTCTCCCCCTCTCTTCTTATCTCTCTTCCCCTCTCTTCTTATCTCTCTCTCTCCCTCTCTTCCTCTCTCTCTCCTTCGCTCTCTCTCTGACCTTTAATGTGCGCAGGACACACCTTCTCATCCGTGGCGTCACTAGGGTTGGTGTCACCCGGTGCGGGTAACTCATGGTGTCACCCCCTCACGACTTACCGCATGGACCTCCTCCGCTCCGAGTCCGGCTTCCCCCTCATTTCAGGGCGTGCCTGGCGGTTTAACCAGATTTAACAGGTGGATGCGTTTCTGCCAGGCAGCTCTCCACCATGGTGGAGTCGTGTGACAATGACACCGTAGTTGAGCCTCCCACCCAGGCATGGACATCGGGGGGAGGTGCTCCTACAAGCTATTCCAAATAAAGGTCTCAGATCAATAGCACATAAATGCCCAATAAAGGGCAGCCAAATATAGCCCCCGCCCCCCTTCCTGTACTCTTATGGGAGTGACAGAAGTAAATGGTCGGTCTGAAAAATGATAGCGCCACAGATTCACCCCTTGTGTCGTCTTCACATTTCATATTACAGATGGCTGCCAGGACACCAGGTCACATGATAGTGAATTTTACAGCACATTTTTCATTACATATTCAAATTGTATCAACTTTCAAAGCACAGTAAATAGTAGATGATGACCTTAAAGAACATCAGGTTACCCACCCAGTCATATGTACCCATAGACATTCTTTCAGAGAGCACCAAAAATAGACACAAGTAGTGAATCAGAGGGAACAAAGTAAAAGTGAGACCAGCCCCCACATGGTGTGTAGCGAGCAAGCGCAGTGAGCAACCACTACTAGGGGGAATTTGGGGGGTTGAACTTCTCCACCCCAAGAAAATTTGGGAGACAGAAAGGGCAAAACAAAGCATTTTTCAACACATTGATCATTACATATTCGATTGTATTAACTTTTAAAGCATAGCAAATGATTACCTTATAGAGCACCAGGATATCCAGTCATAAATCACAGACATTCCTACAGAGAACACTAAAAAATGAAATGTCGAGCATGAAACATGAATTTAAATATAACCAATTTATTCTTCTACCACCCAAATCTGTGTAGACAGTGAGCGCCCAGCCGTGCCTCAGCAGACAGAGACCCCTATGCCTGTTAACAACAGTGTGATAATGACTCATTAATCAGGTTGTACAGTGGGCTACCTGCTAGTCCACAGTTTATTGGAATTTATAATATCATAGGTATGGTACTTTATACTGGTGTGGTGTTCCCACTATCCGGCAACATGAAATATCAGTGGTCGAAGTGGGGGGGAAAAAGTAGGGGAACTGTGGGTGGAGAATCAGAGGGCGGGAATAACCCAAGGATTGGATCAGTGGGCGGAGCCAGAGGTGTGGCCAGAATGCGCAAACATCCCTATTTTTTGTATTTGGTTTGACTGCCCAGTTTAATCAACCAATGGATACACATGATTATTTAAGGTTATAATGAGTTATTGACAGTAAAATGTATTCACAAAGTGGGATATACTTCTAATCACAGAATGTCCCCAAATACGATAAAAAGCACAAGCCATTTGTCTCCGAGCCATGGTGTTTCTGTCATCAGCACTTCTCTCTTTTCCACAACAGCAGTTCAAACATGAATGGCTAAAAATCCTAGTTTGCATATGTTTTCTAAATAATAATGGCTCTGCCATATTTGCCTCATAATGCAAGATCTGCAGCATGATCGGACCGTTTAAACGAATAAAATGTTTGTAGCTCAAACGTATCAAAAGTTAATAAAAAATGTGACTTATGTTGCTGCGGAGTAGATGACAGTTAATGGCTCACTGTTCTATGTTAGGATTTTAACTTATAAACTGCAAGTAACAAAAGGATCTCTCTGACAAAAGCAGTAGCCCACTGGCCTATTTACATTATGTGCACCTTGTGATCTGCATGGTACATGTTCTTTGCAGCAGATACATTAACCCTCTGAGCTACCTTTCCATGAGTCAAATTTTCCATTAGACACAATTCCGATCTCTCTCTACGTAGAACATTAATCACCAGAGTCATCATGACATTTTTATTGTTACCGAAAATTACTGGAGGCCAGGAAGGAGGCAGCAAGCACTTTTAAAACCATAATATACTTGTGTGAGAAGTTGGCCTGGTATATGATGTTCACTAGTTAAAGTGACCACCTTGTACCATGCCAAGCAGCCCTTATGGTGTGGTTGTAAGTCAACCTTTTCGGACTAGCTGCCCTAGTGGTAGCGTAGGCTAAGCAGTCTTTGAGGCTAAACTCGTTTAAGCGTGGTAAGCAAGCTGTTTTACCATATGTAACCCCCCTTTATACCAATGAAAGGACACCACACAGATATATATTCTAAATATATATATGTATTTATTACTCAAAGTATCCCCTAGACTCTTTATGAGCACAGGAGCACAAATCGTTAAACAAGAAAGTATTACAATATACAGAAGTTGCACTTTATATGGATGGGCTCTGGTGGCCACTCAAACCATATACTAAAATAGTGGTATAAGTACCACGAACAGGAAAGGGAAAAGGCCTAGGGCCTCTAGAATCGCTGGGCCTACAAGGAGCTAACTTCAGTTAGTGACCAGGAGGTCCACGGGTCGCGTGTTCAGTGAGGAAAGTTACACACGGGCTCCCATAGGTTTTCAATGGGTGCGTAAAAGTTCAAAAGTTACTGCTAGACGGGTCTTCTGGATGGACTACGAACTTAAGACTTAAAACACAGACACTAGAGATGTTTCTCTACACTTGGGCACCGGAGGGCCAGCTTTACCTCACTCACAGGAAGCGGGTCCATAGGTCTCGAAGTGCGTCGGGTTTCGTCTATCTGTTCAATGGAGCCTGATGACAAAGATGCTGCAGGCGGTCGGTCCAGAAGAGATGCTGTGGATCCAAGGGTGGATCAGAGTTGTAGAAGACCTGTAAGCAGAGGGGACAGTGTTCACAGTCACTAGCCAGTGACCGGCGTGGCACCAGGTAGGTACCAGGCGATGTCGGGTGCAAACAGGTGAAGAGGTGTAGATTGTCTCTGCAGCCACATGGTCCCTGAAGGTTGACAACGTCCAGGAGTCGGTTCAAGAGCTGTCCCACGCAGGCTCTCGCTGTCGGCGGTGTCGGCGACTCAAAGGAAGCAAACAAGCCTTGGCAAAAGCAGGAGTCGCAGGAATTGAAGAAAGCTGATTACTCTGACCAGCAAGGTCAGAGGGGCTGCTCCTTTGGAGGGAAGCAGGGGCCGGTCTGGAGCAACCAGACCAGCATCGTAGTTTTCAAAGTTAGTCTCCAAGATGGCCACTAGCCAACCGGCCAGGGTCCGGCTAGGCGCGTCGAGTTGTAAAGTGCAGAGGGGCCCCACGCAGATCGTGGAGATGCTGGAGGGCTCACCTTTAGTGCAGATGCTGCTCGGATGTTGGGGTTCTCAGGTCCCAAAGCACAACTTGGAGGGAGCCTCTGTTGTCGCGCTTGCAGCTTGTCGTGGGTCTTTCAAGATGGCTGGCTCCACGTGTCTCGGTGCCTCTACGGGTTCCTTCTTTGCAGGGACTGTGGGTCAGTCTGTGAGAGGTCTGGAGGTCCAGTTCTTGTTGGGCTCTGGGCTCGGGCTCCAGCAGGAGGCGGCGGCAAAGCAGACGTCGAGTAGCTGGTTGGTGCTTGCGTTAGCAAGATGGTCACTCCCTGACCATAGGGGAGATTTCCTTCTGTCCTCTGTGCAGCAGAGCGTCGAAGTTCCCGTCTTCTTCCTTGTAGTAAGTTGATTCCAGGATGTCTGAAGTCTTAGGACACAGCTCCTACCTTTAAGCGGATTCTAGGGGCCGGACTACCTGCTAGGTCCCTCCCTAAGGGTGGGACCAGGAAGGGGGGTGGTTACACCCCCAATCCTTTGTCCAGGTCACCCCAGGTCCGGGGCTGGTGTGCCCCAGGACCGGTTTGAACTGGCATATGCACCGAGGCTCCTTGTGAGCCTCAGGCATGTCTGATTCTATTCAAGCCCTACCTGACCAATACACAAAATCCTGTCTGGGGTGGTGCTCGCACCTCCCCTGGCAGGAAACCCTTTGTCCACGTCTCCCAAGCTGGAAGGACTCCCAGCAGCAGGAGGGCAGACTTGTGTCGGTGGTGGCAGAATCCATTTTGTGGAGCTGAGGCTATGTCTGATTTTACCCGGGTTTCAGGTACTGTACATGTCGTGTCCCTCTAGAAGGGTGGAATGCTAACCCCGTCGCCGGAATTGGCGAGGGGTTAGTATTCCAATTCGTATGACACCTTACTCGACATGTTTTGATAAAGCCAGACCAAAGTTAGCATTTAACCGCGAGGTTCGTAATGCACTTAAGAGTATATGGTATGGCGATATCTGAAAACGGTAGAAGGAAGTGGTTCCGACCACTGCAGACAGGCTCAGCTCATGCCAGGGCACCATCTCACATGGAACCAAGCACTCTGCCTTCAGGATTGTTAAGGCCTGCCATAGGAGTGACTTACAGGTTAACATGTGCCCCATTTAAGGTTAGGTATAGGTGTACTACACCTAAGTAAGAGGTGGTTACACCAACTTACCCCAGCTGAGTGATCAGGCAGTTGTGTCAAATTGTTAGGCCAGGCCAGGGGTGGCACAATACATGCTTCAGCCCCTGGTAGGCCTTAGATACACCAATGCCCTGGGTACCTAGTGTACACTGGTACAGGGTCTCACAGGGTGCTCCAATTCCAATTGGTTATGCACCTAGGGTACATGTAGTCCATTTTAAAGAGAGAGCAGATGGGCTGAGATCCTGAATGGCAGGATCTCAGGCCAACTGAGTCGAAAAACCAGCTAGACACTAGGCAAAAAATTGGGGGTAACCATAGTCAGATATCCACCTTCCTACAACTTGCAAAAATGATGCCTCCACCTAAAGTCAGCACCTGCTGAGGTCACAGTGGTTGCGCCACCCTAGAGCTGGCCCTTATCAAGGGTCCTGTGATCTCAGTGACAGGGTCACTGTTGTTCTAGGGTGTGCTGCTTCATAGGCCTGCCCTCAAGACTGGAGGTGAACTTCAGTATGAATAGTGGTGGACAAGCCTTGAAAGTTAACCTACACTTGTCATGCTACGGTCTCCCTGCTGGTGCTACGACACCGGGGCTTCTAATATAAGGTCTAGCATGAGATAGTGCTCTCTCAGTAGAGTGGTCTGATGGACTGGTCATGGAGGCTGAACCTGGTTCCCCAGTTCCAAATTCAGCAGCTCTGGCCATAGTGCCACATCCTCTCCCCCACACTGAACACCATTCTGCCCCACTGAGAAAAACTCACACTGCCTTCAACTACAACCCAATTGTTGCCAGCTATAAACACCTGGATGCGGCTCAATTGAAATTACACACTGGGCAAGAGCAATATGTG
Source organism: Triturus cristatus (assembly GCF_964204655.1). NCBI lineage: Eukaryota > Metazoa > Chordata > Amphibia > Caudata > Salamandridae > Triturus > Triturus cristatus. The sequence goes on along the minus strand of NC_140594.1, from coordinate 26,474,983 downwards.
GCCTACATTTACAACAAAAAAAGTGACAGCATCCTGGAAAAAGCAAACAATCATAGGGGATGCAAAATTTCAAAAACCATGTGAAATGTAAGCAGGAACAACATGGTTACCTTAACGCTTTTACACTCTCTGTTCAGAAATCAGTGAGTGCTTTTGTCTGAAAAGTTAAGGACATGACTACAGGGCCCTGAATGGACCTATTTCTATGGCCATTGCTTATATTCTTACAAAACCGTAAGCAGTATGGTAAAAAAAGACAACATCCCTAGATGCAGAGCAGCAGTACAAATTTTGTTTTTCAATCCTCACATTGCAGTACCTCCAGGATTGGTGCACTAGTTCCAAGCCCAGGAAAAACAAAGCCAAGACAACAAAAATATCGCTTCACTGGCAAACTCTGTAAAACTGGCGCTAATGTGTTTGGGTGTGAATAAAATCAATCTGGCCAGTTTGCTAGCACTCTGTCTTACTTTATTTAGTTATTCATTTTTCATATTTTTAAACTTTTATTCATGATGCTGCCCTTTGGAATTAAATCTCAGAAAAATACGACATTGATTTCCAGCAAAAGTGATTTTCTTTTTTGGATCCATTTCACAGGGGTGCAAATAAAAGAAAGGAGAGGAAAGAGAGTGAGAACCCCGTCTTGCAGGCAGCCACTGTTTTCAGTAAGAGTCAGACTAGAGAAGAACTGCCGCACTAGCACTAGCAGGCGAGACTGAGGCCTGAAGTTATTTACAACAAGAAGAGATACACACAGTATAACACCCTTCGAAGTACAGACACGAGTGGAGATCCGCATAACCGCGGCTTGACCACCACCCACCGCCACCTGACCCACATGGCTTAATCAATTGGTGCCGCCCGGTCTGCAGTGCCGGAGAAACACACTCACCTGCTTGGCTTGGTGGCGGTGGGTGTTGTTGCCCTTTCAACCATCAGGGCTGCATGTTTAGTTGCCCGGGTGCATCTGTTGCCCTTCCGATGTGGCTGTGGGCTGTGCTCCCTTTTGTGGTGCAGGCTGTGGTCCGACTTTGCACCAGGTCAGAGCAGGTGTTATTTTCCTGCTGCTAACGTGCCTTATCGCCTGTTTTGTGTTCTTATCGCAGTTCTGGCTGGTCGTTGTGAATGTTGTGGAGTGGTGTTGTCGCTGCTTTTGGCACGGTAACGCCTACTCTGCATCTCATTAGCGATAGTTGCGGGGGTCATCGGTGGCGATGTTTTTTGCGGCTGGTATCACGGGTAAACTGGTGATGTGGGCTGTTTGCACCAGCTTGTGAATGGGGAGGTAAATTTATCACGACTTTGGCTGCGCTAAAGTGCCGTTAAATCGGAGATAGATCCTTGTGAATATCCCCCCTTATTGTTTCAGGTAAATTACATCCAGATGGATTTGTTCCCCTAGGGATGGTTCACCCACGTTCCGTTTATTACATTTTTCTCCCTTAAATTCCTAAACTTGCTGTGGACACACCATTGCATAGGGGGCATCAGCATTGTTTTCCTTCTACAAACCTTTTTTCTGTATGCGCAAGCGATAATCGAAATTATATTTTCAGATCCTTATTGGATGCACACAGCTACAACCGCTTTAATTTGATATGTTCTTTACTCCTTCTCGGGCTGTTATTTGCCCATTACTATCTCTGTTATTAAGCCGGATGTGCAGATTAGACACTACAACATGGCCAACAGTATTTGTTTTACTACTATGCATTAGCCCATCGAGCATCATGCTGATCAATACCCCACGACCCTTCAGCTCTACATCAACACACCTCGGGGGCTGATGAATTGCCCACTCTTAACCTCTATTGATAAGCAGGGTACTGAATTTACCGTTCCAAGATGGCCGACGTCTTTGGAGCGGGTACAGTCCTACAACTGTTTCCGCTCCCAGGCCTATATAAACGTATGTTGTCCTGCGGGCCATTAGGTCTCCAGCGTACACACCGGAAGGAGCCCTATTCATCACAGAGGTAAGCGCCCATAACTAACTGAATGTTCTCCTGCAATTAGCGGTACAGTGCCAATTACACTAGATACGAGCATCTGTGTTTGGGGACACATTTTAAATACTCACCGTGGGATCTGTCCACTCGCTTGTTCGGACACACTTTTTTTTGCTCTTTTTTACTAGGCAAAAGTCTTGAATTAATACCGGCAAGGATATGGCTGCGGTTATTTTCTTCAACACAACCTGCATCGAGTGGATGCAATGCACCATGGATTTTATTTATTTATGCCTGAATAAACTTGCACTACTACTAAATCCTTGTTTAAGGTACATGGGACCACATTAGCATATTCTTAAAGTATATAGAATATGCCCCTGCCATTTTTCCTTTGGGTGTATTCTTATATGTAATTAGATAATTTTCCTTTATTTACCCATCCTCAGGGACTCCTCATTGGGACACACATCCAGGATACATATACTGTGAATAGGGGGGATTATTTCTGGGCACAAGATATGTGCAGTCTTAACTGTGTGTCTAACATTGGACCCTACTGAATCCCATTCGGGACGGAAATACAACCGGATTTAAGGTTGGTTTCCTGGTCAGATTTGGTCACCTTCACACGATAAACTTGCTCTTACAGGGCTTGTATACTTAGCCTTATTTTTCTTTCTTTTTTACCTGTCTCTATTCCCCTCTATCTTCATGTATTGTGTATAGGTATTTTGTTTGTTTATTACATACCTTCGGGTACCAGGCAACATTAAGGGGGTGTCGTTATGTTAAATTCACTTTAGCAAAGTCACTGTTGACTGTTTATGTTCATATGTCACAACTAGACTCACAAGGAACAAGCATGCCTTAACTTGGGACCAGTTTTATTTTATCTAAGAGTGTTATTATAATTTTTCGGAAAATGCACTAGTGTGTCACTTGTAGAAGGTGGTTCTGACACTATGGGCTGCCCAGATTTTTGCTTTTTGAGCACCTAATTGTTGAGCTTTTACTGTGGGGGAGCCTCATAAGTTGGGACTCACCCACAGTGAACTCAGGATGTAAGAGACTGCATGGGGATTTTACTGGTGTCCCCCTGGCTTGACCAGGCCGCTGCGCAGCAGCTGGAGTAAGGGACACCGGGCTGGTTACATGCAGACACATGTGTACATGTGTGTGCACACGTGTACGGGCTGTGCAGGGGAGATTCCTAGCGTGCGCAGTCCAGGAGCAGCTACAAAGTGAATGGTGTGGCAGGACTTATGCAGTATTGGGTGGTGACATGGAATAGGCTTTATACCCTGGAAAGAAACATGCCAGGAAAAGTCAGTGTGTCTTACTGTTTTTTTACTTCATTATTCCCCTATGGGAATGTGGAGCCTATGGGCTAGACTAATTTCCATTAGGCCTACAGATTCCAGACATGCGCTTAAGTCCACTGTAGCGGATGTGAAAATAAGTATTCTGCAGAGTCCAAAGTCATATTTGTACTGCTTTTGGGTCATCCAGAACTGTCATATTTCTCTGAGCCAGCCATGACCATACCCAGGCTGAGGGCTGACCTCAGCTGGATGGATTGATAACCTTTCTTCCACAAGGGAGGGCCTCCTCTCCATGAAGAGATGCTGGGTGGGGCTACAGGCTCATCCATCACTAGGTGCCAGGCACCAGGCTGCACCAAGGAGGAAAGGAGTTGGGTTTCAGAGGCCATGCGGCCAGAGACACTGGACATCGCCATTTTGAACAAACCCAGAGGCTGGACAAGAAGGAGGGAGCAGGGGCAGGGAAGTGATGTGTCGCTGTTTGATAGGACCAACAGAGACTTCCTGCCAGCCCCCTACTCAACTTTTTTTTTTTTTAAGTTTGAGTTTATTGAAGAAATAAAGAGGGAAAGGAGGGGGGAGGAAAGGGGTAAAGATATGTACAAAGAATAAACAGTTCAATAAAAACTCTAATTAAAGGCAAATATAACAAGCATGAAGTCTACATAAACCAAACTTTGTATAGAACAGAAATTAACATATATAATATAGTAGAACGCAATACCATGTCAAAAAGGGCAATAAAGAAACAATGAAATCATGGTGGTTTACGCACCTCGACCGTGCCAGGATCTGGAGAGACGTGTGCTGGAGCAAAGGAGGAGAGATAGGATACCAAAGGAAGCCAAATCAGGTCGCGTTTAATTGCTAGAGAAATGGGGGATACGTAATTAGTATCTAGGCGATGATGGAAGCAAACTGCATTCCACCACGATTGATAGGAGACATTTGCAGCTTGCTTCCAATTAGAAGTAATAATATGGAAAGCCACAGCAACTAGAAGGTCAAGTAACAGATAATGGGAGGGAGATTGTGGGAGGGACGGTGATAGGGAACCTAGAAAAACTTGCGGAGGGGAAAAGGAGATTTGAAAATGGAATATCTTTTGTATTTGTGTCCATACTAGGTGCCAAAACTTGGAGATAGGAGGGCATTCAAACAGCATGTGTTTGAGATCTGCAATAGGGCAAGAACAGGACCAACAAATAGGGGATGCGTTTGATGAAAAACGTGATAAAGCAAGTGGAGTACATAAAGTTCTATTATAAATGAAATATAAGGTTTGGGTAGTATTAGCAGCTCTAGATGCTTTATGAAGTTTAGCCCATAATATGTCCCAAAGGGGTAATGGCCAATCTTGAGAAAGATCCAATTCCCATGTAGTCTCAAGTTTAGATTTTAGTCTGTCAGTGGAATAACGGAAAGAGTTATAAATGGCAGAAGCTGAGGGAGACGCCTCCAATAATAAAGAAGTAGCTTTGCGGTCCGAAGGAATATCGGTAAAAGGCACTAAGGAGCGGAGGTATGAGATCAGAACTGGGAGAAGGGCAAGATATTGCGATCGAGCAGAAGAGGGCAGTGAGAAAGCGGACTGCAGTTCCTGGAAAGAAAGTGGGGTCTCCTGGGAAATTAATTGAGAAATCCAACATAGTCCTCGAGAGTGCCATGTTTTCTAAAATATGGGGCGATTACGGATTCTGAAAAGAGAGTTGTGCCATATTGGCTGGTCGTGAATGGAAAGGAGGGAGGGATAAGATGATGTTATGTAAGGTAGAAGAAGAGTACGGGAGTGAGAGATAACAGGCGTACGAAGACGAACTAAAGAAGACGAGAAGGATAAGAACTCGCGAAAGGTAAAAGGGGATAGAAAGGAAGATTCCATACTTAACCAGATAGGCAGATAGTGCGGGAGATCAGAAGAGAACCAACGGGTCGATTGTTTCAAAGAGAAAGCTCGATGATATTCTCTGAAATCCGGAAAGCGCACACCAGATTGGGCCTTATCCTTGCGTAATGATGCCAAAGCTATCCGAGACCGCTTGCCATTCCATAAGAATTTCAGCAGAAGAGATTCAATCCGTTTAAAGAAAGAAACTGGAATGTGTACTGGAAGCATGGAAATGGTATAAAGAAGAAGAGGGGATAACATCATATTAATAGAATTGAGCCGACCCCACCAGGACAGAAAAAGCGGGTTCCAACGTTGAATAGCTGTGTCCATTTTCTTGTAGACGTAATCAAAATTAAATTTGAGCGTATCGGACTAGAGAGGAGCGAACCAAACACCCAGATATTTGATCTTTGATGGTTGCCATGAGAAACCTGTTTGGGAAAAAAGGTGTTTTTGACAGACAGGGTTTAAGGGTAGAATCTCACATTTATCAGCATTTAGGCGATAACCCGAGACCACGGAGAAGGAAGACACCTGTTGTAAAAAGGAGGGAATAGAGGAGGCAGGGTCAGAGCAGTAAAAAAGAATATCGTCAGCATAAACCGAGAGCTTAACCTGATGAGAACCAAATCTAAAGCCAGAAATACTGTTGTCCAGACGAATTTTGGTAAGAAAGGGTTCTAAGGCTAAAACAAAAAGTAAGGGGGATAGGGGACAACCCTGTCGGACTCCTCTATGCCTACTCAACTTTTATAAAGTGCTTGCACAGGAAGAGAAGCTCTCTCTGCGGTGTGGTCTGCTGAGGCTGAAGGTGCTGGAGCCTGGCACAATGGGCAGTTGGAAGGAGAGACCGCCTGACTGCTCCCAGGACCCTATCAGCACCAGAAGAAGAGCCCAGGACCGGTGTGCAGAAGCAGTGGCCTTTGCGCAGGGAGAAGAGAGGCCAAGGAGGGGAGCCAGGCGAAAGGCTGGCGCTGGGAGCCAGTGAAGACAGCTCCCTGCTGAATACACCCTCTTGGAGACCCGGAGGGTGAAGGAGAGTACTCCCAGTGGCTGGGGAATGCCACCAGGAGCAAGAAGACGCAAAAATGGGGCAGATTGGACCCCCAGGGGCTGAGATATGGCCCCCAGAAGGTAGGCAACCTTTGAACCCTAAGAAGACCGAAGACGAAGCGCGTGGGGCTCTGCCGCTGGTCTCAGAGATGCCCCCGGGGTGGGTCAGGTCCCGGGGGCTGGCCGCAAGGAGAAGTAAAGACAGGGAGCGCCGTTGCGCTCCTTGTGAAGGTGCCCTGCATGGGGGCCAGGAGCCTACCCTGGCTCCCACCGAAAATGGAGGCGGGGGAGCGCCGTCACACCCCCCCAGCGAAGAGGGAAGCCGGGGAGCGCCGTTGTGCTCCCCGTGAAAATGCTCCCACGGGTTGCCAGGAGCCCACCCTGGCCTGACGAAGATGGTGACGGGACATGCCATCGCGCAACCCCGTCAGGAGGAGGAGGGGCCCGGGACCCCATCTCTGGGCCCCGAAGTGCAGAGTGGGGACGGGGAGTGCCGTCGCACTCCTCTGCAGCCAGCGTGAGCCTCGGTGTCTGCCCGCCGGAGCGGGTAGACCAGACCTGCAGCGCCGGCTCCCGCAGCAGCACGCACGGGTGCTGGCCGGTGGGGGCAGCCGGGGGTAGGCTCCCCAGGCTGCCCTCCAATGGGAAGGCCTGCGGGGGTCCCGGGTGGGACTGGGACCCCGAGAAGACCCAGAACAGGTGCCAGGGCCTGGGTGGGACCGGGCCCCGAGAACAGGCAGAGCAGCCGGGGGTGGGCTCCCTGCGCCGCATACACTCACCTGGGGGTCCGGGTGGGACCGGGCCCCCCAATGAAGACTGACAAAGCGGCGAAGCCGCGAAGCGCCAGCACCACCAGCTGGTGGTGCCGGCACAGCGGGAGAGCCGCTCATCTATTATTCACGAAGTGGAGCATGAAGCACTCCATAATGCCTTGCCAGGCATATGGAAATCTCCGGTTTTGGTGCTCGAGGCCCCCAGAAGAGGGGGATCACCCTCAAGTGAGAAAAGGTGCTGGGGGAGCTGCTGGAGAAGCGCAGTCTTCCCCTCAGCATGAAGAGAAAAGTCACCCTAGGTGTCCTGGGAACTTGACAGAATAACCCCTCAAGGGCTCAACCATCATTAGAATATCTCTTGGGCTGGAACCTTCGTTCTACAGCTAGGGATGTTGTGAAAAATGCACTAAGGAATGAAGGGCTGAGTTGGGGATGTCTGGAGAAGGGCATCCCCTGGAGGTGAAGAGGTGTAATTGCACCAGTAGCTCTGAAGATCTCATGGGTAAAGTGAAGTACTGGTGTAAGGTGATGTCATAAGCAAAAGGGGGGTTATGTGACCAGACACTCCTGCTAGGGTATCTGGCTGTATAGGCATAATCCTGTGATTTAATCTGTGATGCCTTTAGGGGCTGTAATTGCAATGCATTCTAAAGATCCACAAATGTGCTGAGTACTGTTATTCAAAAGTGTGCGTAATCATGGATTCTTGCTGCTGCGCTTAGGTGAAGACCCCAGACTGCTAGCCCTTAAGATATAGAGGTGCATACTTTATAGTCAGTAGGAGATGCTCAGTTAGGGTGATGTGTCACCAAGGCAGGTGTACCCCTTTTTAATGCTTGTTGAGGTAATGGGGTGGGTCACCACTGGGATGGTGCCAGTGCGCAGGGCCCTCGCTTCAGGTCATGTTCAACTAACTGCATTGGGGGCAAGTTGATGTGTATACATGGGAGAGGTGGTACTAGACCCCACCCCCCCTGCGGGAGGGGTGGAGATGTTATGCAATGTCACAAAGTTATTCCAACAGCTTATGTATATTTGTAAATTGGGGCATAGTATTGAGTAGTGTGTGTGTTTAATAAATGTACTCTTACTTTTATAAAGCAAAGTACAGACTGGACAATCAAATATTGAGTGTTATTTTTGTGCACCTGCAAATGGCGATTACTAGCCCACACCACCTCCCTTGAGTAAGCCTCAGACTGCTCTGCAACGCTACCCTCTGAGAGTCAGGCGCTACAATTGGGTGTTTGGTTCCCAGTGGAGGACAAATGTAGTCATGTTATTTGTGCAGGCCTCACAGATGCTGCCTCGTTTTCCAACAGTCACCAAACAACCGAGGTGACACATTCAAGACAGCATGGATTTCCACAGGCTCGAGTAGGCAACATGAGCCGATCCTTCAAAGTTACTCCGTCACAATGGGAAACTGACAATGGATGCTATTGCTGCATACCTTTCATTCCCAATTCTGTACTATTGTTTGTTTCTTAGCCCTGAAGAAGTCGTTGCGCACAACCGTAAACGCAACGAAACACGTGTTCGCTGAGGCTTTTGTGAATAAACTGAAGCGCATGTTCCAGCAAAGACTAAAGCTTTTGTCACACTGTTATTGATATACTTGATATACTGGTCGCGTGTGCAGGGGACTGTTGTTTTGTTTTACCAGTGGATAGCCACACGTTGGGCAGGAGGAGGGCTCTCTCTACCCTTATGCACCGCAACCTTCACTCAGAACTAGAATATACTTACCTGCGTATTGCCCAGGAGCGCCAATACCCGATAGAACCACCTACCAAGCAGTTACATCCCTCGTGGTGATGGATGTAGAAACACCAGCGATATCATTGATTACATCCCTTGTAGTGAGGGATGCAGCGACACCAGCGATGTCATCGATTACATCCATTTAAGTCACAGGTGCAGCGGCACCAGCAATGTAATCAATTACATTCCTTGTATTGACAGATGCAGCGACACCAGTGATATCATCGATTACATCCCTTGTGGTGATGGATGCAGAAACACCAGCGATGTCATCGATTCTATCCCTTGTGGTAATGGGTGCAGCAACACCAGTGATGTCATCAAGTACATCCCTTGTAGCGACAGATGCAGTGACACCAGCGATATCATCGATTACATCCCTTGTGATGATGGGTGCAACAACACTAGTGATGTAATCGAGTACATCCCTTGTAGCGACAGATGCTGTGACACCAGCGATATCATCGATTACATCCCTTGTAGTGATGGATGCAGAAACACCAGCAATGTCTTCGATTACATCCCTTTAAGTCACAGGTGCAGCGACACCAGCAATGTAATCAATTACATTCCTTGTATTGACAGATGCAGCGACACCAGCGATGTCATCGATTCTATCCCTTGCGGTGATGGGTGCAGCAACACCAACAATGTTGTTGGAATCAAACTGTTTCTGTTGTCTTTGCTTGTGCATTATTCCATGTAAGCTAGCCTTCGCGGCACCATTTTATCTGTGGCCGCCGTATTGAACCATGATCAAAACGAATCTTTGCCCTTTTGTGAAACGGCTTGTGGTAGGTTTTGTTTCTCCAAGGTTGGGCCTTGCTTTGCTAAATGAATACACTGTTCTTATTAGCGCATACCTTTCCCACTAGATAGAGGCCTTCTCCCACTAGTGGCGGTCACGGACGGAGCGACTGGGGATAAAAAAGTAGATTTGCCGTATATAAGGAGTATCGGACCTACATTATGTTGGCATGATGCATCTATACGTACACTCCCTGTTTGATATATATGCTTTTGCTTGGAGGAAACCTGTTCATTTCCTCCCTGTATTTCTATTGCTAAAAGAGTAGGCCGAGAACTATACAGACGCCATCTTCTGAACATATGCTCGAGCGAGGGCCGTGATCACGCGTTGATCACGTGCAGTTGTCAGGCCCCAGTTCATCTGAGTTACTGGTAGTAGCTGAAGGTAGGCTGTTTACTCGACTGTTCTAAGACTCAAGGTCGCATCTGGCTTTGGGGGCGATAAGCGCATTCCTGGAGGCGCCGTGTCTACACTCCCATGCACCAAGACGAAAGGGAGTCACTCCTACTTACCTCATCAGTAATAGATAGTCAAGCCTTTGTACTGGTCTGATGTGTGCCATATATGGTCCTTTCCTGGAGCTCGAGGGCCAACTGGTGTTTTTCCTTTTACAGTGATTGTATGTGTTGAACCGAAAAGTATATAACCTCATGTTTGAATACGAGCCAACAGTCTTCTCGGCGCACCTGAGGGGTGAGGTTCGGAGAGGCTCCTCTATACTACGAACATAGAGAAAATGAGAGTAAGGATAAGACGGAAAAGAGAACGAAGGATCTTAAAACACGGGTGTTGTTGCAACAAGTTGTTCAAGGACGAGGCAGAAAGAGAAGCGGTAGAGGGTTTGTCCTGAGGGGGGCGGGAACTGGACGAGGCAGAGGGCTGGCGGTCATTTTGGGAATAAATCAGTGTGCTTATTGTAAGGAGGAAGGGCATTGGCGATTTCAGGGTCCGTTGTTGCCGGCCCAGAATGGGGCTCTGAGAAGTAGAGGAAGAGGTCGGGGAAGAAAATAATTATTTTGATAATCCAAGAGGTAAGCAGTATTATAATGAGGAGTGAGCAATGGACGCGACCGAAGAGTATGCTTATACATAGGATAGCCCTGGACAAAGTGAGGACCAGGTGTCAGTACCCGTTGATCAGCAAGGACCTTATGTAGAGGCGCATTTGATGGGTACATCTGAAAAGATTTTAGTTGATACGGGTGCAATGAATAGTTCTATTTCTCGCTCCCTGGTCCTAGGGGCTGCTCTGTACGGGCACAATAATGTTTCGGTAGGATTCTCGGGAATTCTGGTGGTGAGCCCCATCTCCAAACCTATTCCTTTTACAATTTGTCCTGTTACGATAGACTCCTCCTTTCTTTCGACTTCCCATTGTGGCGAAAATTTGTTGGGCTTGAATTTGTTGAAGAAATTACATGCTAAGATTCATTGTTCACATGATGGTGTTTACTTGACTATTAATTCCCTTAGGAAGCATACTTTGCAGTGTTTCACTAAAAATGAACCACTCCCTCCTGAGTTTGCTGCAATTACAGCAACATTGTGGGCCACTGGTGACACAGATGTAGGATTATTAACGATTCTGTCCGTTTCTATTACTTTGAAGCAAAATGCTCGGCTTCCTCGTATACCGCAGTACAAAATTTCTGCGGCAGGCGAAAAGGCTTTGATCTCCATCATACAAGATTTTGTAAAAAGGGGTGTGGTGGAAGAGACAGCTGCTAATGTGTGCAACAGCCCCATTTTGCCTATCTTAAAGAAAGCACCTGTTGGAAGCGATCTTGACTATGCTGATACCTATCGTTTTGTGATTGATTTGCGTGAAATTAATAAAATAGTGGTGCCCCAATACCCTGTGGTTTCAGACATCACTACTATTCTCACTATGATTCCTCCTACTGCTAAATATTTCTCTGTGATTGATTTAAAAAAAAAATTCTTTAGAATTCCGATTCATCCTGATAGCCGCCATATCTTTGGCTTCTCATTGTCTGGTCGCAGCTTCCGGTTCTGCCGCGCTCCCCAGGGGTACACAGAGAGTCCTAGTATTTATAGTCAAGCTTTGAAAACATTATTGGATGATTTGGTCTTGCCCCTGGTAATGTGCTTCTGTAATACGTAGATGATTTGTTAGTGGCCTCTAATACCGAGGAAGGTTGTAAGAAGGCCACTGTACAATTATTGTCTCATTTAGCTGCTAATGGCAATAAAGTATCCCTTTCTAAATTTCAATATTGTCGACAGGAGGTGACCTATCTCGGTCAACTACTGTCGAAGGAGGGAAGGAGACTAACCCCCGAGCGTGTGACTACCATTTTTAATATGTCTGTACCTCGTACTCAGCGTGATGTTCGTGACGATAGGAGTAAAAATATTTCCTATCTGACTAGGTCAGGTCAACATGTTCCTGCCAGTTGATCTAAATTCATGGCATTCATCAGGACCATTGTCTTGTCGCTCTGCTTAAAAATAATAACGAAAAACCATACCTACAAAATATAAGTATGTTTTTTTGTTATTATTTTTAAGCAATGCTTTCGGGTGCGTCACTAGGGTGTTGGTTGGCACATATTCCACATACACTTTGATAATAGGCACTTTAGATAAATTGTAAATGTGAGATATTAAAGATTGTTTTTTCATGTGTTACAGTAAGAAGACCAAACTGATGTTGGTCATTCACGACACCTACAAAATATAAGTATGGTTTTTCGTTATTATTTTTAAGCAGAGCGACAAGACAATGGTCCTGATGAATGCCATGAATTTAGATCAACTGGCAGAAACATTTTGACCTGACCTAGTCAGATAGGAAATATTTTTACTCCTATCGTCACACTACTTATTTTAGATCCATCCATAAGGGAGAGCTAATAAATAATTTTTCTCCATATAGAGATGGTTTTAACACACATTTGATATTATTTTGCACTCTGCCCCTCATTCACAGACTCACATTGGAGTGTAGAACACCTCAAGCTCCTCTCCTAAGGGAGAGTTGTAGCCCACACAGTGTACCTTGCGGACACTGTGTGCAAGAGGGGACCCAATGATGAAGCATGTCACCATCACGGTGAGTGAGGGTTCTCATCTTTAAACTTAAAACTTTTTAAAGGTGTAGTTTCTGTACACTTTGAATTTCATCTTGTTTCAAGTTACCAGATGGCACGACAACTGCTGCATATGCGATAACTACTCTTCACACTATTGTTGAGGCTTCTCGAGTACCCTATCAGTCAACACAGGCAGCTGAATTAGTGGCATTGTTTCGGGCCTGTAAGTTAAGTGAAGGACTGAGAGTAAATATTTACACCGACAGCCAGTAAGCCTTTGGCGTGGCTCATAGTTTTGGCCGACTTTGGACAGAAAGAGGTTTCATTACTTCTCATGGTCAGCGAATACAGCATGGCCCCTTGATTTTGTGATTACTGACAGCATTGGCGTTACCAGAAATAGTGGCTGTAGTCAAATGTAGTGCACACAAGGCAGTGGTTGAAGCAGTGAGGGAGGGTAATGCCTTTGCAGATCCAGTTGCTAAGGAAATTGCAAAATCCAAATTGACCTCAATGTTTGTGACTAGCTCTGCTAGGTGGGTGGCTGAAACAGAGATGTTTGATAATACCATGGAGAGTGTCCGAGAAATACAGAAAGAAGCTACCCCTATTGAACTGGCTCACTGGAAAGAGCGAATTGGGAGATTAGATGCAGATGGTTGCTGGATTGATCTGACAGAAAAGCAGCGGTGGCTGTTGGCTAATGCATTAGTGAATGCAGTGGTGACAATGGCACATGGTTCAGCTCATAATGGGGTGAAAGGTATTTGTGCATTATTAGATCCTGTATGGTACAATCCCAATATTTCTAGGACCGCTGCTCATTTGGTACAATATTGCATGGTTTGCTTATGACATAATCCAGGGGGCAGGGAGCCTGTTCTGAGTGGAAACTTTGCACCACCATCTTTGCCTTTTGAGGTGCTTCAAATGGATTATATCCAGCTGGAGCGCGTTAACAATTTGAAGTATGTCCTGGTCGTGGTATGCACTTTCAGTAAATGGGTGGAAGCCTGCCCGACAAAAGAAAACACTGCTTTGGCAACGACAAAAGCGTTGATAAAGGAGTATTTCCCTCGCTACGGATTGCCTCGTGTGATCTGGAGTGACAACGGAAGACATTTTAATGCAGAACTCCTCACACATATGTGTAATGGACTACAGATTAAAGAGAAATTCCATGCGGCTCGACACCCCCAGTCCGCTGGGTTGGTCGAGAAGTATAATGGGATATTAAAGCTCAAATTAACTACAACTCAAGAAAGTACTGGATTGAGGTGGCCAGATGCTCTGCCGCTGGCATTAATGTCAATACGAGTTACCCCACATTCTCGTTCTGGTTTGTCTCCGTATGAGGTCATTTGTGGGCGCCCTGCTAATGTTTGGGGCGTCCCGAGACCCAGAATGTTTCGTGATATAGAGTATCCTATGCTGACAGACTATTTGTATGCTTTGACTAAAGATCTTCGTTCCATTCATCAACAGGTCTCCGCAGTTTTGCAGCCCCTGCCGGAGGGTCCTGGACATCGCTTGGGACCAGGACAGTGGGTTCTGGTCCGTAACTATCAGCGAAAATCCAGCTTGGATTCTCGTTGGTCTGAACCGTTTCAAGTCTTGTTGGCCACGCGGACGGCGGTAAAAGTGAACGGCAAGCGACACTGGATTCATGTGTCACATCTGAAAAAACTACCCCTCCCGCCTCCATATGATCAGCGAATCCAGGACGGGGTTCTGACTCAGGAAAGTGAGCGAGTTCCTCGATTCATCCCTTTTTCTGATGCCCAGGTAATTGGAGAAGGGCAAGGAGAAGGTGCACCGGGCTTGGAAGGAGCTCTGTCATCAGCACAATTGATCGACCCAGATTCTGTTGTTCCTAAAGATAACCCAGAGGCTCGCAGTACCCCTGTTTCACCGGATTCGTCATCCTCTGTTTTGTTCTCTGATCAAGAAGTGCCTGGCCATACTCAATACAACCTGCGGCCCAGAAAACAACACGGTACACCAGGTGAACATGGTAGGAGATAGGGAGAGACTTGAGTGATAGGGTACAGACCTGTGCTATGAATGTCTGTTAGATACGCTTCTGGTGTACTGAGCGAGACACTGGACTGAACGCGCTGAGTGCCTTGAACATTTGTTTGCTCTGTTCAGAAAGAAAGACTGAATTTCATGTTCAAAGGGGCCCTGGTTGTGTTTTCTTCAAGGGTTGTGTGAGAACATAACTCCAACGTGAGAAGTGTTTTTGGTATTATCTGTGATGAACGATAGGAGCCTGCCTGTGAGGCTCTAAACGGACACAGGAAAGAAGCGCCCCCTGGCAGGTTGGACTGCATTGCCCTAGTTTATTGTTGGACTTTTAGTTAGCATGTATCCCTTTGCTCGTTTTGTTCCTGAAGAGGAACGTCCTTTTGTACCACGGTATTTTCCTACATATATGCCTGTGTTTTTTGTTCTTGGACCAATCATGTTAAAATTGCATTTATAGCTACTATAGCAATATTGCTAATTATATTACTGGGAGTATTCATATATTTAGAATTTTGCCACCCTATGCATACTGTTTTAGGAACAACTACTCCACCTCCGGAACATGTGTTTCATACTTTAGCCCCTCATAAGGAAAGGCATCGTCAGACCTATGTGAAAAACGCATTCATTGAAATGCTTCATCAAGCACACAGCGCCACCAATACTACAAATTGTTGGGTTTGTGTTCTTTTACCATCTGTTATGTACAAGCACGACTGATTTATATCCATACCTTTGTCTCATCTGGGAAGTTGCGAGGCTTGGTTCAAATTGCTTTCTATGATGTATATGCATTATGTTATGGATGTTCAAAGGTTTTCAGAGAGAGATTATGAAATGATTTTAGCATATATTGAGGTTCATCAAGGATTCAACCCGATGGAAACAATGGAGAGGGAACCTTAGATCCGAATGCCTGTATGAATATATATACAACGCATGAAAATACCACTTGGTTGAAAAATGAAATTTTGGACTTTGTTGAATTCAATTTCACTCAATATTATCGACACTTCCAGGACCGCAATGTTACTGAAGATAGGGCTATTCCAGTGCCTGTATTAAACAGCACCTCTACGTTTTGTGTTCAAGGAGCAGGGTACATATCAGTAGGGAAAAGCCGATGTAACTACACTTATCAGTTGCGTACCTTTAGCAGCCCTCCGTTGTTAACTCCTCCTAATGGATATTTTGTCTGTGGAGAAAGTGCCTATACTTGGCTTTCACAAGGTTGGACTGGATGTTGCTACCTGTCCTTCCTGTACCCTCCAGTCTATGTTTCCCCTTCTGGTTATCACAAGGATCACCGACTAGATAAACGTAGCGTGCTTATTAGGAGAAATAAAAGGGTGATAGATACCACCTGTAAGACCTGGGGTCTCCAGGCCCTCGTAATGTGACACGAGTGGCTGGGCACCCAAAGGCCTGTGTGTTAAGCGACCATACAACACACGCATCCTCTGAAGCAGAAAACGCACACAATAATGGACGCCACACAATAAGGTGAATGCTAATTAATCAGGTTTTATCTAATCAAAGGAGCACACACGGTAATCTTGGAGGGCAATGTATCTTAACTTGTACACATTAACATTTGCATTACAGTTTCTCATTACCTGTACACTTTAACATGTGCATTACAGCATCTCATTATGGTTACCTCAGCAATCCCTGCAGTATGAGCTTCCCTAGTGCTGCGGGCCGGGGCCTGCACACGTGGCGCTACTGGTGTCTACGAAGAAACAAAGGCACATGAGCATAACTTGAGGTCGTATAATGTCTGCCTAGCACCCTGAGCCTAAGCGTTGAGGGTACCGTAAGCGCCTTGCACTTGGGACCTTCACTGGCGAATGGAGCGCTTGTGGACGCAACACATGGGGGTCAGCGCTCCTTAGACTTAGACCGCATTGAGGACTGGTGAATACACAGGAATGATTAGCGCTACTGCAACATAGAACGCATTGAGCACTGGGAAATACAATTGGACGATCAGCGCTACTCCCACATAGAACGCATTGAACACTGTTAAATACAATGGAATGATCAGCGCTACGGGGGCGTAGAACGCATTGAGCACTGGTAAATACAATTGGACGATCAGCGCTACTCCAACGTAGAACACATTGAGCACTGGTAAATACAATGGAATGATCAGCGCTACTGGGACATAGAACACATTGAGCACTGTTAAATACAATTGGACGATCAGCGCTACTCCAACGTAGAACACATTGAGCACTGTTAAATACAATTGAACGATCAGCGCTACTGGGACATAGAACGCATTGAGCACTGTTGAGTCCTGCGATCGGCAGTCCCCAGGAGAGGGTAATCCCACGGAGGGGAGACCCACAATTACGGCGGGAAATCCCGCGGAGGGGGGAAATTCACAGTCACTGCATGCGGTGTCGTTCCCGCTTGGCAGGGGGCGCACCGGGCCTTCCCACGACTCCCGGGGAGCAGGGGGGGGTGAGTCTCAGGCCGCCACACGGCTGCGCTACCTCCCAGCCCCTGGGGGTTACCTTGGTCTCATCGCTCGGTTCCGCTCCGGGTCCTCCTTCCGATGCGCGCAACGGCGCGGGACACTCCTGGACACTCGCTCTTCCTTCTGACGCTGCGACGGCAGCGGCGGGGCCCCGGGCTTCTCCGCAGGCTCCGACTTGGCACTGACACTTCCCTGAGGCCTATGGGCCGTGGCGGTGATCGCGTTGCGGGTCCTCGCACCAGGGGGGGTCACAAATTATGTGGGTGCTCGGCCAGCTCCGCGCTCGACAGCAGATCTGCACAGGGGGTCACAGGTCAGGTCTGGCAGCGCAGGAAACACAGCGCTAGTACCTGGTCTATCCCCAGCAGTCAGGCAATCAGTCGTTTCATGAAGTTACAATATTCAGCTTAGCATGAAGTTAGAGGATGTCACTTCTGCAGTTTCAATATTCAGTCTTTGTAGCGCAGATGATACTGGCGCCCTTGGGGTTCTGTTCCTTGGGGGGTAGGGGATGAGTTGGCGACTAGGTCCTTCCTAGTCAGGCTGGGCAGAGGTTCCCTGGGTCCTCCTACTGCTGGGCAAGATCAGTGGGTTTCACAGGATCCCTCACTCACTTAAGAGGCAGCACGTAAGCCCTGTCACTCTCAGAGGCATAAGTCCCTGGCTAGGCCCTACCGCCTACACTCCTGCGTGGATTCTCCAGCTCTGCTTCACCCCAACTGGCCAACTGACTGGAAAAGGTTCCCTCCCTCACTTATGTATCCCTAGGTCAGGTGACCTCTAGCCAATGCGGCAAAAGTAAAAACCACACCTCCCTTCTAGAAGGTTCCAGCACATTCCAGGAGCTTCCCCATTCTACCTATGGGACAAAAAAAGGCGGGCTGGTGTCGCAACATTGTTGTGGGGTTCCAGCCAGCTCCTGGCAGCTAGGGTGCTACTATGAAAGACCACTCTGCAGTAGCAGGGGTCTGTGGCAGCCATCTTGGGAGAAGGGAGCACCTGCAGCTTAACACTGGTTGGCAATGAAAAGGCGCCCGGAGACCTAAGTCCAACATCAAAAATGAGGGTGGAAAAGATGAGGCACGATCAAAAATAGATGGGGAGACTACAGTAGGGCTGACAGGTCCAACACGCGTCCCTCCCAGCCGAAAGAGGGGAGAGCTACCCAACCTCTAGGGAGTTCTCATCGCTAAGGCAGAAAAACCTGGAAGGACTGTCAGCATTGGCGTGGTCAACTCCGGGCCGATGTTCCACCCAAAAGTCCATCCCCTGTAGGGAAATGGACCACCTCAACAACTTGGGGTTTTCGCCTCTCATCTGCATGAGCCAGCGAAGGGGGCGGTGGTCGGTCTGAATGAGGAAGTGAGTTCCAAAGAGGTATGGCCTCAACTTCTTCAGGGCCCAGACCACCGCGAAGGCTTCTCTCTCAATGGTGCTCCATCGCCATTCCCGAGGGAGGAGTCTTCTGGATATGAAGGCCACTGGTTGATCTTGGCCCTCGGTGTTGAGTTGCGAGAGCACCGCACCTATGCCGTGCTCTGAGGCGTCGGTCTGCACAATAAATTCCTTGCTGAAATCCGGTGTTGCTAGTACTGGAGCGGTACACATCGCATGTCAAAGGCTTCTTGGCATGCAGCTGTCCATATGACCTTGCGAGGTTGCTTCTTTGAGGTCAATTCCGTCAAGGGGGTCATGATGGTACCATATCCCTTGACGAACCGGCGGTAATACCCAGTGAGGCCGAGGAAAGCTCGGACCTCTGTTTGGGTCTTGGGGGGCTCCCAAGCCAAGATGGTCTCTATTTTGGCCTGGAGGGGTTGCACCTTACCTCCGCCCACCAGGTGTCCCAGGTACACGACAGATCCCTGTCCAATCTGGCACTTGCTGGCTTTAATTGTTAGGCCAGCACGTTGCGGCGCCTGCAATACCTCCTGGAGGTGTTGCAGATGGTCCTCCCAGGTGCCACTGAAGACAGCTATGTCATCCAGGTAGGCCGCTGAGAAGGACTCCAGACCAGATAGTACCTGATTCACTAACCGCTGGAATGTGGCCGGAGCATTTTTGAGCCCAAAGGGCATCACTCGGAACTGGTAGTGGCCCTCGGGGGTGGAGAACGCTGTCTTCTCCCGTGCTCCTTCGGCCATGGCAATCTGCCAATATCCGGATGTTAGATCAATGGTGCTGAGGTACCGGGCTGCTCCCAGCCGGTCCACCAGTTCGTCTGCACGTGGGATGGGGTGAGCATCTGTCTTCGTGACAGAGTTCAACCCTCTGAAGTCCACACAGAACCGAAGCTCCGGCGTCGTACCCGGTGGGGCCGCTTTCGGCACCAACACCACTGGACTAGCCCACGGGCTGCTGGAAGGGTCTATCACCCCCAGCTCCAACATTTTGGCTACCTCACGCTGGATGCTATCTTTCACTCGGTCAGAGAGCCGGTAAGACTTGTTCTTCACCGGGGGGCTGTCCCCTGTGTCCACATCATGGCTACACAGATGAGTGATTCCAGGCGTGAGGGAGAACAACGAGGCGAACCGTCCCAGGACATGGCGACAGTCCCTCTGTTGCTCTGGGGTCAAGGATGGGGAGAGGACTACACCTTCCACCGAACCATCCTTCTCTTGTACCGCTAGAAGGTCAGGAAGAGCTTCACTCTCTTCCTCTTCGCTCCCATCCATCACCATAAGGAGAGCAAGCTCTGATCGCTCATGGTGCGGCTTCAGGCGGTTGACATGGAGCACCCTGAGGGGCTGACGGGGGGTCTTCAAGTTTACTACGTATGTGGTCTGGCCTCGTCGCTCCACAATGTCGTACGGACCAGTCCACCGGTCCTGGAGGGCGCAAAGCTCCCCAGGCTCCATGACCCACACCTTCTGTCCCACGTCCAACTCGACCGTCCGAGCGTTGCAGTCATACCACTCCTTCATCACGGTCTGGCTAGCCTCCAGGTTCTCTGAGGCCGCCTTCCACAGCTTGGCCATCTGGCTGCGGAACGCCAGTATGTAGCTGACAATGTCACGGGGAAGCTTCTGTGAAGTCTTCTCCCACCCCTCTTTCACTAAACTGAGGGGACCCCTAACAGGATGGCCATAGAGCAATTCAAACGGGCTGAACCCGACTCCCTTCTGCGGTACCTCCCGGTAGGAGAATAACAAGCAGGGGAGGAGGACGTCCCATTTACGCCTCAAGCCCTCTGGCAGGCTCCGGATCATACCCTTCAATGTCTTATTGAAGCGCTCTACAAGTCCGTTAGTCTGGGGGTGGTAAGGAGTGGAGAACCGGTAGGTCACCCCACACTCCTTCCACATGGCCTGCATGTAGGCCGACATGAAATTTGTGCCCCTGTCCGACACCACGACCTTGGGGAATCCCACTCGGGTAAAAATCCCCAATAGTGCCCGCGCCACCACCGGTGCAGTGATGGTCCTCAGAGGAATAGCCTCCAGGTACCTTGTGGCGTGGTCCACCAAAACCAGAATGAACTGGTGTCCCGCTGCGGTCGGAGGGTCCAATGGCCCAACAATATCAATACCGACCCTCTCAAAAGGGGTCCCGACCACGAGGAGCGGTTCCAAAGGGACCTTCAATTTAGTCCCAGTCTTGCCACTTGCCTGACAAGACTTACAGGTCTTACAAAAGGTGTCTGAGGCAATCCTCATCCTGGGCCAATAAAAATGAGGGACCAACCGTGCAAAGGTTTTGTCCTGGCCCAGGTGTCCGGCTAAGGGAATCTTGTGCGCTAACTCCAGCAGGAAGGCCCGGTAACATTGGGGACCACTATGGCCCTCGAAGATCCATGTACCGGCACCCTGGGCTCACTGTATAGGAGACCATCCTGCCAATATACATGATATCCTCCCATCTCCTGACTGGCCACTTGGGCTTCGGCCTGTCGCCGCATGCCTTCAAGCGTGGGGCACGCCCTTTGTGCCTGACAAAATTCCTCCCGGGTAGGCCCTCCTCCCACATGCCAGTCAGCAAGGGTCGGCAAGTCCTCCACGGGAACGACATCCACCTCCACGGACTCCGGGGGCACCTCTGCGGCCTCCCCATCCATGTCACGGGGCGTGTCCTCTACCACCTTCTTCTTTCCTCTTCTGGTGTTGGGTTGGGCCATTATTCCAGGCTCCAACCCAGGGTGAGTTTCATGCTGGGCAGCCATGGACCGCGTGACTACGCAAGTCCACCCTGGTAATCCCAGCATCTCGGTGTGAGCTCGAAACTCGACATCTTTCCACTTGGTGTGCTCCAGGTCGTTCCCTAGCAAGCACCCCACAGCCAAGGCAGGGCTCACAGCAACTCTCAGTAGGCCTTTGACTCCTCCCCACTCAAATGGAACACGAGCCACTGGATAGTGACTCAGACTGCCGTCAGCCAATACGGCGGGATGGAACTCCTCGGGGACTACTTGGTCTGGGGACACCAGCCGCCGCACGACAGTGGTCATGCTGGCGCCTGTGTCCCTCAGAGCATCCACCTCCTCCCCGTTAACTCTCACCCTCTGCTGATATTTAGCAGTGTTCGGGGGCAGGGACACTACGGGAACCACCTCTCTATCCCCGAGTGAAACCAGCGTCAGGCCTGTCCACTCCCCTTCCCTATCTAAGGGCAGCTCCGCCCCAAGCGCTATACTACTCACCCCGGGACTTTTCCCGCCCGTTGGGGCTGGGGGTCGCTTGCGACACTTGGGATCTCCCTTGTAGTGTCCAATATCCCCACATTCATAGCACCGCACAATCCTTGGCTGCTGACTCCTGTCAGGGTAAGTGGGTCTTGTGGAATTGGACGGGAGTGGGGTTCCTACTCCCTTCCCAAACTTATTTTGGGGGCCTTTAGAGAACTCCACCTTTTTATCTCCCCCCTCTCTCTTCTGGGGGAAACCCTGTCCGCCTTTCGAGCCATCTCCCCCGGGGCCCTTGTGAGACACCCGGGTGCTCACCCTAATATCTGCCTCCTCCGCAAGCTCACGGGGATCCATCAACTTGCGGTCCACCAGATGTTGGCGCAGCTCCGGAAAGCACTTATCCAAGAGGTGCTCCCGTAAAAAAAGATTGTACACCCCTTGATAGTCCTGCACCTCGCTGCCACGCACCCAACCATCTAGTGCCTTTCTCGCATAATCAAAAAAATCCACCCATGTCTGTGTGGACAGCTTATGGCTGCCACAGAACTTCTGCCTGTACCTCTCGGGGTTAAGACCAAACTTTTTCAGCAAAGCCTCTTTCATGGGGGCATACCTGACCTGATCCGCCTTGGCCAAATATAGCAGGGTGTCCCTGACATTAGGAGGTATATACCGATATAAACCACCTCCCCAATTACTCTCGGGTACCCCATGGGCAGTGAAGGCTACCTCGTATGCCTCCAACGATTTAGCAATGTCGTCCCCCACTGTGTAATTGGCAAAGACTTCCTTAGGTAGGTAGAATTTTGACTCGTGAGACTCTTTAGGTATGCTGCCACCATTGTCCTTATTGGACGCATTCAATTGGAGGGCGCGCAGCTCCAACTCTTTCAGCTGAAGCTCGTGCGCCAGCTTCTTTTCCTCCATTGCCCATCTCTTGTTTTCTCTCTCTTGTTCCAATTTGGCCAATTCCCTTTCTCTCTCTTGTTCCAACTTGGCCAGCTCCCACTTTAACTGCCTCTCTTCCCTTCTGTCCTCGTACTCCTCTGGAGACGCGCTCCAACTAGACCCTGTCCTACTACTGGCCCCAGAACGTCTCCCTGGGGGCAAATGTTCAGACATATCCAGGTTAAGTATGTCTAGTACTTCTTGGGCGCTCTCCTCCTGAGGTGCATCTGGCGCCTCCTGTACCTCATCCTCTCTCCCTTCTGGGTGGGCCTCTACCCATGCCCTAATGGCGGTACGGAGTTCCGGTCCTTTGGCCTTCCGCACCCCAGGCACCCCCATCCCCTGCCCGAACTCTCTCAGTTGCTTTACAGTGTACCCCTCGAGGTCAGCTAACCGGAATAGCATCGTGACAGGTGGGGACCTAGATACTAAGGCAGAAATTCCTAGGATATGGGTGACAGTAACCAGCTAACCAGGATTCTCTTACACACTCAGCCTGGACAGTGGAATCAATAAACACAGCAATCAATGGTTTCAGAGCTTTTTGAAAAAACAATAGGCGTTTAATTGTGGCGCCCTCCGCTTCACGGAAGGGTGCTGTATGGTCACAGGTCCTAATATCCCACCGCTGCCACCAATGTAAGACCTGGGGTCTCCAGGCCCTAAGGGGGTAACGTGACACGAGCGGCTGGGCACCCAAAGGCCTGTGTGTTAAGCGACCATACAACACACGCATCCTCTGAAGCAGTAAATGCACACAATAATGGACGCCACACAATAAGGTGAATGCAAATTAATCAGGTTTTATCTAATCAAAGGAGCACACACGGTAATCTTGGAGGGCAATGTATCTTAACTTGTACACATTAACATTTGCATTACAGTTTCTCATTACCTGTACACTTTAACATGTGCATTACAGCATCTCATTACGGTTACCTCAGCAATCCCTGCAGTATGAGCTTCCCTTGTGCTGGGAAATACAATTGGACGATCAGCGCTACTCCCACATAGAATGCATTGAACACTGTTAAATACAATGGAATGATCAGCGCTACGGGGACGTAGAACGCATTGAGCACTGGTAAATACAATTGGACGATCAGCGCTACTCCAACGTAGAACACATTGAGCACTGGTAAATACAATGGAATGATCAGCGCTACTGGGACATAGAACATATTGAGCACTGTTAAATACAATTGAACGATCAACGCTACTCCAACATAGAACGCATTGAGCACTGGTAAATACAATTGGACGATCAGCGCTACTCCAACGTAGAACACATTGAGCACTGTTAAATACAATTGAACGATCAGCGCTACTGGGACATAGAACGCATTGAGCACAGTTGAGTCCTGCGATCGGCAGTCCCCAGGAGAGTGTAATCCCACGGAGGGGAGACTCACAATTACGGCGGGAAATCCCACGGAGGGGGAAAGTCACAGTCACTGCATGCGGTGTCGTTCCCGCTTGGCAGGGGGCGCATCGGGCCTTCCCACGACTCCCGGGGAGCAGGGGGGGGGGCGAGTTTCAGGCCGCCACACGGCCGCGCTACCTCCCAGCCCCCGGGGGTTACCTTGGTCTCGTCGCTCGGTTCCGCTCCGGGTCCTCCTTCTGATGCGCGCAACGGCGCGGGACACTCCTGGACACTCGCTCTTCCTTCTGACGCTGCGACGGCAGCGGCGGGGCCCCGGGCTTCTCCGCAGGCTCCGACTTGGCACTGACACTTCCCTGAGGCCTACGGGCCGCGGCGGTGATCGCGTTGCGGATCCTCGCACCAGGGGGGTCACAAATTAAGCGGGAGCTCGGCCAGCTCCGCGCTCGACAGCAGATCTGCACAGGGGGTCACAGGTCAGGTCTGGCAGCGCAGGAAACACAGCGCCAGTACCTGGTCGATCCCCAGCAGTCAGGCAATCAGTCGTTTCATGAAGTTACAATATTCAGCTTGGCATGAAGTTTCAGGATGTCACTTCTGCAGTTTCAATATTCATTCTTTGTGGCGCAGATGATACTGGCGCCCTTGGGGTTCTGTTCCTTGGGGGGTTGGGGATGAGTTGGCGACTAGGTCCTTCCTAGTCAGGCTGGGCAGAGGTTCCCTGGGTCCTCCTACTGCTGGGCAAGATCAGTGGGTTTCACAGGATCCCTCACTCACTTAAGAGGCAGCACGTAAGCCCTGTCACTCTCAGAGGCATAAGTCCCTGGCTAGGCCCTACCGCCCACACTCCTGCGTGGATTCTCCAGCTCTGCTTCACCCCAACTGGCCAACTGACTGGAAAAGGTTCCCTCCCTCACTTATGTATCCCTAGGTCAGGTGACCTCTAGCCAAGGCGGCAAAAGTAAAAACCACACCTCCCTTCTAGAAGGTTCCAGCACATTCCAGGAGCTTCCCCATTCTACCTATGGGACAAAAAAAGGCGGGCTGGTGTCGCAACATTGTTGTGGGGTTCCAGCCAGCTCCTGGCAGCTAGGGTGCTACTATGAAAGACCACTCTGCAGTAGCAGGGGTTTGTGGCAGCCATCTTGGGAGAAGGGAGCACCTGCAGCTTAACACTGGTTGGCAATGAAAAGGCGCCTGGAGACCTAAGTCCAACATCAAAAATGAGGGTGGAAAAGATGAGGCACGATCAAAAATAGATGGGGAGACTACCCTAGGGCTGACAGGTCCAACACCACCGATATAGATCAGACCGATGCTTCACTGCAGCATTTCACCGACATTATGAAGGGAAAGTTATCCTTTTGGGGGCCTATGATTACTAGCCAAGAAGTTCGACGTTTGTCTAGAGTAGTTGAAGGGGTAATTAACACTACTGCAGGAATACTGATCAATATAACAGTAGAGCTACAGGCGACCAGACTCGTTTCGCTTCAAAACCGAGGAGGAGCATGCCGTGTGATCGGCAGCTCTTGCTATGTTTATATTCCTGACTCCGCCGCCTCCGTTCATTTGGCTATACAGAAGCTACATCGTTTAGCTTCCGAGATACATGTAGACACTGGTACGTGGTCTCTCTCTGGTTGGTTCTGGGGTTTGCTGTCTACTTGGGGATGGAAAATTTTGATGGTGCTGGCATGTATAGCAGGTATCATATTCACGTGTTGTGTTTGTGTACAATGTGGACCTGCATGTTGCTCTTATTGCGCGACAAATCTCACTTCCTCTGTGTCTGGTCCATCCCCAACAACGGAAAAAGCTCAGCTAGCTCAGCAGGAGCTCAAATGAGGGAATATTTGAAGATTGAACTGTTTTAGTTAGCTACAACATGCTAAAAGGGCCGTTCTGAGGGATAAAAAAGTAGATTTCCTGTATATAAGGAGTATCGGACCTATATTATGTTAGCATGATGCATCTATACGTACACTCCTTGTTTGATATATATGCTTTTGCTTGGAGGAAACTCGTTTATTTCCTCCCTGTATATCTATTGCTAAAAGAGTAGGCCGAGAACCATACAGACGCCATCTTCTGAACATATGCTCGAGCACAGGCCGTGATCACGCGTTGATCACGTGCAGTTGTCAGGCCCCAGTTCATCTGAGTTACTGGTAGCAGCTGAAGGTAGGCTGTTTACTCGACTGTTCTAAGACTCAAGGTCGCAGCTGGCTTTGGGGGTGATAAGCACATTCCTGGAGGCGCCGTGTCTACACTCCCAGGCACCAAGACAAAAGGGAGTCACCCTTCCTGACCTCATCAGTAATAGATAGTCAAGCCTTTGTACTGGTCTGATGTGTGCCCTATATGGTCCTTTCCTGGAGCTCGAGGGCCAACTGGTGTTTTTCCTTTTACAGTGATTGTATGTGTTGAACCAAAAGGTATATAACCTCATGTTTGAATACGAGCCAACAGTCTTCTCAGCGCACCTGAGGGGTGAGGTTCAGAGAGGCTCCTCTATAGAGTATTTTGTTTCATAAACGATTGAACCTTCTTCACTGCCAACTGACTGATTATTTGGTAATGGTATTGGGACTATTGGTAGGTACAGTCCTTTAGTTTATTTTTATGGTACATCACGACCTTGAGTAGGAGATAGTGTGTGCCCGGCCTCAGAATCGAAACCTATCCTTCTTTACTCCTTTTGTTCAGCTGCATCTGCCTGGAAAATCCCATTAGGGGCGTGCCTCCATTGGTTCTGAATTGTACATAATGTGTCTCCATGTTTGCTAATGCTAGTCCCTCTGCAGCACTCCTAAGAGACTGGGCAGACGGGCTCCGCTCGAGTGCATCTTAATAAACATATATTGGTTTGTATTCTCTACTGTCTGACTGACTCTTCATTTGGTTTGGAAGGCTGAGAGGTGGTCGTGAGCAATGTTCCCTCTAATTTTTTTCCTCTGTGTGCGGTAGTGTAAGGTCTTTGTGCGCTGTAACCAAGACGATGTGCGCCAGTAACCAGACCGCGCGAGTGGGTGCAGCGTCAAATATCACTCCAAACTTTTAATTTAAAAAGTGAAAAGACGGTGCATTTCTTCATATACAGATCCACGTGAACGGTGTTAAGGCCTGTTTGAAACCGTCCCACATAGCAATTTGAAATGTTGCTGTATTTCTTTTCTTGATAGAGCTGGGCTGCTGGGTGATTGTGTGCATTTGTTCAAGTTTTCATGTTAATTTCAGCTCATGATGGGTGCTGCGATTAACATCAAAACTTTAACAAATGCAGGAAAAATAAAATTATAATAAAGTTGTTATTATAATTTTACTTTTCGCAATTTCAGGGCTGGGTTAGGGTAGGGCCGTATCAAGCTTTCTATTTACGCATTTTAATGCTAGTGTCCGCATCACCGTATTAAAATGCATTAGTCACGTATTCTAGTGCCCCTCTGACAATACTGCAATTGAGGCACACTGCCAATGAGGCAGCACCAGAACGCTAAAATTGTCTAACATGTATGAGCGTGCAACAATAAAAATGTCATGATAACTCCGGTGGAAAGGTAGCGCAGAGGGCTAATTTGCCTTCTGCAAAGAACATGTACCATCCAGATCACAAAGTGCACATATTGTAAATTAAAAAAAACACAAGCGGTTTCAGCTGAAGCAGCGCATTTCCGGCCTGCAGTAAGAGAAACTCAATTAAGTATATAGTGCCTACAGACTAAATAACAGGTTCCATGTAACAACCGAAGTAAAGAGGCCAGTATCCATGGGAGGTTACAAATGAAGACAAGGTTGTACTAAGGAGGGACTAACAAGCCTATTAATGAATCTGAAGGCAGCATTTAGGAAAGACAATGACACAAGCCAATGAAAAATATGGGCGGAGAGTGGGCGCTGCTTCTCTGCCATACTCTACTACAGCAGTCTCGCAGAGCGAGTAGTGCATGTGCGCTGCCGCTATGCTCGACCTAAAAAGGTATAATAGGCCTTAAAGTGCGCTTTAAGGGCTAAGTCTATGGTTGCATGGTCATATAATCAGAATGTAATGCCCTCTATGGGTTGTTTTTATGATTGCACTTGACTGGTTTAAAAGTCTATAACAAGCATTGCACATGCAATCGGTCTCGCAATTGGCTGAGTTAAAGCTATTGGCGCTGTAAATGACAATGTGTTTTACCCATGTGTTATGGAGTGTATGTATGTATGTAGTGTGTAGTAGGATTGTGTGGGTTGGATTGGAATTGTGTGGCGTGCAATATTGGGATGTAGAGTGGGCTTATGTAGTGGAATTATGTGGCTAATAATTATGTGGTATTAAGTGTACTGAAATTATGCGGAGTGGGATTGTGTGTTACAGAGTGTGTGTGTGTGTATATATATATATATATATATATATTTATTTATTTATTTTTTTCAATGTTCTTTATTTATAGTGATACCCATATTAGCCGTTAAGAGGAATTATGGGAATTTTAGTTTATGTTCAAATATATCTTTATAACATGTTTGCGATATGTTGATGTTATTTCAATATATCTATTCGGAGATTTGATTATACCCGCGCAATCTGAATATTTGCATTGTATCAGTGTAAATAATGTGTCTGATTATATTGTACTACATAACATTAATATGTTGTACATTAAATTCTTAGATGTTCCAACCTTGGATACTACAATAATTGCTTAGTGCATTTTTGCCCACAAGGTTTTGGCTTTACCAAAGATACACAAAACCTTAATTAATCCCCCAGCCAGGCCCATAATGTCTAGTTGCAACTCACTATACGAAAATATTTCAGACTATGTGGATTTTTTCTTGGCACCACTAGTTACCAATCTAACATCTTACATAAAAGACACGGGGGATTTCTTAAGAATCCTTTCTGATCTTGGCTGGCATAAAGGATACTATCTCGTAACAATCGACGTAGTATCACTATATACTTCCATTAAACACAATGTTGGACTACAAGCTGTTGGGTATTTATTGAAACAACGCAGCATACGACAATCCAAACATACAACGATGCTCATGGAAATGATCGAGCTTTGTCTCTACAATAATATCTTCATTTTTGATGGTCAAATATACTCCCAGCAGTGTGGTACTGCTATGGGAGTTTCATTTTCTCCTAGCTACGCCAACCTCACGATGGGGTGGTGGGAGAAGCTGATAGCCTGGGAAGAGAAAAATGAAACATATACTTCCAAAACAGAACTATGGTTACGTTA
Source organism: Triturus cristatus (assembly GCF_964204655.1). Taxonomy (NCBI): domain Eukaryota; kingdom Metazoa; phylum Chordata; class Amphibia; order Caudata; family Salamandridae; genus Triturus; species Triturus cristatus. Next base: position 26,445,655 of record NC_140594.1, on the reverse strand, counting down.
CATCGACGACCTATTCCTTATTTGGAGTGGCAGTCTGAGTGAATTTGAAGACTACATGAACATCTTGAACACCAATGAAATAGGTCTACAATTCACTCATAACATCAGTGATCAAGAAATCCAATTCTTAGATGTAACAGTATACATAGAAAATGAAGAAATTAAAACCAAACTATATAGAAAACCAACAGCAACTAACAGCATCCTACACGGTGAAAGTTTTCATCCTCCACAATTGAAGAAGAGTATTCCGTATGGAGAATTCTTGCGTATGCGACGCAATTACTCCGATGACTTGGAAATGGAACGAACATTCAAAGAAACAGCAACAAGATTCCAACAAAGAGGATACAATGAGAAAGACATAAAACTGGGTCAAGCAAGAGCAAGAGCAATTCCCAGAGCACAGACCTTGAAACTCGCAAAAGAACCAAAAGAAGAGAATGCCGCGATTCGAGTAGTCCTAACGTACAGTAAAGAAAACTACCAAATAATAGACATCCTAAAAAAACACTGGGATATCCTGAGAAAGGATCCAGACATTGGTCCAAAAATTGGCAATTATCCGAATATCTCATATCGGAAAGCACCCTCTTTAAAAGACAAACTGGTAAAGAGCCATATGACAACCACCAACAAATCTAAGAATTGGCTTGAGACCAAACAGACAGGTTTCGTACGTTGTAATACATGCAAAGCATGCAAACACGGCATGAACATGAAAGAAACAGTGGATTTCATGGGTAACAAATTTAACATCTCTGAAGGGATGACTTGCGAATCCACATATGTTGTGTATGTCATTGTCTGTGGATGCGGACTATGGTACATAGGAAGCACTATCTGCCCCCTGAAGAAAAGAATCTTGGAACATCTGAGGGCGGTACAAAATGAAGACACTAACTATGCTATTGTGAAACATCTAAAAATCCACAATGAGAACATGAAACAGACCATAAAATACTTTGGATTAACAACAGTCCCCAAAAACGAACGTGGAGAAAACAGAACACTGAAACTAAGAAGATTGGAAAGCAAGATGATAATACGCTTTAAGACGAAGGCCCCTTTTGGCCTTAACGGCGATGAAGAGCTACTCAGCCATCTATGAGCCTGCTGCACGACATGAACTAATAATGAACTCATGATTAAGGGGCAATTATATAAGATATTTATATCCGCAATTATCTGAATAAATCAACATAATATTCCCGCATGGGCACTAAGCCAAAACCTTGTGGGCAAAAATGCACTAAGCAATTATTGTAGTATCCAAGGTTGGAACATCTAAGAATTTAATGTACAACATATTAATGTTATGTAGTACAATATAATCAGACACATTATTTACACTGATACAATGCAAATATTCAGATTGCGCGGGTATAAACAAATCCCCAAATAGATATATTGAAATAACATCAACATATCGCAAACATGTTATAAAGATATATTTGAACATAAACTACAATTCCCATAATTCCTCTTAACGGCTAATATGGGTATCACTATAAATAAAGAACATTGAAAAAAGACTCACATACCGTGAGCAAGACCGATTGTGGTTGAAACGCGTTGGTGGTGGAGTTGGTGACAATTTGCACGTAAAGAATAAAATCCTGAATCGTATAACTTCCTTGGTGTGCAGTGGTTCCTTCTTTGAGGAAATCGGTGAAAAATTGAATCGAGGACTGGCCCGTTCTCGGCACTGGCACCCGCTATGCAATAGCGCGCTCTCCCTTGGGGCCGTTTGACGAGTCCATATATATATATATATATATATATATATATATATATATATATATATGTGGATTTTTTTTTGTGTTGTGGAGCGGCATGTAGTGGAGTTTAATTATGTGGTGTGCTGTGGCATGATGTGGAATTTTGTGGTGGGGATTTGATGTATGTGCAATTGTGTTGTTGAGTTGAATTATGTGATTTGGTGTTTTTGTCCATTGGTAAATGTATTGTTTTGCCAGTGATTAATATTTTTTTTGGTTGTAAATTTTACTTTGATGAGCAGTTGTTCCATATAAGTTACCAATAACCAAAGTAAATGAACATAAAATGCAGGATAGAGTTGGGGCAGGGAGATCTATAGTTTTGTCTTCAATCAATCAAATGCTCTCTACCTCTTAGTATGTTGCCCACACAGGAGGCAATCCGAATGCGTCCATCAGTCATTTCATTCCTATAGCTCATTTGCTGTTTCACCGGATGCCAACAGCATCCATTGATAATGTGTGACATGGCCCTTGTTATTGTCATTGCCTTCCCGCATGCTAGTAGTAAACAAATAAATAGCTTTAGGTACAAAGTCCAGAAAATACAAAGGCATGTTTATCTCTACTACAGCGGAAAAAAATGTCATTGACGCTTTCCCAGGGTATCATTTTTAATCACTTGAAATAACCAGGGCCCCAGTACTGAGACACGTGAAGTTGAGGCCTCGTGGATGCTGGAGTACACTTTAAAATTTCTGCAAATACTTCTGTGGAAAATGTGTTGCCATATAAAAATAGATCATGTTAGAGTTACAGTACAGATGCAGAACAGCTGCTTGAAGATGCCGAGTGTGCTACTTTGGCAGCATTTTTTTTATTTTTGAGAAATTAAATTACATGGTTGTAGTAGACGCCTATCCTGATTATGACTCAGGATATGGCAAATGTCTTTGGGAATTCAATTGCAGATCAAGTTTTCAAGCTGCTAAAGTATGCGTTTTCATTTTTTATCTGAAAGGGACAATGAACACAGTTGAATCGTGTAAAGCTGACTAATGGATTGTGTATGGGACATACTTTTAGAATATAGGTCTTCTACAAAGCTTTATTTCAGTTTCACATCACCCTTGATGAACCCATCCCTTCTAAACACAATTAGGTAGCTCGAGGGTGAGCGGCTGCGTTAGACCTGATTAATAGTCGCCGGCCCCAGTCCAACTTTTATAAATGTTTAATCTGAGACGCACAGAATAAGCAAATAACAACAACTTTTATTTTAAAGCAAAGGCATCTTTCAATTTGTGGTCTGTGCAACAGACACCAAGTAGAAGGCTTAGTGGGTCGAGCACCCACTGGCCAAATGGGTGTAGAACCTAAGGCTAACAAGTTCAACCCCAAGCAGGGCCTGCTCTGCCTTTCATCATTGTGAGGTATACAAAAATTACGAATGTCATCATTAACTGCGTAAGAACTCTAATTATACTCGGAGCAGTAGACAATTTAGTTTGTGGTGTGTACTTTATAAACGGTTAATCAGAACTATCTCTATTAATTTTGAAAATTCTACCCTCTCCACCCCCCCCCCCCTCCCCCAAAGACGGGCAGTTTAAATTTTAGGGTGATTGAAAAGTGCAGCGTAGTGAGGGCTTCGTCTGCGCGTGTGTGACAAGTTGCAACTTAGCCCTCAGAGTGGGGTCTTACTTGCATCATTTTCTGCTCTTCTACATCATTTGAAAGACTCTCTGAAAGTCTGGAAATCTGCCAAAATGTGAAATCGCTTGAGACTTAATGTCGTCCTCAAACACACACAGACATGCACTGGAAAAGATGAGGAAGAACTGGAGGAAACATGTCACAGGTGTGGCGGCATGCAGCCTATGTGTGCTGAGTGCTGAAACAGGGGCGGATGACATCAGAGGCACCAAAAGGAAACAAGGATGGATTATCAATATCCCAAGTCTGCTGTGTTTCCCTCTCGATTGCTGGCGGTATTGGTGGTGGTATCGCGGATGTGCAGAAAGTCCCTTGCTTACGTTGACTCTCATGAAGTGACATCTGGCTGGCAGCTCAGTATCTCATTGCTCCAGCCTCACCACCCTATGCCCTCCTTGAGAAGAAGCCAATACTCCTTCAGAGTCGACGGCCTTCATAGCTCCTAGAAACAGGACCTGCTTCAGAATCCGAGGTACAATCTGTCCAAGGCTGGCCTGCAGGGAGAGGTGGTTGTCTCTCAGCACGAGGGGAGCGGGAGGAGGCATTCTTAAACGTAGGCACTGCTCCCGGGCTGCTAAATATATACCACTTTGCACTGACAGAGCTAACTCTGTCTGAACAGGACAGCACAAAAACACAGGAATAGATCTGTGCAAGCAGCAGAGCTGTGACTACAGCTTACAAAACAAGATAAATGCACGCGCAAAAGGCACCTACAAATGCCGCGTTTGTAGGTTCTGCATTTCTTCTCTTAATAGAGCGCAGCTGCGAGGTGATTGTGTGCCTTTCTTAACGTTTTCATGTTAATGGCAGCGCCCTTCATGAGCTGCAATTAACATGAACACTTTAAAAAAGGCGCACAATCACCCGGCAACTCAGCTCTATTAAGAGAAGAAATGCAGCAAGTCTACAAACAAAGCTTGTGCTTTTAGGTGATTCTAAAAACACACGCTGTGTTTGGTGCTGCATTTCATTCGCTTTCTAGAGCGTTGCTGCCGGCAGATTGTGCGCGTTTGTTTAAAGCATTCATGTTAATCACAGCTCCTGATGGGCTCTGCAATTAACACGAATACCTAAAACATAAGCAAACAATGAGCCCCACTCTAGAAAACAAAAGAAATTTAGCACTTGCTAAATTACTCTTTCGCTGCAAGTTTGAAATGCCCGTTTTTCGCGCTGCAGTGGCGGCGCCAATGCTCTCGGGGATGTGTGTGCGCGCCACACACAAAGCACTGCGCGCTTGGGGCACTGATGTGCGCGCGCGCTCAGCTGCGCACGTTCGAGGGAACACTGGTCGTCAGTGACCCGGGTGACCCTAAGCGGGCCACTTCCTTCAGTTGGCGCCCAAACAGGGACCCCTTTGGGTGAGTGACCCGTCCCCTCCCACGGACGGGTGGGGAGGTCGGGCCATCGTCTGGTCAGGCGGACGGATCAGGGATCCCTGCATGAGAGAGTTTCTGCAGTCGCAGCTGCCCCTTCTGTCCCGCCAGATGGTGCCTCGCCCAGTGGTCATCCCAACTGGGGTCCTGAATGGCGAAACCCTTGGATCTGACCGTTTGGTCTGAAGAGTCGGCAGTGGAGAATAAATTTGTTTGACCTGCATATATCCGGTGAGTTTGTTTTGGTTCGTTGTGGATATGGTACCATTTTAAATTGTGTTTGATACGGTCTGAGGACCGTCTTTGAGATCAAAGCACTTGCAGTTGCTTTGCCAGGCAAAATAACGAATTTGGGCCCTTTTTAGGTCTTGCTTACGCAGCGCGCATGCGCTGCATAGGTTGGGACCTCTTGGAATCGATCAGCTTTTTTGGTTAAAAACGGGCACGCTTTGCATTGCTTTCTATTGCAACGCGTCCACGTTTAGTATTTCCCTTGCGGGAACGAGCTTTGGCGACATATGTTTGTAATTATCTTGCAAACAGATGGTGCCCCTGCTTGCTCCTGCAAGGGACCCGCTGTCTGGCCGTGTCAGTTGCCTTTCAATTCGATGCCATGCCGCACACTTCCTGTCTTGCGTTACTCTTGAACTGTTCTCACCGTTCCCTAGCAGCTGCCACTAATGCCACGGACGCTCATCTCTACTCCCTCAGAGACTCCAGTACTCTAACTCCCTCAGAGACTCCAGTACTTCTCACGCCCCCGTCGGTGGTCACTAGCACGCGACCACCTCTCTTGTGTCTGCCCCCCCCGCCGCTCCACTATACACAACATAACCCATCTCGGCCTGCCTACTTTGAACACCGACATCACCCTGCCCCCTACAGATCCAGGCACACAAGCCGGCCTCCTCTCCCACACGCACCGCAAGAAAACACGCTTCTCGACATGCCCACACCAAGCAGCGGCCGAAGCCCCAACCAGCCCAGGCTTCAGCGACTTCATGGTGTACGCGCACAACGTGACTCTTAGCCCGGGCCCCCGGGGAGTGGTGGCGCGAGATCTTGTTGGAGGCACGTGTGGCCCTACGCCAACTGCTACTGCCAGCCCCTGCTGCTCCCCGGAGTCGTACAGTCGAGCACCACCGGGAGAAGGGGGCTGCGCTGAGGGTGAATCTGCCTGCAGTCCAGACACCGCCAGCTACATGGTAAGATTGACCCTCCAGGAGATCATTGATTATTATGGTTTTTTTTACCATACAGGTGCCCTTTTCGCGGTAGTGAATGGATTTAAATAAGTTCTGGGGGAGGTATTAGCTGGGTGTTTATGATTTCACCTCTGCGCGCCAAATCACTCCAGTGCATCTGCACGTGTTGTGTGGTTGCTATGGACATTTTTCCAACAGGTTCCGAAACCAAGTGCGTAGAAGACACAAGAGCGTGCATCTGTTTAGGAGGCGTCACAACTGTGTGCCTTCCTGCTCCCACCAGGAGGGTGGGCTGTAGTCTAAGCGAGTGTAGGGCTTTTTATAGAAAGATTACATGCTACATCACTGACTTGCAGACCCAGCTCCTCTTCACTTGGAGTAAATATGACTCTTCTTCTGGCTCAGGCCAGAGCTTGTTTGTTGGCCATTTTCAAATGGCTTCATGCTGCGGAGCTCAAGTGCAACGAGGATAAGTCTGAAATCCTCTTGTACGGTACCTTTCCCTCTCAGTTCGAAGAATCCCTTTGGCCGGCCGAATATCCTCTACCCAATTCAGATGGCCAACCTGTAAAAAATCTGGGGATTTGGTTTAATGAGGATCTTAGGTTTACTACCCAGATTAGAAAATTAGCAGGACAATGTTTTGATGCCCTAAAATCACTTAGGAAGTTTCTGCCACTTCTACCACAGCTTGCTAAAGAGATGGTCACCCGCGCCCTAATGCTGTCGCGTATTGATTACGCTAACGCCCTCTATGTTGGCGTTCCTGGGTACCAGTTGAAAAAACTCCAGTCTATCCAGAATGCCGCAGCCAGGGTTTCACTGAATATCCCTCGAAGATCAAGCATACAACAACATCTGCGCGATCTCACACTGGCTGCCGGTTGCGGAAAGAGTGAGATTTAAAGCCCTTACCATGGTGCATGCAGCCTTGTATCAGTCCGGCCCTGGCTGTCTCAGGAAGCGTTTTAAACTCTACGTGCCCTCAAGAAGCCTGCGTTCTGTGGCACAGTTCCTCGCAGTGATTCCACATTTCCGCTGGGTGAGAATGGGTGGCATCTCTTTAGCCTATAAGGCTGCCGTGGCTTGGAATGCACTCCCTTTTGAACAGCACTGTATTCAAGATGCTAAGCTGTTCAGGAAACGTCTGAAAACACTGCTCTTTGTATAAACTCCTCGGTCTGACTCCCACTCTCTCGCAAGGTACCGCGCTGGGACACTTCTGAGTAGCCGCGCGCGATATTTTTTTTTTTTTTTTTTTTGAAACCGTTTATTACAATCTCAAATATATACAGGTATGGGCCTACAACCTTCCGGCCGGCCGCTAAAGTGACAGTAATAAATGACATATATACAATAAGGCACTTGGCGTTACAGAGACGCTAAAGCAGGAGGTATAAACAACGTGGGCCACATGACTCTGAGCCCACAATACGGTTTCGTTTTATACAACACAACAACATAAAACCACACCCGCAAGGCAACCCGAGAGCGAGAGTGACAACATATGCTCCTCAAATGGGGGGACCCCAACCATACACTAAAATCGAAGGAGGGGAAGGGAAATAGGTCCGGGACTGGGAAAACACTGTGCCCGGGATTGAGGGAGGGGGTCATCTAGGGGGACGGAGCTGGTGAAGCGGGAGGCAACAATGGCGGCTCGCAAATACCCCCGCGGTAGGCGTTCCAGGGGCCCCACACCTTCAGCCACGCCCCAGGCTTACCCCGCGCCACATACACCACCTTCTCTCGGAACATGCACCAATCCATGTGTTCTTTCCAGGCCGACACTGCCGGGGGCCTCTGGGATCCCCACAGTTGAGCGATGTCACGTTTAGCAATCATATAACCCAGCGTCACCCATCGCGTCTGCGGAACCGAGTAGTCGGTTGGTTCCCACACATTCAGCAGGCATCTCCTTGCTTCAGGCACCAGCACGACATGCGTAACCGCTCGCAGGACCTCATGCACACCACGCCAGAATCGCTCCACCCTCGGACATTCCCACAGAATATGTAAAAAAGTCGCCAATGCACCGCACCCACGCTTACACAGTCCATCCTCGGCATAGCCCATACGCAGAAGCCCCGGCCCCGTCATGTACACCCGGTGAAGTATCTTAAGCTGGACGAAGCGAAGGCGAGCCGGGATGGCCACCTCCTTCGGGGAGGCCACCGCGGAAATCCAGTCCTCGTCGTCCAGCTCCAACCCATCGGCAACCCAAGCCTCGCGGAGCCCAGTCAGTAAGCCCGAGCGGTCATTAATCAACTTCTTGTAGATGAGGGAGATCGTGCTGTCCGGAACGTGGCCATCTAGCACTCTATCCTCCAATGGGGAGGACTCCGGGATGGCGGCCACGTCTGGGAAGACTGAACCCAGAGCGTGACGGACCTGCAGGTATCGAAAGTATTCACTGCCCTGCAGCTGAAACTCCGCCTGCAGTGTCTCGAATGTTTTGAATCCTCCCCTCGTCCAGAGGTCCCCCACTGTACTAATGCCTATCGTGTCCCACCTATCGAAGCCCTTCGAGGTCCATAGGGAGCCCAACCTCTCAGACGCATACAACGGTGACGCCCGGGTCAAACGGTCCTTCCATCCCATAGCTGCATTGGCCGCGTGCCATACTCGCACCATGACACGCGTGGGTCCCGTCAGGCGGGAATCGGGCACGCTAGTGTAGAGCGCTCGATTATAATCGCCACCGGGCAGGAGCATCTTGTCCATTTCAAATGCCGGGTTTAAGGCGGGCCCGTAAAGGCCGTGATTAATTGCAGCTAATTGGGAGGCCCAGTAATACCGCTTAATATCCGGGAGGGCAATCCCTCCGTCATACCACGGGAGCGTCAACTTTGACAGGGCTATACGCGGCCTCCCGTCCCAGAACAGGCGGCGCTGCAAACTCTCCACCTCACGGAAGTAACGCGCCGGGACCAGGTCCATCGAGTTCTGGAGAGCGTACAAAAAGCGCGGCAATGACATCATCTTGAACAATGCCGCCCGGCCGAGCGGCGAAAGCGGCAAGCGCCGCCAGCGCGCGACGTCCTCCTTCAAGCGCTGGAGGGGGGGAAGCAAATTCCGCTCGTAGCGGGTCACAGGGTCCAGCGTAATATAGACGCCCAGGTAACGAAACCCCTGCGAGGCAATCTGGATCGAGCAGCCCCGCGGGAGAACAGGAGCCTCCCCGGAAAGCACATAGATACAGGATTTAGCCCAGTTGATGACAAGACCTGAGTTACGGCCGAAGGAGCGCAGAACATCGACCAGGACAATCAGTGATTTACGCGGGGAGGCTAAGTACAACAGGATGTCGTCGGCGTAGAGGGACACGCGGTCCTCATACTCAGGGGTCCAACGGAGACCACGGATAGAAGGGTGCCACCGCAGCCACTCCGCCAGGGGTTCCAAGGCCAGTGCAAACAGGAGCGGCGACAGGGGGCAACCCTGTCGCGTGCCCCGTCCCAGCACAAATGGGGCCGAGACTCGACCATTCACCACCACCTGCGCCAATGGGTCAGAGTACAACAATTTGACCCAGCTGATGAATCCCGGGCCAAATCCAAATTTCGCCAACATCGCCCAGATGTACGGCCACTCGAGCGTGTCAAACGCCATGGTGGCGTCCAAGGACGCCAAAATGGCCGGCTCCCGCACGAATGGAACACGCGCGAGCACCCCGTGCAAGCGCCGCAGGTTAAGGGCCGTGTTGCGATGGGGAATGAAGCCGGACTGGTCTTGGTGGACCAGATCGCCCACCACGCCGACCAGCCGGTTGGCAAGCACCTTGGCGAGGATTTTAGGCTCCGCATTCAAGAGCGAGATCGGCCGATAGGATGTAACCCGGTCTCGCGGTCTCCCCTCCTTGTGGATAACCACGATGGTAGCTAGACGCTGGTCCGGCGGGAGGGAGCCCCGCGAGTGGGCCGCAAGGAACATCGCACGGAGGTGAGGTGCCAGTACATCCGGTCGCAGCTTATACAATTCGATAGGAAGGCCATTCGGGCCCATGGCCTTGCCCGAGGCGACCGAGCGTATGGCGAGGGCGATTTCATCCGAGGTGGGAGCGGCATCCAACGAATCCCTGTCCTCCACTGAAAGCGAGGGCAGCGCGATGTCCCGCAGCAGGGCATGGGAGTCCTCCTCCGAGCAGGGAGAGACCGGAGAATATACCTCGCGGAAATAATCCGCGAAGCAAGAAACAATGCCTTCCGGCTCAGTAATTCGTACACCATCCATCCTCTCAATCAGCGGGATCACACGACTAGCTCTCTCCTTCTTATCCAACCACGCAATCAGTTTGCCAGCCTTATCACCCACATCATACAGTCGCCCCTGTTGCTCTCTACTAAGGCCCCTGGCCGCCTCCGTGACGAGGGCCCTATAGGCCGCCTGTTTAAGGTGTAGAACATGCAGCGCCGCGTCAGTCACCCCACTCCCCAGACCACCCTCCGCCGCGCGCGATATTAATGCATATAACATAACATGTGAAGTTGTTAAGCTGACATAGCCTGCATGTTTCTAAAGTGTAAGTTGGACTGGTGAATGACAGCTATTGATTTCACTGTGCTTTGTCAGCTATGAGGCATTGTAATTGTGATGTGTCCATGATGGTGTATCTGAGATGAGCTTTGATCCTATTGATTAGTGGGGAGGCGTGCAAAAATGGTAGGTGGTGTTTTACTGAATGGTAGAGTGCTGTTGGATGGCAAATGAAAGCCCAAACATTTGTGTTGGTTGAGTGTTGTAAGCAATGTCCATTTCATTTTGAATGCAAATTGTGTGTTGGTTTGGACAATTAGAGTAGTCATGCAAAAATCTTAACTCTCCAAACCACAGTCACTTTTACACATTTATGTAATGTTGGTTGGCGCCCCTAGCCCCAGTACCTTTTATACATCTGTGTGCTATTGGTTGGTTCCCCTTCAGAGTGAGAAGTTAGATAGGCTGCCCTGTTGGAGAAAAGCAGGGGAGGAAGTGCAGTCTCCACTGACATAGAAATCTATGGGGCATATTTACAAGCTGCGCAAAAAAATTAGCACCACTTTTGCGGCCGTTTTCGGCTGAAAAGCAGCAATAATTTTATCGCCTAATTAGCAAGGCCACTCTAACGCATGAAACCTTGCTTTAGCATCGGGATTCTAACACCCAGCTTTGCATCTCTAATGAGATGCAAAGTGGGCGTTCCTGACCTTACATGATAGGAGAAATGTCGCTAAGCGACATTTCTCCTATCATCAAGCCCCACGCTATGAAGCATAGCGGCAGGAAAAGTAGCGATAAACCCTGTTATCGCTACTTTCCTTACGCCTGCTTCAGGACTGACTTAGCCATGATATCCTATGGAAGGTGGATATCATGGCTAAGTTTGTGAGTCCCTATCAGCAAGCTAACGCCACATTGCGTGAGATTATCGCTGGGTTTCCAGCGATAATCTCACGTTAGGCAGTTAGCGCTAGGATTTTTATCGCTGAGGTGATAAGCGTTGCTAATAGCACGCTATCTCAGCGATAAAAATCCACGTTACCCGGAGATAATTATCCTCACGCTAAAAGTGCTGAGCGATAATTATCACCGGTTGTTGCTGATATGCCCCCAAGTGCAGCCATGGTCAAAACATTAAAATACAGAATAAGTGATAATCAAGACATTTCTTAAAACAAGCATTGGCATAGCCAATAGGTCTCGCCTTTGGGACCTTATAAGTGTTTAGCCATGCAACACTTGATGTTGTTGCACCAAGGATACTGTGCTGCATAACTCTGCCTGGAAACATGCAAAAGTAACACCTCTTCTGAAAAAGCTATCTTTGGAGCCAACTGAGCCGGGCATCTCGCGGCTGCCTTTTCTGGCTAAAGCAGTGGAATCGTATGTTAACTCTGTCTTTTCAGAGTTTATTGAACGTAACAACATTCTCAAAATGGCTTCAGAGCCCGTCACAGCACTGAGACTGCTTTGCTGGCAGTAACAGAGGAACTGCGCAGTAGTCTGGATGATGGAAACTCTGCGGCCTTAATTCTCCTTGATTTAAGTGCCGCTTTCGACACTGTTTCCCATGAGATACAGTTGAACCGGTTGCAGCAGATTGGGATTAGGGGGCTGGCTCTGGAATGGTTTAGAGCCTTTTTGTCAGACAGATCATTCCAGGTCCTGGTACCACCTTACCATTCCAGAGAGTATGCTCTGCAGCATGGGGTGCCACAGGGCTCAATTTTAAGCCCTATGCTGTTTAATGTTTATGTACAACCCTTAGCGACCATAGCTAAAAGCAGAGGGCTGTCATTGGTGTCGTATGCTGACGACACCCAATTAGTGATCGCCTTCTCCAAGAATTGTAAAAACAATCTTATTAAATTCAAGGAGGACTTGTTGGTGATTGCGGATTGGATGGCCCTGAACTGCTTGCAGTTAAACGCTAGTAATTCAGAGATTCTAGTGTTAGGAAAGGATAGTGATCTGTGGTGAGAGCAGTGGTGGCCAGATAAGCTCAAACCGGCCCCGGTACCTAAGGATGCAGTAAAGAACCTGGGAGTTTGGATTGATAGTCGACTATCGTTTGACACCCAATCTAAATCAGTCGCAAGGACCTGTTTTGAACTCCTGCGAGGATTAAAACCTCTACTGGGCTTCTTTGACTCAATCCACCAGACCATTATCCAGGCCACAATATTGTCCAGGCTGGATTATGGAAATAGCCTTTTCCTGGGAGCCAATAAATCCAGTGTTCAACGGCTTCAAAGAGTAGAAAATGCAGCCGCACGCACTCTGCTGGCGCTGCCAAAATTCTAATGTCTAAGTTTTTACCTAAGTTACACTGGTTGCCAGTGGAAGAAATGATTCAGTTCAAGACGCTGTGCGTTGCCCACAAAATAATTACTTAACAAGCACCTCCGGTTCTGGCTGGCCTGCTAACGGTGTATACATCAAGGCGCGTTCTGCGCTCAATGGATCAAAAGCTTGCCTGTGCCCCCCGCTTTCTAAGATCTAGAGCGGGTGGGCGCCCGTTTAAAGTCTTGGCAGCTAGACTATGGAATTCGCTCCCAGTTTCCATCAGAGGAATTCAGAATCATCTAATGTTTCGTAAAGCCATTAAGACCTGGCTTTTCCCGGCATAGTGTTCTCCTTTAATACGGCATCTAGTTATCAGTACTTGTCTGCGCTGGGACGCCCCGTTGCTGGGGCAGCCATGCGCAATGTAAATTCTGAAATAATAATAATAATAATAATAAATACTTATAAGGTCCTAAAAGCGAGATCCATTGGCTATGCCAATGCTTGTTAAAAATGCCTGGGATTAGTCGATTCTTGGTTTCATGTTGTCGTTGTTGTTCTGCAGATGCTCGATTGGAAGAAGCTCAGTCGGCGTCTCCAGAAGGCACTCCTAATTTTGATATGTATGTGAAGCATGGTCTTGGCCCTATTATGTTTAGTACATTATGGCACAAATATTCGAGGGACAATGCCGAGTTGCAGTGGCCATTGACGAGCACTTTTGATGAACAAAAAAATTGTTTTTTCCAGGAAAAAATGTTTGCGAAAAGAAGTAGGCAGTCTATGTTTGATTCTCTGCAAACCTGGCAGAAGGAGGCTAAACAGAGACGATTAAAGATGGAAAAGGAGGCACAAAAGGGGAGAATGCAAACATTGACTCAGAAAGCTGTAGCACATGATAGAGAAAAACAAGAGATAGGATCGAACGTACAGATAGGAGGTTTCGATTACATATTGATAAATCTTATGTGGCCCAAGAAGAAAATTATACTTTCGTGGAGGAGTTCTTAGATAATCGACCCCCACCCCCGTACGCCCCACAAAGGATATACCCCACTGTTTCATTACGCTCACAGACGCCTGTAACTGTTGCTTCTACTGTCTCTTTTCCTGGATCTACTGCAGCCCTTTTGACGGCTGTGGCATCAGCTCCTTCTCTTCTTTCTCTTCCTTCTGCTTCTTTGCCGTCTGCAGCAACTGTGACTGTTCGCAACCCCCTCACGGCCATTGTTTCAGCATCTTTCTCGCCAGCTTTTTCTCCTGTGACGCAGCCCTCAGCATCGTTGGTCCCTGTCCCTCCGGTTGCCCCTCTTTCCCTGGTTTTTCATCCTCTGGTTACCTTGGGTGATGGGACGCCTGTGCGCGGGATAGGAGATGGAGATTGGATAAAGTTTAAAGAGCGTATGGTCCGTATGTGCGATTTGTAGTGGGAGATGCAGAGAAACAGGTAGTGTCTAACCAGGCTGTGCAGTGGGGCCGAGACCCCATTTACAGTGTGGATGATGTGTGGAATGTGATGAATGATTAAGAGCCCTTTGTACAGCAGCATGCCCTTAAGCATATGCCCGCTACTCTGATTAGTTTTTCAGAGCAGTGTTGCAAGGATGCAGTACCACAGATTTTATACAATATTAAAGATCGTGTACATGTTACTAATATGGAGCCTGGTCAAGTTTTTGGCAGTATTACGACATTGATCGCTTACCGGGGTAGGCTATTTGAGAAGAGTCCCACCCCAGTATCTCAGTTTCCGATGCGGGAGGTTCATCCTATATATCACCCTGAAATACCAGAGTTAACGGATCAGCGCGGTGTTGTCACTAGATCGGGTTTGGCGGCCCGTTTCCAAGAACAATGGGTTTATACTCCAAGGAAAAAGAGTGAAGTTTTGTCTCTTAAGACTCAGTTACCTGATCTTAGGCAAAATCCTACTGCATATTATAAAGAATTGACTGAAGCAGCCTCTTCAACAGTAATGATACTTGCAGATATTGAAATGTTCTTTGGTTTATTGGTTCCGGTTGATATTTGGAGGCAAGTGCGTGCACAAGAACATGTTGCGGAGTTGGGTGGTACATGGAATCAAATTAAAGTATGGGATAAGGAAAGGAAGCCAGGTGCTAAGTAGGGGTGGGCGTAATTTGAATAAGGGGTCCACGCGGAGAGGCATGGGGATAGAACCAATCTCCGCACTCTCCGTATAGCTCCGTTACGCGACGCCCGCCTCCCGCCCGCAGTATTAAAAAACTTTAAAAAACATTACAAATAACATTTTAAATAACCTTACCTTATCGACGTGGTTATTTAAAATGTTATTTTTAATGTTTTTAAAGTGTTAATACTGCGGGCGGGAGGCGGGCGGGAGCCAACTCCGTTCCGCCCGAGTGTGCGGAGATTTGCCTTGTTTCTCTGCCTACATCGCGTAAGGGGCAAATCTCCGCACATTCCGTGGGCGGAACGGAGTTGTCCACCCACCCTTAGTGATAAGCCTAGGGCAGAGATACTTGCTTAGCCAGGCCGTATTATCACGTATATGCATTCTCTTATTCCGACAAGGAAGGTTGATTACAACAACTTAACGACTTTTCGCCAGAAGAAAGAAGAGAGTGTGTCTGATTTTTCCACTCGGTTTGAATATATTTCTGGATTATAGTGGGCAGGATTCGTCGATTGAGGGAGGTGTCCGGTTGTTTGTTAAGAGATTTGTTTCTAATTTGCTTCCGGAGGTTGCGACTCAATTGCAGGCTTCTGAAAGCACTTGGTCCACCTCTTCCACTTCTGTCATTTTGAATATGGCGCAGTATTATGAGCATAGGGAAAATGAAGATTAGGAGAGGACAGAGAAGAAGCACAAGGATTTGAAGACAAAGGTGTTGCTGCAGCAGGCTTCTAGAGGGAATGGTAGAGGACGTGGTGGTTTGGCCCGACAGCTTCCACGCACTAGCATGCAGCTGAATACTACTCCTTTAGGGCCGAATCAGTGTGTGTATTGTAAAGAGGAGGGACACTGGTGTAGCGAGTGTCCCCTGTTGTTGCAGAAGTTGGCGGTCCCTAGAGGAGGAGGTTCTCGTGGAAGGGGTAGTGGAGCTGGTGGGGCGTACAGGGCTCAATATGCTACGGCCTCAGAGGGTCGTTCTGAAAATAATTACTTTGATGACCCTCGGGGCGGACAGTATTATCATGATGATTATGATACAGATGAGGTGACAGGAATGTCTTACAGCTAGAACAGTCAGGGACAGAGTGACCAGTTCCGATACCTGTAGATCAACACGGTCCTTATGTTACTCCGGATTTGCATGGCTCGGCGAGGGACATTTTGGTGGATACAGGTGCAACAAACAGTTCTATTTCTTGTTCTTTGGTCCCTGGGGTGGCTCTGTCTGGCCATAATAATGTTTTGGTACGTTTCTCTGGTGTACCGGTTGTAAGCCCCATTTCAAGACTTCTTTCATGGACTATTGGTCCTTTCACAGTGGATTTGCCATTTTTGCTGACATCTAATTGTGGTGAAAATTTGAGGGGTTTAGATTTGTTGAAGAAAGTGCACGCTACAATTTACTGTTCCCTGGCAGGTGTTTACATAACAATGGGTCCGGATGTGGTACGTGATAAACAGTGTCTGTCCAAAGATGCGCCCCTGCCTGTTGAATTTAAGAATTTGCCACCCAGGTGACACAGATGTAGGATTGTTACAGATATCGCCGGTTTCATTCCAAGTTAAAGACAAGGCTACTTCGCCTCGTATCCCTCAGTATAAAATACCGCAGGCAGGAGAGCGAGCCTTATTGCAAATTGTTCAGGATTTGATTGAGAAAGGAGTGGTTGAGGAGACAACTGCTAATATTTGTAATAGTACTATTCTTCCCATTATTAAAAGGACACCTTTGCGTTCCACTTATGATCATGAAGATGTTTATCGGTTTGTGATTGATTTGTGCGAAGTTAATAAAATAGTGTTTCCCTGACATTACTATTCTTTTGACAATGATTCCTTCCACTGCCAAATTCCTTTCTGTCATTGACTTGAAAAATACCTTCTTCAGTGTTCCTATCCATCCAGACAGCAGGTATTTGTTCGGTTTTACACTAGCTGGCAGAAGCTTTAGACACTGTTGAGTTCCTCAGGGCTATTCTGAGAGTCCAAGTATCTATAGTCAAGCTTTAAAGACCCAATTGGATTCCTTTATGCTTCCTACAGGTAATGTTTTTCTTCAGTATGTTGACGATCTCCTTATCACTTCTGACACAGAACAAGGTTGCAGGGATAGTACAGTTAAATTGTTGTTGCATTTGGCACAGCACAGACATAAAGTTTCCCTTTCCAAATGTCAGTATTGTCAACAGGAGGTCACCTATTTAGGTCACCTACTGTCGAAGGAGGGTAGGAGATTGACTCCTGAGTGCATTAGTACCATTGTTAAAATGCCCGTTCCACAAACTCAGAAAGATGTGCGCGCTTTCATAGGTATCACGTCCTAGTGTTGGTAGTGGATACCTAGCTACTCGCTACTAATTAAACCCCTGCTTGCTCTAACATTAAAAGGTATGCATGAGCCCCTGCCTTGGTCGCCTGAATGTCAGCAGTCTTTTGAGCAACTGAAAACTGCGCTTTGTTCGACTCCAGTACTTGGCACCCCAGATTACACTAAACCATTTGTGTTGTACGTCCATGAGATGGCCGGTTGCGCGATTTCTGTTTTGATACAAAAATGTGGAGATAAGCAACTGCCCTGTGCTTATTTCTCTGCTGTGCTTGACCCTGTCGCAAGAGCCCTCCCGAGCTGTCTAAGAGCAGTCGCGGCCGGTTTGATAAGACAATCGGCAGGGCTCTTGTTACTGATCTCACAGTCATGGTACCTCATTCTGTGGACACATTTTTGAATAAGACACAGCACCTCACCAGTGCACGTCTGACTATGAATTAACATTGTTCGCTAAACATATCACAATCAAAAGATGTGCAACTCTGAATCCAGCCACGTTACTGCCCTCCCTTCTGAAAATGAGAAACATGATTGTATCTTCTGGATCGAAGAGGAGATGAAAGGAGGAGTAAACTTGACTGATGTTCCTTATCTGACCCTCAAGGGGAACTATATTTCGACGGCTCTTGTTTCAAATTACCAGATGATACTACAACTGCTGCTTATGCTATCACCACATTGTGTACAGTCGTAGAGACATCACAAATCCCTTATCAGTCAGCCCAAGCAGCTGAGTTAGCCGCCTTTATTCGAGCTTGTGAATTGAGCGACAGACTGGTTGTCAATATTTATACGGACAGCCAGTATGAGTTCGGGTCGCTTACAATTTTGGGCGACTCTGGCATAACAGAGGGTTCCTTACTTCCCATGGTACGGAGATCCAATATGGACACCTTATATTGAGGCTTTTGTCTGCTTTGACACTCCCTACGAAGTTGGCAATAGTGTAGTGTAGCGCCCATAGGAAAATTACTGATGACATTGATAGGGGAAATGCTTTTGCTGATCAGACAGCTAAGGAAACGGCACAGACTAAAATGAAGAGAATGTTTGTAGCCGGTCCCGCTAGGTGGGTGCCTGAAGTTACCATGTTTGAGGATACGCTTGAGAACATGAAAGAGATACAAAGTGAGGCTACAATAGAAGAATTAGCAATATGGTAAGAGAGTACAGCACAATTGAACTATGAGGGACGTTGGATTGATAAGTCAGGGAAACAGAGATGGATGTTGCCAGATGCATATGTTCTCCTTGTAGTCACGATGGCCCATGGCCCTGCCCATGTCAGTGCTGAAGGTATTTGCAAGTTGTTAGACCCTGTATGGCAGAATGATAACATTTCGAAAATAGCTGCACGTTTAGCGAAATTCTTTATGGTGTGCATGATGCACAATCCTGGAAAAGGTACCCCTATACCACCCCGTAATTTTGCACCACCTACTTTCCCCTTTGAGGTACTCCAGATTGACTACAGAGAACTAGACAGGTGTAATAATTTGAAGTAAGTGTTGGTGGTTGTCTGTGCTTTCAGTAAATGGATTGAGGCTTATCCCACTAAAGACAAAGTACTGCACAGGTACTCTTGAAGGAGTTCTTTCCTCATTTTGGCTTGCCCCATTTGATTTGGAGTGATAACAGAAGTCATTTTAATGCCAGGGTAATTCAGCTAATATGTGATGGTTTGAGTATCAAGCAGATATTTCATGCTGCCAATCACCCCCAGTCAGCAGGATTGGTTGAGAAGTACAATGGTACTCTAAAGTTAAAATTGGCTAAGATTCAGGGTTACAGTGGCCTGATGCTTTACCATTAGCTCTTTTGTCAATAAGAACAACAGCACATTCTAGGACAGGATTGTCATCGTACGAGGTCGTGTTTGGACGCCTGGCAAATGTCTGGGGCGTCCCACACCCTCGGCGTTTTTCAGATATTAAGTACCCACTGTTAATAGATTATCTTTACCAGTTAACTGACAGTTTGCGTTCTATTCACCAACAGGTCCGGGAATCCCTGCCAGCTAAACCAGAGGGGCCCGGACACGAAATCCAGCCTGGTGATTACGTGCTTATTCTAAATTTCCAGCAGAAGAAGAGTTTGGTGCCGCGGTGGAGGGACCGGAGCAGGTCCCCCTATCTATGCGCACAGCTGTGAAGGTCGCTGGCCGAAAGAACTGGGTGCACGCCACTCACGGCTGCAGGATACCTCTGCCCTTGCCCTATGACCAATGGCTGAGGGATGGAATAGGGGACTCTGAGTATGAGAAGGTGCCTCAGTTCGTCCCATTCAGTGACGGCAGGCTGAGTTGGACCCAAACAGATTTGGAAAATGATGAAGTGCTAAATGCAGCGGCCCCTCCAGAAATATGAGCTATTAAGGAGCCGCTGTTTGTTGATACAACGGTGCCTGGGGCTGCCAGGTACAATTTGCGTCCTCAGGTGAGGAACAGTGGACAAAAGGAGAAGTCAGATTAGATAGGGATGGACTGTGTAAGTCAGGTGCACTTTGGCATAGTACCAACGGAATTAGTTTAGGGTGATATTAGACTTGTGCACTGTTTTTGAACATTGGACAGGATAGATCAAAAGGTATCCCTTTGGGGGTACATTATCCTGATCGACATGGGACAGCACGAGCTTAGGACGGAGCAAGCTCCACTTACCTGCACTATAATTTTTTTTGCATTTCTCTCCTTGCTTAATTATGCATCCCTTTGGTCGACCTTTGATGAGGAGGAACAGCCATTTGCACCACAGCGTTTAATGAGGGGTTGGTTGACAAAGAGTTAAATAGTCTGCATACTAATTGTTGTGATTGCAATAGCGACAATATTTGGAATATCTTGGTTTCTAAAGGAGAAATTTCCTGTACATTCCTTGGTGGGTATTACTCCTACTTCCCCTAAACACATTTGTGTTACTTTAGCCCCCCACAAAGAAGTACATAGGCAGTCCTACACAGACAATGTCTTCACACAAATGTTGCATCATGCTCATAATGTGTCCAATACAACTGATTGTTGGGTTTGTGGGTTGCTTCCTTCAGTCACTCATAGGAGCTACAATCTTTTGTCTATGCCATTGTCGTATATCGGTAGCTGCGAGGGTTGATATAAACTGTTTCGGCTGGTGTACTTACAATTTCAACTTTCTACTTTGGATATAACGTCCACTGATTCTCACACTGCGAATGAATATTTGCGCTTCTACCAAGGGTTTACCCCTATAGGACCGGCAGGATAAGGGACTCTACGTACAGTTACCTCAAAGTCATGCTTGAATACGTATCATAAAGTAAAGGATAATGCCTGGTTTCAATGGAAATGGCTGATTTCCAATGGTTTGACACCTCTGATTGTACTTTCGATCCTTCTGAGCTCGAAATATTACCAAAGATAAACCGATACCTGTACCAGTGGTTAATAAGACAGCTGGGTTTTGTGACAGGGGACTGGGGAGGTAAAGGTGGGGGGAGAGTAAATGCAATTTCACCTACAAACTGAAGACCACTTATAGTCCGCCTTTGATCCTAATGTCTATTTTGTCTGTGGGTCACAAGCTCACTTCTGGCTTCCGAGGGGATGATCAGGCACATATTATCTCGCCTTTCTTTTCCCCCTGTATATGTTGCCCCTATCTAATTATCACAAAACTCATCAGCTGCAACGTAGAAGTACATTTCTGCCCCAAGTCAAAAGGGTTGTTGACACAGAGGATATAGATCAGACTGACACCACCGCACAGCAATTTGGAGAAGCTGTGAAGGGCCTACTACCTTTTTGAGGCCCCACTGCAAATAGCCTTCAAGTTCGTCAGTTAACTAGAGTTGTTGAGGTGGTTATCAATACAACAGCTGGGATAATGACAAATGTCACTGCTGAGCTCCAGGCTATGAGATTAGTCACTTTGCAGAGCAGGATGGTGTTAGACGTTATCCTTGCAGATCGGGGAGGGGCCTGTCGCATCATAGGCAGCAGCTTTTGTGTTTATATACCTGATAACGCTCCCAATGTTTATTCAGCTATACAAAAATACATAGAATTTCGGCTGAAATACACCAAGAAGTAGGTACTTGGATGCTGTTGGGGTGGGTTTGGAACACGCTAACATCCTGTGGTTGGAGGATCCTTAATTTCTTGGCTGTGGTTTACGGCATACTCTTTACATGTTGCCTCTGCATACAATGTCTCCCAGCTTGTTGCTCTTATTGTGTCAATATCCTCACTCCCAAACAGAAAATATCCATTCATGATACGAATGCCGCAATTATGACACAAAACGATATTGACGACTTGATGCAGATAGATGAAGGTATTTTGAGACTACATCTTTCCTTACAGCCTCTATTCCTGACACTGAATATATGAACAGCTCCAAATACTGATGTTCCTTTGTCCACGAACATGTTATATTTTCTTTGATCACTATATACATTGGTTAGCTCATGCTAAAAGGAGGGTTTGTTGGAATTAAACTGTCCGCCTTGTCTTTGCTTGTGCATTATTCCATGTAAGTTAGTATTCGCTGCACCATTTTATGTTTGGCCGCAATTTTGAACCATGATCGAAACTAATGCTTGCCTTTTTGAGAAACGGCTTGTGGTAGGTTTCGTTTCTCCAAGGTTGGGCCTTGCTGTGCTAAATGAATACGCTGTTCTAATTAGAGAATACCTTTCCCACTAGATAGAGGCCTTCTCCCACTAGTCAAGCGGCGGGCACGGACAGAGCGACCTTGAGTAGGATATAGTGTGTGTAGGAAGGTGGATATCTGACTATGGTTACCCCCAACTTTTGCCTAGTGTCTAGCTGGTTTTTCGACTTAGTTGGCCTGAGATCCTGCCATTCAGGGTCTCAGGCTGTCTGCTCTCTCTGTAAAATGGACTCCATGTACCCTAGGTACATACACAATTGGTAAGGATCACCTTATTGGACCCTGTACAGTGTACCCTAGGTACCCAGGGCATAGGTGTACCCTAGGCCTCCCAGGGGCTGCAGCATGTATTATGCCACCCCTGGTCTGGCCTTCCAATCAGACACAACTGGCTGATCACTCAGCTGGGGCAAGGTCGTGTACTCACCCCTTGCTTAGATATAGTATGCCTATATCTACCCTTATATATAGACACATGTGTACCTATCAGTCACTCCTATGGCAGGCCTTAACAATCCTGGAGGCAGAGTGCTTGGTAACATGTGAGATGGTGCTCTAGCATGAGCTGAGCCTGTCTGCAGCTTTCGGAACCATGTCCTTATAGCTGTTCTATGATATAGCCTACCATATACTCTTAAAGTGCCTTATAATCTTAAACGGTTATGGTAACTATGGTTTGGCTTTATCAAAACATGTCGTGTAAGGTGTCTAACACTTTGGAATAATACCCCCATACCATTTCTGGTGATGAGGATATTATCCCTCCCTTCTAGAGGGAGAGACATGTTAAAATCCTACTTTGCTGTTTAACTCTAACCAAAGCCTCGGCATCACAAAATGGATGCTGCTGCCACAGACACAAGTCTGACCTCCTGCCGCTGGGAGTGATCCCAGCCAGGGAGGCCTGGACAATAGGTTTCCTGCTTGGGGAGGTGCTAGCACCTCCCCAGACAGCCTTTAGTGTATTGGGGCAGGGTGGGCTGAAAGGAATGAGACATGCCTGGGGCACACAAGGGGTTCCTTGCATAGTCCAGTTCAAACCGGCGCTGGGGCACTCCAGCCCCAGCTCTGGCGCGAAACTGGACAAAGGGAAGTGGGTGTAACCACCCCCTCCCAGGTCCCACCCATAAGGCGTGACCTAGCAGGTATCCCAGCCCCCCAGATTAGTATAAGAGTGGGAGTTGGGCCTCAAGACTTTAGATTATCCTGAACCTGCAAAACTGAACAGAAACTCTGGACCTTCGACATTCGACGAAAGAAGAAGACTGAAGAATCTCCCTTGTAGCCAAGGAGTGGCTACCCTGTGCAAACAGGCACCATCAAGAGACTACCCTTTGCTTTGCGACCGTTCTACGAGGAACCGACTGCAGAGCCCGACCAGAGCCTTGACTTCCAGACTTCTCCGACCCTCATCCACATCTGCAGCAGAGCTGAGATCCGTGGAGGCGACGAGCGACCGGCTACCTGGGAAAAGTGGCTAGTAACTTACAGCGCAGCTTCTGAGGTACCCTCGAGGTTGTGCACCGGGGGATTGAGAAGCCCCAACCCCAAGCACCATCTGCACCGAAGATCAGCCCCCCACACTCCACGAGTCCTGCGTGGGGCCCTTCAGCATTTTCCTGCTTGCCGCGTCTGTCCGGTTGCTTGCCCGCTGGCTAGTGGCCTCTGTGACGACGCACCCTGAAATCTTCTGCGCTGGTTTGGCTCCTCCAGACTGGCTCCCGCTTCTCTGCAAAGAAGAAGCACCCCAGACCTTCCTGGTCTGCACCAGAAGCAAGTCCCTTGTTCTTCGTGGGTTCCGCTTGCCAAGGCTTGGTGAGTCCTAGTCCAACTTCGACGCTGCCGACAGCAAGAGCCTTCGTGGGACAGCTCGCCTCCTGGTCCTGGTCGTCCTCGACGCTTCCTGGTCCTCCTGGCTGCAGCGACAAGCTTCACCTTCACCTGCAACTCTTCACGACATCGCCTGGTTCCTTCCTGGTTCCACGTGGTCACTGGCTAGTGACCTTGACTCTGTCCCTTCTGCTTGCAGGTTTCTTCTCTTCTTGATCCCAGCCTTGGGATCCACCGGACACTCTTCCCTGACTGCCTGTCAGCATCTTTCTTCAGGCATCCATAGGAGTCGACGACGAAAACGACGCATCTTCACCCCTATGCACCCGCAGCCTGTGGGCTAGGTAACTTGGGTACTCCGGTGCTCATCAGGATAGTGACTATCCTAGTGTCTAGTTTTCAAGTCTCAACTTCCTAGCTACTCCGGAAGTGTCCTAAATCTACCGTTTTCTAAACTGTACTATTGCTATTGACTTTTACGCATTACGCGTGAGTGTTTCCACTCTGCACACGAATCCCGTGGGCCTCCCACTTCCTAACTAACGCTAGTGTAGTGTAGCCCCAGCGATTCCCTAGGCCTAGGCCTATTCTATTTCCGTGACAGTGGTTCTTATACCACTTACTTAGTATATGGTTTGCGTGGCCCCTAGGGCCTAACTGTATTACTTACCTGTGTGACTTAATGTATGCATAAATAAGACTGTGTTGTACTTACCTCTAATCTCATAAAGAGTGCTGAGGGTTTGCTTAGAATAAATACACTTTATTTTATATATATATCTGTTGTGGTGTCCTTTCATTTGGTATTCAAGGGATTATATATGGTATCACAGCTGGCTTCACATGCCATTCAGAGTTTAGCCTAAGACTGCTCTTGTCCATGCTACCACTAGGATAGCTGGTCTATAAGGTTGACTTTACAACCAATCACCATAAGGGTATTTGGACTGATATAAGGTGTACACTAGAACTAGTGACATCATACATCAGGCCAACTTCTCACAGTGTGTGCCTCAGAATCAAAACCTATCCTTCTGTACTCCTTTTGTTCAGCTGCATCTGCCTGGAAAATTCCATTAGGGGCGTGCCTCCATTGGTTCTGAATTGTACATAATGTGTCTCCATGTTTGCTGGTGCTAGTCCCGCTGCAACACTCCTAAGAGACTGGGCAGACCGGGCTCCGCTCGCGTGTATCTGAATAAACAGACATGGGTTTGTATTCTCCACTGTCTGACGACTCTTCATTTGGTATGGAAGGCTGAGAGGTGGTCGTGAGTGACCCGGGTGACCCTAAGCGGGCCACTTCCTTCAATGTGATTGATTACATCCCTTTAAGTCACAAGTGCAGCGACACCAGCGATGTCATTGATTACATTCCTTTTAGTGATGGGTGCAGAGACAGCAGCGATGTCATTATTACATTCCTTGTAATGACAGGTGGCACCAGAGATGTCATTGATTACATCCCTTGTAGTGACAAGTGCAGCGACACAAGCAATGCCATTGATTACATCCCTTGTAATGAGAGGTTAAGTGACACAAGTGATGTCATTGATTTCATCCCTTGAACTGGTAGGTGCAGTGACACCGTCAATGTCACCAATTATGTCCCTTGTAACAACAGATGCAGCAACACCGGTGTGCATCAATAGTGTCCTGTATAACAATTTCATCGATTACGTCCTTTGTAATGACTGGTGCAGTGACACCAGTGATGTCATCGATTACAAGTCTTGCAATGACAGTTGTAGTGACACTAGTGATGTCATCGATTACATCCTGTGTAGCGACAGATGCAGTGACACCAGTAATGTCATAGATTACATCTGTTGTAGTGACACCTGCGATGTCATCGATTACATCCATTGTAATGACAGATGCAGCGACACCAGCGATATCATTGATTTTATCCCTTGTGGTGATGGGTGCAGCGACACCAGCAATGTCAACAATAACATTCCTTTAGTGATAGGTGTAGCGACACCAGCAATGTCATCGATTGTGACACTTTATTGCTTCGTCCCTTGTTCTGAGGGCTGTCTCTCCGTCTCCTGCGCAGCACACGCGCTACTCTGCGAGGCATGCTGTATTCAGGTAGGGATTTGAAGACCCGCCCACTCTCCACCTATATTTTTCATTTGCTTGTGTCATTGTCCACTGTAAACTATGGCTGTTCATTGGTCGATAGGCTTAGTAGTCCCTCCTTAGTACTCCTTGTCTCATTTTGACACCCCCGTTTAAGTGTTTTGTTATGCGGTAGGCTTTAATTACAGCTTCCGAGCACTATTTTTCTCAAATAACTGTGTCCTGCGTCCTGCCTGCTATTGCAAGACAGGACACGCTCTCTCCCAATGCTTTTTAAAATGTTTTTTTAGCACAAACGTATCTGCAATGGAGTAGGTCTCACATTGGCATTGTAAATGACTATGCCTTTTATTTATCTGTTTTAAAAACAACACATAAATAAAAGGCATTGTCATTTACAATGCCAATAGCTCAACATCTCATGAATGGTAGACCTATTGCATTGCAAATGCTTGTTTCTGTAAGCCTTCGGTCCTGTCACTCTTGTGCCTGTGTTTCCAGTGGGTTTTTAGGTGGTCTGTTGTGTGTTTTCTCACATGCATAGTTCCCTATTTCCCCGGCCTTCTCTTATATTCTGAAGGGCAGCTGCGGCTGTTGTTTACCCGACCGAGGGTCCCTTTGGACAGAGAAGTGGGGATACATTTCTTTAAAGTAGCCTCTTGGTGGGGTCTTCCTTCCTTCTGAATGTTGTGAACCTGCTGTTTGAAACCTATTTCTTCTCTTGTCTGAGGTGCTTCTCTTACCCCCAGTCTCAGATAGAATGCCCCTCCCTCTTCTCTCATTGTTTTCTCATGTCTGCCTGTCTCAGCTTCTCTTCTTCTTGTCGCCTATCCTCACGTGGGCTGCTTCCCTCCCCTTGAATGACATTTTGTGCTGTTTGTTTCTCTTGATTTACACACATCTCATGTCCACTGCTGGCCAGGCTGAAGGCAGGGTGTGTCACACAGCCTTGAGTGTTTGTGTCTCTCCACACATTCCTATGTTTCTGAGATCTCCTCTTTGTAAAGTGACAGCACCTTTCAATGATCACTATTGTTTTTAGGGCTGGCTTGATAGTACGGCGGACACCAGACCTTATGTGAGCTTTAGAAAAGGAGCTTCCGGAAGTACTACCGCGAGAGGGGCTTAGACCCCACCCACTTGTTGGTGCACCTGACAGCATTTGATTGAGAAGAATGTGTGTGCTTCCACTGAACAGAGTGCTTGCATTACACTCTTTGACTTGTGGGAAACTTATTTATTTATTTACTTCATTTACTTGAGTTTTATATAGCGCTGGCTAGACCCAGAGGTATCAGAGCGCTTTACATGAGGCGAGTTACATAGGTTACAAATTACACATTGTTACAGAAGGTACATACGTTACAGGTAACATCCGTTGGTTCGCTTATGTTCAATACAGCAGGACTGTGTTGGATATATGGTGTTAAGTCAGTGATCAAGTCTGCAGCCCTGTTTGGTTTATTATGAAAAGTCAAGATATAAGCAATAGGCCAGATGTTTTTATTGTGTAAAGCACAAGTTAAAGTTAATAGCGGTGTCTGAAATTCACAAAATTTGATGATATTTTAAGAAATGATACGAAATTACATGAAATATAAATCTGTCATTTAGGGCTATATTTTTTTTTAAGTTTGAAAGAATTTTATTAATCAGCAAAAAAGAGAGATGCAATACAAAATATCAATATGAGAGGGAGGGAGGGAAGAGAGGGAGAAGGTGAAGAGGGGGGGAGGGGATTGGAAAATACAATGCATATAGGAGAATGTACATCAAAAATGGTAAAACAATAATCATGAGTGTTGAAAAAGAAACAAGGATATTACATCAGTCATTAAAAAACAGGTATAAGCGAAGAGCATGAGAATAAAATAGCATGTTGACAAATACTGAATGTGAGAAGGGTATCATGGGGGTTTAGGAACCTCTTGCTGAACAGGTGATGGAGAGAATGAACAAGCAACACAGTTGTCTAGATATAACGTAATGGGGAGCCATAGGTCAGCTCGTCTAGCTGCTAATTGAATAGGAAAGACAAAGGCATTATCAAGTCTATGGTTATGACAGACATTATACCACCACGCCTTAAAAGAAATGTTGGTGGCGCTTTTCCAATTAACAGTAATCTGTTGAAAGGCAACGGGCAGTAATAAATCAACAATACGAACGCACATATCAGCGTTGTCCCAATCAGGGGACAAACTACCCAAGAAAAGGTGGGACGGGGAGAAAGGAATACAGGTGTGAAAGATAACATTGATTTGAGCCCATACTTGTAACCAAAAAGCATGTACGTGCTTGCAAAGGAATAGCATGTGGAATAGGGTGGCATTGGGAGAATCACATGACCAACATTTGTCTGGTGTAGTGGGGAATCGGTTATGTAGTGTGGAAGGAGTAAGAAGTAATCTATTGTAAATAAAAAATAATGATTGTGTCAGGGAAGCCGCTCTAGAAGTTTTACGCAGCTTTACCCAGATTTTGTCCCATAGAGATGTCGGCCATTCTAATCCGAAGTCAACTTCCCATTGAAGCTCAGCTCTGGATTTAGGTCTAGTGGACTCATGTGAGTGGAGGCGCTTATAGATAAGGGATGCTTTAGGAGTGTTACGAAGGAAAGAATGAAGTTGAGAGGTAGGAGTGCATGAAATAGGGGAAGATGGAAGGACCGAGAGTCGCTCAAAAATCTCCAATACAGCAGCCTTAAGTAAAAGATATTTAGAGAGAAAAGACAAAGGTAGGCCATAAGAAGAGCAGATATCAGGGAAAGAGAGAAAGGTAAGACCGGAGAAGAGCTGCGAAATCCAGATCAAACCTCGGACTCTCCAAGTTTTCCAATAGAAGGGCTTACCACCAATTAAGAGATATTTATTATGCCAGATGGGGGAAGAAAGAAGGTCAGCAGTGGTCTTTGGGGGATCAGGAGTGACAGACAATAAAAGCTTAAGAGTGTATTTATGAATAGAAGTAGGAATCAAAGAGGGCTTACGAGAGAAAGCAAGATATTCTGCAAAGGAAAATGGAGACAGGAGAGTACGTTCGACCTTAACCCATAGAGGGCAGGGAGAAGAGGGGTCAAGTAACCAGAGGGAGGCTTGACGTAGTAAAAAGGCCTTCTGATATGCAGGAAAGTCAGGAAAATTGACACCACCCTCCGATGCAGGGCGAATGAGCCTGACAAGGGACATTCTAGGTTTTTTGGAACTCCATAGAAACGAGGATAACGTTGAGTTAATTTTTGTAAAGAATTTCTCTGGGATAGACACTGGGATATTGGAAAGCGTATAGAGAACAATAGGGGAGAGCATCATTTTAATAGTATCGAGACAACCCCACCAAGAAAGGTATAAGGGATGCCATCTAGCAGTGAGATCTGCAATCTTTTGTGTACATTTGGACATACATAGAGAGACAGTGTCTGAAATAGAGGGGGTAATGTGTAGGCCCAGATATTTAATATGTGAAAGACACCAAGTAAACCGAGATTCACTGAAATCTTGTTTAAATGTAAATTTGGTCAGGGGAAGAATCTCGCATTTGTCATGATTAAGCTTGTACCCAGAGATAGAGGAAAAATGCCTAACTTCGGCCATAAAAGCAGGAACGGATTCTGTAGGGTTAGAAAGAAAAAGCAAAATATCATCTGCATAAGCAGCAAGTTTGATATGAGTGTCTGCAAATTGGAAACCATGAATGGCGGGATTCTGACGTAGCCTGGACAGAAAAGGTTCTAACGCGAGGTTAAAGAGGAAGGGAGACAAGGGGCAGCCCTGGCGAACGCCTCTACCAAGATCAAAATAAGAGGAAATTTGACCATTCGCATAGACCGCCGCTCTGGGATGAGAGTATAATAGGGATACTAAAGAAATAAATCTAGGGCCAAAACCAAACCAAGTGAGAGTATGAAAGAGATAGCGCCATTCAACCCGATCGAAAGCCTTTTCGGCGTCGAGGGCAATCGCAGCAAGTGGATATTGACAGCGGGAAGACTTTGACAGGATGTTGAATAGGAGTCTAGTATTATCCGTGATATATCGGCCTTTGACAAACCCAGACTGCTTCTCGCCTAGGAGATCAGGAAGAAGGTGATCTAAGCGGATCGCCAGCGCCTTAGCGAAGAGTTTATAGTCAATATTGACTAATGATATGGGTCTGTAGTTTTTGCAATATTGTGCGTCCTTCCCAGGCTTAGGTATGAGGCAGATGTGGGCGTCTGAAAATGTCCCTGAGGAAGCACCAAGGGTAATAAAGTTGTGGAGAAGGGAGTGCAGTCGTGGAATCAGCAATTTGGAAAAATGAAGGTAAAATTCGACGGTAAAACCATCAGGGCCAGGGGCTTTGTTAGGTTTGAGATGTTGCAGTGCAGTGAGTAATTCTTTTTGTGTGACATCGGATTCTAAAGAAGAGAGATCAATGGGGAAGTTGGGTGGTGCGCGAATAGTTGAGAAAAAATTGGCAGGGGAGCTAGGAGAGGAGTGGGTTTCAGATGTATACAAAGTTTCAGAAAAACGTGAAAATTCAGCGAGAATGTCAGCATCCATGTGTTTTAAAGTGTCATCAGAGTCATAAATGGATTCAATATTCAACTTATTATGTTTAACCTTCAAATAATTAGCCAAGAGCTTTCCCGCTTTATTCCGGCCCCCGTAAAATTTAGCAGTCGATTTCAGTAAGTACAAGGAGGCATCCTCCGTAGACTTCTCATTAAATTTCATTTTTGCTGCAACAAGGGCTGTCAAGCTATCAGCAGAATGAGAGGTAAAGTACTCATGTTCCAGTTTCTTGATGTCAGAAAGGAGAATTTTAGTGAGTCTACGAGCAGTCCTGCGTTTGTCCGCAACGTAACGAATAATAAAGTCACGTGCTGCTGCCTTAAAAGCATTCCAAATAGTGTGGTCAGGGAGAGTGGCGTCATCGTTAATCAGAAAGAATTCATCAAAAAAGGAAGTAAAGGTGGACGTAAACTTAGGATCGAGAAGGAGGGAGTTATTAAAATGCCATCTCCTAGGGCCAGTATTTTTAGGGAATATATCAACGCTTGTGAGAACAGGGGCATGGTCAGAAAGTAATATCGGGCCAATCTCGGAGTGTAAGAGTGATTGAGTGAGGTTGTGTGAAACAAAGATGTAATCAAGTCGTGATTGGGATTGGTGGCAAGGAGAGTAAAAAGTATACTCCCGCAACCCTGGATTACAAAGGCGCCAGGAATCTACCAACTTATGTTGCGAAATAGCATGGCAGAACAGCTTGTGAGGTTTGTTGGGAATATAAGGGGCCATGGACTTCCTATCGATAAAAGGGTCAAGAGGGTGATTGCAATCCCCCGCTAGAATAAAATTATGATCCACAAATTTAGTTAAAAGTGGGGAAAAATCAGCCCAGAAAGAAGGCTCGCCCATAGTAGGGCCGTAAACATTGAGGAGAGAAACTGGAACACCTCTGAGTGATAGCTTGACGTAAGCCCACCGACCAGAATCATCCGATTCATGAGCCAGAACCAGGAAGGGAAGAGATTTACGACAGAGTATTGCCACACCGTTACGTTTGCCATCTCCCTGTGAGTAAAACAATTCACCGACCCAACCACGCTTAAGCTTAGCAGACTCTACCTCATTCAAATGTGTTTCTTGGAGGAATGCAATATCAACATTTAGTTTGGCGAGGTGTGATAGAATCCGCTGACGCTTAATCGGAGAATTAATACCCCTCACATTCCATGATACTATACTCAACGACATAACAATAACTTATCTGCAAAACATGTGAATATTATAGCTATTGAAAGGAACACCCATGAAGAGGAGGTGAGATAGAAAGATAAAAGAAAAGCCAGTACAAACACGCTGAAGTGGAAGAAAGGAAGCAAGCGATCAAGAACGCAAGCCATAGCAGGAAAAGGGGAAGAAAATGCAACAGCGTCGACGATAACACAGAAAGCCAGAAGTAAGGGAGAAGTGGGAATAGAAGAATAGCCAGAACGGCAAAGAGTACAACTCGCAACAAAAGTGAGAGCAAAGGCACTAGCACAAAAAGGAGAATAAAAAGGAGAACATAGGGAAACATTATGGACACAAGAATAAAAAACCAGAGAAAGGAAAAAGATTGTAAAATGGGTAAGCTGAAAAGAACAAGAAATGTAACCCTTATATAGACAAGAGGGTCTAGTCAAAGATGCTAAATCGCAATATAAACAATTGAATAGAAGCACGAACAAGGGAAGAAGGAGAAGGGAAAAAGAGGAGGAAAGACCAACAGATGCAATAGGAAGACAAGGAAGGGAATAGGGAAAAAACATACCTACGAAGGAGAAATACGAGAGAGGGTGGAGGGAGGAAGGAGCCACATGGGTAGGGCAGCGCATCCAGGAACGACGAGGCAGGGATCGAGAGACATCGTCACATACGGGAACACAAACCTGTGATACGAAAAAGGGAGAAACAAAGGATTAAAATATATCAAGGGAGCCTGTCGGAGCCATGACTTACAGGGAGAATAGGGAACACCATCATACATAGATAATGAATAGGTAACACAGTGGGTAGACGAAAAATCAGAACAAATTCAGATGAACTAGAAGAAAATGCAATAGCCATATGGGACAAATACAAGTAAGAGTCAGCCATGAGCAGAAGATGAAGGACCGGAGGAATCCATAGCAGATGGCCTGTGCGCATTAATGAAACTCTGTAGGCGCACTGGATCTTCGTATGTGGTAGTCTTGTTGTTGTAGGTGACTTTGAACAGACATGGGTGGTAAAGGCCATATCGCGCCCCCATTGCCCGCAGATCCGCTCTAGAGTTCAGGAAAGCCTTTCGCCGAGCAGCAGTAGCCTTGGCGTAATCCTGTGCGAAGAACAGGGAAGAACCAGACCAGGCTAAGTTTGGAGAAGATTTGGCTGCTGCTAAAACCATCAGAAGGTCGGTGTACTCCAGAAAATAGATGATAACCCCTCTGGGTCTCTGAGAGGAAGAAGTAGAAGGAGGTGGTCGACCCAGCCTGTGAGCGCGCTGAATGTTGAGGACCTTATCCTGTGGCAGATGCAAGAGCTTGGGGAGGAACGACTTGAAAAAGGAGATTGGATCGGAACCCTCAAGGCCTTCAACCAGACCATAAATGCGAAGGTTATTGCGCCGATTTCTGTTCTCCAGCTGCTCCACTTGCTGTTGGAGATCTGAGACTTGAGACTTCAGAGTGGAGACCGCAGAGGAAGTCTCTTGGTAGGACTGAACAGACTTTTCAATTGAAGATACTCTTGTTTCCATTTGCGACCAATTATCTGTAAGAACCTGGAGTTTAATATTAGTCTCTTCCATGAATGGGTGCAAGGATCTTATCTCCTCTAACAACAACTCCATGGATACTGGCCCCGAATGTTTTGGAGGAGAAAGAGAGTTTGACTTGAGTCTTTTCGTGTTAGATTTAGAGTTGTCTTGTGGGTTCCTAGGAGGATCCATTGGCGTATCAGAGCCAGACGAGTTTAAAGAATCTTCCAATTGTGAAAAAGCAGAAAAAACCTTAGAGTTCTTCACGATCTGGGGCTTGGCGGAACGAGGCAAGCGCGCCATTGACTTAAATCTGCCCATATAACAAAGCCGTAAAATGGCTAACTCAGCAGAGGGCACAGGATGTAAGGACGGAGGCTACATAGGATATAACATGACATAAGTGCGATGATATCTGATAGCTCGTGAAAGGAATGCAGCCAACTTCACAGCCGTTCAAGGGAGCTGTGAAAAGAAAAAGCAGTGATCATATAATGCTATTTCAATCGATAGGGATATGGCACCCACTCACTACGCGACCAAAAAGGAGGCTAGAAAAATTGGTGAGGAGAAAAGACCTCTCGCCCACCTCACAAGTGTCCACTGCGAACGATGAAGCTGAGCGCAGGAAGCCACCAGGTAAGCTTCAATACCACAACATGTCACTAGTAAAACGTCAAAGAGGAGTCCATATCAGCAACGATGAAGTCAATACTGAGCTGACTGAACAGAAACAGCTGTATGGAGCGGGAGCAGTTCATGTGGAAGCTACTTCCGTACACCCTTCAGGAAAAACATGTGTTCCAGTGATACAATGGCTCCAAGTAAATGAGAGGAACTGACAAAACAGGTGAAAAGAAAGTCACTTAAAGTTGTGTGGAGTTAGGCATGAGGAGCACTAGGCTAACGCTGTAGAACCGCAGCATAATGCGCGTCACTCGGCGAATCCAAAATGGCGGCCGCGCCGAGTGATTCCTGTCAAAACTTACGACAGAAATTGCAGCTTCGCGGGACTTCAAGAATGCTTCCACCGAGCATTGGGGATGTCAGGGCATCTTCCGACACTCCCTCGGGTAACCGTCCCCAGGCTAGGTGAACGGGAACCGGGTGGTCTCTCTCCGCTGCCTCGGAGCTTCACCGGAACGCCGCCATCACCAGCGGGCGCCAAGCCACGCCCCCCTTAGGGCTATATTTTTGCTCGAGATGCGTCCTTGCATTAATTTTAGATACAAGGGCATATTTCACGCAAAAAAATAACTCGAAAAACCACACAATTGCTAGGAACAACCAGGGCCGGACTGGTAACAAAAATCGGCCCTGGCAAACTGCTGAGCCGCCCCCCCCCCCCCCCCCCCCGGGGTGAGGGGGAGTGCAGCCGAGCAGTTTGCGGGGGGCGGTTTTGGCCGATTTTGTTCCCGGGGCCGCGATTGCCGACCCCCGGTAACAAAAACGGCCCCCCAGGGGCCTAAAACCGGCCCCCAACCTAGCGGCCTACCGGGGAAACGCCCGGTGCCCGCTATGGCCAGTCCAGCCCTGGGAACAACAGCTGCATGTGTTCTGGTTGTTCTCATTGTTCCTGTGCTAATATTTTGCCTCGAAAGTTGGCTTGTTTCTACGATGTGGTCTAATGGCGTCATTTTGGGAATTCCCTGTAGCCACTATAACGTGAAATTCTCGAAATAAATACTATGTCGGAGTGATTTACATTTCTCCCAGACTTGACAGTTAATAGGAATTTAATGGTCGTTATTAGCTAGAATTAAAGTCCGTACAGAAGTATTTTGTTACATGAACCCTCAGTTATAATTCTTATTAGACCTTCCTAGGAGTGACAGAATTTTGTGATCCAAAATATAAATTTGTATGTTCATTAATAATATTATGACAGCATGCCTGATGGCTGCCTTGTAGGAAAGCTTCCGCTCAATTCCAGTAGGCCGGAGTTGGTTATGATGACAAGTCAAGGATAAAAACTACCGGCCTGATGGAGTCACCGGCAAGGGTTATGTCTGATGCCATAGATCTGATCTGTTTGTTATGAAAAGTTATGACAATTCATTAGGCCTAGCTTATTTATGATGAAAACTGTTTGCTAAAGCCAATAGGCCTTTAACGGTGGATTGCTATCGGGTAGTGTTGAAGGCTGTAGACAGGTATTTTATTATAAGTAATCTCACAGGTTACTATAGTAGGCCGAGGTTTTGGTGATGGTCCCCCCTCTGATAAACACTATGGGTTCAAGATTTTCTCTGTGATTATCCATGGTATGCCTTATTGAGACCAGTTGTGAATTGCTTTGTGACTGCAGTTATGTACATATTCATAATTTTCTAACTGCATGCTTGATGCTTAGTCCAGAAGGAATGTAAAGCAGCTTGTTGTACCAATACTAATCATATGGTATGGTTAAGTGAAAAAGAAGCACACAGAGTAGTTATAAAAAATATGCATTTATTATTAGCAATCACTAACACAATGTATTATCTCCTACCCGGAGATATAAACACAATATACACAATACTTTGTGAATAGAATACGCAAGTAGCACAGAATACACAGTGGTCTCCAGAGGGAGACCAAACCATATACTAAAATAATGGAATGCGAACCACGACCTAAGTCGAGAATGGACCCAGAAGACGTAGCAGAGCTGGGGAACCAAGGAACCACCCAAGGTGAATATCTAGGAACCCCATGGAGGTCGTGTGCAGAGTGGGAACATGACCACATGCTCAATGTAAGTCAATACGTAAGTCGCGGTTGCAGTTTTAAAGAAGAAGGACCCTTACCAGCGGATCCCGAAGAAACCCCGTGGAAGATGGAAGGTTGGAGAGTCACCCCACCCGTGGTTACCCCAGGAACCAGGATACCTACACCAGGGAAGCCAGGTGCATAGGTGTGAAGTGATGTCGGAAACCGCCGTAGACCACCATGATGGACTTCGGAAAAGATGCCACTGGCGAAGAAGGTGAAAGTGTGCGGTGGAACCCAAAGGTGTATTCAAGATGGAAGGTACGTGCAAGCAGAGGAGACAGAGTGACCAGGAGGCACGAAAGACGAATCCCCACCTATGTTGCAGATGCAGGAGAGTTGATGGTGCCCTTGAAGTTGCAGTTGTGCAAAGCATGCGACGCAGAGGAGAGCCAGGAGCCAAGCACGAGCTGTTCCACATCTGATATCAAAAGCCAAGGGGTCAGTGTCCGGCAGGGACACCAATAAGCCTTGGCAACAGCAACCAACGTAGTTGAAGAAAAAGGTGCAGTGTTGGGACCAGCAAGGTCCAAGTGACTCACCACGAGCAGGTAAGTCAGAGTAGGCCCAGAGCAAGCAGGGGAGCCCAATGGAGCCAAAGAAGACCCACAAGAGGATCCACAGGTCGGAGGCACAGGAGTCACAAGAGGACCTCGAGCAGCTCACCAAAGGATGAAGGCCCACTATGCAAAGAATGCTGTTCAGGCAAAGATCTTGGCTGTAGGCTGGAGCTTCTTGGAGCCTGAAGTTCTCTGGAGGAGAGAGTCAACAAGCCTTGGCAACGGCAACTCAACCCAGTGTACAGGGCTTCTGTTCAAGTGGTTCCGACGAGGGATAATGGCCTCAAACTTGGTGAGAAGATAGTGCAGGCCTCAATGGAGTTGCAGAACTACCAACTGTGTTGCTGAGGCTTTCGGAGTCCACGGGAGCCCAGGATCAGAAGACCAGTCAACTTCATTGTGGTGCCTGCAGATGCAGGGGAGTGACTCCTTCACTCCAAGGAAGATTCCTTTGGGTATCTTGGATGTCAATAGGCCTTGCGGAGAACCTGTATAAAGCACAGGCACAGACGTTGCAGCAGATTTGTAGGATAACGAGACCGGGAGCAGCAGGAGTCTTCCCAGTTGCATTCTTAGTTCCCAATGCAAAGTCCAGCGAGGTCCCGAGTCCCCAGATGGTTGAAGTTGAAGTGGTATTTGATCTGAGTCTTGTCACATGATGACTCTAAGGACCCACCCAGAGGTAAGCCCTTAAGTACCCTAAGGAGTGGGTTTGAACGATTCAGGGGTCCCTCCCAGAGGAAGAGCTGGACAGTGGGGAGCCTATGACCTTTGTCCAGTTTTGCACCAGAGCGGGAGTCAACGGCTCCCTGAACTGGTTTGAACTGGAGTATGCAAGAAGGACACCGAATGTGCCCTTCAAGCAGTCTGAGTGGCACTGGCAAGCGCCCCCACCGTGTCTCAATACACTAAGTCCTGTCTGGGAGGTGGTCATGCCTCCCTGTGACAGGATACCTATTGTCCTGCCTCCCTCTGCTTGAGCTTGGCTCAGCAGCAGTAGGGCAGAATCGTGTCTGTTGTCGGCAGCAACCATAGTGTACTGTCCGGGTCTGGAATATTGGTACCATGAGCACTGTGGACCTCCCAAAGGAGCTTTACAAGGCTTGGAATCATACATCCTACACCGTTTGCAGTGTGGGGGGTTATTCGTCCAACATGTTTGATACCAAACACAACAGGGTTTGTTACAGCCAGGTTAGAGATGGTCATCACATAATGACGTATGACCACTCTATGTATCTTAATGGCTTATGCACTTACAACCTGTGAGAATGGACTCTGAAGGTTGTAGGGGTGTCCTACTCTTACAAGGGCACCCTAACACTTAGAACCGAGCACACTGCCTTCAGGAGTGATAGACCTGCCTTAGGGGTGACTTATAGGTTTTAAGTGCAGTGACCTCAGATATAAGAGAACTTATATCTGTCGTAAGTGGTGCTAGCACCAGCGTACACAGGCTGCAATGGCAGGCCTATCGTCACAATTTCAGTGGTCTCCCATGGGTGGCATAATGCATGCTTCAGCCCATCGGAGACCCCTGGTGTGCCTATGCCTTGGGTACCTTGGTACCATATATTAGGGACCTATCAGGGTACACCAGTAGCCAATCTGGAGTGTACCTAAATACTCACCGTGTACAATTTAGGGAAGAAGCACAGAGACTGGGGTCCTGATTAGCAGGATCCCAGTCAGACTAGTCAGAAAAACATAATGACACCAGCAAAAAGTGGGGGTGACCATGAAAACAGATCCGACTCTCCTACAGGCATCACACCCTTTCTACAAACTGAGGGCCTGAAAACGGTTTGTGAGGGTATTGTCTTGTCCAAAATGGACTATTCAAATGCTCTACTGGCTGGGATTCCCCAAACTCATCCTGCCCTCCCTAAACTGCCCACCCGTTAAAGGAGGATCCATGTTTAAGATTTTGCCTGCTTCCACCACAAGATTATTGTTCAGATTTTTCTCTGTCTCCCTGCGGCACTAATCAACATTTTAGAATGTTGAGCAGGCGGTTAGCCACAGGACAGATGAAGGAGATGGTTGAGGATATCCTCGGCTGCATTGCTGCCCGCTTCACTTCATCTCATTAAACCTTCCTACTCAATTTATTACTGTCCTGCCGTCCTTCATTCATCACAGAAGAACACTGGGGATGAACAATTTTGTGCCCCCATGTGGAGAGTTATGATGAGTGCATTTTTAGAGCCGAGTTGGGAAAATGCGTTTGAGTAGCTGCGGAGGCAGGGATAAAGGCAATTTAAGGTGGGTCCGTGGGTGAAGTGCGAAGGGGTAACTACAATCTTGGTGCCTATGGTGAAAAACAGAATCTCGATGGCTGATCCTTTATTAGAGGAAAGGAGGCAATGGGTATGTGCATTAGTGGAAGAAATCCCGACAGCCATTTTGTTCGCAGAAGGATTTGCCTGATCTTCTACAGTTATCCTCACTAATTCAGGCTTGCTTTTACCTAAGAGTTAAACTATTTCTCAATACAGCTAATAAACGTTTATGCAGAAGATACAAGAAAGATTATATACTTGCAAAATCCATCTCTTGAGGAAGCAGTAGACATAGCCAATTGCATACAGGAATCAAGAGAATCGGCAAGGTTCTTAAAAAGGAAAATGAGTGGCAGTTTGCGTCGTAAAAGGGAATCAGATCAACAAACTAAATACGCAGAAAAATACATTTTCGATTGGTTTTTGCTTTCGCTGCAGATCTATATTTCACATGGCTTCATTCAAACAATGTCCAGCCATTAGTAAACAATGTGCCAAATGTGGTGTCACTGCAGATTTTGTTAGAGTCTGTAAGAAGGACAACAAGTCAACTTTTAGAGTCAATGTGATTGCTGGTGGCAATTTAGATGACGATGGAGTGACCAGTAGTACGGATAATCAAGCCCTGCATGCACAGGTCCATGAGGATGATTTTCCTAAATCCTGTCATCCTATTGAGGGTTTTCGCATAGAGGATGAGTGGATATCCTTGTTGATGGACTCTGGATCCAAGATAACTATGATTTCAAGGAACACCACTATGGACCAAGATTATCAATACCTATTTGCTTCAAGGACACATTCCAGAAAACCTTGAATCTGGGCAGGCGGCAGACCACACAGACTTAAACAATTAACGCCCTATGTCTAACATCCCAACTCTAGCTAAGCTCCTAGAAAAATGTGTACACATCCAGCTGGGAAACCACATTGACCATTTTAACCTGCTCAACCAATACCAATCTGGCTTTCGCGCAGGGCGCAGTACTGAGTGGGCCATGACCCACGTAGTAGATGACGCACTAAAAATCCTAGATCAAAACGAAGCCTGTCTGCTAATCCTGCTTGATGTATCTTTGGCATTCGACACCGTCAAACATGACAATCTTCTGGACCTTCTGAAAAATAGAATGGGCCTATCAGGATCAGTTCTAAATTGGTTCACCTCTTTCCTCCAAAACAGATCCCAAAGATTCAAGGTCAATCAATCCTTATCTATGGCCATCCCAGTCACATTAGGAGTACCACACGGCTCATCCCTCTCACCTACACTTTTCAACCTCTTCATGGAACCACTCACCGAAATTCTCAGCTCCTCAAACTTCCAATATCACATGTACGCAGACGACACACAACTATACTTAAAAATCTCTTCTCAACTCAACTCTACAAAAAACCCAGATCCAGCTGGTGGAAAATTTACATGAAACTAAATAAACTCACGACTGAATTCCTCCTAATCGCTCCACCCACCCAACCAAACAACCATCATTAAAGAATGGCTTTAACAACTAACAGCGCTCAACTGCCAACCTCATATTATTGACTCAGCGAAATCGCTGGGATTAACACTCAACAGAATTCTAAACATGCAGAAACATATCAGTGCCGCAACAAAAGCAGAAAACATTCAAATGAACACCTTGAGAAAATAAAACCCTTCCTTCCCACAAGTGACTTCAAACTGGCAGTTCAAGCAATAGTTATCCCAGGACTAGACTATGGGAGTGCAAAGCTTTGCGGTCTTTCCAGATCGATAACGGCCCATCTAAGAGCCTCACTCAATTCAGCGGCCAGGCTCATCATGGGCTCAAAAAGGAATTATCACATTACCCCCGACCTCAGAGCTCTTAACTGGCTTCCATTCGAAGCAAGAATTCAACTAAAAATCGCCTGCATGACTCACAGAGCCCTACATCACAATACTCCGAGCTACTTGGCCCAGAAACTTGTGCTCTCTTGCGGCAACAGATCCTCTAGAAGTTCCAGCAATCTTCTTCTGAAACCTCAACGTTTTGCCAAAAAAAAACCATACACTCGTGCCTTCTCTGGAATCGCTTCCAGGACATGGAACCACTGAAACCAGATGGAATCCCTCTTCTACCTCTTTTCAGAAAGAAGTAAAGTCTCTACTCTTAAGGAAATTAACATGAACTATTTATCTAATTCCCACAATTGCTGTTTGTACATCAAGACTTAATTATGACCTGCAGTGTTCTTTTGTTTCTTATTTCTACCCCTGTAGAGCGCTCTGATACCCGCAAGGGTCTTGTTCGCGCTATATAAAACCTTCAAATAAAATAAAGAAATAAACAATTGATTGGAAATAAAATGCAGAAAGCTTTGTCATTTCCTCATATAACACCTCAGAGTTACCCTGGTACAAATATTAATCTTGAGGGCTATTTTCTAACCATAATTGTATTCACTGGATGATCTGTTACGGGGAAAGCTTATGTATCACATTCTGGTCCTGAATGGCATCATCAGGGTAGTTTGGGCATAACTGTAAAACCTGGGTGTGTGAAATGAGTGTTGGGAGCCGATGAGGTGAATACTCTCAGAAATATGTTTCCTAATTTGCTAAATATTTTTTAAAAATAGTTCACGTTTTTTTAAGATAAAATAGGGAAACTTCAGTATTTTCAACATGTCATTCGACTAAAAGATGACAACATTCCAATCAAAGATAAATTGTGAGGTGTACCAGTGGCTGTCAGGATAGGGTTGGACCTTTTGATTCAGCAAGTGTGCTCTGAAGGGGTCATTGAGCCCACCAAATCTTCATTATGGCTGTCATTAACTGCAGTTGCATGTAGAACAACGAATGACGCATGTGTATAGATCCTAGTAGTCCTAATAAATCTATTTGGAGTTGTGCCCATCCATTACCAAAATTGAGGAAATGATGGTCACATTGGCTGGAGTGAATATTTTTCTAAGGTAGATATGCGCTCAGCTCACCATCAAGTAGTTTTGGCGAAAGAGTCCATGCACCTCACAGACTTTGTCACTCCGTTTGGAAAATATCAAAACTGCATTTGGCCTAGCGTCAGTGGCTTCAATATTCCAGTGGGTTATCAATATTGTTTTGAAGGGTCTTCCAGGCATCTTAGTATTTCAGGATGAACATGCTAGTGTTTGGAGATAATGTTGAAGACCATTGGCTGAGATTGGCTGCAGTTCTCTATGCACTCAAGCTTAAAGAATTACAACTAAGGAAAGACAAATGTGTATTTGAGCACAAGAAGTAGAGTATCTAGGACATGTAGTATCAGGTAACGGTATTGCTCCAAGCCCTGGTTTGCTGAAAGCAATAGAAGAGGTACCCCTTCCCACAAATCGTGAACAACTACAAGCATTTTTAGAGATGTGTGAGTACTATGCTTAGGTCATTGAACATTTTGCAACAAAAGCTGAACCGCTACATCTACTAATTAGCAAGAATGTGAATTTTATGTGGATGGGGGATCAGGCCTTAGCATTCAACAAGTTAAAGACAGAATTAAGTATGGCACCACTGTTAAGCCCATTTGCCCCTCGTAAGGCTTTAAGTATCGCAGTTGATGCTAGTGGTGTGGGATTCGGTGTAATTCTATCTCAAGGGGACGGTGATTCAGAGCGAGTTAGAGCATTTGCATCACACAGTTTGAGTACTCAAGTACGCGCATACTCACTCATTGAACATGAAATGCTCTTCTGCACCTGGGCTGTTGAGCAGTTCAAGAGGTATGTTTATGGTATGAAACTTCTAATACGCAAAGGCCATAAACCTTTAGCTTCCAAACAGGACAAATGTGCATGCCTCTATCCTGTCAGTCAAAGTCTAAATTTTAGTATGGAATCAAAACACTTCTATTATGACTATAGAGAACTTGAACAGCCCCCTTAGCATAGTGGTGCTCATAGCGCTCGAAGAAATACCGTTCTCTAGTAAAAAGTGCTTCTGTTGAATAGATTCCTTCAATAAGAGTCCTAAAGTCACTCAGCTTAACTATTTTTCTATGGTCACCTCAGGAACTTGAGCCTGCCGTGCTGATTGTGATTTTTTATTCTGTTTGGATGCTTACTTATTCCTGCTGAACCTGCCAGGCCAATTGTTATATTTTATTCT
Organism: Triturus cristatus; assembly: GCF_964204655.1. NCBI lineage: Eukaryota > Metazoa > Chordata > Amphibia > Caudata > Salamandridae > Triturus > Triturus cristatus. The sequence goes on along the minus strand of NC_140594.1, from coordinate 26,402,851 downwards.
GAATTGCTGCTTATTTAATCCTGCTTGCACTTTTACCTTTTAGTTTCTTTTAAATTCTTGTTTTGCCAGTAAAAAGAACAACAGCTCAAGACAACATCAGAGAGTGCAGCATCTAGACACAATCAATCAAAATTACTCTCCCTGGTATGCTCCTGGTTCCCTCTCCCTTTTAGGTTTGACTTATCTGCTTTATATACAGCTTGAATTTTTTCCCTTTCATGTATGACTTCTCTATTTTATGTACAGCGCTCTGAAACCCTTAAGGTTCATGTTTGTGCTATATAAAACTGATTAAATATAAAAATGAATCCCACCAAAGCCACAGTCAGATGGATCAGACTAAGTGTGAAATTACGTGAGCATCATTTTGATGTTGAGTATGTCCCTGGTGGGAGAAACAGAAGAGAGGATTTTCTTTGACTTCTTCCACACGTTTGTGAAGAGATGGAATGGAATAGTGATGCAGGGTCGCCAGATGCTGATTGTTTGGTGGGCAGTGTATTTTGGAACAATGGTGACGGTGAGTGTGTGAGTGAAGTGTGTTGGAAGCAATACCTTGAAAAGGACAATGTATTAAGTAAAGTCATAGAGAACTCAATACGGAGATGCCCCAGAGAAGGAAGTCTTCCTGTAGGGCTACAATTGTACAATAAAGTTCCAACTGAGTTGAGTGTGGAAGATGATTTGCTTTTATGAAGGGATAAACAAGCTTCACCGAACTTGGTTAGGAATACTCTGCTTGATTTCAGACATCATGGTCATTTGGGGATGACTATTAATAAAATAAAACAGGCTGAGAGAAACTTTTTGGTGGCCAGGGGTGGACTGCAATGTTGAGGACTGATGCAAAACGTATGTGATTTGTACACAAAATGATAAGGGTCTCAAGTGCTATGCACTCCTCATGGGTGATATAGAAACACCTAAAGGGGTTTGGGAGAAATTGTCCATTGATTTTCTGGATCCATTCCAGCTCTGACCTGTAAAGCAATGGTTTGCTATTGTAATGATAGATAACCTATCTAAATGGTTAGAAGTCAAGTTTGAGTGAGAATCAAACTCCAAAGCTGTGGTCACCTTTCTTGCCAATCAATTTGCAAGAGAGAGGTAGAATTAGAACTGACAACTGACAATGGGGTGCAATTCACATCTACTAAAATTAGGAATTTTTTCAATGATGCTGGGATTTAACACAAGAGATGTAGCTTTTATCATCTTCAATCTAATGGTCAAGTAGAAAGAGCTAACAGGACTGTCACTGAGTGTGTCAGAGGAGCGATGATTGAGGCTGGTTGATGCTATTCGAGCCATGCTTTGTTCTTTTAGCAACAGCCCCCATTCGGTGACAGAGGTTTCACCTTGAAAACATTGAGAGGTAAGAGCTCTTATAATTATTTAAGACCTTCGTGGCTGAGAAATCTTAAGGGCATCATTTCCGCTGAAGAAATACTGCAGATGATAAGCCAGGCTCGTGCTAATATGGAGTTAAGCCATGGAAAAATGCTAAATTAGATATGATGATATGAAAAGAACCACACAAGTATGTTTCAAAAAAGGGGACTCGGTATGAGTCAAATTGCCAAAATCTAGAGTACTGAAAGGTAGAGTGAGATTCAGTTCTCCGTACTCAGTAGATTAAATTTGTGATGATTGCTGTGCAGTTAAGTTGAGTACTGGACAATGAAGATTTAAGAAACAAAAGCAACAAGAATGACCGACCAAGGTCCAGCTCAACCAATACACAAGTATTAGAGACAATCTGTCAAATAGGTGCAAAAACACTTCCTACATACGTCATTCAAAGATGTGAAACGAATCAAAACATAAGTCCAAAGATGGAAGGTGCACTCATTGTGTTTGGACACATTAAATCAAATAGTCCAAATGGTATAGTATTTCTCTTCTTTTTATTCTTAATATTCTTTTATTTTGATGATTCAGACACGAACAATGTACAGCCAACGCGTTCCGTTCCGTACAGGAACTTCATCAGGGCTCTTTCAAAGAGAGTAGAATATAGAAAAAATACTCCTAAGACGGTATGTGCTCCTTTATGACTCGTTGCGTCTCAAACAAAATTAGTAGGCCATAGGAAGATTATTTCATTTCTTGCGTGTTGTCATCCCATATATCAATTAATACATAATAGACCCTCATGCGATCCAAATGATGAGATGCATTGAAGATAGCAATATTCCTAAAGAACGTACAATATAAGCCTTGTATCCGGCGTTAGGTCTAAGCAGGGTAGCTGTCAAGTAACTTAACAGCTACCCTGCTTAGACCTAACGCTTTGAAACAGCCCTGATGAAGTTCCTGTACGGAACGAAACGCGTTGGCTGTACATTGTTCGTGTCTGAATCATCAAAATAAAAGAATATTAAGAATAAAAAGAAGAGAAATACTATACCATTTGAACTATTTGATTTAATGTGTCCAAACACAATGAGTGCACCTTCCATCTTTGGACTTATACTGGACAATGACGGAATGCTGCATGTGTGGCCACAGTGGGTGCTAGTGATGGCGGTGTCATTAGTGAGTGTTGCAGCAAGGCTTCAGAATTTCCTGAAAGCACCGCCAGCAAGCAGGGTGTTGTTTCTGCTTCAAACCCTGCTGCTGAGGATACTAGCAGTGGTTGCAGCAGACAGACAATCCGTCCCCCTGTTAAATCATGATCACATGTTGGAGAGAATTCTATCTGTTTATCAAATGCAAATTATTTCACTTCTTTGGGTGTCATAGTTGTTGGGATGACAGAATAATCTTAACTGATTGCAATATTCTTCTTATTTATGTTGTATTCTTTATTGTTGTTCTTTGTTTTTATTGTTATTGTTTATTTATATTGTGTTTGAAATTGTGAGGGGAAAGGTGTGCTGTGAATTCTTTCTCTATTTCTGAGCTGCTCTGGCCAACAATCGAAGGTGAGAAAGTTGATCGGACTGTTAGCCATGGGACAGGCGCAGAAGACGGGTGAAGATGCTTTCGGCTGCTTTTATCTTATTAAACCTTCCTATTCGCTTTATTTCGGTCATACCGTCCTTCAGTGTGTGCATCACAACACTTATCTAGTCTGACCAATCGCATTACTCCCTAAAAAATGAACTGTTGCAGCAGCACTTGCCAGTTGAGAATCTCAGACTCTCTGCTATTTCAAATCTCAGTCTTCAGAAAAAAAATGGACCATGAACCAATCATTTTCTGAATTTGCTCCCCAAATTTGGAAATCAATCTCCCTTGAAATTCAGACTCTAACTTCCTTATCAGTATTCAAACAACAACCACATGCCTAACCACACCACGGTACAAATGGGCATAGGGGTCCAACAGCTTGGGTATACAGGTTTCTGCATGATCCGACCTTCTTGAACACCAGACATTCAACAAGATGGCAGGCAATTGGACCAGACGTCCAACAAGATGGCAGGTGGTTGGACCAGATGTTCAACAAGATGGCGGGAGATTGGACCAGGTGGCCAACAAGATGGCAGGCGATTGGATCAGAAGTCTAACAAGATGGCAGGTTGTTGGACCATGGAGACTCCCTGGAATCTGAGAATGGTTGGAGACTCATTACCACCCCTCGCCCCAAAGACTAGGCATGGTCGGCGGTATATATCTGGCTGTGACTGTTGAAATAGCCAAGAATATTCTCCTTTTAATACCTGAGCAACTGCGATATGACCTCAGCTCTGACGACTTATGATGGAGACCACCTCTGCTTTTATGCTTTGTTGCATGTGTTATTGGTTGCTGCACTATGTAAAGTGCTCTGATGCTCTAGGACCTACCCTGAGCTATAAAATAAAATAAATATATAATAAAATAAGAGATCAGAGCCCTGATGATGTGCTCTGACTTCCTTAGGTTGAAGCCGAGTCGAGTTGTAAATACCCTACAGGTACAAATCCGGCAATTCCTCCTCTTCATCAGTCGTGTTCCTAAGGAGCTTGTATATTGCAGAATCTGTGGCATTCAATGTACCCCCTTTGATGTCAGTGTCACTCGCAAGCAGACACACAAACTTAGGTTAATACAGCATAAGAATCACTTATGCTTATAGCTGTTTTTTCACTTCTAAACTGTATGTACATGTCATGACTTAATGGTACTCATGTTATTCACTTCAACAAAGGAAATTCTGAGTGGCCCTACTGACATTCCATTTCATGCCAGTTGTCTGGTGGAGCACTGAGCCATCTTTTCAGAGCTTACAAAGTCCATGAAGCTTCTTGGAAAGTATGTTATTGACTCTGTGAGTAGTTCATATTTAGAAGTTGTGAGGATTCATGTTGAGGTTTGCCTGGTTCTGGACTAACACCCATGTCACCCTTTATTATTGCCTTTTATTGTGGTTTTAATATCTCTTTTCCTAAACCCACTTCTCGTATTCTCAGCCTATCCTCTTTTTTTTAATTGCTGGAAAGTCTAATAAATAATAGACATCAATGTTCTTCGAGGACCAGTGAGTGAATCATCTAACATTAATAAGCCGCATTCTAAATACCTACAGAATGTGTATTCATTGATCTATTTGTGCCACAGTTACTCGAGGAGCTGTGTTTGATGCATCTTTGCTTAAACCAAAAAAAGTAAAACAGTACTCACTGTGAAAGGACCTTAGGGTTGTGTCACAACACCACGTTATGTTGCACCTCGCACCCTTAATTCACGAAAAGCATGGTTGACACAAATCCTAGGTGATATCACAATTCACGTCACAAATGACCTCACTGATGACATCACACATCATATCCTCAAAGACACCCTTGATGACATCACTGATGACATCAGCCATGAACTAGCATGTTGTCCACCCGGTCACCTGCCTCTTTGCACCATACATTGAATAAATGTATATTATTCAAGGCACACGTGCCATCTGTACCCCACACAGCCAAAGGAGGGCTCATAATGTGGTGTCTCCTGTGCTGCGAACTGTAAGATCCTTTGGGATACCATGATGGGATCATGAGTGACATCACGTGTGGTACCATCCATGATGTCATGGGTGAGGCCACAATCACAGCCATGAAGGAGTTAAAGTCAAGTCATTTGTTTAGAAAGGTGGTTTTGTGATTCCCTGGAAAGACAATGTATCTGTTAACTTACTTATTGGCACTTATATATAGTGCTGAGAAGACCCAAAAGATAGCAGAGTGCTATACATAAGAGTGGTGATACAAGAGCATTTACAACATATGATCCAGTTATATGGGGTTTCAAAGAGTGCTAGAGGGTAACATTATGCAGTGATTGTGTGTGTCTCTGCCAGTCCAAAGGATCCAAAACAGGTAAAAACATCCCTGATCAACTGCTGTTGGAAGTCAGGACCATGTGTTGTTGATGTTAGTATTGTTGCTGTTGTCAGTACTATTGTTGTTGTTGGTGTTGTTGTTGTTGTTCTTCTTCTTAATATTATTATTACTGTTGCCATTATTGCTCTTCTTCTTATTGTTATTATTATCTCTATTGTTGTTATTGTTATTATTATTTGTCTTCTTCTCCTTCCTGTTAATATTGATATTATTAGTATTATTTTATTGTGGTTGTTGTTTTGATTGTTCTTTTACTTCTTGTTAATATTAATATTGTTGTTGTTCCTGTACTTCTTATTATTATTACTATTCTTATAATTATTATTATTGCTAATATTATTATTGTTGCTGGCATTAACCCCTTCAGTGCCCGCCCCTTTCCCCGCCCTGTGCCGGCCGTTGCATTAGCGGGCGGGGTCTATGACGAGCTGGACTCGTCATGGGCACAGCGCAACCGCGGCCCATGACGAGTCCAGCTCGTCATGGGCACTGAAGGGGTTAATGTAGTTGCTGTTGTTCTTATTGTTGTTGGTATTGTTATTGTTCGTCTTCTCCTTCTAGTTATATTTTTATTAGTATTAATTGTTATTGCACTTCTTCTTCATATTGTTGTTGCTTCTTCTTCTTTTTATTATTATTGTTGTTGTTATTGTTATTATTATTGGTCTTCTTCTCCTCCCTTTTATTATTGATATTATTAATTTTACTTTTATTGTGGTTGTTGTTTTCTTTATTCTTTTACTTCTTCTTCAAATTAATATTGTTGTTGTTATTACTATTGCTATTATTGTTGTTGCTCTTGTACATTTTCTTCTTATTGTTATTTTTCTTATTGTTGTTGTCTTCTTCTTATTATTATTACTATTGTTATAATTATTATCATTGCTAATAATATTATTGTTTTTGTTAATATTGTAGTTGCTGTTGTTTTCATTGTTGTTGTTATTATTATTGTTCTTCTTCTCCTTCTTGTTATTATTATTGCTATTATTTGTTATCACTATTGGTATTGTACTTCTTCCTCTTATTGTTGTTGTTAGGATAGTTGTTGTTCTTAGTGTTGTTGTTATTATTGTTCTTCTTCTTGTTGCTATTGTTATTGCTGTTATAATTTTTATTGTTCTTATTGTTGTTGTTTTTCTTCTTATTATTATCATTATTGCTGTTGTCGTTATTGTTCTTCTTCTTGTTATTATTATTATTGTTAGTGTTATTGTTATTATTATTGGTCTTCTTCTCCTTCCTGTTATTATTGATATTTTATTTTTATTTTTATTGCGGTTGTTGTTTTTCTTGTCCTTTTCCTTCTTCTTAATATTAATATTGTTGGTGTTGTTACTATTGCTATTATTGTTGTTGTTGTACTTCTTATTATTATTGTTATTTTCCTTAGTGTTGTTGTCTTCTTCTTTTTCTTGTTATTATTATAATTATTATTAATGATAATATTATTGTTTTGTTATTATTGTAGTTGCTGTTGTTCTTATTGTTGTTGTTATTATTATTGCTCTTGTTATTATTATTGCTATTATTTTCATTACTGTTGTCATTGTGCTTCTTCTTCTTCTTGTTATTATTGTTCCTCTTCTTGTTGCTGTTGTTATTGTTATTATGATTGTTCTTATTATTATTGTAGTTGCTGTTGTTCTTATTGTTGTTGTAACTATTATTGTTCTTCTCGTTGATACTGGATGTGGATGAGGCTGAATTCTTTGAATCATTGTCTCGTTCAGTGAATGGGGCACCTCCATGAGCTCTTAACATGTCAGTATGCTGTTTTCAACAACGCCAAATACATCACCTTAAAACAACTTCAGGGCGCTTTTAGGCCTTACTAAGGAACAGCTAGGGAGGAGTTGTGTACTATTAGTGTGGTTATACCACTACACCTTGGAGCCCGGCTCTCCGACGAGGGTAGTGTGTAGAGAGCGAGGGTAGGTAAGAAGTGGAGGTGGTTGTGGGGGGGGGTGGACAGGGTGACAGCAGTGTGCAGCCCCCGTCCGTCCATAAGACGCAGCTTCACGGTCCTTCTTTCTCACCACCGGGCATCAGGGGACTGGACACTATACTTGTGCAAAGAGCCACTATTGGGACCTACAGTGTGATTTAAAAGTACCTTATACAGACATACCCAGCGCCAAGAAGCCGCTGCCAGGGATGCTATTGACTTCAAATGTACAATATACAGATATACCCAGTGTCAAGAAGCCCTGCTGGGACTGACACAATGCTTTCACAGTACCATATACAGACATACCCAGCACAAGATGCCACATCTGGGACTGGCACTGGCATAAAAAGTACTATAAAAGACATACCCAGCTCCAAGAATCCACAGTTGGGGCAACACTAGTAAAAAGTACTATAAACAGACATACCGAGCACATGGAGCCGCTGCCGGGACTCACAGTGTGAATGAAAAGTGCATTATACTGACATACCCAGCACCAAGAACCCTGAGCTGGGACTTACAGTACCATATACTGACATACCCAGCACCAAGAACCCAGAGCTGGGACTTACAGTACCATATACTGACATACCCAGCACCAAGAACCCAGAGCTGGGACTTACAGTACCATATACTGACATACCCAGCACCAAGAACCCTGAGCTGGGACTTGCAGTGTGCTTTAAAAGTACCATATACTGACATACCCAGCACCAAGAAGCCACTGCTTGGACTGACACTAGCTTAAAAGTACTATATACAGACATACTAATTGTGCGTTTTAAACTGTTTTGTTTATTTAACTTTTAGTTGTGTTCTTATCTAATATTAAATTGTCTTGGGGCATTATTGGCTGGTCCTGCACTACTATCATTGTATTGAGGACATTTCTTCACTTTGCTTTGTTGGTCACGTGCCTCATTTTTTTTCACGCCGGTCTCCTCTCCTGGGTCCACCGCAGCTGTAGAGTGCTGATTGAGTGGAGGGAGTTTTTAGTAGACGGCTACTGTCGCCCGGAATACTCTCTTCCGCTGGAACATTTCACTCTGACATTTTTTGGAGGCACGGTCTAGTTCTCCTCTAGCTCGGCGACCGCAGCTTTAAAATCAGCTGATGGCGCCGATGCTATTCTGCCGATGAGCTTCTTGCCCTTATGACAGTGACAGTCAGATGGACATGGAGGTAAAAGCCAGGTTAAAATGTGGAAATCTCCTGGAAACCAGGGAGGGTGGCAGGACTAGGACCTCTGGGGTGCCTCCCCACGTAAGGGTTGAGTATGATGTTCCATCAGGCCTTAAAGTAGCGGCCTTGAACACGCGGTTGCTACAAAAAGATTGCTTAGAGGTCTTTTCCCTCCTCCAGGTGGGAGATATAGACATTCTAGCTGTCTCCGAAAGCTGGTTGGGGGATTCGTCTACCCCTGATGTCATCGCAGCTCTCCCGGGGGACTTTGATGTCCTTTGGCACAATAGACAGGAAAAAACGAGAGGGGGAGGTGTAGCCGTTTAAGTTAAACGAGGCTTTTTAGGAAATCATTAGCGACCTCTGTTCCCGGTACCAATGCCTTCTAGTGGTTGAAGACTTTAATTACCAGTGGGATGTACTTCCAAGGGAGCTTTCGGCCAGTCAATTTGATGGTGCAATGAGCTCGATGGGACTCTCCCAGCTGGTGGACACCCCCACCCATGTCAAAGGTCATATTTTGGACCTGGTCTGGACCTCTGTGCCACAGACGACTCTCACCGACATTAGCCCTTGCGCCTGGTCAGATCACTTTTTAATTAGCTGCTGGGTTCCGCTGGCTTGCCAACTGCTTCGTCCCCCTCCCAAGTGAAGAATGGTGCACAGTTGGAATAAGATCGGGGCAGACAACCTAATTGGTGCTTTGTCCAATAGCTCCCCAAATAAAGCCTCAAACGATAACCTTGATCAGGAGTGTGAAGCGCTAATGGGAAATCTAAGCAGAGCTATAGATCAGGTGGCACCGGCCTGGATGAAAAGAATAAGAGATAAGGGTAGGGTGCCCCCTGGTTTAATGAAGATCTGCAAAAGAGGAAACAAACCCTTCATCAAGCTGAAAGATCATGGCGCAAACTATACCATCCAGGCGCACTTGCAAACTATAAAGTCCTGTTAACATTATATAAAAAAGCCATAATAGCCAGGAAGGGTGCATACTATGAGGCCAGAATAACGGAGGTCGCCAATAAACAGAAGGAAACTTTTAGAATTCTCAAGGAGCCTAGCCAGAAGTCAGAACAAAAATTGGCAGCTGAGGCAACGGACTGCAATACATTTCAGGACTTCTTTCTCCAGAAAGTCAGGGACATTCTCATTGAGATAGACAACAGCCCATTGTATCAGGTGGACCCGGACGAGACTCAAATTCTCTGTAATCCAGATGCGAGGCTCACCATTTTTCCTAACTAAAACTTAGCCCGTATATCATGTCTGATGAATGGGATCAAATCAGGCTCCCCGCTGACCCCTGCCCACCAAGAATTTTTAGTATGGCCCTTCCCGGGCTAGAAAGTAAGATTATTTTGCTACACAATCACTCCTTGGAGACAGGGTAACTTCCCATTAGCATGAAGGAAGCCAGAATCACCCCTCTATTGCAGAAGCCAGGGGCGGATGTGGCCAACCTTAAAAACTATAGGCCCATTTCCCAGCTTCTCTTTCTAGCAAAGGTTATGGAGCAACATGTCCTTACAATATTGTCATCTTTTATAGAGGAACATAATCTACTCCAAGTGAGGCAGGCCGGCTTCAGGGCTCATCACAGCACTGGGCTTGTGATGGTGGCCGTGCTTGATGAGCTCAGAATTAGAGCTGTTAATAAAGACGCAAGCGTCCTGATTTTGTTAGATCTGTCAGCGGCGTTCGACACGGTCAACCATGCACAACTCTTGCTGAGAATTGCTAATCTGGGTATCGGGGGGCTGGCTCACCAGTGGATTGAGTCCTTTCTGTCAGGAAGGTCCCAAAGGATCCAATTGGGTGACAAAATATCAAACAGGGGTGATCTCACCTGTGGAGTCCCTCAGGGCTTAGCTCTGTCTCCTCTTCTTTTTAACGTGTATCTGCAACCATTAGTGGCAGACATTAGCCGCTATGGACTGTCAAGTATTTAATTATGCAGATGATACCCAACTTATTCTGCAGATTAATAACTCTCCGCAAGCTCAGTTTGCGCCCAGAACATCCTCAGGTACACTGTGAATTGGATGACAACCAACTCATTAAAAGTTAATCCGGACAAGACTGAGATCCTTGTAATCTCTCCTACGGGGAACCCCTGGAACTACCTCTTTTGGCCGCAGGAGCTTGGCATTGCCCGTAGGCCAGCGCCTGTCATTAAAAGCCTGGGCATTAAGATCGATGCCAACCTTTCCTTGACCAATCAAGAGTCCTCGGTGGTTGGCACCTGCCTGGGTCTAATGTGACAGTTGCGGAAGCAGGCCCTCCTGCTATCACCTACCACTCTAAAAATGATCGTATCTGCTACGATCGTATCCTGATTGGACTATGGTAATGCTTTGTATATTGGCCTCCCTGAGAAACTAATCAGCAAGAGGCAGGTAATCATGAACGATGCAGCTAGGTTGATTTTTAGGCTGTCAAGATGGGCTCATGCCACCCCTTTGCTGCATAGGCTACATTGGCTCCCTGTGAAACAGAGAGCCAAGTTTAAGGGCCTCTGCATTGCTCATAAAGCCATTTTTGTCCAGGCGCCGTGTTATATTAAGGAGCGTCTGATGAATTATGCTCCGGAACACACATTGTGATCATCCACGGCAGGACTTCTGGCCCTCCCAAGAGCCAAATTGGCATCGAAAGATGGCAGAGCATTCTCTGGTCTAATTCCCCAAATTTGGAATGAAGTACAGGATATCCTTCGGAAGGATTCTGCCCTCCTCTCCTTTAGGAAAAGTCTTAAGACTTATTTGTTTAGGGAAGCCCTGGCTACAGTATAATACACTGGCCTGTGTGTTTCGGGGATTTCAGTGGCTACCGGAGCTTTCTCTACATGCGCTAAGAGACCTGCAGGTGATTACGTGCTATATAAGCTACAATTCATATAACATAACTTAACATACAGAGTGCCAAGAGGCCACTGCAGGGCCTTACATTGCAAACAACATTTACAGACAAACCCAGCGCCGAGTATCTGCTGCTGGGACTGACACTACACTTGAAAAGTATCCTATACAGACATACCCAGCGTTAAGAAGCCGCTGCTGGGATGACACTATCCTTAAAAATGACTATATACAGACATGCCCAGCACCAAGAAGAAGCTGCTGGGATTGACACTATACTTTACCTCACCTAGAAGCTGAGGCTCCCCTCGGACCAGGAACACCTCAAAGAGGGCTCCCCTCACGGCAGGTAGACTTCAAAGAAAATTCCTCCTCACTATGGGTGCATGTCAAAGAAGACCCCTTCCCTGCAGGTGTGCCTCAAAGAAGACCTCCGCACTTCAGGGGCACCTCAAAGAGGGTTTCCTCACTGCAGGGGCACGTCAAAGAGGGCTCCTTCACTGCAGGTGCACCTAAAAAGAGGGCTCCCCTCACTTCAGGTCCACCTCAAATAGGGCTCTCCTCACTACAGGTGCATCTCAAATAGGTCTTTCTCACTGCAGGTGCACCTCAAAGATGACCACTCACTGCAGGTGCACCTCAAAGAGGGTTTCCTCACTGCAGGGGCATGTCAAAGAGGGCTCCATCTCTGCGGGTGCACACCAAAGAGTATTCCCTCACTGCAGGTGCACTTCAAGTAGAACTCCCCTCATTGCAGGTGCACCTCAAAGAGGGCTCCCCTCACTGCAGGTGAACCTGAAAGATGGTTCCTTCACTGCAGGTACATCTCAAAGAGGGCCCCCTCACTGCAGTTACACCTCAAAGAAGGCACATTCACTGCAGGTGGACCTCAAAGAGGGCTCCTTCACTACAGGTGCATCTCAAATAAGACCCCTTCTCTGCAGATGTGCCTCAAAGAAGACCTCCACACTTCAGGGCCGCCTCAAAGAACGTTCCCTTACTGCAGGTGCACCTCAAAGAGAACTTCTCTCACTGCAGGTGCACCTCAAAGAGGATTCCCCTCCCTGCAGGTGCATCTTAAAGAGGGCTCCTTCACTGAAGGTACACCTCAAAGAGGGATCCTTCACTTCAGGTGCACCTCAAAGAGGATTCCCATCACTGCAGGTGCACATTAAAGAGGGCTCCCCCCACTGCAGGTGCATCTCAAAGAGGGCTCCGCCCCACTGCAGGTAGATCTCAAAGATGACCACTCACTGCAGGTGCACCTCAAAGAAGGCTCCTTCACTGCAGGTGCACCTTAAAAAGGGTTACCCTCACTGCAGGTGCACCTCAAGAGGGCTCCCTCACTGCAAGTGCACCTCAAAGATGACCACTCACTGCAGGTGCACCTCAAAGATGACCACTCACTGCAGGTGCACCTCACGGAGGGCTCCTTCACTGTGGGTGCACCTCAAAGAGGGTTACCCCCATTGCAAGTGCACCTCAAAGAGAGCTCCTTCACTGCAGGAGCACCTCAAAGATGATCCCTCACTGCAGGTGCACCTCAAAGAGGGCCCCTTCACTGCAGGTGCACCTCATAGAGAGCTCCTTCACTGCAGGAGCACCTCAAAGATGACCACTCACTGCAGGCACCCCTCAAAGAGGACGACCCTCATTGCACGTCCACCTCAAAGAGGACCCCCTCACAGTGACAGCACATAAAAAAAGGACCCCCCCTCACTGTAGGTACACCTGAAAGGGGACCGCCTCATTGCAGGTGCACCTGAAAGAGGGCTCCTTCAATGCAGGTGCACCTGAAAGAGGGCTTCCCTCACTACAGATGCACCTCAAAGAAGACTCCTTCACTGCAGGAGAACCTCAAACACGACTCCCCTCACTGCAGGTGCATCTCAAAGAGGACTCCCCTCACTGCAGATGCACCTCAAAGAAGGCTCATTCACTGCAGGTGCACCTCAAAGAGGGCTCCCCTCACTGCAAGTGCATCTCAAAGAAGGCTCCTTCACTGCAGGTGCACCTCAAAGAGGGCTCCCCTCACTGCAGGTGCACCTCAAAGAGGGCTCCCCTCACTGCAGGCACATCTCAAAGAGGGCTCCCCCCACGGCAGGTGCACCTCAAAGAGGGTTCCTTAACTGCAGGTGCATCTCTAGGAGGGCTCGTCTCACTGCAGGTGCACCTCAAAGAGGGCTCATTCACTGCAGGTGCACTTCAAAGAGGGCTTCTTCAATGCAGTTGCACCTCATAGAGGATCATTCACTGCAGTTGCACCTCAAAGAGGGCTTCTTCACTGCAGGTGCACCTCAAGGAGGGCTCCCACACTGCAAGTGGACCTCAAAGAGGGCTCCTTCACTGCAGCTGCACTTCAAAGAGGGCTCCCTTACTGTAGGTGCACCTCAAAGAGGGCTCCCTCACTGTTGGTGCACCTCAAATAGGACCCCTCACTGCAGGGGAACCTCAAAGAGGGCTCCTTCACTGCTGGTGTACCTCAAGAGGGCTCCCTCACTGCTGGGGCACCTCAAGAGGGCTCCTTCACTGCAGGAGCACTTGAAACACGACTCCCCTCACTGCAGGTGCAACTCAAAGAGGGCTCCCCCCACTGCAGGAGCATCTCAAAGAGGGCTCCATCACTGCAGATGCACCTCAATGAGGACTCCCTCACTGAAGGTGCACCTCCAGAGGGCTCACACACTGCTGGAGCACCTCAACGAGGGCTCCATCACTCAGGTGCACCCAAAATGTGAACCTCCTCATGGCAGGTGAACTACAGAAGACCTGTCTGATGATGCTGCTCTCCAAAGAGGACCGCTCACTGCAGGTAGACCGCAAAGAGAATTCCCCCTCAGTATAGCTGCATTTCAAAGAAGGTCCCTTCCCTGCAGGTGCGCCTCAAAGAAGGCCTCGTACTGCAGGTGTGCCTCAGAGGGGACCTCCTCCCGGCAGGTACACCTGAAAGAGGAGCCCACTCAATGCAGTAACACCTTAAACATAACTCCCCTCACTGCAGGTACCTGTGTGTGCTATGTATTACAATATTCAGGATACGTTGTCACAAGCTTCGATGAAAAGAATGTATCCTCCGTCTCAATTTAGGCAATGTCGCTCTTAGAGGAGATTCTTCTAGTCTACTGTGAGAAAGTAAAAACTAAGAAAGGGCTAAATTCTAATGGAAAAGACTTTGGTCCTCATCCAGGGTTTTACAGACAGGTCACTTTGTCACAAGCAGGGTGGATATCCCGCCCACGTTATTACAAGTGCCACAGGAAAGAATGCACTTTTAGTGAGGCAGATGGATATACGTAACCGTAAATATGGCCCTTGGAGCTGGTCGGTGGATAGTTCCTCGAAGATCTTTCCAAAATGCTGTGCCTAGTTCACATTGATGGGCATAGACATTCACCCTCGTCTGGGACCTGAAATGAGTTATTCTGCAAACAATGATGGTAGAACAGCGAAGAAAGAGCGAATACTTTGCTGCCGCTGTGACTTGTGCTATCGATGTCCTTATAACAACCAGCAAACTCCACCATAAGGCCTCTTTAAACATCTACATATGAGAAATTACTTCTATCCACTGACTATGGTTAATAGCAACATCAAGAAAATCTATACCCAGCCCTTCACGAACCAGGCCGGATTTACAGTTGTCTCACGCGAGGGTGAACTCTCTTAGACGGACCATGTGGACTGGCAGGCACTTTCTGGGTGAGCACTTTCACATTCCCCAGGTCGCTAGACTTTTATGAGGCATTGAGCACTTTCTATCTAGCAGATTTACAGGAATCTCCCACATCTAAGACACACTTTAAATTAATGTCCTTAAACAGGTTAAAGTCCTGTCTTTTGTCAGGGGTTTGGATGCACTGAACAGAAAACAAATCAGATTTCATTTTGGACAGCTTCCCAGAAAAGAAATTGGCTTATTACTTACCTGCATCACGTCCAACCAGGCTAACCATGACTTCATGCGTGTCCACTTTTGATGCTCTCCCTCACTGGAGTTCAGACATGCATGACTGTCACACAAAGGGGTGTATTTATGACCTTTGTGGCGCCGGGCAGCGGTTCTGAGTCACAGGGAAAGGGCAGGAATGCGATGTATGTATCCATTATACTCCTTCACTGCAGGTGCACCTCTAGGAGGACTCCCCTCACTGCAGGTGCACCTCTAGGAGGGCTCCCCTCACTGCAGGTGCACCTCAAAGAGGACTCTCCTCACTGCATGTGCACCTCTAGGAGGGCTCCCCTCACTGCAGGTGCACCTCAAAGAGGGCTTCTTCACTGCAGGTGCACATCAAAGAGGGCTCCTTCACTGCAGGTGCATCTCAAAGAGGACTCTCCTCACTGCAGGTGCACCTCTCGGAGGGCTCCCCTCACTGCAGGTGCACCTCAAAGAGGACTCCCCTCACTTCAGGTGCATCTCAAGGAGGGCTTCTTCACTGCAGGTGAACCTCAAAGAGGGCTCCTTCACTGCAGGTGCACCTCAAAGAGGGCTCCTTCACTGCAGGTGCATCTCAAAGAGGACTCTCCTCACTGCAGGTGCACCTCTAGGAGGGCTCCTCTCACTGCAGGTGCACCTCAAAGAGGACCACTCACTGCAGGTGCACCTCTAGGAGGGCTCCCCTCACTGCGGGTGCACCTCAAAGAGGACTCTCCTCACTGCCGGTGCACCTCTAGGAGGGCCCCACTCACTGCAGGTGCACCTCAAAGATGACCACTCACTGCAGGTGCACCTCTAGGAGGGCTCCCCTCACTGCAGGTGCATCTCAAAGAGGACTCTCCTCACTGCAGGTGCACCTCAAAGAGGGCTCCGTCACTGCAGGTGCACCTCAAAGAGGACTCCCTCACTGCAGGTGCATCTCAAAGAGGGCTCCTTCACTGCAGGTGCACCTCAAAGAGGACTTCTTCACTTCAGGTGCACCTCAAAAGGGCTACTTCACTGCAGGTGCACCTCAAAGAGGACTCCCCTCACTTCAGGTGCATCTCAAGGAGGGCTTCTTCACTGCAGGTGCACCTCAAAGAGGACTCTCCTCACTTCAGGTGCAGCTCAAGGAGGGCGTTTTCACTGCAGGTGAACCTCAAAGAGGGCTCCTTCACTGCAGGTGCACCTCAAAGAGGACTCCCCTCACTGTAGGTGTGACTCAAAGAGGGCTCCTTCACTGCAGGTGCACTTCAAAGAGGCTCATTCACTGCAGGTGCAGCACAAAGATGACCACTCACTGCAGGTGCATCTCAAAGAGGGCTTCTTCACTGCAGGTGAACCTCAAAGAGGACTTCTTCACTGCAGGTGAACCTCAAAGAGGACTTCTTCACTGCAGGTGCATCTCAAGGAGGGCTCCCCTCACTGCAGGTGCATCTCAAGGAGGGCTTCATCACTGCAGGCGAACCACAAAGAGGACTTCTTCACTGCAGGTGCACCTCAAAGAGCGCTCCTTCACTGCAGGCGCACCTCAAAGAGGACTCCCCTCACTGCAGGTGCGACTCAAAGACGGCTCCTTCACTGCAGGTGCACCTCAAAGATGACCACTCACTGCAGGTGCACCTCAAAGATGACAACTCACTGCAGGTGCACCTCAAAGAGGGCTCCCTCACTGCAGGTACACCTCAAATAGGGCTCCCCTCACTGCAGGTGCACCTCAAGGAGGGCTTCTTCACTGCAGGTGCACCTCAAAGAGGACTCCCCTCACTGCAGGTGCACCTCATAGAAGGCTACTTCACTGCAGTGAACCTCAAAAGGGCTTCCTCACTGTAGGTGCACTTCATTGAGAATTCCCCTCACTGCAGGTGCACCTCAAAAAGGGCTGTTGGAAAGGCGTTTGCCGGAGAGGGGTTCGATACACGTCTTGCCCACCCCTTTGATCCACCTCTCCCAAGTAGGCCGAACCAGGCGCGCACACCCTGAGCTTACACTACGAACAGAGGGACACCACACGTATTTCTTCGTAGGACGATAGGTACTTTTATCGAAGGTTTCAAGGGATCTTTATGATCCAAGTTGCAAGTAGTACATCAGTGGCACAAGAGACTACAAATCGGTGGTAGGGGAATGGGGGTAGCGGGACAGTCTTTGAATGTAGGGTCTCTGCAAAGTACCCTGCGGACAGCTCACAATCCTCGAGCTGGAGGGTGTTGTTTCTCTTGGCGATCTCTTGCCAATTCTTCCTCGAGGGGAGAGCCGCGAGTCACTCAGCAGGCACAGGTAGTTCGGAGTTCGGGAGCCGCGACCTCGTCAGCAGGGCTCAGGTGGTTCGATGGTCGGAGGCCGCGAGTCACTCAGCAGGCACAGGTGGTTCGGAGTTCGGAAGCCGCGACCGCGTCAGCAGGGCTCAGATGGTTCAAGGGCTGGAGGCCGCGAGTCACTCAGCAGGCCCAGGTGGTTCGGTGTTCGGGAGCCGCGACAGCGTCAGCAGGGCTCCGATGGTTCCAGGTCTTCTCTGCCATTCGTCCCTCCGGCACCCCCTATTATACTCCCCCTGCCCTTTGAAGTCCGGAGTCCTCGCAGAGAGGGGCCTTTGGTGATTGAGGGGGTTCGGCGGGATTTCCTGCCGCTCGTTCCTTTGGTCTTTTCAGGTGGGTCTGGGAGGGACCCCAGACGCTCGGCAGGCGAGGCGCCTGCGCCACAGGGGCCTGGTGGCCGATCGAGCCCTCCCGGGGGAAGGCGATCCGAGGTGTGACTGGGCTGGCGCCCCTTGGTCTGGCTCGGGGGGTTCCCGCTCCCTTGGTCGGACAGGCGTGGTAGGGTGTCGAGTCTGGCGGGGGCTCTGGCCGGCCCTCGGGTCTGTGTGGCTGGGGCGGCCGGAGTCGGAGATGCCGTGTCTTGGGGTGGTTGCAGGTTGGCTGGATGATCGGGAGGACCTACGCCGTGAGGCCGGTCTCACACGCGTCCCCCCCCAGCTGAAAGGCGGGGAGAACTACCCATCCACTGGGGGGTTCTCCTCGCCGAAGCGGAAGAATCGGGACAGGCCGTCGGCGTTGGCATGATCCGCCCCGGGGCGATGCTCGACAGTGAAGTCCATCCCTTGGAGGGAGATTGACCATCGTAATAGCTTGGGGTTCTCTCCCCTCATCTGCATCAGCCACCGCAAGGGCCGGTGGTCCGTCTGCACTCGGAAGTGGGTTCCGAACAAGTAGGGCCGTAGTTTCTTGAGGGCCCAGACTACGGCGAAGGTCTCTCGTTCTATGGTACTCCAACGCTGTTCTCGAGGCAGCAGCCTTCGGCTGATGAAGGCTATCGGCTGATCTATGCCCTTGTCGTTGTACTGCGAGAGGACGGCCCCGATGCCGTGTTTGGATGCGTCGGTCTGGACCACAAACTCTTGGGAGTAGTCGGGGGCCTTGAGTACTGGGGCGGTGCCTATGGCGGTTTTCAAGGCGTCGAACGCTTGCTGGCACGGGGGGGTCCACTGTACCTTCTTCGGGAGCTTTTTGGAGGTCAACTCCGTGAGGGGCCCTGCGAGGCTACCATAGTTTTTAATGAACCTCCGGTAGTATCCTGTGAGGCCCAGGAAGGCCCGGACTTCCGTCTGAGTGGTGGGGGGCTCCCAGGACTTGATGGCGTCGATCTTTGGTTGGAGGGGGGCGACCTGCCCGCTGCCCACCCGATGCCCCAGGTAGACCACGGAGCCTTGCCCGAGCTGACATTTGCTGGCCTTCACGGTTAGGCCGGCTTGGCGCAGGGCCAGTAGTACTTGCCGGAGGTGCTGGAGATGCTCGTGCCATTGAGAGCTGAATACGGCTATGTCGTCAAGGTACGCTGCGCTGAACTCCTCGAGTCCGGCCAAGACCTTGTTTACCAACCGCTGGAAGGTGGCCGGGGCATTCTTCATCCCGAACGGCATGACCCTGAAGCGGTAGTGTCCATCGGGTGTGGAGAAGGCGGAGCGTTCCTTTGCTCCCTCCGTGAGCGCAATCTGCCAGTAACCGCAGGTCAGGTCGAAGGTGCTGAGGAAACGAGCGGCCCCAAGGCGGTCGATGAGCTCGTCGGCGCGGGGGATAGGATGAGCGTCCGCTCGGGTGACCGCATTGAGCCCCCGGTAGTCCACACAGAATCTTAGTTCGGGGGCGACCCCAGGGGCGGCTGCTTTCGGGACCAGGACTACCGGGCTGGCCCAGGGGCTATCGGAGGGTTCGATCACTCCAAGGGTCAACATCTTCTGTACTTCGGTCTTGATGCAGGTGCGGACCCGGTCAGGCACCCGGTAGGCTCGGTGTCTCACAGGTGGGCTGTCGCCGGTGTCCACGTCGTGGACACACCAGTCGGTGACCCTTGGGATTAGGGAGAAGAGGTCTGCGAATTGTCTGAGCAGCTGGCGACAGTCGTCGGACTGTTGGGGGGTGAGGGTGGTCGACAGTTTCACTCCCTCCACGGAACCATCTATTTCTTTAGCGCACAGGGGGTCGGGCAGGGGTTCAGTGTCTTCTTCCGCCCCATCGTCGGTGGCCAGGAGCAAACTCAACTCCGATCTCACAAAGTGGGGCTTGAGACGGTTCACGTGGAGAACCCGGAGGGGGTTCCGCGGGGACTGCACATCGGCCAGGTACGTGACCTGACTCTTCCGCTCGATCACCTTGAAGGGGCCAGTCCATTTGTCTTGTAGGGCGCAGGGTTTCACCGGGGCCATGACCCAAACCTGCTGGCCCGGCTGGAACTCGACCAGAGTTGCGTTCTGGTCATACCAGCGCTTCATTTCTTCTTGACTGGCCTCGAGGTTAGCTTCTGCGAGTTCTCTGAACTTCCGGGTCTGGTTGCGGAGCGCCAGGATGTAGCGGAACACATCAGGGGGGGTCCCCCGGGGGCTTGTCTCCCAGCCCTCCTTGACCAGGCTCAGGGGCCCCCAGACGGGGTGTCCGTATAGTAGTTCGAACGGGCTGAACCCCAGGGACTTTTGGGGAACTTCCCGGTACGCGAACAGGAGGCAAGGGAGGAGGACATCCCATCTTCGGCGCAGGGGCTCCTCGAGGCCCAGGATCATCCCCTTCAGGGTTCTGTTAAAGCATTCCACCAGGCCGTTGCCCTGGGGGTGGTAGGGGGTTGTGAACTTATATGTTACTCCGCACTGCTGCCACAGGGACTTCATGTAGCGGGATATGAAGTTAGTGCCGCGATCACTCACAACCTCGCGAGGGAATCCTACACGGGAGAAGATCCCCATGAGAGCCCGGCCCACCACTGGGGCCGTCACGGTGCGGAGGGGAATGGCCTCGGGGTAGCGGGTGGCATGGTCCACCAGGACGAGGATAAATCTGTGGCCCTGGGCGGTCTTCGGATCCAGGGGTCCCACGATGTCGATGCCAACCCGCTCAAACGGGGTACTCACAACGGGAAAGGGTTGTAATGGAGCCATGCGCTTTCCGCCACTTTTCCCACTGCCCTGGCACGTGAGGCAGGATTTACAGTGGGCCTCTACATTCGCTCGCATCTTGGGCCAATAGAAGTGGGTAACTAATCGCTGATATGTTTTGTCTTGGCCTAAGTGCCCTGCCAAGGGTACATCGTGGGCCAGGCCCAGGAGGAGGCTTCGGAAGCGCAGGGGTACTACCAGTACTCGGGCTGTGCCTAGCTCGGCTGACTTTTGTTCGCTGTATAGGAGGCCATTGTCCCAATATACCCAGTGGGTTCCGGACCGGTCACCGGCGGTCTGGGCTTCGGCTTGTTGTCGGAGTCCCACGAGGGAAGGGCAGGTGGCCTGTTCTTGGCAGAACTCCTCACGGGAGGGACCTCCCTCACAGCGCCACTGGGCCATCTCGGGCAGTTCTCCGAGCTCAGTCAGTGCCTCAGGGGCAGAAGGTTCCGACCCCTCGCCCGGGTTAGTGTCTTCTTCTCCTTCCGGAGGAGGGTTGTCCGTTTCTGGTAGGGTGTCCCGTTTCTCGGGGACAGTGTTCAGTGGGAGGGCCTCAACGCCCTCGGAGAGAGGCACTCGCGCGGTCATGGAGCGCGTGGTGGCGCAGACCCATTCGGGTAGGCCCATCATCTCGAGATGGGCTCTTCGTTCTACTTGCCCCCACGGGGAACTCTCAAGGTCGTTGCCCAGGAGGCAGTCTACGGGCTGTGATGTTCGGACGGCTACCTTCAATTCTCCGGAGACTACTCCCCACTCGAAAGGCACCAGAGCCATCTGGCAGAGGCTCTCGGAATTGTCGGAGGATATGACCGGACAGAGGGCATCGGGTAGGATCTGGTCTTCAGAGATTAGGTTGCGGTGGACCGCGGTGACACTTGCCCGGGTATCGCGAAGGCCCTCGACTCGGTGGCCGTTGATGGTCACCTGCTGTCGGTACTTCTTCGTGTTGGCGGGCAAGGGTGTTCCGGGGACCATTTCTCGATCCCCAAGGGAGACCAGGGCCATGGCAGCTGGTTCCCACTCTTCGGAGTCCTCTATCTCTTCCCCTAGGGCCACGAAGGCCATCTGCCGGGCCGGAGGGTTGGTCGTTGCGGGTCGTTGATACAGGGGACACTGGGGGTCATTGGCGTAGTGTCCGGGCTGTTGGCAGCGGAAGCAGGTGGTCCTGGTTCGTGGCCCTAGCCGCCCCGGGGCTCCGGTGCTGGCTGGGGACGGGGCTGGACCTGCCGCCGGTGGGCTGCTGGGAGGGCTGTGCGGAGGCCCCCCTTGGAAGTCTCTCGGTCGGCCTTGGTTTCCCCCGCCCCTTTGGCGGGGTGGTCCTTGACTGTGGCGACCGTAGTCCCCCACGGGGCCTCGGGTGGCCCGGGTGTTCACCCAACGGTCAGCCTCGGCGGCCAGTTTTCGAGGGTCGGTGAGTTTACTGTCCAGGAGATGTTGGCGCAGTTCTACAAAGCAATTGGCCGCTAAATGTTCCCAGGCTATCAGATCAAACAGTTCTTCGAAGGTGGAGACCTTGCTGCCCTTGACCCACCCATCCAAGGCCCGGCTGTAAAAGTTCACGTATTCTACCCATGTAGTGCCCGGTATCTTTTTGCAATCTCGTAACCGTTGCCGGTACATTTCGGGGGTGAGTCCATATCGGCCCACGAGGGCTTCTTTCATGTGGCTGTAGGAGTTCATGACCGTGGAGGGCAGATCCAGCAGGGTATCTCTTCCTTCGCTTAAAAACCGGCCCCATAGCCCAGCCCCCCAATCCTTCTGCGGGACTCGGTGGGAGGTCATGGCGACTTCGTAGGCCTTAAACCACTGCTGGATATCGTCGTTCTTGTAATACTCCTTTACCACATCCTTGGGGATGTGGACCTTGGCTTCTACGGTGGGAGCGGATGGTAGATTCCCGGAGGGTCGTGACTCTTCACTTTTAGCCCTCAACTCAATCTCTTTTAGGCTGCGTTCATGTTCCAGCTGGAGTTTCTTTTCTTCGTGCTCTCTTTGGCGTCTCTTTTCCTCGAGTTCCCCTTGTAGCCGTAACTGCTCGACGGCTAACTTTTTCTCGGCCAGTTTTATTTCTCCCTCGATTTTCAGCTTGGCCAGTTCAAGTTCGTGGTTGCGGCCTCTCTCTCGGTCTGCTAGTTCCTCGGGGGACAGGTTCCCCTCTGGCCCGCTGTTTCTCACCGGGATGCTTCGTGGTTCATGGGCGGAATCTCCTTCTGTTTGGGTCGGGGACGCCCCTGTCTCGACCCAGGTCTTCAATACTTTCTGGAAGTCTTCCTTTGTGCTTAATCCGGTGGTAGCGATTCCAAGGTCTTTGCAAAATTGTTTTAATTCTCTATGCGTATAATAGTCCAATTGATCCTCTCGGAACGTCGAGCTCATTTCGGTACCTGCGGCACCCAGGGAGGTTTCTCCTTCCATCTCTGTTTGGTAGTGCGTCAGTCGTTCACTGCATGCTCTCTTTCGGTGTCGGCTCGGATCCCGTCGTCTGCCACCAAATGTTGGAAAGGCGTTCGCCGGAGAGGGGTTCGATACACGTCTTGCCCACCCCTTTGATCCACCTCTCCCAAGTAGGCCGAACCAGGCGCGCACACCCTGAGCTTACACTACGAACAGAGGGACACCACACGTATTTCTTCGTAGGACGATAGGTACTTTTATCGAAGGTTTCAAGGGATCTTTATGATCCAAGTTGCAAGTAGTACATCAGTGGCACAAGAGACTACAAATCGGTGGTAGGGGAATGGGGGTAGCGGGACAGTCTTTGAATGTAGGGTCTCTGCAAAGTACCCTGCGGACAGCTCACAATCCGCGATCTCTTGCCAATTCTTCCTCGAGGGGAGATCCGCGAGTCACTCAGCAGGCACAGGTAGTTCGGAGTTCGGGAGCCGCGACCTCGTCAGCAGGGCTCAGGTGGTTCGATGGTCGGAGGCCGCGAGTCACTCAGCAGGCACAGGTGGTTCGGAGTTCGGGAGCCGCGACCGCGTCAGCAGGGCTCAGATGGTTCAAGGGCTGGAGGCCGCGAGTCACTCAGCAGGCCCAGGTGGTTCGGTGTTCAGGAGCCGCGACAGCGTCAGCAGGGCTCCGATGGTTCCAGGTCTTCTCTGCCATTCGTCCCTCCGGCACCCCCTATTATACTCCCCCTGCCCTTTGAAGTCCGGAGTCCTCGCAGAGAGGAGCCTTTGGTGATTGAGGGGGTTCGGCGGGATTTCCTGCCGCTCGTTCCTTTGGTCTTTACAGGTGGGTCTGGGAGGGACCCCAGACGCTCGGCAGGCGAGGCGCCTGCGCCACAGGGGCCTGGTGGCCGATCGAGCCCTCCCGGGGGAAGGCGATCCGAGGTGTGACTGGGCTGGCGCCCCTTGGTCTGGCTCGGGGGGTTCCCGCTCCCTTGGTCGGACAGGCGTGGTAGGGTGTCGAGTCTGGCGGGGGCTCTGGCCGGCCCTCGGGTCTGTGTGGCTGGGGCGGCCGGAGTAGGAGATGCCGTGTCTTGGGGTGGTTGCAAGTTGGCTGGATGATCGGGAGGGCCTACACCGTGAGGCCGGTCTCACAAGGGCTACTTCACTGAAGGTGTACCTCAAGGAGGTCTCCCCTCGATTCAGGTGCACCTCAAAGAGGAAGCCCTCACTGTCGGGACACTTTGAAGCGGACCTGCTCACTGCAGATGCACCTCGAAGAGGGCTACTTCACTGTAAGGGCACCTCGAAGAGGGCTCCTACACTGCGGATGCACCTCAAAGAGGGCTTCTTCACTGAAAGTGTACCTCAAAGAGGGGTCCCCTCACTGCAGTTGCACCTCAAGGAGGGCATCTTCACTGCAGGTATGCCTCAAAGAGGGCTCCTTGTTGGAAGGCTGGTTCTCCGGGAGGCTTCGGAATACGATCCTGACCACCCTTTGACCCACCTCTCCCAGAGTTAGGCTGAGCACTGGCGGGGAGGCCCTTCCTGGAAGGGTCTCGTTCCTAGGATCATACACGCTGAGCTTACACCACTCGACAGAGGGACACCACACAGTAGTTCTTCGTAAACAGTATATTTTTATCTCTGGTTTCTGGGGATCTTTATGATCCGGAATACAGTGGTGGGATCAATATCACCAAGTCGGCTGTCTCGTGAGGGGCTATGGGGGTAGCGGGACAGTCTTTAGGTTCAGTGTCACTGCGGAATATCCTTCGCACAGCTCTCAATCCTTGAGCTGGGGGATATGGAGGTGGCTCGGTAGCTCCGTCGGTCTTTCGGGATAGGAGTGCCGTGATCCTCTCAGCAGGCACAGGTGGTCTCAGGTTCTCGGGAGCCGCGACGGCGTCAGCAGGGCTCAGATGGTTCAGAGTTCGGGGAGCCGCGACAGCGTCAGCAGGGCTCAGATGGTTCAGAGTTCGGGGAGCCGCGACAGCGTCAGCAGGGCTCAGATGGTTCAAAGTTCGGGGAGCCGCGACAGCGTCAGCAGGGCTCAGATGGTTCAGAGTTCGGGGAGCCGCGACAGCGTCAGCAGGGCTCAGATGGTTCCGGGGGTCGGGTAGCGTTCTTGGGTTTCAGGGGTCGATCGAGCCGTGACCAGGTCAGCAGGCTCTCGTAGGTCCAGGTCTTCTCTGCCGTCTGTCCCATCAGCACCCCTTGTTATACCTCCCCTCCTCTTTGAAGTCCGGAGTCCTCGCAGAGAGGGGTCTTGGTGCCTGGGGGCAGCGCGTCGGGATTTCCTGCCGCTTGGCCCTTTGATCTGTTCAGGTTGGTCTGGGCTGGACCCCAGACGCCCAGCATGCGAGGCACCCGCTCACCGGGAGCCTGGTGGTCGATCGAAACCCTCCTTGGGAGGAGATTAGGGGTGTGACAGAGACGGCGCCTCTCTGTCTTGCTTGGGGGGTTCCTTGCTCCTGGGGCCGGGCATGCGTGGTAGTGTCTAGGTTTGGCTGGGGCTCCGGCCGGTCATCGGGTACATGGGGCCCTGGTGGCCGGAAGTCCGTGATACTGGAGGATCAGGTGGGGTGCAGAGGCGACTTGCTGGTCGGGAGGGCCCACGCCACGAGGCCGGTCTCACACTCCTTCACTGCAGGGGCACCTCAAAGAGGACTCCCCTCACTGCAGGTGCACCTCATAGAAGGCTACTTCACTGCAGTACACCTCAAAAAGGCTCCCTTACTGCAGGTGCACCTCAAAGAGGATAAACTTCACTGCAGGTGCACCTCAAAGAGGGCTACTTCACTGCAGGTGCACCTCAAAGAGGACTACTTCACTGCAGATGCACCTCAAAGAGGGCTACTTCACTGCAGGTGCACCTCAAGGAGGGCTTCTTCACTGCAGGTGCACCTCAAAGAGGGCTCCTTCACTGCAGGTAAACTTCAATCAGGGCTTCCTCACTGCAGGTGAACCTCAATGAGGACTCCCTCACTTCGGATGCACCTCAAAGAGGGCTTCTTCACTGAAGGTGTACCTCAAAGAGGGGTCCCCTCACTGCAGTTGCACCTCAAGGAGGTTATCTTCACTGCAGGTACGCCTCAAAGAGGGCTCCTTCACTGCAGGGGCACCTCAAAGAGGACTCCCTTCACTGCAGGTGCACCTCATAGAAGGCTACTTCACTGCAGTACACCTCAAAAGGGCTCCCTTACTGCAGGTGTACCTCAAAGAGGATAAACTTCACTGCAGGTGCACCTCAAAGAGGGCTACTTCACTGCAGGTGCACCTCAAAGAGGACTGCTTCACTGCAGGTGCACCTCAAGAGGGCTCCTTAACTGCAGGATCACTTCAAACACGACCCCCCTCAGTGCCGGTACACCTCAAAGAAGGCTCCCCCCCACTGCAAGAGCATCTCAAAGCGGGCTCACTCACTGCAGATGCACCTCAATGAGGGCTCCCTCACTGCAGGAGCATCTCAAAGAGGGCTCACTCACTGCAGATGAACCTCAATGAGGGCTCCCTCACAGCAGGTGCACCTCAAAGAGGGCTCACACACTGCAAGTGCTCCTCAAAGAGGGCTCCATCACTGCTGGTGCACCTCAAAGAGGGCTCCTTCACTGCTGGTGCAGCTCAAGAGGGCTCCTTCACTACTGGTACACCTCAAGAGGGCTCCCTCACTACAGTTGCACCTCATAGAGGGCTCACCTCACTGCTGGTGCACCTCAAAGAAGGCTCCTTCACTGCAGGAGCACTTCAAACGTGACTCCCCTCACTGCAATACATTTCAAGAGGGCTCCTTCACTGCTGGTGCATCTCAAAGACGGCTCCCCTCACTGCAGGTGCACCTCAAAAAAGGCTCCTTCACTGCAGGAGCACCTCAGACGACTCCCCTCACTGCAGGTGCACCTCAAAGAGGGCTCCTTTACAGCAGGTGAACCTCAATGACGGTTCCCTCACTGCAGGTGAACCTCAATGAGGACTCCCTCACTGCAGGTGCACCTCAAAGAGGGCTCCTTCACTGCAGACTAAAATGTGTTATAGAATTCTAATAGAAGCCCAGGCTAGATGTCCTGCACATCTAACCTGTGCTTCTATTGGAATTCTATAACGCATAATATGAAGCCCATTATCGCCATTTTAAAGGCAGTTTCCTGTCGCTAAAACGGTGATAATTTTAACGAGGTGCTTGCTAATATGCCCCTAGATTGTAATGGAAAAGACTTTGTTCCTCATCCAGGGTTTTACAGACAGGTCACTTTGTCACAAGCATGGTGGATATCCCGCCCACGTTATTACAAGTGCCACAGGAAAGTATGCACTTTTAGTGAGGCAGATGGATATACGTAACCGTAAATATGGCCCTTGGAGCTGGTCGGTGGATAGTTCCTCGAAGATCTTTCCAAAATGCTCTGCCTAGTTCACATTGATGGGCATAGACATTCACCCTCGTCTGGGACCTGAAATGAGTTATTCTGCAAACAATGATGTTAGAACAGCGAAGAAAGAGCGAATACTTTGCTGCCGCTGTGACTTGTGCTATCGATGTCCTTATAACAACCAGCAAACTCCACCATAAGGCCTCTTTAAACATCTACATATGAGAAATTACTTCTATCCACTGGCTATGGTTAATAGCAACATCAAGAAAATCTATACCCAGCCCTTCACGAACCAGGCCGGATTTACAGTTGTCTCACGCGAGGGTGAACTCTCTTAGACGGACCATGTGGACTGGCAGGCACTTTCTGGGTGAGCACTTTCACATTCCCCAGGTCGCTAGACTTTTATGAGGCATTGAGCACTTTCTATCTAGCAGATTTACAGGAATCTCCCACATCTAAGACACACATAAATTAATGTCCTTAAACAGGT
Organism: Triturus cristatus; assembly: GCF_964204655.1. Classification (NCBI taxonomy): domain Eukaryota; kingdom Metazoa; phylum Chordata; class Amphibia; order Caudata; family Salamandridae; genus Triturus; species Triturus cristatus. Next base: position 26,374,948 of record NC_140594.1, on the reverse strand, counting down.
TAAAGTCCTGTCTTTTGTCAGGGGTTTGGATGCACTGAACAGAAAACAAATCAGATTTCATTTTGGACAGCTTCCCAGAAAAGAAATTGGCTTATTACTTACCTGCATCACGGCCAACCAGGCTAACCATGACTTCATGCGTGTCCACTTTTGATGCTCTCCCACACTGGAGTTCAGACATGCATGACCGTCACACAAAGGGGTGTATTTATGACCTTTGTGGCGCCGTCAGCGGTTCTGAGTCACAGGGAAAGGGCAGGAATGCGATGTATGTATCCATTATACTCCTTCACTGCAGGTGCACCTCTAGGAGGACTCCCCTCACTGCAGGTGCACCTCTAGGAGGGCTCCCCTCACTGCAGGTGCACCTCAAAGAGGACTCTCCTCACTGCATGTGCACCTCTAGGAGGGCTCCCCTCACTGCAGGTGCACCTCAAAGAGGGCTTCTTCACTGCAGGTGCACATCAAAGAGGGCTCCTTCACTGCAGGTGCATCTCAAAGAGGACTCTCCTCACTGCAGGTGCACCTCTCGGAGGGCTCCCCTCACTGCAGGTGCACCTCAAAGAGGACTCTCCTCACTGCATGTGCACCTCTAGGAGGGCTCCCCTCACTGCAGGTGCACCTCAAAGAGGGCTTCTTCACTGTAGGTGCACATCAAAGAGGGCTCCTTCACTGCAGGTGCATCTCAAAGAGGACTCTCCTCACTGCAGGTGCACCTCTCGGAGGGCTCCCCTCACTGCAGGTGCACCTCAAAGAGGACTCTCCTCACTGCATGTGCACCTCTAGGAGGGCTCCCCTCACTGCAGGTGCACCTCAAAGAGGGCTTCTTCACTGCAGGTGCACATCAAAGAGGGCTCCTTCACTGCAGGTGCATCTCAAAGAGGACTCTCCTCACTGCAGGTGCACCTCTCGAAGGGCTCCCCTCACTGCAGGTGCACCTCAAAGAGGACTCCCCTCACTTCAGGTGCATCTCAAGGAGGGCTTCTTCACTGCAGGTGCACCTCAAAGAGGACTCCTCTCACTGCAGGTGCGACTCAAAGAGGGCTCCTTCACTGCAGGTGCACCTCAAAGAGGACTCCCGTCACTGTAGGTGTGACTCAAAGAGGGCTCCTTCACTGCAGGTGCACTTCAAAGAGGCTCATTCACTGCAGGTGCACCACAAAGATGACCACTCACTGCAGGTGCATCTCAAAGAGGGCTTCTTCACTGCAGGTGAACCTCAAAGAGGACTTCTTCACTGCAGTTGAACCTCAAAGAGGACTTCTTCACTGCAGGTGCACCTCAAAGAGGGCTCCCCTCACTGCAGGTGCATCTAAAGGAGGGCTCCCCTCACTGCAGGTGCATCTCAAGGAGGGCTTCATCACTGCAGGCGAACCTCAAAGAGGACTTCTTCACTGCAGGTGCACCTCAAAGAAGGCTCCTTCACTGCAGGTGCACCTCAAACAGGACTCCCCTCACTGCAGGTGCGACTCAAAGAGGGCTCCTTCACTGCGGGTGCACCTCAAAGATGACCACTCACTGCAGCTGCACCTCAAAGATGACCACTCACTGCAGGTGCACCTCAAAGAGGGCTCCCTCGCTGCAGGTACACCTCAAATAGGGCTCCCCTCACTGCAGGTGCACCTCAAGCAGGGCTTCTTCACTGCAAATGCACCTCAAAGAGGACTCCCCTCACTGCAGGTGCACCTCATAGAAGGCTACTTCACTGCAGTGAACCTCAAAAGGGCTCCCTTACTGCAGGTGCACCTCAAAGAGGATAAACGTCACTGCAGGTGCACCTCAAAGAGGGCTACTTCACTGCTGGTGCACCTCAAAGAGGACTACTTCACTGCAGGTATGCCTCAAAGAAGGCTCCTTCACTGCAGGTGCACCTCAAACAGGACTCCCCTCACTGCAGGTGCGACTCAAAGAGGGCTCCTTCACTGCGGGTGCACCTCAAAGATGACCACTCACTGCAGCTGCACCTCAAAGATGACCACTCACTGCAGGTGCACCTCAAAGAGGGCTCCCTCGCTGCAGGTACACCTCAAATAGGGCTCCCCTCACTGCAGGTGCACCTCAAGCAGGGCTTCTTCACTGTAGGTGCACCTCAAAGAGGACTCCCCTCACTGCAGGTGCACCTCAAAAAGGGCTACTTCACTGAAGGTGTACCTCAAGGAGGTCTCCCCTCGATTCAGGTGCACCTCAAATGAATGAATGAATGATTACGGTCTTATATAGCGCATAGCTACCCGGAGGCATCCCAGCGCTTCAACTCGACTAGATCTCGGAAGAATCAGGCAAACAGGAGGGTTTTCAACCTCTTCCTAAACCTAAGGTGGTTAACTTCCATTCTGATAGGATCGGGAAGGTTGTTCCAAAGGGTGGCGGCTTGAAGGGAAAAACGCCTGCCTCCCATTCGCACTCTCCTGGTTTTAGGGATTGCAAGTAGCTTCTTGTTATCAGATCTTAGGGCACGTCCAGGATGATATAAGTGGAACATTGATTGAGTCAAGGATGGTCCTATTTTATTAATTGCTTTATGGACCGTAATCAAAGCTTTAAACTCTACTCTCTGCTGGACAGGCAGCCAGTGGAGTTGACTCAACGCTGGCTTAGCCGAAGTCCGGCGAGGGACATTCAGCAGCATTCGAGCAGCGCAATTCTGCACTGTCTGCAAGGTTTTAATAGTTGCTTGTGTGGTGCCTAAATACAACGCATTCGAATAGTCCAGGCGTGAAAGAATCAACGCCTGCACTAGTATTCTCCTGGCCTCAAACGGAAGAAGCTTAATTATCTTCCTAAGTAGTCTAATGATGGCATAGCAAGTTCCTGCCACCTTGCGAGCCTGAACACCAAAGTTTAGGGCTGGGTCCAACCAGACCCCTAAGCTCTTAATTTGTTCCTTAGGTGAAAGCGGAAGGCCAAGATTAGACGGCCACCAGCCCTCTACCGTATTAGATGGTTTATACCCCAGCAACATCACCTCAGTTTTTGCTCCATTCAGCTTTAAGAACGATCGATCCATCCATTCTTGTACTTTGTTGAGACATAAGGAAAGATTCTCAAATGGAGCATCCTGGGAGGCCAGGGAGATGATAAGCTGCGTATCGTCTGTGTACGTTACCAGCTGTACTCCCCAGGGCAGCACCACCTCAGCCAGGGGCCTCATATAAATGTTAAATAGGGTAGGGCTGAGGGATGAACCCTGGGGAACACCGCACTGCAGACGCATTTGGGGGGAGCAGGCATCGTCCTCAAAGACCACAAAGGTCCTATCGGACAGGAAAGAGCGCAGCCATTTTAGTGCGCCTCCCCCTACACCTACTTCCATCAGTCTGTGAATCAAGATGGAATGATTCACGGTGTCGAAGGCGGCACTAAGATCTAATAACAGAATGGCTGTGCTGTTTCCATTGTCCACAATCTTCCTAGCTTCCTCCACAACAGTAATTAGGGCTGTTTCCGTGCCCTGCTTAGCTCTAAATCCTGTCTGAGTGATATGGAAGGAATTGCTGTTTTCAAGGTAAGATCCCAGCAGCGAGTTGACGTGCTTCTCCGCAAGCTTACTGATAGTTGGCAGTAAGGAGATAGGGCGATAATTGGCCCAATCTTCCGGGTTTAGGTTTGGCTTCTTCAATCGTGCCTTCACTTTTGCCTGCTTCCAGGAAGGGGGAACCGTGCCTGATGCCAGTGAGGCATTAATCATCTCTTGAATAACCGGGGCCACAGTATCTGACACCAAGTTCAGAATGGTAGGGGGGGCGGAGTCCGCCGGAGAGCCTGATTTCAGATTTTTCAGGAGGGACAAAGTTGTAGGACCATCTAGCCGGGAGAATTCCTCCAATCCGGGGTTACCGGTGTCCATTGGAGGGGGCAGGATCGATTCACTGGGTATAAGTTTAAATGAAGAAAAGATGTTATCCACCTTATTGGAAAAGAATTGTGCTAATTCATTGCAGCGCAAGTTTGCCAACCCGGGGTCATTAATGGGAGCAGGGGGAGTAACCAGGGATTTAAAGATTTTGAAAATTTCCCTGGGGGCATTGGAGGCCAAATAAATTTTTTCCTGATAGTAGGTTGACTGGGCAGATTTAATTCCTTGTTTGTATTTCTTCAGGGCCAATTTATAGGTGTCCTTACTAACTTCTGAGTAGTTTTTCCGCCATTGTCTCTCCTGTTGCTTACATTGGCGTTTAAGGGCTTTCAATTCTAGAGAATACCATGTTTTTTTATTATTGCCACTTCTGTGAGAAAGTTCGCTTTTGGGGAGGGTGGCATCCAGAGAGGACGTTACCCATTGGTTGAATTATGTATCAGCTACCAAAGGGTCCTGGGTGAGTGTTGGTAGTGTGTCCATCAGTTTCTTCCGCCAGCTCTCAGTTGGAAGTTTAGACCAAACCCGTGTGGACCTCTTCGTCATGTTGGAGGGTCCAGGCAATACCGATGGGGCAAAGGAAAGGAGCAGCATTTTATGATCGGTCCAGGGAGTATCAATTAATTTCTCAAAGCTAAGATTATCCAGATTGGTGTAACAATGGTCAAGGGTATGTCCAGCTCACTGGGTAGGGCCTACCACTAATTGCCTCAACTGGAGCACTTCCAATCCTGCATTCAGACTGATGCAAGCTGGTGAGTGTGCCTCGTCTGAGTGGATGTTAAAATCACCCAGTAACGTGAAATTAGCGGTGGTACTAGCGTAATTAATAGCGCTAATAGGGAGGTCCTCGCAGAATTGGCCATAGGGACCTGGTGGCCTATAGAGCAGGAGGCCCGACAAGGTGCAAGTGGAGGAGAAGGAAATAGCAAATGTCAAGCTTTCCACACCTTTTATTGCTGCTTTTTCAACCCTGCATCCCAGTGTGGATTTATAAATAATGGCAATCCCTCCCCCCCTACCCTCTGGGCGGTCGTGTCTCAAGATAGAATAGTTGTGGGGTAATGCTCGAACGAGATCTAAGTCTGAGCTATCGCTCAGCCATGTTTCCGTCAAAAATAACACATCTAGATCTCGTTCCTCTAAGAGCAGGGAAATCTCGGTGGCATGCCTTGGTAATGAGCGACAGTTTAATAATGCAAGATGATATAAACACAGCCTGTCTCGAGTGCTGATGGAATTCTCAAGGGTGAAGTTGTAATTACATCCGGTACAGGGTGAAATATTCCTTAAATGTGTTCGCAATTTCCTACAGAGCTGGCTGTCCGTACCTCTGAGTCTAAGTAGTTCATCCCGGCTGTACATAATCAGAGGACCGAGGCGGTTTGTTCTAGCAGGAGCCCTGGCCCCTGGGCCCGTCCTGGCCCGGACGGGCCCAGATGGGCTTTCCTTAGGCGCTCCTTTGGTGCGAGGATGGCGCATCCGCTCTGCGCGTCCGCTGCGCGGAGGCATACCCGTATGCTTAAATACTAGCCCCGAGTGCCTTGCAGTGCCTCAACAACTAGTACTGCACCCAGCCTGGGAGATACCTCCCTAAGATGGCCGCCGCGTTCCTTCCCCTCGCCTCCTAAGATCGAGGCCGGACTGAGCCCTTAATCGGCTGAGTCTCGCGTGAGGGTGAGGTCAAGGTAATTTAAAAGTGCCAAAAGCAAAAATAAGCATTTACACAGGTTAAAAACAAATAATTTTAAAAATGGTGCTGAGAGCAGAATTTAGTCTAAATGCAATCACAATATCAAGTGTGTGTGTGTGCAACTCCCGGCATCCGCCTCAGGAGAAATAGCGAGTCAAAGAGGAAGCCCTCACTGTCGGGACACTTTGAAGCAGGCCTGCTCACTGCAGATGCACCTCAAAGAGGGCTACTTCACTGTAAGGGCACCGCGAAGAGGGCTCCTTCACTGCGGATGCACCTCAAAGAGGGCTTCTTCACTGAAGGTGTACCTCAAAGAGGGGTCCCCTCACTGCAGGTGCACCTCTAGGAGGGCATCTTTACTGCAGGTATGCCTCAAAGAGGGCTCCTTCACTGCAGGTGCACCTCAAAGAGGACTCCCCTCACTGCAGGTGCACCTCATAGAAGGCTACTTCACCGCAGTACACCTCAAAAGGGCTCCCTTACTGCAGGTGCACCTCAAAGAGGATAAACTTCACTGCAGGTGAACGTCAAAGAGGGCTACTTCACTGCAGGTGCACCTCAAAGAGGACTACTTCACTGCCGGTGCACCTCAAAGAGGGCTACTTCACTGCAGGTGCACCTCAAGGAGGGCTTCTTCACTGCAGGTGCACCTCAAAGAGGACTCCTTCACTGCAGGTGCATCTCAAATAGGGCTCCTTCTGAGGAAATATGAATTTTGTGATCAGTTATGTCCCCTATCGTAGACCCCAACGGCTCCATGTGCATGCTATAAGTACATGTATGTTCCCTCCAGTTCCAGTTTTGAAGACGCAAATACATGTGCGTCCACCGTCAACATGTCCTCTTTCAGATCCGCCATGAATGGATCAGATATTCCATTCCTAAGTATGAAAGGCCACCGACTTTATGTGGTTCACTTTCCACATTTTACAGATTCAGGCGAGTAGGCCCAGAATTCTGTCATCAAGTCTTTTCCTGCCTTCTGTCTCTGAAAGCTCCAGTCTGAGCCTGCATCTGTATCCATGAACTTTGTCCTACTCCCTGCGCGGCTAACGGTGCCTGATCCAGCCTGTTGCCTGCCAAAAACTGTATTTCACCTTCAAGATTATCTGCTCCGCTCCTCATCCGATGCATTCCTGTCTAGTAGTTTAGGTAAACATTCCTCCAGCTACCGTGCAAAGGGCCAGGCCTCGCTGTCCCCATGCAAGTAATTCATAGCCCCCGTTACCATGAAATATTCCTACCCCCTCGCATCTCATGTAGACACTTAGACGCTTGTACACGCACTAACAGTCAGTATAGAATAGATTCTATCCTAGAGACCTTCCCTTTTGGATAACACAGTTCTTTAAACATAGGATATTAGATATGATTTGGGATTAGGTTGACATGACCCCCCAGACTTCTGTCTCCCCATGTAGAGCTAAATGTCAAGTCCCCTTCACCCTCTAGTTGCACGTCAATCACACGTCATGCGGCTGCGCGCGCATCTCTGCTAAATATTTCTCCTGACATTACAGGATTCTCTTATGGATCCACCCACTTGTGACCTCATGTATAATGGCGTTTACTAAGTTACGCCTATATGTACGCCTCTATTAGTTACGTATGCACATTTTATCTGTATTATCAGCTGTTACGCCTCTTGCATCTGTTACACTGTAATGCATTTCCTATAAAACTAATTATCTGTCAATAATGTATGCCCTTCCTTCCTGAACTTTCGTGGTGATGGAATAGAAGCCTGCAATTCGAATTGTATTCCTTTGTATAGGAATAAAGCCTTTTTGAACCTCTAATACCACGGATTCTGCCTCTTATATTTACTGAGTTATTCTTACTAGACTTTACCGCATAAAAAATAGTACCGGTAATGAAATATTTACCACATAAATTGGCGCCCGAATAGGGACACTTTCTCATCTCACGCGCCGGAGGTGCGTTGCAGGCCCGGTCTCCTGCCACAGCTGAACTGACAAAAACGCGTACCTGCAGGATTTCCTGTATCTCCCTCCGGCCAAGCGGGGGCGACTGAGGCTGCGATCAACACCCAGACGAGGCGGTGAGAAGTGCGAAGTATCCCGACCAGAGCCTAGCTGAGAGAGCAAGATCCGAGGTATACAGAGGCCCGCCAGGTTCCGAAGTTCCGAGTCCAGTCGAGTCGAGTCCAGTCCGGTCCAGTTTCAGTTCCGTTCCGAGGCCTTCCGTTCCGAGCTACCCGGTGAGTACCATTACCGGGGAGGCATTTAACGTGCACATAGTCTGTGCCGGTCAAGACGGGTTTGGGTACACAAATCCGGTCTGCACTGTTTCAGCAGTGTATCTGTACTGTTTAGCAGTATATCTAGTATGTCTTGCATATAAATAAGTATTATCTAGTGTCAATATTATGTCAGTAACTAGTTTTCTATTAGTTATCATCATTCGTTAAACTGTTAAGTGTTAAATGTTTTAATACGTTCTATATATCGTGGTGTGAATGACTGTTCATTATTGTGTTTATTGTATAAAGTGTGTTCTAGTAATAAGGTCTAAAAATGCCGCTCTTTTCGAAATTAAGACAGATCAAAACTAGAAAAGGGGTACTCGAAGAAGCTGTTCCCATCCCACCAAGGGACACTCCAGGGTACTTTATGTATCATAAGCATGGCCTAGATGCCGTATTATTTCTTGATTTATGGGTGGACTACACCAAGGATTTGTCAGAAAATCAGAGATGGCCCGCAGCAGGGACCTGGGATGCAGATAGCATCATGAGAGTAGAAGAAGAATTATGGAAAAAGAAAGCCAGACAGTCACAGAAAGATGCCATTGAATTATGGCGTAAAGAATCATATAGACGTACAGAAAAAGCGCTCAGACAGGAAGAGAAAGGTAGAGAGAATTCAAATAAAACCCGAGAAAATCTATTAATTGAGGAAGGTACCCGAGTAAAATCAGAACAAGTAGATAGACAAAGAAACACTTTTATGAATGGTATGTATCCTCTTCTGGCCGAAGGGTTACCTAAGGCTATCCCGGAAATACCAAAAGACTTAACTCCTCCATTGCTCCCGATAAAAGCGCATCCCAAAACACTTCCCAAAACAGCAAAGGACGTTTTCCTTTCCTCCTATTTAGATGACGTAGCTCCCGAGTATGCGAATGCTATGCCACCCACACCGCTTGCCGATGGTGTTCAACACCAAGAGCATCCGTCTGTATCCCCGCAACTACAACCTCCTACTGTTAAATGGTAGCGGCAGTTTCAGTCGGTATCCTTTCAAGTATTTGCCCGGCGGTAATCGCCTCTCATACCACTCGATAATTTACCAATAAAAGAGGCAGGCGCTGGAGACTGGAAGGCAGGAAACAAAGTTTTATTCCGTCGGAGCAGAACACATCAGATCAGACAGCAAGGTATCGTCACGAGGTGCTCTAACTGCATCTCTGAGACCTGGTCTCTTATACACTGGTTTATTGCTTTATTATACATAGTACATTCTTGAGATTCCCTTGATGTGCGGGGAAATATCCCCTGAAGCCCCGGCTCAGATCCGATCCCACACATGGTTACAGTAGAGGTTCCCACCCTACCCGCAGTGGGAGATGGCTATCGCGCAGCAGGGAATTCTGCTAATTCCCGGGGGTGTGTGCAACCGGCCGGGTCTCAGGGGGTAGGGGCTTTGATTCTACTGTAATCCCTTTGATGTGGGGTGTTTCCCTTACAGTAAGGGCAATAAACTGCATCCGCAGGGCTAGGTGATGGCCTGGGACCAGTTCAGACAATGGGGCGCAGAGGAAGGGGGTTATCAAAGGAGAGGCATGACCATGTATGGGTTGTCGGTCGGAAGTGGTTCCGTAGCAGGGTCGCGCAGAAGGAGAGGGTTTATGGCCTGTATGAGAGAGCGGGGGTGGCCGGCGCGCGTGGGATGCTCGCAGCGCCGGGGGAAAGCGCTGGCGATCGAGAGTGAGCGGGGAGAGAGAGTGGGGTGCCTAAAATGGCGGCCGTGCATTTGCTATGCGTGGCGCTGGGGAGAGGCAAGATGGCGCAGATAATGTTCAGTTTGCACGCTAAATTTCCACAGTCCTCCCTTTTAACATGTCTCGCCAGCTTGCCTAGTTTGGATCTATCCCCATAATACCCCGTACCTCCACCTCATTCAGAGCTTTCATCCGCTCAGTTTCAAAGTCCAAAGTCTTAGGGCAGATGCAGTTCATAAAAAACGAACATAAAGGTGGCAGTCACTGAATCCCCAAGCAACATCCACATAGTATCATGATTGGTATGAGGATAAATGAAAACAGCCTCCATCCCCAACCTTTAATAGCGTCCCAAAACCAACTCCCCAGTGACCATTCTTCTTGTTCTTGATGGACCTCTGTGGACAGTCTGTGGAGGTGTTCAATTGCTTTGTAGACTGAGGGTGAGTTATCCGGTACGTAGGTACAACAGCTGGACCCAATGATGCGGCATGCTCCTCCGCGGTCAGCCAGAACCACATCTAGAACAAGGCGGTTCTGGAGAGCCACCAGGCGGACGGCCTGAAGCTCAGCGGTGTTGTTGGCGAGGGCGCCAGCTGTAATGTTCATTGCTGTTTCGACTGCCTGGGTTAAGTGGCGGATGGCACGGCTGTTTGCCATCGGACCCCAGAGCGGAACAAGACCCTTTACTGCGTCCATGAACTGTGCTCTGGTGGAGTCGGTTTGTACAATGTCTTTGGCACGTTTCTGTCGGTGATGGTTTGCTGGAGCCACATACGTCGGAGGAAGGACAAAGGCGATGTAGCAGGTGCCTCCCCAACCTTTCGGGAGCCAGTTGTAGGCCTTAGTACCACACACGAAGTACATATTCGGGGAGGCAACAAAGGAAGGTGGGTCAACTGAGTCCAATGTTCGGGTGATGAGGCAGGAGCTATGGCCCACCAGCTGTGCCCCCAGGCCTTCGAGGCATACAGATCCAGTGATGTTGATGACGGACAGGGCCACTGTTAGGGTGGCGGCTGTCCGTTTTCGGAGGTAAGAGAAGGTGGGTCTGGCTGGATTGTTGAACACTTGCATTTCAATTCGTTCTTTGGCGGGGATGTCCATGTGAAAGGAAGTGTTCGATCTCAGAGGGCAGAAGAGGGCGGAGGTTCTACCAGTTTTGTTCAGCCAGAACCCATGGTAGAAGTGTGACATGGTTCTGCCGGAAGTGGCATTGTCCTTGTAGCTCTCCTGCAGGAGGATCAGCCAGGCGAGGCAGGAACCATGGACGGAAAAAGGTGAAGGGATGAAGGGGATTGAGTGCCCAGTGGCATGGGGCAGCAATCCACAGATCCAGCAGTTAGTGGCGTTGGTGGCAAGATTGTGTTGGTGGAGTAACTGCACAAAAGAGTTATTCCAGAACTCCTTACGCCTTTCTCGGAGTTGGGGTGAAAGTGAGATCAGATGGTGTTCTTTCGTGGTGGTAGGTTGAACGGTAGTCAGCAATGTCTTATGAGCGGGTGTGCTCTCCTCCATGATCCAGAAGGTGACCACGAGGAGAAGGCAAAAGAGAAGGGAAATGAAAAGTGCTATTGTCTTAAAGCTGTGCATTCGGTCAGTCTTTGGGTTTTTGAAGTGGATCTTCGGACGTCCGGTTGCTTCCATCATCTTCATGTCGGGCGCTTCCATCACCTTCAAGAGACTCGGTAGCGGGCAGAACCACAGACTTTGTTTTAGTTTCTCTCCTGGTGGCCTTTGAGGTGCCTAGGCTACCGTTCTGAGATTTCCACTTAGCCTGTGGTCTGCTTAGCCGAAGTTCTCTCCTTTCGTCGTAAGTTATACCCTTCTTTGGATGGCACAGTGGGATCGGGATATTCAATCAACTCAAGTGTCTCTGTATCCGGGCAGCGGCTCAGGGATGGTCGGTCTTTGTCCAGAAGTTCCTCTTGGGCGGTGATGTTGTCCATGGTTGTCAGGGTCGGTGATACCTTCTTGCAGTGGTGTGCATGCAGCCAATTGCGTTTCCCCTCCACTCGAAGAGCTGTTCGGGTGGTGATCAGGACTTGCAGGGGGCCCGTCCACCGGGGCTCCAAACTCTTGGTGCGCTGGAAGTTACGCACTAAGACGAAGTCACCGGGTTGGATGTCGTGTCCCGGGCCCCTGGAAACATCGGGAATGGCGTGCAGCACCTGCTGATGGATAACAGACAACGTCTTAGTTAGGTTATACAAATAGTCAGACATGAGGACGTCCGGGACGTCGTGGATGGATGATGGTTTTGGTGCAGTCCAAAGGTTCATGGGCCGCCCAAAGACGACCTCGTAGTGGGTTAAGTGGTGTTTGGTGGGGGTGGAACGCATTGATAGCAATGCTAGTGGGAGAGCGTCTGGCCATCTTAGCCCTGTGGTGGCGACTATTTTTGCTATCTTAAGCTTCAATGTGGCATTGTGTCGCTCAACCAGGCCTGCAGATTGGGGATGGAAGACCGCATGGAACTTCTGTTTTACACCCAACCCTTTTAAGATGAGTTGGATAACTTCGGCTACGAAGTGGGGGCCATTGTCGCTCCACAAAATTCGACAAAGGCCGTATCGGGGGAAGAATTCCTTCAGCAGTACTTTTGCAGTAGTCATAGCGGTGTTGTCATGGGTCGGGTAGGCTTCCACCCACTTGCTGAAGGCACACACAACGACAAGCACATACTTTAAACCTTGGCACCTTTCTAGCTGGACATAGTCCATTTGTAGGACTTCAAAGGGGTGATTGGGGACCCCAAACCCTCCCCGGGGTACAGCAGTTCCTTTCCCAGGGTTGTGTTGGAGGCATACTAGGCATTGTTGGACCAGACGTTTGGCTGAGTCTGGTATTCTGTCGTTGTGCCAGACTTTGGAGATGAGTTCGATCATGGGGGCAGACCCTATGTGTGCGGGGGAGTGTGCCATGGTCAGCATGGGGATCAAGTATGAGTCGGGTAGTAACCATTTGTTCGAGTCTTTAGTTCGCCAACAACCGTCATCGTCCTTCAATCCCACCCGGGCCCATTCAGTTAATTCGTGTGGTGTGCTGGCTAGTTGGATATCAAGTCAAGTCAAGTCAAGTCAAGAAAAACTTTATTTCGGAGAATCTCCATAAAAGTGCATAAAATGAATAAAAAACATTTAAGAACAGAAAATAAGAATGGGTACAAGTTATTAATACAGCCGCAAGGCTAGATTCTCAGCAAATACATACAAACATGTACTTAAATAACAGAGAACAAGACAAATCATGTTTCCATATTTAGGTACCACTTCCGTTTGTGCCATAAAGCCCCCAGAAATTTTGCCACAGAAAACACAATGTGTGGAGTCATTTCACATTTAAGAACTCTAAAGGCTTCGTGGCATCTGGTAAAACCCAGATTTCTGCAAAATATCCCTAATCGTTTCCCTAGCATCCTTCCATTTCTCAGTTTGTGACCTGGTCACGTACATGCGGGTCGTGGACCTATTCTCGGCTGTGGTTCGGGCAGTAATGTCAGCTAGTGCATTTCCCTGACCTATAATGTCTGTCACCTTCTTGTGTGCCTGGCATTTGATCACAGCTATCCGTGTGGGGAGGAGGACTGCTTCGGTCAGGGCAGAGACTAGATCTCCATGCAGGATGGGTGTGCCATGAGAAGTCAAGAATCCCCTCTCTTTCCATAAGAGCCCGAAGTGGTGAACTATCCCAAAGGCATACTGACTGTCTGTGTAAATGTTTGCGGTTGTCCCTGCTGCCAGGATGCAGGCTTGTGTGAGGGCAATTAGTTCAGCCGCCTGTGCGGATCGCTGTGTGATGCGGGCTGTCTCAACAACTGTTCGAGCTGTGGTGACTGCATAGGCAGCTGAGGTGGTGCCATCAGGGAGCTTGATGCATGAGCCATCCACCCACAGTTCTCCGTCAGGGTCCGGGAAGGCAGTATCCCGGAGGTCAACCCTACTCTTGGTTTGTTCGTCGGTGAGGGTCACGCAATCATGTATAGGGGATGCATTGGGGTCAGCATCAGGGAGAGGTAGTAGAGTAGCTGGATTCAGAGTGGTGCATCGTTTCAATGTGATATGGGGCGCAAGCAGAGTCAGTTCATACCCAGTCAGTCGTGCGCTAGTCAGGTGTTGAGTCTTGGTTTGGTTCAGGAGGGTATCAACAGCATGGGGTACCAATACTGTGAGGGGGTTCGAGAGCACGATCCCCTCACTTTGCCGGATAGAGACAGCAGCGGCGGCTACTGCTCGAAGGCAGGCGGGCAAAGCTCTGGCTACGGGGTCAAGAGTGGCAGAGAAGTAGGCACAAGGGCGTTGCTTAGGGCCTATGGACTGGGTTAGGACAGACAACGCACATCCCTCCCTTTCGTGGGTGTAGAGGGAGAAAGGTTTAGTGTAGTCTGGGGTTCCTAGGACTGGGGCCGACTGGGGCCGAGCAGAGGGCGTCTCGTAATTCTTTGAAGGAGGATTGACATTCAGGTGTCCAGGGGAGGGGGAAGGGGACATCCTTAGCCAGCAGGGAAAGCAGAGGCTTTATGGTAAGACTGAAGTTTGGCAACCACTGTCGACAAAAGGAGGTGAGGCCCACTAGGGATCGTACTTGCTTCTGAGTTTTGGGAACAGGGGTTTCTAGGATGGTTTGAATTCGGTCAGGGGTAAGTTTCCTCCCGTCTTTGGATAGTAGGTGGCCTAGATAAGTTACCTGGGGCTGGCAGAATTGCAATTTCTTTCTGGAGACCTTGTGACCGTTCTCCGCAAGGAAGCGGAGGAGGTGAATGGTGGCTGTGACGGCGAGAGGAGTGGTGTCGGCCGCCAAAAGAATGTCATCAACGTACTGTATCAACACCACTCCATCGGGTAGTTGGACTGCATCCAGTTGCCTCTTGAGGGCTTGGCTGTAAATACTGGGACTCTCAGTGTAGCCTTGGGGTGCCCTGCAGAATCTGTACGAACGGGCTTTTAAAGTGAAGCCGAACAGGTAGCGGCTGTCTGGGTGGATGGGGATGGAAAAGAATGCGTTCTTGAGGTCAATAACAGTAAAGATGGTGGCAGTGGATGGAATCAGGGTGAGGATGGTGGTGATGTCTGAGACTACGGGGTACTGGGGTATGACTACTTTGTTAACCTCTCGCAAGTCAACAATGAAACGGTAGGCTTTCTCATCCCCCTCGCCTTGCTTCTTTACAATGGGTAGGATAGGGCTGTTGCAAACATTACTGACTACTTCTTCCACCACTCCTGCCTCGACCAGGGACTCGATGATTTCCACCAATGCCTTCTCGCCTTCGGGTGATATCCGATACTGTGGAAGCTTCGGGAGCACTGCGTCCGGTCGGACGGTTATGTGTACCGGGTCGATCACCATGCGCCCTACATCTGAGTCGGTTTTAGCCCATAGATGTGAAGGTAATGTGTCGAGTAGGGACATATCAGCATCGGTTATAGAGAGCATACGCCGTGTGTGACAGGGTCTGGACAGATCTGGGTTATCGTGTAGGATGACTCGAACTCCGTCTGGGGAGCATCTGATGGTGGCTCGAAAATGCTTTAGCAAATCAAGTCCCATAATAGCATCGGGGGTGTTGGAGGAGAGCAGAAAGGTCGTGTCAGTGGTGTTATCTTCTAAGTCAAAGGAGATTGGTGTTGATAAGGGGTTAGTGGAGGGCGTTCCGTCAAAGCCTATTGAGGTTACGTGTGAGCCAGACAAGGGTGCCCTAGGAATCAGTCGTTTAGATAACGCGCTACGTGTCGCCCCAGTATCTACCAGGAATGGAGATTTTGTGCCCAAGACCTTAGCGGTAACGTAAGGACCTTGCTGGTCAACACGGAGTTCGACTGGATCCCTCCCTTGTCCCTGGCGGTCCTATGCGAAGTCATGGGTGCTTTCGTAGTCGGACTGCTGATACTGGTTTTGTCGGGGGCGATCAAAGGTGTTTGGTCTGCCTGGCCTGTCGTTGATGGTGTTGTTCGTGTGCCCTCGTCCCTGTCCTCTGTTTCTGGGGTCATATGTTGTGTCTCTGGGGTCCCTATTCTTGTTCATTTCCAGAAGGACCGGGCACTGGGATTTCCAGTGTCCGAACCCTCTACAGAACGTGCATTGATTCCCATCCAAGTCTCTCCGTCCGTTGTAGGGTGCAGGTGTATGGTCTCTAGGGGGTAGCTTTCTAGGGGCGGTTGGTTGGTAATTCTCTTTCGGGGGTTCCCTTCCTATGGTCACCCCTTGCAACTGTGCTATCATTACTCTCTCCTTCAGTTCCTTTTTCTTCTTCTCTGATGCCCTATCGTTCTCGTTTTTCTGATTTTCGTAGTATTGGGCCATCTGGAGAATCGCTGCGGGTTTGGAGGCTGCCCAACTACTCTCGCTGGTCTGTAGCTTCTGGGAAACTTCCTGTGACAGACCCTTTACATAATTCTGGACAAAGAGGTGGTGTCCGGTTGCGGTGGTCATGTCTTGGCCACTGTAATCGGAAAACACAGTCTCGAATCGGGAGAAGTATTCAGACACATCTTCCTGGGGTTTCTGACGGCAAGCCGTCACTATCGACCAATCTACCTTTCTTTCTGGGATTAGAGTCTTCAGCTTTTGTACAATCTTGTCTGGGAGCTCTAAGATGGCTTTCGGGGGTTTCTGTCCTGGCTCTCGCTGTTTATCTATGGTATCGAGTTGTACCCAGGTATATCCGAACGGCTCTGCGTGGTCAACTTTCCGGATTTGTTTCCACACATCAGCCGGCAGACATAGCCCAAAGAACAAGTCGATATCTGCTAACGTCATTATCGTTGAGCCTAAGGCTGTACCCAATTCCGTGTAGAAGGCAGTCG
Organism: Triturus cristatus; assembly: GCF_964204655.1. Taxonomy (NCBI): domain Eukaryota; kingdom Metazoa; phylum Chordata; class Amphibia; order Caudata; family Salamandridae; genus Triturus; species Triturus cristatus. The sequence goes on along the minus strand of NC_140594.1, from coordinate 26,358,630 downwards.
GGTTCTTTCTTAAGTCGGGTAGAGTCTTTCTAAAAGTCAAAATATCTTGCCGGTCCCACGGCTGATAGACCCAGTTATATACAACCCTTCCCTTCGCATCTGGGTTGTTGATGTCGTCGTGTGTTCCCTGACCCCGTGGGGGGACCCAGTAGGGGGCAGCTTCTTTAATGGGCATCATGGCATCGGCCCTTCCTCCCTGGGGATTAATTGCTATGGGGGTTTCTGTTTTGGTGGTCTGTCCATGTTCTTTAAGGTGTCGGTAGACCTCGAGTGTACGAGTGAAGAGGTTCGTTACATCGCCCTCTCTTTCTTCCCCAATGTCTACCTTCCTATATAGGGCCGCTAAGCCTTCGGGACCTTTATCGTGGTACCTATCCTCATATGCATTCAGGGCGTGATAACAGAGCCGTACGACGAAGTGTCGTCTGCGGCTGTCGGCATACGAGTTATACACGTCTGTTATATACTCCTCACTTTCTTTTCGTTCCACCAGCGTCCCTACTATCTTGTCAATTCCTGCTCGTTCATCCTTAGTTAGTCGATTCATTCTGGTGGACTCTTTCTTTCCTATCTCATGGTCGACTGGCGTTGTGGTTGACGTTGGGTTCGGCACAAGAGGCTCAGCCGGCGCGGAGGCCGTGAGGGCCGAGGCCCTTGTACTGCTTTCGCTCGTGTTCGGGGGTTGTGGGTGTTGTACTATTGATTGGGAGGGTGCATACGGAGGGGGCATGTAAATGATCGGAGGACCTAACAGTAACTCGTCATTCGTTCGCTGTTTGGAGGACAACTCAGGGTAGAGCAAAGAAGGGGTCCTAACAGCGTACTGGCCTGAGGTTTCGGGTTCCTGTCTTAGTTTAGTTTCCCTTCTCTCTTTTATGTCTTCTTCTAACTTTCTAGCGGCAAGGTGAGCTGCCTTTCGTAATTCCTTTTCTGCTTTTACTTCTTCCCTCTTTTTCCGTTGCGTTGCTTCTTTGCGCCACATGCCGATACTGTCAAGCATAGTAGGCGTCGTCTTATTGCTACGCAGAGCTATTTCTAGCGCTTCTATCTTATGGTCGTCGAAGGATCCCATCAGTGGCCACTGACTTTCGGGGTCCTTCTTGGTATATTTATGCCACAGCTTGCTATAGGCTACGGCGACTAGTCCATATTTAGTGAACATGTCCTTATTAGGGGTGCCTTCCAGTGGAGCCGGATGGTTCACCTCTAATAAGCGGTCCGGGCAGAACCAACTACCAATCAGTGGGGAGAAGATAGGCATGACGGGTTTCAACGGGGACAAAAGTCAGCACTACCTATCTTTTCACTGCTTGCAAAGACTAGACAGAATATCTCTATTCTTCGTTATTTGTAAGCAGAGAATACCTCCAAAGAACCAATATCGAACAACTAGTGTTCGGACAATCAATCAATCAATCAATGGGGAGATAAAGATAGGCACGACGGGTTTCAACGGGGACAAAAGTCTGCGTTACCTACCCTTCACTATTTGCAAAGACTAGACAGAATATTCCTATTCTACGTTATTTGCAAACAGAGAATATCTCAAAAAGCACTATTCTTCAAAACAATCAATGTTCGGACAATCAATCAATGGGGAGATAAAGATAGGCACGACGGGTTTCAACGGGGACAAAAGTCTGCGTTACCTACCCTTCACTATCTGCAAAGGGAGAGAGAGAGAGTATTTCTACTCCTCCCCGTTTGTAGACAGCGAATATCTGAAAGAGAACAATCAATGAGCACAATCAATGAGCAATACTAGTATTTCCAGAGCATTAAACAATCAATCAATTATTTCTCAATTTGTTGTGTATCACGACCTTACCCGGACCGCGTGGACAGTTTCTCGTCTTCCGCCTCCAGCGCCCGATCGTCCTCTACTCTCCGTATTTGCCGCGGCACTCCTGATGGTTCCCAGTCAGGACCGTAGATCACTCGAGAGAGGTCTGCTCGGAACCAGTGAAGTTCGGATGATCGGCTGCCAGACGAGGGTCTATTGGGCAGGAGCTCTCCCGATCGTTGCAGTTGTTCACTCTGTCGTCGGGACCTCTCCCACTGGATCCACGTGTCGCTGATGGGCCCCACGTTTGGGACGCCAATTGTTAAATGGTAGCGGCAGTTTCAGTCGGTATCCTTTCAAGTATTTGCCCGGCGGTAATCGCCTCTCATACCACTCGATAATTTACCAATAAAAGAGGCAGGCGCTGGAGACTGGAAGGCAGGAAACAAAGTTTTATTCCGTCGGAGCAGAACACATCAGATCAGACAGCAAGGTATCGTCACGAGGTGCTCTAACTGCATCTCTGAGACCTGGGGCCTCATGTAGGTAGCGAAATACCGGTCGGTAACGGCCGATTTTCGGTAAATATGCCGTTACCGACCGGTATTCAGACAAGTGAGATGTAGGAGTCCAAAAACCACTTTTCGGTAAATATGAGGCGGTAAATACCGATTCATAGTTACCGAATGCTAAAATACCGATTCATATTTACCGAATACATAATTAACGAATCGGTAAATATGAAGTGGTAAATATGAAGTGGTAAAAAGTTAAAATGACATGTAGGAGCACTCGGTAATTAAGAAATCCAAGAAAATCGGTAAATAAGAGTCGGTAATTAACACGGATTGAAAGCAGGTGGTAACCAACAACAGTGCAGCTAAGCAATCCCAAAATGCAACAGCGTGGACACCCTGGCAGCTATGTACGTCATTGCAATGCGCCTACGTCTACAGGCAGCAGGACTGAGGGTTTGGCGACGGAAGGAACGCATCCACAGACAGCGCATCACACTATTCCAGCTGACTGATGCAGAGATACATGAGAGGTACAGGCTACACCCCGAAACCATCATGGACTCAATCAGGGACCCGCACCCACTCCTGGACCAGCCAATAAGAAGGGTGCACGCCATACCCCCACATGTGCAGGTGCTCTGCAGCCCACATCTGCTGGCATCCGGCATTTCTCAGGTGGTGACAGCTGCGGTGGGTGGTGTATCCCAGAGTTGCCTGTCCCGTTCCTTCAGGAATTTCTACCCCCATTATATTGGCTGCATTGATGGGACACACATCCCACTCTGTCCACCAGCTGACACAGAGCACATCTACAGGATCAGGAAGTCCACCCACTCCATCAATGTGCATACCGAATGGAATGATATTGTGAATGGTCCCGTGGGTGGCAGAACCAAAAGGTGCGCGTATGCTATTTACAACGAGGTCTGCAAGTTGTCGCACAGTGAGGCGGCTTCCAGACTGAGAGCTATTGACCAAGCAAACATGGAGAAGGCCTAAGCCGTTATAGATATTAGCTCTAGCACTCTCACTTCTAGGATTCATACATGAGACAATAGGCACATGCAAGTACACGGCGCATGCAATGTACAAGCCCCGATTTTGGCGTGCGTCCTACGAGGTATCCCAGTGCCTGTGATTACACCTTCTTTCACTGTGCTTGCAAACGGTATTCATTTAATAATGATTAATGAAGTTTGCTGCGGGATGTGAGTGGTAATCCCGTACATAACTGTCTCGCATGAAGTTGTCTGCTGCAATACTGTTCTTTTTCCACCCCCGCATGGGCGGCGGGATGTTTCCATCTGGCCTTCGATTCCAACCTTGAAAGCAGAGTCCAACAAGTTGAGCAGAATAGAGCGCCATTGTCCCACAAAGAGGTGCCTTTGACTTCCTCTCGTGAAATATTTGTCCTTCACGTTGCTACTACGCGCACTGAGGAACAGGCGCCTCTGAATACTGACCTCCCCCTGCATTTCGGCTCTTTGATCCAAAGTATTATCAATGCCTCGTCCACGACCGGCCTGGCTCAATTTTTTCTAACATGTGGGGCTCGGGTCTCGTGACCTCTTTCCAAACAATTTTTGGTGTAATTCCGCCATTTGTTCATTCACTGTTCTCGAGCATCTTTGGAGGTGTTCCGCTGCTTCTGGCGCTGGTGGCAGGTGTGCTGCTTTTACTTTTCATACTACGGAATGGCTGCTCCTTCTGTGCCACACGAGCACCTGTCCCGTCTGCATCTTCTTCGTGATAGGATGCTTGACTTCTATGGTACTTTGCCATTGGCGACTTTGAGCCTGGCTTATGGATTATCCTTCAGGTATTCCTACTTCACCTGCGTACAACCTGTATTACACTGCCTGGATTGTCCCTTTGAATGGCCTCTGGATTTGTGCTTGACCAACATGGTGTCTCCGGTGCCGGATTTCGATCGACTGATGCGGCCCTTAGTGTCTCACGAGTTGTCCTGTTCTGGTGTCCGGATCATGGCGTGTGGAGCGGCGCATGGTATCCTGGGTAATTGGGACATCTCAGCGGCAGCCTACGACTTCTTGTCCATGAGCTATTTGGAGGAACATTCCGGGTGCCCTCTGATTGTGCTAGAGGCTCCGTTGGTTGGAGAACACGTATGTTCCTTTTCTTTACTCAATTGGATGGCTGAGACTTTTAGTGGCCCTGAAAACGATTGCTTGTTGGAAGCCGTGGCCACATATGCTGCCTATACATTCATGGATTAACTGGATTGTCGTCCATTGCGCCTGTGCTACTGGACAGCACCCTGGCGCAACATTTATTTCTTTTAATTCTCGTTTTTCTCTTCCTGATGGTCTGCTTGAGTTTTTTACTATACTTGCATTGTGTTTTTTGGAATTGTATGCTGCAATTAATTGGACTGTAGGACTTTGGCGCTGCATTGGTTACGCCCTGTTCTGCTCTGTCGAAACTGAACTCTGCGTTCTCTCTTTTCTTGCCTATTACATATTGCTTCGCTCAAGGGGGCGTGTAGTGAGTTCTCCCTGAATACGTACATGCATTGTTCAGTTGGCATTACCACGTTGAATGTTATGTAGCCATATTTGTGTCTTTGCACACGACACTGCGTTTACATGTTCTTTCTTGAATAAACTGCTGACTCGAGACTTCCTTCAGACGAGTGCATTCTGTTGTTCCCATCCCAAGCTCTGCGCAGCGACCTTGGTCTGTACATGCTGTGACACACAGTCTGGAATTTTACACAATGCATGTTTTCCACTCTAGGTTGTTCGACCCACGATTTAGCCATGGCACACGCGCAGCTGCACATACCTGACAGTTGGTGCTTTTCATATCTCAGACGTCATGTTTATTATTCAGACCGAAGACGAGCCTTCCTGCGAGGAGACTCCTGATGCTCCTGTGATGTGATTTCACTAAGCTGATCTTTGAGGTATGGGGTCCCCTATTCAAGCCTGAGAGACCTTCTATAATGACATGATTATGATATTGGCTACTTAGTTAAGGGAAGGTGGTAGTGTCCTCGGTATTTTCCGATTCGCTAAATACCACCTCGGTATTTACCGATTCGGTGGATACCACCTCGGTATTTACCGATTCGGTGGATACCACCTCGGTATTTACCGATTCGGTGAATTCCGATTCGTATTTACCGAATGTTACCGAATCGGTAACTGTTACCGAATTTTTACCTACATATAACTTACCGGTTCTAATTTACCGATTCGGTACGGCTCGGTATTTATGAACCGGTAAAATTTATTTACCTACATGAGGCCCTAAGTCTCTTATACACTGGTTTATTGCTTTATTATACATAGTACATTCTTGAGATTCCCTTGATGTGCGGGAAATATCCCCTGAAGCCCCGGCTCAGATCCGATCCCACACATGGTTACAGTAGAGGTTCCCACCCTACCCGCAGTGGGAGATGGCTATCGCGCAGCAGGGAATTCCGCTAATTCCCGGGGGTGTGTGCAACCGGCCGGGTCTCAGGGGGTAGGGGCTTTGATTCTACTGTAATCCCTTTGATGTGGGGTGTTTCCCTTACAGTAGGGGCAATAAACTGCATCCGCAGGGCTAGGTGATGGCCTGGGACCAGTTCAGACAATGGGGCGCAGAGGAAGGGGGTTATCAAAGGAGAGGCATGACCATGTATGGGTTGTCGGTCGGAAGTGGTTCCGTAGCAGGGTCGCGCAGAAGGAGAGGGTTTATGGCCTGTATGAGAGAGCGGGGGTGGCCGGCGCGCGGGGGATGCTCGCAGCGCCGGGGGAAAGCGCTGGCGATCGAGAGTGAGCGGGGAGAGAGAGTGGGGTGCCTAAAATGGCGGCCGTGCATTTGCTATGCGTGGCGCTGGGGAGAGGCAAGATGGCGCAGATAATGTTCAGTTTGCACGCTAAATTTCCACACTACACAAGTTCCCACAGGTCCGTCCGTTTCTACAGTTTTTCCCGCATCTACAATCTCTATCCTACGTCCAACGAATCCTTTCGTGCCCAGCACCTCAGATGGTGCTACAGGAGGTATGACAGACATGTTTACCACCCCGCCGCGAAATAAACAGACCCTTAGAGATTTAGCACTCCAACGTACACCCCAACTAGCGACATCCGACATGTTTAAGGAACAGCTTGTGGATTGTAGATACGACCCAGTACCAGGTAGACAGGACAAATTGCTCATATCATCACTACGTATACGACGAGCTACATTATATTTAATAACGATACCAGGAATGGTTGAACACCTAGACAATATATATCGCTTTGTCCAAACAGGGCGAGGTCCAGAAAGTATTAACGAAGCTATGGAATACCAGAAAGTGGATGTACAAAGACAACTACTACGCTTTTTTATAAATTGCGTGATTAGGAACCAAGACAGGCCTGGGGCAGATCATGATACCATGCAAAAACTTGCCAAATGGGGTCAGAACATATCAGAAGAGAAACATGATAGACAGGCGTGTATAATCGCCATGTATCGAAAGATCCGCAAGGAAGTAGAACGAATACATAAAGAAAGACGAGAAGCAGACAGAGTAGAATCAGAAGAAGAGGAGGAGCAAGACTCAGAACAATTGGAAACGATAGCTTACGTAGGTAGAGGAAGACCCCATAATAATACTAGAGGCTTTAATGACCCGATACGTCCAATACGTCCAGAATATAATAGACATTTTCCAAACCCTATGTTAAATACAAGATCCCCTGAACACCTATTCCAAACCGTTGATAAATTACTCCGAGATCGAAGGGGGTATCATATGCTCGATTCCATGGACGAACAAGATTTAGCCAGGTCAGCAGTACAATGGGCTGATAGTCCCAGCGAATACAATGATGATGCACTAGCACTCACGTTTCTGAAGCTTGACCCCTACGAACAGCGTTTAGCTAGTATATACATGATTCAACACCTCCTTATATTATATAAAAGCCAACACTCCGATCCAGGACCCTTACCTGACATATTGACAGAACTACTCACGAATAAATAGAGAGGGTCAGGTACTGATTTAATTAATGAAATTCTAGAATTCCGAAACCAGTATATAGCTTTCGTATGCCCAGAACACGTTCCAGTTCCCATCACGGGAAGAAAAATGTATCACATAGATAGACAGAACCCGTTACGCGAAGTACACCCAATTAGAGGTGATGGTAATAACTTTACACGCGTGTTTGTGTACACGCCCATAACTAAAATGGAATTATTAGAAATGAAGAAAGTAGTACCCAGCCATGACAGCAGGTTTCCACCGTGAAATAAAAGACATGTTACTCATGGGAGAGTATACCTACCCCGACATTATGAAAATATTAAAAGTCCTATTACCCGCCGGTGTTTATGAGAAACTCAAAGAAAAGGAATGGGAGGTGGGAGACCAAAAGATAGATTGGACAGCATTAGAAAACGAAGAAAGGGCCCGAGCTGCAGGAGCAGGGTTTGGGGAAAAGACTACAGCACTACCAGGGCTACTAGTGCAGGTACTGCCACGTTTATTAACTACGAAAAAGGAAGACTGGGGTGCGATATCAGCCTGTAAACAAAAGCCAGATGAAGACACTAGTGATTTCTATTCCCGATTTGAAAAATGTTTTGGTATAAATAGTGGCATAAAAGCCAGTAGTGAGTCATATCCACATCTGTTTGTGACAAAATTAGTAGAAAAATTCTCTGCTACAAGCCAAGAATAGAGTATTGAAATTCGAAAGTACCTGGCAAGGTAATACCCCATCACAGATGTTACAGATGTTACAATATCACCACAATAGAATTAGAGAAGAACAAGAACATGAACAAAGACGTATGAAAGATACAAAAATGAAAATGCTTGTTGCCCAGTCAGTTCCAGCCGATGGTCATCAAAAGGGTGATTCCGCAGGTCCTACGAAAGGGACATGCAACTATTGTAAACAACAAGGTCATTATATACACGATTGTCCAGTCCTGAAACATAACATTGCTACAGGTAGAACCCAGGAGAGACCACGTCCACCTAGACAGGATCAGAATCAACAACAAATCCCTCAGCATGCACAACCTAGGTTAGCTCCGCAACAACTAGCTCCGCAACAGGGAGCTCCACAACAGACCGTAGCACCGCCACAGGCGCAGCCTATTGCTGCAACACAAGCGACAACGCAACAGATGTATCAGTATGCACAAGCAGATTATCCCGATTATCAGCGATATACATGAAATAGCCTAGAGAGGGAAGTTGGCTTACCCCTTATTGAGGTTCCTGTAGACCAAGAGGGACCTTATGTACAGAGTGAACTATTAGGGGAAGACAGAAAGTTTTTACTTGATACAGGGGCAAGCAGAACGACTATACGACGCAGTGAAGTTCCAGGGGCACCCCTCTCAGGCTCACAGAATATTTCCCTTGGATTCTCAGGAAAACCCATAATTAATGACGTAACACAACCTCTTCCACTCACGATTGGTCCATTGACACGTACTACAGATTTATTGCTTACTAAATCATGTCCAGAAAACTTGTTAGGTATAAAAACATTGAAAGCTCTAGGAGCTATTATATGTTGTTCTCCGGAAGGAGTACGACTATTTCTACGTGACTTCAAAGGTCACTACGTGTCTAGAGACATGGATCACCGGCTACAGAATTTACCTACACATTTATGGGCACAAGGCCCCACTGATGTTGGTTGCATGAACATTACACCATATCGAGTCACACTGAAAACAGGAGTAGTACTACCACGAATGCGACAATACAAGTTACCACCAGATGCTGTTGTGGCTTTGCTGCAAATCATTGACGAGCTCATTGCACAAGGAGTGGTTGTCGAAACCGACTCCAATGTATGTAATTCCCCGATAATTCCGATTCTTAAAAGAACGGATCCAAAAGCACCACCAGTATATCGATTAGTTATTGATATGCGCGAATTGAATAAATGCATTGTACCACAATACCCTGTGGTCCCAGATATCTCCTCATTACTCACCGCTATTGACTCAGAAGCAACGTTTTTCACTGTAATTGATCTCAAGAATGCTTTCTTTAGCGTCCCAATAGATCCGGAAAGTCAATATCTGTTCGGATTCAGTTTAAATGGACGAAGTTTTAAATTCACACGCGCACCTCAAGGATTTACAGAAAGCCCCAGCATCTATAGCCAAGCACTGAAACGAGAACTTGACAGTATCCACATGCCCGTTAACACTGCCTTGCTTCAATATGTCGATGATCTGCTGATCACCGCCCGAAGCGAACATGAATGTGAAAAAGCGTCACTGACGGTTTTAAAATTTCTGGCTGACAAGGGGCACAAGGTGTCCCCTTCTAAGCTGCAATTCTGTGTCCAGCGAGTTGTTTACCTTGGGCACTCGCTGTCCAAGGAGGGAAGGCAGCTTACACCCGACCGCATCCAGTTAATCGCTAACATGCCATCACCCAAGACACAAAAGGAGGTGCGGGCTTTTATAGGCCTCACTTCATACTGTAGGCAGTGGATCCCTCAATATGCATTTCTAGCAAAACCACTCATCCAGTTGACAACACAGGAGGCAGCCACATCGACTGTCCTCCCTTGGACTCAAGAACATACACACGCCTTTGAAAGCTTAAGGAAAGCTTTATGCCAAGCACCTGTTTTAGCAACACCATGTTACAGTAAACAGTTTACACTCTTTGTTACAGAACGCGAAGGTACTGCCTTGTCAGTACTCACTCAGGAACAAGCAGGATCACACAAACCATGTGCTTATTTCTCTAGTACATTAGATCCAGTAGCTCAGGCTCTTCCTGCGTGCCTGAAATCGGTGGCAGCAACAGCTTTAGAAATCAGACAAAGCGATGCCATAGTGTTAGGACACCAAATGACAGTACATGTACCACACGCAGTAGAGGTTCTCTTGAACCGCACACAAACACAACACTTGACTATAGCGAGACTCACTGGTTACGAATTGACATTATTTCAGCCACACATAGAAATCAGACGTTGTAATACGTTAAATCCTGCCACACTGTTGCCAGTAGGCGGAACAGATCCATTGGCACATGATTGTGTCGAAGTCATTACTATCACGACGAAACCCAGACAAGACTTGACAGACATCCCTTTGTCAGATCCAGACTTAACATTGTATGTAGATGGGTCATGTATGAGAACAAGTACAGGAGAGTTAGTGGCCGCTTACGCAGTCACAACAGACACTGAAGTCATTGAAACAAATTGTATTAACACTTTGTCAGCTCAAGCAGCAGAGCTCATCGCTCTGACACAAGCCTGTATTCAAGCCAAAAATAAGAAAGTCAACATATACACAGATTCACGTTATGCATTCGGAGTCGTCCATGACTTCGGCATACTGTGGCGAGAGAGAGGTTATTTAACTTCTCACGGTGCCCACATCCAACACGGACCCCTCATTCAAGCCCTATTAGACGCGATTCATCTACCTACTGCAATATCGATTATGAAATGCAAAGCCCATACAAAAGTTACCGATATCATTTCTCAGGGTAATGACCTAGCTGACAGAACAGCTAAACAGACTGCTCAGAATCAGACTCACACAACTGACACGACAAAGACAATAGTTCCGACACCAACACATTGCATGACAGTTAAGGATCCCGCCCTTGATGTAATTGACATACAGACACATGCTACACCAGAAGAAATAAAGAAATGGACTGGATTAGGAGGGATCCAAACGGATCAAGGATGGATGACGAAGGAAAAATCTATATGGTTTCTTCCCGACTCCATGGTTCAAGTCATCATTAACACAATACATAGTCCAGCGCACCTAGGAGAAAAAGCTATGCTAGACAGCATTCAACACATTTGGTTCAACAAACACTTGCGAGCAGCAGCTAAACAAAAAGTTCGTACCTGTATGATATGTTGTCAGTTTAATCCAGGTAAAAGCATCCCCGTAGAACAGGGTGGATTTCAACCTCCCGATCATGCTTTTGAAGTCCTCCAGATGGATTATATCCAGATGGAACGATGTCGAGGATTCAAATATGTTCTCGTAGTTGTCTGTGCTCTTTCCCGTTGGACAGAAGCCTACCCGGTTTCAGATTACACTGCCCCGACTACTGCCAAACAGTTAGTTCGAGAATTCTTCCCACGGTACGGTTTACCACGTGTTGTCTACTCAGATAACGGCCAGCCGTTCTCCTCCGAACTGATGAAACACGTTTCTCTTTTGTTAGGCTACCAATGGAAATTTCACTGTGTCCGACATCCCGAGGCAGCAGGTCTCGTGGAACGCCATAATCAAACTCTGAAAATTAGATTTTCCAAAATAAGTAGAGAAAAAGGTGTCGATTGGATAGTAGCCTTACCAGTTGCGCTCTTTTACATGAGAATGGTAGCACATTCTCGAACAGGGCTATCCCCGTACGAGGTGATCTTCGGTAGACCACCAAATATGTGGGGGACGCCTATACCTCGCAAAATCACTGATGTTGACTGTAATATGCTGACAGATTACCTGGCTTCCTTGATGTCTGCACTACAATCTTGTCGTTCACAGGTAGCCGCAGCTTTTCCCGATAATACTGAGGTGAAGCCCCATGACGTGGTTCCTGGTGACCTGGTTCTGGTCCGGAATTTCGACCGGAAGACCCAACTGGAGCCTAGGTGGAAATCGCCTAAATTGGTTCTACTAACTACAAGGACAGCTGTGAAGATCGAGGGACGTAAAGGGTGGTTGCATTCGAGTCATATCAAGAAATTTTATGGACTACCATCTAGTGTGAACGCCCAGCCCTGCATTCCCTCACAGACAGACTCAAAGCTCCCCTTGGTTGAGCCAACAAACATTGAACTTTATAAACTGAAGTTAAGGTCTAGTAAGTCAGACAATTTGATTGTTTAAGTCCTCTCCAAGGTGAATCGGTTGAATTTGTCTTTGACATGTATCCTGAATAGAGAAAGAAATCAACAGATGCAGCTTAAAAAGCATGCGTATTGTAAATCACTTCGTAGTCACTGCACAGTAACACTATTAATTTTGTTTTTTCTAAGTCTTCTGATCATCATTTCCAGCATACCATTGCATATGTATTACCCTATTCTTAAGCGTGCTTACAATGTAACTGCAGAACATTCTTTTAGCGAATTACCTCTGCATGAGTTGTCCTATAGATTTGCGCTGCGCAACAACACATTCATTAGTATGTTACATCATTCCCATCAGACCAGCAATGCCACAAATTGTTGGATATGTGGCCGACTCCCTCCCTATCAGAACTATAAGGGAGTTTTGCCCCTCTTTCCCTATCCGTTCACACACAATGGCTCCTGTGGAGCATGGTTTAGTTTGATTAATTCCCTAGATTCAAATTCCGCAGTTTATCAAGACAACTGGGTATGGGGAAACCTGAACCTAGTTTTGCTTAAAGTCTGCTACCCTAACAAGGAGGGACTTCCCAAAAGAACAGGAACTGATTTAGAAAATGAAGTATATGGATTAGGTAATTTTACACTTAACCTCATGATCCTGAACGTTGAATCTGAAGCTACACCAATCTTGCCCGCCATGTCAGTATTCCCAGTAAAAGGGGAATTATGTATAAGAAAGAATGGTTCCATACACCTGGGCCATAGTAAATGCACCACTGTAATAAAATTCAGTGATCAAGGCAAGTCTACATTTAGAGCTTCCCATCATTCCTACTTCATATGTGGCCAGACCGCATATATATGTCTACCTCTAGACTGGGATGGTACCTGTTACATAGCATTCCTTCTACCACCTTTTTTCCTAGCTCCTCCTGATTATCACAGAAATACCCATTTAGTACACAATAGACAGCAGAGAGATCTCCCGATTGTCGATTACACTGAAACGGCATGGGAACAATACACAGATTTCAATAAAGGTTTCTTTCCCTATATAGGTACAGTCACTAATAGTAAGCTGATACGTAGATTAACCAGAACCCTTGAAGCAGTAGTGAACGAGACTACTTCCGCCTTAGGCAATTTAACAGAAGAGCAGTCTGCTATGCGGATTGTTGTGCTTCAAAATCGTCTTGTCCTTGACGTCATCCTGGCCGATAGGGGCGGAGCTTGTAGGGTCATCGGATCAAGTTGCTGCGTTTTCATACCAGAAAATTCGCCGTCAGTATATAAAGCCATAACTCGCCTTCATAAGATTATGAGCCAGATACACCAGAGTCCAGGCACCTGGACTTGGTCCGGTTAGTTTTGGAGCGTGTTGTCAGCCTGGGGATGGAGAATCCTATCCTTCCTAGGTATTGGCTTTCTCATACTATTCAGTTGCTGCTTATGTCTACAATGTGGGCCAGCGATTTGTGGTCTGTGTGCCACATCGTGTATCCCACATCCAAGTTTTCGTTCAAGATCCCGGAAGAAGAAAGAAGAACAAATGATGCTATATGAACAGATCGATGGATTGATGAAGATCGATATCTCCTGAGGGTCCGTAGGGGACAAGGAGGGAATGAGGAAATATGAATTTTGTGATCAGTTATGTCCCCTATCGTAGACCCCAACGGCTCCATGTGCATGCTATAAGTACATGTATGTTCCCTCCAGTTCCAGTTTTGAAGACGCAAATACATGTGCGTCCACCGTCAACATGTCCTCTTTCAGATCCGCCATGAATGGATCAGATATTCCATTCCTAAGTATGAAAGGCCACCGACTTTATGTGGTTCACTTTCCACATTTTACAGATTCAGGCGAGTAGGCCCAGAATTCTGTCATCAAGTCTTTTCCTGCCTTCTGTCTCTGAAAGCTCCAGTCTGAGCCTGCATCTGTATCCATGAACTTTGTCCTACTCCCTGCGGGGCTAACGGTGCCTGATCCAGCCTGTTGCCTGCCAAAAACTGTATTTCACCTTCAAGATTATCTGCTCCGCTCCTCATCCGATGCATTCCAGTCTAGTAGTTTAGGTAAACATTCCTCCAGCTACCGTGCAAAGGGCCAGGCCTCGCTGTCCCCATGCAAGTAATTCATAGCCCCCGTTACCATGAAATATTCCTACCCCCTCGCATCTCATGTAGACACTTAGACGCTTGTACACGCACTAACAGTCAGTATAGAATAGATTCTATCCTAGAGACCTTCCCTTTTGGATAACACAGTTCTTTAAACATAGGATATTAGATATGATTTGGGATTAGGTTGACATGACCCCCCAGACTTCTGTCTCCCCATGTAGAGCTAAATGTCAAGTCCCCTTCACCCTCTAGTTGCACGTCAATCACACGTCATGCGGCTGCGCGCACATCTCTGCTAAATATTTCTGCTGACATTACAGGATTCTCTTATGGATCCACCCACTTATGACCTCATGTATAATGACGTTTACTAAGTTACGCCTATATGTACGCCTCTATTAGTTACGTATGCACATTTTATCTGTATTATCAGCTGTTACGCCTCTTGCATCTGTTACACTGTAATGCATTTCCTATAAAACTAATTATCTGTCAATAATGTATGCCCTTCCTTCCTGAACTTTCGTGGTGATGGAATAGAAGCCTGCAATTCGAATTGTATTCCTTTGTATAGGAATAAAGCCTTTTAGAACCTCTAATACCACGGATTCTGCCTCTTATATTTACTGAGTTATTCTTACTAGACTTTACCGCATAAAAAATAGCACCGGTAATGAAATATTTACCACACTTCACTGCAGGTAAACTTCAATCAGGGCTTCCTCACTGCAGGTGAACCTCAATGAGGGCTCCCTCACTGCGGGTGCACCTCAAAGAGGGCTTCTTCACTGAAGGTGTACCTCAAATGGGGCTCACTGCAGGTGCACCTCAAGGAGGGCATCTTCACTGCAGGTACACCTCAAAGAGGACTCCCCTCACTGCAGGTGCACCTCATAGAAGGCTACTTCACTGCAGTGCACCTCAAAAGGGCTCCCTTACTGCAGGTGCACCTCAAAGAGGATAAACGTCACTGCAGGTGCACCTCAAAGAGGGCTGCTTCACTGCTGGTGCACCTCAAAGAGGACTACTTCACTGCAGGTATGCCTCAAAGAGGACTCTTTCACTGCAGGTGCACCTCAAAAGGGCTCCCTCACTGTAGGTACACTTCAAAGAGAATTCCCCTCACTGCAGGTGCACCTCAAAAAGGGCATCTTTACTGCAGGTACACCTCAAAGAGGACTCCCCTCACTGCAGGTGCACCTCACAGAGGATAAACCTCACTGCAGGTGCACCTCAAAGAGGGCTACTTCACTGCAGGTGTGCCTCAAAGAGGACTACTTCACTGCAGGTGCACCTCAAAGAGGGCTACTTCACTGCAGGTGCACCTCAAAGAGGACTACTTCACTGCAGGTGCACCTCAGAGAGGGCTACTTCACTGCAGGTGCACCTCAAGGAGGGCTTCTTCACTGCAGGTGCACCTCAATGTTGGACAGGCCACACGAAGGGCTTGCTCCCTCCCCGCACGACAGGGCCCGAGCTCCGGCCCACCAGGCATAATCCACGAAAAGCACCTGTACCCCGTCTCCCGACGGATCTTCTGCCCTCGGACCTCTACTCATCACGGGGCCCAGCCCCACCGGCTCCCCCGGCCGGTTCAAGCCGCCATCTTGGGCCCTGCACCACGAGGCCGCGTGGCCTCGCCCCGACCCTAACCCCGGGCCTGGCCGGCCCCGACATCCCGGCACCACCATCCACCCGGGAGGTGAGCGGACCACTTGGCAGGTCAATGGGAGGACGAAGTGTCAAGGGCTCTTCCCCCGCCAGGTGCCGATCGCCCCCAGCTCCCCCAGGCGCTGGCTCCAACCCCCTGCTGGGTGTCTGGACACCTTCATCCCGGGCCCTCCGACCTCCAAGTGCGAGGGTCCGGACATCAAAGGGCGCCTGCCCTATAACTGGGGCAACTCCGGAGCAGGAAGGCAGTTGTATCCTGGAGTCGAGAGACACCGAGAGAACTCAGCCTTGACGGACTACTGGCGCTGCCGTAGCCCGCTCTTGTGAACCATCGTCCTGCCTGCTGGCGCTGCCGCGGCCTTCTACAACATCCATCCTCGTCGGGACCTGCTGGCGCTGCCGCGGCCCGTTGTAACGACCATCCTCACCGGGACCTGCTGGCGCTGCCGCGGACCGTACATCGACCATCTTTCCGGGACCTGCTGGCGCTGCCGCGGCCCGTTGTAACGACCATCCTCACCGGGACCTGCTGGCGCTGCCGCGGACCGTACATCGACCATCTTTCCGGGACCTGCTGGCGCTGCCGCGGCCCGTACCAACTAAGCTCGAGGATTGTGAGCTAATCATCATCTCATCCAAACTACCTGACTGGTAGACAGACTGTCCCGCTAGCCCTTACCCTGCTTTGAGAGACTTGAATCGAGGGGACCCCTGAGTCCAGACCTCCTTGTACCATTCAACCGTACCTTAAGAAGTGCTTATAAAGAACACTGAACCTTATCCGTGTGTGGTATCTGTCTGTGGGGGGGAAATTACTTGTCTGTACGATCGCTGGAGACGGCTCTCCCCGGAGACCTCTCCTCCTGACCCCGGCCGACCCTCCCGGTCCGTCTATCCTTTCTAACATTGGTGGCCAGCGGCGCGATCCGAATCAACGCGTAATCGTACAGAGAGTAGCTCACCCCACGACAACAACACGATGTCAGCCAAAAATAGCAACTCCACCGAGAAATTCCAAATGGATAAATTAGAAGAATACAACCACCGCGAACTGAGACAATTCTGCATAGAACTTGGCATTGCTACCACCGGCCTGAGTACCAAAGATGATCTAAAGCACGCCCTAGAGTCGTGGACAGAAACTGGGGTCGCCGGACCCTCCGACCAAAGCAGCATCACACCAGAGGGGAACGCCACGACTCCCGAGGAGCGGGGAACGGGCCTCTCGCAGGAGGAGATCCGAGAAAGAGAAAGAACCAGATTGCACGAGTTGGAAATGGCACGACTCAAGATGGATGGGGAACTCAAGTTAGCTGAACAGAAACTCAACCTCGAGCACATGCGGCTCCGAGATGAACGAGAAGAGAAGCAGAGACAGAGAGAGCTGGAGGAGAAAAAAATAACGCTCGAGCACGAGCGCAAACTGGCGGAAATAGAACTTCGGAAACAGAATAAAGAACTGGGGGTGCCTGAGCGACCACACACCCCGGGGCCAATCGAGAAAAAAGTCCACATCCCCAAGGATGTTGTCCGCGAGTATGTCCGAGAAGACGACATACAACAGTGGTTTAAAGCCTACGAGATCGCCATGACCTCCCACCGGATCGACCGGAGTGATTGGGGAGCCGGACTCTGGGGGAGGTTTATCAACGAGGGGCGCGATGCCCTACTGCAGCTCCCAGATCACCAAATGTCGTCCTACGACCACATGAAGGCTGCCCTCCTCACCCGCTACGGCCTCACACCCGAGATGTACCGCCAGAGGTTCAGAGATTGCACCCGGATCCCAGGTACAACTTGGGTAGAATACGTGAACTATTTCAGCCGTGCCTTCGAGGGTTGGATAAAGGGGAGCCAGGTAACCACCTACGAACAACTCTTTAACCTGATGGTATGGGAGCACCTGTCGAACAACTGCTTCGTCGAGCTCAGGCAGCACCTCCTCGACAGCAAGCTGACTGACCCCCGGCAGCTCGCCGCCGAAGCTGACCGATGGGAAAGCACCCGAGTGGGCCGGAGGGGGCCACACGAACAGAACAGAAACAACCAAGGCCAGCACCGTCCTCGGGGAGGAGGAGGGGGCCAGTGGCGAGGGAGAGACGCCTTGCCCGCAACACCCGTGGCCAGCACCCCGGCTCCGGCCGGTCGGGGCAACCCCCGTGGCGTCCTGGGGTCCGAGCCAACGTCACGTGCCACCGATGCCAGCGAGTCGGCCACTACGCCAATGACCCGAGCTGCCCGCAGAACCAAACACCCAAGCCCCGCCAGGTAGCTGCCGCCGCCCTGGGGGAAGAGCGATCATTGGAGGAACCAGAGGAGTATGAGCCGGCCCAGCAAGAGTGGGAACCGGCCGCCATGGTCCTGGCGTGCTTAGGGGGAAGAGACATGGTCCCGCGGGCTCCCCTACCCGCTAACACCAGGAAATACGGTCAGTGGGTGACCATTAATGGACAGCGAGCCGAGGCCTTGCGTGACACAGGCGCCAGTGTGACGGCCGTCCGCTGTCACCTGGTGAAGCCCGAGCAGATCCTGCCGAACATTCTCTGCCCCGTCCGCTCGGCAGACAACTCTGAAAGTATGTGTCAAATGGCCTGCGTTCCATTCGAATGGGGAGGGGTCTCCGGCCTGTTGAAGGTGACGGTCCGGGACGATGCCCCCGTGGACTGCCTCCTGGGGAATGACCTCGAGAGTTCCCCGTGGGCCACCGTTGAGAGAAGAGAGCACCTGGGAATGCTGGGCCTCCCGGACTGGGCCTGAATAACCACCCGGTCCATGGCCGCCCGTGCCGTCCCTCGTTCAGAAGAACCAGAATGGCCAGCACCTCCGCCCCCAGTCGCCCCAGTAGAAGACAACGACGAGGCCAGCCTCCCAGACCCGACGGCCGAAGGGGACGCGCAACCCCAGGACCTTCCTGACCTGGCTCAGTGGCGTCAAGAGGGGGGGCCCACCCAAGCACAGTTCCGCCAGGAACAAAAGACCTGTCCCTCCCTCGAGGGACTCCGCCAACAAGCCAGCGCCCAGAACCCAGGGGACTCCACCGGAACTCACTGGGTCTACTGGGATAACGACCTGCTAAACAGCGAACAAAGAATCGCCGAGCTGGGGGCCGGTCGAGTACTGGTGGTACCTCTCCGCTTCAGAGACTTTCTGCTCAACCTGGCCCACGATGTCCCCCTGGCTGGACACCTGGGCCAAGATAAAACGTACAGCCGCCTAGTGACCCACTTTTTCTGGCCGAAGATGAGGAACGACGTCCTGAACCACTGCCGATCTTGCCCCACATGCCAAGCCAGCGGGAAGAGTGGTCGGAAGCTGAAAGCCCCTCTGCAACCCTTCCCTGTGGTCACCACCCCGTTCGAGAGGGTGGGGATAGACATCGTGGGGCCTCTGGACCCCCGCACGGCACAAGGACACAGGTTCATCTTAGTACTGGTGGACCATGCCACCCGCTACCCCGAGGCGGTGCCCCTACGGACCGTGACAGCTCCGGTGGTTGGCCGGGCCCTAATGGTGATCTTCTCCCGGGTAGGCTTCCCCCGAGAAGTCGTCAGCGACCGAGGCACGAACTTTATATCCAAATACATGAAGTCCCTCTGGCAACAATGCGGGGTCACCTACAGATTCACAACCCCCTATCACCCCCAAGGGAACGGACTAGTGGAGCGTTTTAACCGCACCCTCAAGGGGATGATTGGGGGATTGTAAGAGCCTCTCCGTCGCCAGTGTGATGTACTACTCCCGTGCCTCCTCTTCGCCTACCGCGAAGTTCCCCAGAAGTCCCTCGGTTTTAGCCCTTTCGAACTCCTGTACGGGCACCCTGTGCGAGGGCCCCTCAGCCTAGTAAAAGAAGGTTGGGAGATGGCCCCCCTAAAGACCCCTCCGGACGTCTTCAAATACCTCCTGGCCCTACGCAATCAGACCCGGCGCTTCAGAGAGATGGCCAAGGCGAACCTCGAGGCCAGCCAGGAGGACATGAAGAAGTGGTATGATCACAATGCCTCCTCCGTTGAGTTCGAGCCTGGACAACAAGTATGGGTGATGTCCCCCACCGAACCATGTGCCTTGCAAGATAAGTGGACGGGGCCCTTCAAAGTGGTCGAGCGCAAAAGCCCCGTCACTTACCTCATCGACCTGGGGACCTCCCGGAACCCCCTTCGGGTCCTCCACACCAACCGACTCAAACCACACTTTGTGCGCTCAGAACTCAGCCTCCTGATGGCTACGGACAGTGGGGCAGAGGAAGACTCCGAACCCCTCCCGGATCTTCTGAAGACTCAGGAGAATGACGGCTCCGTGGACGGGGTCCGGCTCTCTGACGCCCTCACTTCGGAGCAACGCCAGGTGTTGGACAGGCCTCACAGACGGCTTGCTCCCTCCCCGCTCGACAGGGCCCGAACTCCGGCCCACCTGGCATATCCCCGCAACAAGCACCTGTACTCCGTCTCCCGACGGACCCTCTGCCCTCGGACCCCTACTCATCACGGGGCCCAGCCCCACCGGCTTTCCCGGCCGGGTCAAGCCGCCATCTTGGGCCCTGCACCACGCGGCCGCATGGCCTCCCCTCGACCCTAACCCCGGGCCTGGCCGGCCCCGACATCCCGGCACCACCATCCACCCAGGAGGTGAGCGGACCACTTGGCAGGTCAATGGGAGAACGACGTGTCAAGGGCTCTCCCCCGCCAGGTGCCGATCGCCCCCAGCTCCCCCAGGCACTGGCTCCACCCCCTGCTGGGTGTCTGGACACCTTCATCCCGGA
Organism: Triturus cristatus; assembly: GCF_964204655.1. Classification (NCBI taxonomy): domain Eukaryota; kingdom Metazoa; phylum Chordata; class Amphibia; order Caudata; family Salamandridae; genus Triturus; species Triturus cristatus. The sequence goes on along the minus strand of NC_140594.1, from coordinate 26,337,946 downwards.
CCCTCCGACCTCCAAGTGCGAGGGTCCGGACATCAAAGGGCACCAGCCCTATAACTGAGGCAGCTCCGGAGCAGGAAGGCAGTTGTATCCTGGAGTCGAGAGACACCGAGTGAACTCAACCCTGACGGTCTACTGGCGCTGCCGTAGCCCGCTCTTGTGAACCATCGTCCTGCCTGCTGGCGCTGCCGCGGCCTTCTGCAACCTTCATCTTCCTGGGACCTGCTGGCGCTGCCGCGGCCCGTTGTAACGACCATCCTCACCGGGACCTGCTGGCGCTGCCGCGGCCTTCTGCAACAGTCATCTTCCTGGGACCTGCTGGCGCTGCCGCGGCCCGTTGTAACGACCACCCTCACCGGGACCTGCTGGCGCTGCCGCGGACCGTATATCTTCCGGGGACCTGCTGGCGCTGCCGCGGCCCGTTGTATCGACCATCCACACCGGGACCTGCTGGCGCTGCCGCGGCCCATACCACCTAACCACCAAGCTCGAGGATTGTGAGCCCATCATCATCTCATCCGAACTACCTGAGTGGTAAATAGACTGTCCCGCTACCCCCTTCCCTACCTTGCGAGACTCTAATCGAGGGGACCCCTGAGTCCAGACCTCCTTGTACCATTTAACCGTACCTTAAATACGTGCTTATAAAGACCACTGAACCTTATCCGTGTGTGATATCTGTCTGTGGGGGGGGAAGTTACTTGTCTGTACGATCGCTGGAGACGGCTCTCCCCGGAGACCTCTCCTCCTGACCCCGGCCGGCCCTCCCGGTCCATCTACCTTTTCTAACATTGGTGGCCAGCGGCGCGATCCGAATCAACGCGTAATCGTACAGAGAGTAGCTCACCCCACGACAAAGCAGGATGTCGACCAAAGATAGCAGCTCCACCGAGAAGTTCCAAATGGAGAAATTAGAAGAATACAACCACCGCGAACTGAGACAATTTTGCATAGAACTTGGCATTGCTACCACCGGCCTGAGTACCAAGGATGATCTAAAGCGCGCTCTTGAGTCATGGACAGAAACTGGGGTCGCAGGACCCTCCGACCAAAGCAGCGTTACACCAGACCAAAACAGCATCACACCAGAGGGGAACGCCACGACTCCCGAGGAGCGGGGAACGGGCCTCTCACAGGAGGAGATACGAGAAAGAGACAGAGTCAGATTACACGAATTAGAGATGGCACGACTCAAGATGGATGGGGAACTTAAGTTAGCTGAACAGAAAATCAACCTCGAGCATATGCGGCTTCGAGAGGAACGAGAAGAAAAGCAGAGACAAAGAGAGCTGGAAGAGAAAAAAATAACGCTCGAGCACGAGCGCCGACTGGCGGAAATAGAACTGCGCAAACAGAATAAGGAACTGGGGGTGCCTGAGCAACCACACACCCCGGGGCCTATTGAGAAAAAAGTTCACATCCCCAAGGATGTGGTCCGCGAGTATGTCCGAGAAGACGACATACAACAATGGTTTAAAGCCTATGAGATCGCAATGACCTCCCACCGGATCGACCGGAGTGATTGGGGAGCCGGACTGTGGGGGAGATTCATCAACGAGGGTCGCGATGCCCTGCTGCAGCTCCCCGATCACCAAATGTCGTCCTACGACCACATGAAGGCTGCCCTCCTCACCCGCTACGGCCTCACGCCCGAGATGTACCGCCAGAGGTTCAGAGATTGCACCCGGATCCCAGGTACAACTTGGGTGGAATACGTGAACTATTTCAGCCGGGCCTTCGAGGGTTGGATCAAGGGAAATCAGGTCACCACCTACGAACAACTCTTCAACCTTATGGTATGGGAGCACCTGTCAAACAACTGTTTCGTCGAGCTCAGGCAGCACCTACTCGACAGTAAGCTGACTGACCCCCGGCAGCTCGCCGCCGAAGCCGACCGGTGGGAAAGCACCCGAGTGGGCCGGAAAGGGCCACACGACCAGAACAGAAGCAACCAAGGCCAGCACCGTCCTCGGGGAGGAGGAGGGGGCCAGGGGCGAGGGAGAGACGCCTTACCAGCAACCCCCGTGGCCAGCACCCCACCTCCGGCCGGCCGGGGCAACCCCCCGTTGCGGCCTGGGTACCGAGCCAACGTCACGTGCCACCGGTGCCAGCGACTAGGCCACTACGCCAACGATCCGAACTGCCCGCTAAACCAACCACCCAAGCCCCGCCAGGTAGCTGCCGCTGCCCTGGGGGAAGAACAATCATCGGAGGGACCCGAGGAGTATGAGCCGGACCAGCAAGGGTGGGAACCGGCCGCCATGGTCCTGGCATGCTTAGGGGGAAGGGACATGGTTCCGCGGGCTCCCCTACCCGCCAACACCAAAAAATACGGTCAGTGGGTGACCATTAATGGACAGAGAGCCGAGGCCTTGCGTGACACCGGCGCCAGCGTGACGGCCGTCCGCTGTCACCTGGTGAAGCCCGAGCAGATCCTGCCGAACATTCTCTGCCCCGTCCGCTCGGCAGATAACTCTGAGAGCATGTGTAAGATGGCCTGCGTCCCGTTTGAATGGGGAGGGGTCTCCGGACTACTGAAGGTGACGGTCCGGGACGATGCCCCCGTGGACTGCCTCCTGGGGAATGACCTCGAGAGTTCCCCGTGGGCCACCGTCGAGAGGAGAGAGCACTTGGGGATGCTGGGCCTCCCGGACTGGGCCTGCATAACCACCCGATCCATGGCCGCCCGTGCCGGCCCCCGATCAGAAGAAACCGAATGGCCAGCACCTCCGCCCCCGGTTGCCCCCGTAGAGGACAACGGCGAGTCCGACCTCCCGGACCCGACTACCGAAGAAGACGCGCAACACCAGGACCTTCCGGACCTGGCTCAGTGGCGGCAAGAAGGGGGGCCCACCCAAGAACAGTTCCGCCAGGAACAAAAGACCTGTCCCTCCCTCGAGGGACTCCGCCAACAAGCCAGCACCCAAACCGCCGGGGACACCACCGGAACCCACTGGGTCTACTGGGATAACGACCTGCTCTACAGCGAGCAAAGAATCGCCGAGCTGGGGGCCGGTCGAGTTCTGGTGGTACCGCTCCGCTTCCGAGACTTTCTGCTCAACCTAGCCCACGATGTCCCCCTGGCTGGACACCTGGGCCAGGACAAAACGTACAGTCGCCTGGTGACCCACTTTTTTTGGCCGAAAATGAGGAATGACGTCCTGAACCACTGCCGATCGTGCCCCACATGCCAAGCCAGCGGGAAGAGTGGCCGGAAGCTGAAGGCCCCTCTACAACCCTTCCCGGTGGTCACCACCCCGTTCGAGAGGGTGGGGATAGACATTGTGGGACCTCTGGACCCCCGCACGGCACAAGGACACAGGTTCATCTTGGTACTAGTGGACCATGCCACCCGCTACCCCGAGGCGGTGCCTCTACGGACAGTGACCGCTCCAGTGGTTGGCCGGGCCCTGATGGGGATCTTCTCCCGGGTAGGCTTCCCCCGAGAAGTCGTCAGCGACCGAGGCACGAATTTCATATCAAAATACATGAGGTCCCTCTGGCAACAATGCGGGGTCACCTACAGATTCACGACCCCCTATCACCCCCAAGGGAACGGACTAGTGGAGCGTTTTAACCGCACTCTCAAAGGGATGATTGGGGGATTGGAAGAACCTCTCCGTCGCCAGTGGGATGTACTGCTCCCGTGCCTCCTCTTCGCCTACCGGGAAGTTCCCCAGAAGTCCCTCGGTTTTAGCCCCTTTGAACTCCTATACGGACACCCTGTGCGAGGGCCCCTCAGCCTAGTCAAGGAAGGTTGGGAGATGGCCCCCCTAACGACCCCTCCAGACGTCTTCAAATACATCCTGGCCTTACGAAACCAGACCCGGCGCTTCCGGGAGATGGCCAAGGCGAACCTCGAGGCCAGCCAGGAGGACATGAAGAGGTGGTATGATCACAATGCCTCCTCCGTTGAATTCGAGCCTGGGCAGCAAGTATGGGTGATGTCCCCCACCGAACCATGTGCCCTGCAAGATAAGTGGACGGGGCCCTTCAAAGTGGTCGAGCGCAAAAGCCCCGTCACTTACCTCATCGACATGGGGTCCTCCCGGAACCCCCTTCGGGTCCTCCACACCAACCGGCTCAAACCGCACTTTGTGCGCTCCGAACTAAGCCTCTTGATGGCTACAGACAGTGGCACAGAAGAAGACTCCGAGCCCCTCCCGGATCTCCCGAAGACTCAGGAGAAGGACGGCTCCGTGGACGGGGTCCGGCTCTCTGACGCCCTCACTTCGGAGCAACGCCAGGACTGCCGGAACCTCCTGCTGCAGTTCGCTGCCCTGTTCTCCCTCACCCCCGGGGTCACCCCCTGGTGTTTGCACGACGTAGACACCGGGGACAGTCCCCCTGTCCGGCACCGGGCCTACCGCGTACCAGATCGGGTACGGGCCTGCATACAGGAGGAAGTGGCCAAGATGCTCACGATCGGGGTCATCGAGCCCTCGGACAGTCCCTGGGCCAGTCCGGTCGTATTAGTTCCCAAGGCCGCTGCCCCCGGCTCCGCCCCTGAACTGAGATTCTGCGTCGACTACCGGGGCTTGAACGCTGTCACCCGGACCGACGCTCATCCCATCCCCCGAGCAGACGAGCTGATCGACCGGCTGGGGGCCGCCCGCTACCTTAGTATCTTCGACCTAACGGCGGGCTACTGGCAGATCGGCCTCACACCCAGGGCTCAGGAACGGTCAGCCTTCTCTACCCCCGATGGCCACTATCAATTTAAGGTCATGCCCTTTGGCATGAAGAATGCCCCCGCCACATTCCAGCGCCTTGTGAACCAGGTCTTGGCAGGGCTTGAAGAATTCAGCGCTGCCTACCTGGACGATATCGCTGTATACAGCCGCCACTGGTCCGACCACCTCCGTCACCTCCAAGAGGTCCTACAAGCCCTCCAGCGGGCCGGCCTCACCCTTAAGGCCGGCAAGTGCCAGATTGGCCAAGGGTCTGTGACCTACCTTGGGCACCAAGTGGGGAGCGGGCTGGTGGCCCCACTACAACTTAAGATTGCTGCCATCCAGTCCTGGCAGCCCCCCGTCACCCAGACCGAGGTCCGAGCCTTCTTGGGGCTCACCGGCTACTACCGGCGGTTCGTGAAGGACTACGGCAGCATCGTGGGGCCCCTCACGGGTCTCACATCCAAGAACCAGCCGAAGCGGGTCAACTGGACTCCTGATTGTCAAGCGGCCTTCGAGGAGCTGAAGGCCGCCCTGTGCACCGCCCCGGTGCTCCAGGCCCCCGATTACAGTCGGGAATTTGTGGTGCAGACCGACGCCTCCGACCACGGCATCGGGGCCGTCCTCTCTCAGTTGAACCCCGAAGGTCATGACCAGCCGGTGGCCTTCATCAGCCGACGTCTCCTGGCCCGAGAACAGCGTTGGAGCACCATCGAGAGGGAGGCATTTGCAGTAGTGTGGGCCCTCAAAAAGCTCCGACCCTATCTCTTCGGTACCCACTTCCGGGTACAAACCGACCATCGACCCCTGCAATGGCTGATGCAGATGCGGGGGGAGAACCCAAAACTCTTGCGCTGGTCCATTTCCCTGCAGGGAATGGACTTCACCGTGGAGCACCGACCAGGCCAAGACCACGCCAACGCAGATGGCCTGTCCCGCTTTTTCCGCCTCGACGAAGAGAGTCCCCAAGGAGATGGGTGACTCTCCCCGCCTTCAGCTGGGGGGGACGCATGTTGGACAGGCCTCACAGACGGCTTGCTCCCTCCCCGCTCGACAGGGCCCGAACTCCGGCCCACCTGGCATATCCCCGCAACAAGCACCTGTACTCCGTCTCCCGACGGACCCTCTGCCCTCGGACCCCTACTCATCACGGGGCCCAGCCCCACCGGCTTTCCCGGCCGGGTCAAGCCGCCATCTTGGGCCCTGCACCACGCGGCCGCATGGCCTCCCCTCGACCCTAACCCCGGGCCTGGCCGGCCCCGACATCCCGGCACCACCATCCACCCAGGAGGTGAGCGGACCACTTGGCAGGTCAATGGGAGAACGACGTGTCAAGGGCTCTCCCCCGCCAGGTGCCGATCGCCCCCAGCTCCCCCAGGCACTGGCTCCACCCCCTGCTGGGTGTCTGGACACCTTCATCCCGGACCCTCCGACCTCCAAGTGCGAGGGTCCGGACATCAAAGGGCACCAGCCCTATAACTGAGGCAGCTCCGGAGCAGGAAGGCAGTTGTATCCTGGAGTCGAGAGACACCGAGTGAACTCAACCCTGACGGTCTACTGGCGCTGCCGTAGCCCGCTCTTGTGAACCATCGTCCTGCCTGCTGGCGCTGCCGCGGCCTTCTGCAACCTTCATCTTCCTGGGACCTGCTGGCGCTGCCGCGGCCCGTTGTAACGACCATCCTCACCGGGACCTGCTGGCGCTGCCGCGGCCTTCTGCAACAGTCATCTTCCTGGGACCTGCTGGCGCTGCCGCGGCCCGTTGTAACGACCACCCTCACCGGGACCTGCTGGCGCTGCCGCGGACCGTATATCTTCCGGGGACCTGCTGGCGCTGCCGCGGCCCGTTGTATCGACCATCCACACCGGGACCTGCTGGCGCTGCCGCGGCCCATACCACCTAACCACCAAGCTCGAGGATTGTGAGCCCATCATCATCTCATCCGAACTACCTGAGTGGTAAATAGACTGTCCCGCTACCCCCTTCCCTACCTTGCGAGACTCTAATCGAGGGGACCCCTGAGTCCAGACCTCCTTGTACCATTTAACCGTACCTTAAATACGTGCTTATAAAGACCACTGAACCTTATCCGTGTGTGATATCTGTCTGTGGGGGGGGAAGTTACTTGTCTGTACGATCGCTGGAGACGGCTCTCCCCGGAGACCTCTCCTCCTGACCCCGGCCGGCCCTCCCGGTCCATCTACCTTTTCTAACACCAGGGCTGCCGGAACCTCCTGCTGCAGTTCGCTACCCTGTTCTCCCTCACCCCCGGGGTCACCCCTTGGTGTTTGCACGACGTGGACACCGGGGACAGTCCCCCTGTCCGACACCGGGCCTACCGCGTACCAGATCGGGTACGGGCCTGCATACAGGAGGAGGTGGCCAAGATGCTCACAATCGGGGTCATCGAGCCCTCGGACAGTCCCTGGGCCAGTCCGGTTGTATTGGTCCCCAAAGCCGCTGCCCCCGGCACCGCACCTGAACTGAGATTCTGCGTCGACTACCGGGGCTTGAACGCTGTCACCCGGACCGACGCTCATCCGATCCCCCGAGCAGACGAGCTGATCGACCGGCTGGGGGCCGCCCGCTACCTCAGTATCTTCGACCTAACAGCGGGCTACTGGCAGATCGGCCTCACACCCAGGGCTCAGGAACGGTCAGCCTTCTCTACCCCCGATGGCCACTACCAATTCAAGGTCATGCCCTTCGGCATGAAGAATGCCCCCGCCACGTTTCAACGCCTCGTGAACCAGGTCTTGGCGGGGCTCGAAGAGTTCAGCGCTGCCTACCTGGACGATATCGCTGTATACAGCCGCCACTGGCCCGACCACCTCCGTCACCTCCAAGAGGTCCTACAGGCCCTCCAGCGGGCCGGCCTCACGATTAAGGCCGGCAAGTGCCAAATTGGCCAAGGGTCTGTGACCTACCTTGGGCACCAAGTGGGAAGCGGGCTGGTGGCCCCGCTACAACTTAAGATTGCTGCCATCCGGTCCTGGCAGCCCCCCGTCACCCAGACCGAGGTCCGAGCCTTCTTGGGGCTCACCGGCTACTACCGGCGGTTCGTGAAGGACTACGGCAGCATCGTGGGGCCCCTCACGGGTCTCACGTCCAAGAACCAACCGAAGCGGATTAACTGGACCCCCGATTGTCAAGCGGCCTTCGAGAAGCTGAAGGCCGCCCTGTGCACCGCCGCTGTGCTCCAGGCCCCCGATTACGGTCGGGAATTCGTGGTACAGACCGACGCCTCCGACCACGGCATCGGAGCCGTCCTTTCTCAGTTAAACCCCGAAGGTCATGACCAGCCGGTGGCCTTCATCAGTCGACGTCTCCTGGCCCGAGAACAGCGCTGGAGCACCATCGAGAGGGAGGCCTTCGCAGTGGTGTGGGCCCTCAAAAAGCTCCGGCCCTATCTCTTCGGTACCCACTTCCGGGTACAAACCGACCATCGACCCCTGCAGTGGCTGATGCAGATGCGGGGGGAGAACCCAAAACTCTTGCGCTGGTCCATTTCCCTGCAGGGAATGGACTTCACTGTGGAGCACCGACCAGGCCAAGACCACGCCAACGCGGATGGCCTGTCCCGCTTTTTCCGCCTCGACGAAGAGAGTCCCCAAGGAGATGGGTGACTCTCCCCGCCTTCAGCTGGGGGGGACGCATGTTGGACAGGCCACACGAAGGGCTTGCTCCCTCCCCGCACGACAGGGCCCGAGCTCCGGCCCACCAGGCATAATCCACGAAAAGCACCTGTACCCCGTCTCCCGACGGATCTTCTGCCCTCGGACCTCTACTCATCACGGGGCCCAGCCCCACCGGCTCCCCCGGCCGGTTCAAGCCGCCATCTTGGGCCCTGCACCACGAGGCCGCGTGGCCTCGCCCCGACCCTAACCCCGGGCCTGGCCGGCCCGACATCCCGGCACCACCATCCACCCGGGAGGTGAGCGGACCACTTGGCAGGTCAATGGGAGGACGAAGTGTCAAGGGCTCTTCCCCCGCCAGGTGCTGATCGCCCCCAGCTCCCCCAGGCGCTGGCTCCAACCCCCTGCTGGGTGTCTGGACACCTTCATCCCGGGCCCTCCGACCTCCAAGTGCGAGGGTCCGGACATCAAAGGGCGCCTGCCCTATAACTGGGGCAACTCCGGAGCAGGAAGGCAGTTGTATCCTGGAGTCGAGAGACACCGAGAGAACTCAGCCTTGACGGACTACTGGCGCTGCCGTAGCCCGCTCTTGTGAACCATCGTCCTGCCTGCTGGCGCTGCCGCGGCCTTCTACAACATCCATCCTCGTCGGGACCTGCTGGCGCTGCCGCGGCCCGTTGTAACGACCATCCTCACCGGGACCTGCTGGCGCTGCCGCGGACCGTACATCGACCATCTTTCCGGGACCTGCTGGCGCTGCCGCGGCCCGTTGTAACGACCATCCTCACCGGGACCTGCTGGCGCTGCCGCGGACCGTACATCGACCATCTTTCCGGGACCTGCTGGCGCTGCCGCGGCCCGTACCAACTAAGCTCGAGGATTGTGAGCTAATCATCATCTCATCCAAACTACCTGACTGGTAGACAGACTGTCCCGCTACCCCTTACCCTGCTTTGAGAGACTTGAATCGAGGGGACCCCTGAGTCCAGACCTCCTTGTACCATTCAACCGTACCTTAAGAAGTGCTTATAAAGAACACTGAACCTTATCCGTGTGTGGTATCTGTCTGTGGGGGGGAAGTTACTTGTCTGTACGATCGCTGGAGACGGCTCTCCCCGGAGACCTCTCCTCCTGACCCCGGCCGACCCTCCCGGTCCGTCTATCCTTTCTAACACTCAAAGAGGGCTCTTTCACTGCAGGTGCATCTCAAAGAGGGCTCCTTCACTGCAGGTAAACCTCAATGAGGGCTTCCTCACTGCAGGTGAACCTAAATGAGGGGTCCCTCACTGCGGGTGCACCTCAAAGAGGGCTTCTTCACTGAAGGTGTACCTCAAAGGGGGCTCCCCTCACTGCAGGTGCACCCCAAGGAGGGCATCTTCACTGCAGATACACCTCAAAGAGGACTCCCCTCACTGCATGTGCACCTCATAGAAGGCTACTTCACTGCAGTGCACCTCAAAACGGCTCCCTTACTGCAGGTGCACCTTCAAGAGGATAAACGTCACTGCAGGTGTGCCTCAAAGAGGGCTACTTCGCTGCTGGTGCACCTCAAAGAGGACTATTTCACTGCAGGTGCACCTCAAAGAGGGCTCCTTCACAGCAGGTGCACCTCAATGAGGGCTACTTCACTGCAGGTGCACCTCATAGAAGGCTACTTCACTGCAGTGCACCTCAAAAGGGCTCCCTTACTGTAGGTGCACCTCAAAGAGGATAAACCACACTGCAGGTGCACCTCAAAGAGGGCTACTTCACTGTAGGGGCACCTCGAAGAGGGCTCCTTCACTGCGGGTGCACCTCAAAGAGGGCTTCTTCACTGAAGGTGTACCTCAAAGAGGGCTCCCCTCACTGCAGGTGCACCTCAAGGAGGGCATCTTCACTGCAGGTACACCTCAAAGAGGGCTCCTTCACTACAGGTGCACCTCAAAGAGGACTCCCCTCACTGCAGGTGCACCTCATAGAAGGCTACTTCACTGCAGTGCACCTCAAAAGGGCTCCCTTACTGCAGGTGCACCTCAAAGAGGATAAACCTCACTGCAGGTGCACCTCAAAGAGGGCTACTTCACTGCAGATGCACCTCAAATAGGACTACTTCACTGCTGGTGCACCTCAAAGAGGGCTACTTCACTGCAGGTGCACCTCAAGGAGGGCTTCTTCACTGCAGGTGCACCTCAAAGAGGGCTCCTTCACTGCAGGTAAACCTCAATGAGGGCTTTCTCACTGCAGGTGAACCTCATTGAGGGCTCCCTCACTGCGGGTGCACCTCAAAGAGGGCTTCTTCACTGAAGGTGTACCTCAAAGGGGGCTCCCCTCACTGCAGGTGTACCTCAAGGAGGGCATCTTCACTGCAGGTACACCTTAAAGAGGACTCCCCTCACTGCAGGTGCACCTCATAGTAGGCTACTTCACTGCAGTGCACCTCAAAAGGGCTCCCTTACTGCAAGTCCACCTCAAAGAGGATAAACGCCACTGCAGGTGTACCTTAAAGAGGGCTACTTCACTGCTGGTGCACCTCAAAGAGGACTACTTCACTGCGGGTGCACCTCAAAGAGGGCTTCTTCACTGAAGGTGTACCTCAAAGAGGGCTCCCCTCACTGCAGGTGCACCTCAAGGAGGGCATCTTCACTGCAGGTACACCTCAAAGAGGGCTCCTTCACTGCAGGTGCACCTCAAAGAGGACTCCCCTCACTGCCGGTGCACCTCATAGAAGGCTACTTCACTGCAGTGACCCTCACAAGGGCTCCTGTGGTACTTTGAAATTTGGGGCCGCGTGGGAGGCAGGGCCCTACCCCTGTCTATTCCGGTATTAGCGAACCGCGAATGGTCAATGCGGTATGTACAAGTGCTTTGTATAACGTTTTAGATATGAATGCACTGTGTATACAATATTATACATTGACTACGTGGGTTCCATCTTAGAGCGGTGACCATCTTATGGTTGCCCTCACATAGGCTACACATTACAAACAAGTATGGGCCTTTAGAACACATGTACTTTCTGTTTGACTTCTCTGTGACCTGTGCAGCTTGGCTCCACTGCCCCAGGTCAGTCCAGTCTCACGAGCTCCCCGTCCTACGGCCAGCTGCGATTAGCATCAGGGTTTGACACACCATAAAGCCTTTTCATCCCACACGAGCCTCCGGCTAATCTCTTTCACACCTGACTCTTCCTGCTTTATGGCTTGTTTTCCAAACAGGAGATGCCCGTGTTTATTGGGGCCTGTTGATATCTGATGTGGGATCTGAGCCTCGCTGGGTAAATAATTGTGGGCTGGCTAAACTGGAATGTGGGATGGTCATCATGACCCTGCCTTTTCGTTTGTAATGGATACATGTAGATGACCATATCGTAAAACAAGGAATGTATGCCTGAAGCATGATATATTGTATTTAAGGAGAAGCCCGTTTCTGTAACTTTAAGCAGTCTCCTGAGAACATACATTGTGTTGTACTTGTCGGATACCTGTAATTGGTCTGCAGCCAATAAATCGATCTTTGACTTCACCCAGAAGACTCTGTGTTTCTGTAGGTCTGAAACAGGAAGAACCCGAAGTCTTAGGGTGTGTTCCCCTGCACCGCTGGGCTTTAAATTCCCAGTACTTCAGTTGGCGCCGAACGTGGGACGATTTCAACGGTACCGGTCCAAGCCAGAGGTTCGTGAGGAGCTTCGTGTGGAAATTCTGGAGGAAGGCCGCCACTTCATCGACCCCTGCATGTCGACGTGGTCCGAAAGTCTTTTCTGCGAGGTTCTCCGCGTCCCGACGGCTGCGAACGACTGCTGCCCTGATTAATCGCCCTGTTTTGGACCCTTGACGATTTTGGTAGAGCGAAACAATCGAGAGAGTCTTCTGGTGACGCCATCGATCATCGATATTCAGTTAAGTATAAGTGGAGCGTCTCCCAGTTTGTTTGGTATCCTTCGGGATCATTTTGATTTGGAGCTTGCAAGTGCCAAAGCCAGAGGACTCATGTATTCACGAGACTATCGTAATCGATAATCCTTTGAAGTTTGAAACTAGACTAGAGAGCGAAGATGCCTGGTTCTAGTGTATTTGGTAGATTGTTTTGTTTGGGTTGTGAAAGGGATTTCCAGTTAGAGGATTCATGTCCGGTTCCTCCAATTGGAACTCCAACCTATGAGCTTTATGTAAAACATGGCGTGGGCCCCATTGCATATAATGAAGTATGGATCCGATACACCAGAAGGGACGGTGTTTTAAAGTGGCCCCAGAATGGTAGTTTCGATACAGATATCTTGGACAATTTGGAAGTTAAATTGTTTAAAAAGAAAGCCCGGCCGGCGATGTTTAATTCTTTCCGCCTATGGCGAAAGGGAGCCAAACAGAGGGAAATTAAGCTAGCAAAAAGGAATAAGAGAGAAAGAGGTATGTCAATGATGCAAGCAGCTGTGCAATTTAAAGATAATGAGAAGGAACAAATTAATGAGCAATTACATAGACAGCGCAAACTTGGGATCGATAAATGTTACCCTGTTTTGTCACCCCTTGTGCAAGATGAAACAAAAGAGAAAGAGAAAGATTCCCTAATGTCCCATTTGCTAAGTTCGCCACCCCCGTATGCGCAAAATGCCACGGCACCTCCACAGCTCGTAAATGTGCAGCCTCCAGTAAATATGCCGCAAGCCTTCCCACAACCGCCAGCTCCTCCTCAGCTGGCTCCTATCCCCATAGTGCAGCCCTCTCAAGGGTCGCCAGCTTCGTTACCTGTTGCCCCCGCGCTTCCTGCGACTTTGCCTAGCACATCAGCTGCCTCCCCTGGCGCTATTTCTTACACTACCCAGGTACCTGTATCTGAATCCGTTTTTCTTCCCTCTGTCTATCCCCCCGTTTCCGCCTCAACTTCTCCTTCAGCACGACAACGTCTAGCTAATGTAGTTGCTGGTTTAATGTCGCCTCTCTTTGGGTCATCTGGTGTGGCCCCTGGTTTACAACGTAGGCAATTGCGTGGTCAGCTGCCTGGTCCTGACGAGAAAGAGGTGTTGGATCATCTGGCGCGTGGGTGGATTGGTTTCCCTTCACTCTGTAATGTGGAATCAGTTGTTAACGTTTTCGACCAATGGGATGCCCCAAAACAGAGGTGTGTCTTTGCCAAAATGTGTGAATGTCTCTGTGAGGAATTGGAGGATCATGGTTCAAGCACGATCCCGCAGGAATTGTGTCGAGTGCGGTTTGATTTTGAAACAGGTACAATTGTGGGTCCCGATGTAGATAAAGCGGTTGCGACTTTATTGTCCTTCAGGAATGGCAATTGTCAGCAATCATTGTTCGAACAGGAATTCCCTGTGGGGAAGAAAGTAAAAGCGCGCCAATATCCGATGCGTGAGGTTCCTCCAGTGTAGAGACCTGCTGATCCAAATGCTAATCCAGCTGTCCCAGCTCATTTTCAGCGTGTTTGGGTGCACGTCCCATGGAAGCGTTCTGAGGTGTTGGCGCTTGGGCAGACATTGCCTGACCCCCGTAAAAACCCTACAGGATATTATAAGAAGTTGTCACAAACTGCAGAATCGTGTGTCATGAATCTAGCTGACATAGATGTGTTGTTTGGGAATGTGGTTCCACAGCCTTTGTGGGGATCCATTCGTAATGTAGATCATGCTGCAGAGTTGGGTAGCACATGGGCTGATGTCATTGCTGCAGACGCTGGCCAAGTTGGTGGTGCGAGGCCTGACCCTTTGGTGGCAGACCTCCCTGGTAGAATTATTACATACATGAAAGCTTTGGTGCCCGCGATGCGCGTGGATTGGGATGGGCTATCCGCATGCGGACAGAGGAGGGATGAGACAGTGTCCGATTTCTTTACAAGGTTTGAGGAGGCGTTTGTCGACCACAGTGGTCGAGACATGAGTACTGAGGGTGGCCAACGGTTGTTTGTGGATGAATTTGTGCGGAATCTGCTTCCCGAGTTGTGTAGGAGATTGGAAGATTCAGAAAGTTCTTGGGCCGTTTCCTCTTCAGCGCAAGTGCTGGCTACTGCACAGTATTGTGGAGGTGGAGATAAGGATGAGAGGGATAGAACAGATGGGAAGGCGAAAGAACTGAAAACGAAGGTCCTTTTACGGCAGGCTTGTCCGCCACGTGGAGGACAGAATGGTCATAGGCAAACCCAAGGCATCTATCGGCAGCCCCAACAGTTTCGGAATGGTCAGCAAATGAATGGGTATTATCGACCGCGTGTCCCTGTGGGTCCCGGTCGGTGTTCGTGTTGCAGAGAGGAAGGTCATTTTGGGTACGGTTGTCCTGAATTAATGCAGCGTACTGGTGATGCGTATGGCGCAAGAGGTGGAGGTGGTCGGCAGGCTCCTAGAGGCAGAGGGCGTGGAAATGTTCCCCAGAGCGCACGTCCTCTTCCGCCTCAAAATACCATGGATAGCTTTGGTCAGCAAGCCAATGCAACTGGTGATGCAGCTCAGTACTATAATAATGATTGTTATGCAGAAGACGACAATGTGGAAGGTTATGATTGCTAGGGCGGCCATAGACAGAGAGAGGGAGTTGTTTCAGTACCAGTGGATCAGAGTGGACCGTATGTTAAGGTGACTACATCGAATGTAACGGAGCCCTTTCTGCTGGACACTGGTGCTGCAGAGTGTTCAATCATGCATTCAGGGCTTCCTGGCGCGCCTTTGTCTGGCGAAATGAATGTTTCAGTGGGTTTTTCTGGCGCCCCAGTTGGGAACCCTATTTCTGGTCCTATGCGACTTTCTGTTGGACCTTGTGAGCTAGAGGCGCCCCTCATCCTAACGACAGGATGTGGTGAGGGTCTGCTGGGATTGGATTTGCTGAAAAGATTGCATGCGACGCTGTGTTGTTCTCCCTCAGGATTGCAACTTGCATTGGGTGGGGAAGTGATTTCCCCGGTGTGTTTGTCTAGGAATGCAGTGCCACCTGAATTGTCATCCCTTCCGGATGTCTTTTGGGCTGCTGGTCCCAATGATGTGGGTCTTTTGGGGGTGCCGCCATACGTGGTCACTTTGGAAGCCAATGTCAGATTGCCACGCATTCCCCAGTGCAGGATCTCCAGTGAAGGTCAGAAAGCGTTGTTGGCGATTGTCGGTGATTTGATTAAAAGGGATGTAATTGAGGAAACAGGAGGCAACGTTTGCAGTGGTCCGGTTTTGCCTGTCTTGAGACGAAAGGACCCTTCGCAGCCACCTGTTTACGGATTTGTGATTGATCTTAGAGAGGTTGATGAGATTGTTGTGCCACAGTTTCCGGTTGTCCCTGATATAGCTGCCTTGTTGACTATGATTCCAGCCTCCGCTGCATGGTTCTCAGTGATCGATTTAAAGAATGCTTTCTTTGGCATCCCAATTGCAGAGGAGAGTAGGGACATTTTTGGCTTTAGTTTAGGAGGTCGAAGCTTCCGCTTTAAACGCGCTCCACAGGGCTACTGTGAAAGTCCATCAATATACAGTCAAGCTTTAAAAGCGCAGCTTGATGCACTTGTTTTACCTAGTGGCGCTATCCTTATTCAGTATGTTGACGATTTACTAATCGCCGCGGATACTGAAGAGATTTGCAAAAAAGCTACATTGTCATTGTTGCGTCATTTGTCTGCCTTTCATCACAAAGTTTCTCTCTCAAAACTGCAATCTTGTCGACAAGAAGTGACCTACCTAGGTCATCTCTAATCGAAGGAGGGAAGGAAACTGACCCCAGAAAGAATTCAAGCCATTGCACAATTGAGTGTGCCAAGAACACAGAGAGAAGTGCGTGCTTTCTTGGGTATTACTTCATACTGTAGGCACTGGATACCAAATTTTTCTTTGCTGGCAAAACCTTTGTTAGCACTAACATGTAAAGACACACCGAATCCTATCCCATGGTCTGAAGAGTGTCAGAAAAGTTTTTGGGAATTACGTGATGCATTATGTTCAGCTCCTGTGTTGGGTACCCCCGACTACAGTCAGCCTTTTACATTGTATGTTCATGAAAAAGATGGTTGCGCATTATCAGTGTTAACACAGCCTTTTGGCGACAGACCACGTGCATACGCATATTTTTCGTCAAACTTGGACCCGGTAGCGAGGGCATTGCCAAGTTGTTTGAGAGTCACAGCCGCAGCAGCTATGTCTATTCGACAGTCTGCTGGACTAGTGATGGATAATACATTGATTGTTATGGTTCCACATGCTGTTGACACATTGCTAAACAGGACCAAGACACAGCACTTAACTAGTGCGCGATTGTCAGGATACGAATTGACACTGTTAGCAAATCATATACACATAAAGAGATGCAACACGTTGAATCCAGCTACATTATTGCCGATTCCAGCACACCTAGATGAGATTGAGCAACACGATTGTCTGTTCAGAACAGAAGAATAGACAAAAGGGAGAATAGATCTTAAAGATACTCCCCTGACTGAGTGTGATGGTCCCTTATGGGTGGATGGTTCGTGCTTTAAGCTTCCGAATGGTGATACGACTGCTGCATATGCTATCACGACTTTGCACACGATTGTTGAAACTGCACGAGTGCCACATAATTCGGCTCAAGCAGCAGAATTGATTGCCCTTACAAGAGCATGCGTGCTCTCTGAAGGAATGAAAGTGAACATATATACTGACAGCCAGTACGCCTTTGGTGTGGCCCACAGTTTTGGGCGATTGTGGAAAGAACGTGGGTTCCTAACTTCGCATGGAGCTAAGATTCAGAATGGCAAGTTAGTGAATGATCTCCTTGAGTCACTGACCCTACCGTTGCAAGTTGCGATTATGAAATGCAGTGCGCACAAGAAAATCACTGATGATGTTGGTCGCGGTAATGCGTTTGCTGATGAGATCGCGAAAGAAACAGCAAAAGATGTGAAGACTCGAATGTATGTTGCAGGCCCTGCAAGATGGGTTGGTGATGTTGGAATGTGTGAAAACACGATAGAGAGTGTGAAGTCCCTTCAAGCTGAAGCCACAGAGAAAGAGTTGAGCAAGTGGAGAGAAAGTACGGGTAAATTGGATGAGAATGGTTGTTGGGTTGATTTGTCGGAACATCGGCGATGGTTGTTACCTGATGCATATGTGCTTCCAGTGGTTACTATGGCACATGGAATGGCACATATCAGTATGAAAGGAATCTGTAAGTTGTTGGCTCCAGTATGGCAGAATGCTGGAATTCCCAAGTGTGCGGAGAATGTAGTCAAGAATTGTATGGTATGCTTGAAATACAACCCTGGTAGGGGAACCCCAACTCCAGCTGGTCATTTTGCGCCTCCATCATATCCATTTGAAATTTTGCAGCTAGATTTTATCCACATGGGAAGGTGCAACAACCTGAAATATGTATTGGTTGTTGTTTGCGCTTTTTCAAAATGGATAGAAGCATATCCCCTAAAAGACAACACTGCTTTATCCACAGCCAAAGCCCTTGTGAAAGAATTTTTTCCTAGGTTTGGAATGCCAAGAATGGTGTGGAGTGATAATGGGAGTGAATTTGTGGGTCGAGTGATGAAGAATGTGTGTGAGGGATTAGGGATAAGGCAAAAGTTTCACGCTGCAAATCACCCCCAATCAGCTGGATTAGTAGAGTGCTACAATGGCACTCTGAAACTAAAACTAGCTAAAATCCAGGCGAGCTCCGGTCTTAAATGGCCTGACGCTCTGCCTTTAGCACTCCTATCCACAAGAATGACCGTGCACTCACGAGTGGGACTTAGTCCATACGAGGTCATTTTTGGCTGCCCGTCCAATGTATGGGGTGTGCCAAGACCGACGAAATTCAGTGAAATCGAACATCCGGTACTGCTTGATTATCTGTATGAATTGACGGCTAAATTGCGTGTTTTACACCAACAGGTGCATGATACTCTCCCCCAGGCCTCTGAAGCTCCAGGACACCCTATCGACCCTGGCACGTGGGTTCTGGTGAAGAACTTCCAGCGAAAGAGCAATGATGAGCCCCGTTGGATTGGCCCTCACCTCGTACTTCTGTCTACAAGATCAGCTGTTCGAGTAAAGGGGAAGAAGAATTGGATTCACGGCACCCACATCAAAAGGATCCCTTTGCATCTACCATATGACCAGTGGGTCCAGGAGGGTATCGCTGACTCTGAAACAGACACTGTACCTCGTTTTGTACCATTTAGTGATGCACGCATAAGAGGCACAGCTTCAGCACAAGAAAGTGACGATATTTTACAAGAAGCTGTGCCACCGTCAATTCGATTGGACACCACAGAGCCTGAACTCTTGTTTCAAGACCAGACAGTAGCTGGTAGAAACCGCTACAACCTGAGACCAAGGCCTATGGACAAATAAAGATTCCCTTCCCTTACTATTTTTTGATATTATAGCTCTCCCATCTGAAAGACTTTCTTGATTTTTGTTTTTCGAACCGCCATCAGGGTTCAGCCGCAGGGTCGCGGTGCCAAGACTTTGGGGTACAGGCCGAAGACGTTAGGTCACCGGTTCTGGTTGGTCTAGGGTGTTCCCTGGACTGACAGGCGTACTCCTTAGCAGAAGATACTCACCCGCCGCGAGCGGCACGATTAGAGGATGGAGTTTTTCAAGATGGAGAGACCCGCTGAGGAAATGAACTTTAAAGCAAAAATATGTAAAATAATGAAGAGCAAACGTTTTGTATTTTTATGTCTGTTTATACTATGTAGTATGATGGTGTTAACTGTAGGATTTGTATTCTTCTCCTCTCAAGAGCCCTTTGCACCCACTGTACAGCCTATACCTCCTCCTACTGCCTCCTTGCACTCTTTTCACCCTCTGCCTGAACACGAACAAGCCAGACGATCAGAGTTTGTAAACAACTCGTTTATTCAGCTCCTGCACCAGCACCAACTAGTCATGAATACAACCAATTGCTGGGTGCGTGGTTTAATGCCACATACCATTAATAGGGGTATTCCTTATCTAGTGCTGCCATTTAGTTACAATGGATCGTCATGGGCATTCCAGACCATGTTTCTCTTTGCACTAGATACCTACTCCCCGCGACAACCGCGTTCCATCAGACCTAGCACAAATAATAAAGCTTTAATGAAAGGAGTTGCCGATATGAGCAGAGATATCGACGCATACTCATCTAGATTCTATTCCCAAGGATGAATTGAGAGCTTATGTAGGGTGGAACGCGACGGGTTATAGCATTAGTCTGGGTGAAAGGCAGCGAAAAATCTCATCCCCAATTTGGGTCGTACCCCACATAGGTCGGTTCTGTTTACAAGGTAATGGTCAGAATCCAAGAGCTCAACTGGGGAAAAGTGATTGTACTGAAACGTACACTTTTCCATCACAGTTTTCCCCTGCGTTTTTGGCTGCCAAGGGTACATATTTTGTCTGCAATGACCAAGCATATACATGGTTGCCCCCTGATTTCTCGGGCACATGTTATATTGCAAATCTGCTACCGCCGACATTTACTGCTGCCTCTGACTATCACAAGACCAGAGTTGTAAGAGGCGTGATTAGTAAGGAGGATACTGCCGGTCAGGAAGCGGGAGACTTCTTTTTGGGTTTCCTGACGTTTTGGGGACCTATGGTCAATAGTAGGAACCTGAGACAACTGACTCGTGTGGTTGAATCCACTGTTAATGTTACGGCTGGTGCTCTTGGTAATTTTACAGCTGAGCTCCAAGCGGATCGCCTCATGACTTTGCAGAACCGCATGGTTCTAGACGTTATACTTGCAGACCGCGGTGGGGTATGTAAGGTTATCCAATCTAGCTGTTGCATTTTCATACCAGATAACGCTCCAACAGTTTATCAAGCCATCTCCAAACTGCATAAAATATCTGAATCCATACACGTGGATAAAGGAGATTGGTCACTGGTGGGGTGGTTCTGAGAACTGATATCTGCCTGCGGTTGGAAAATTCTGATGGTCATTGGAATAATCTTAGCCATTCTTTTCCTGTTCTGTCTGTGCATACAGTGTGCTCCTGCGATATGTGGCCTCTGTGCTACATTATGTGTAAGGAAACCTGTATCGAGGGACGAGCTAAGTAATAGGATGATGCTACAGCAACATCTCCATGACTTCGTGAATATTGACCTAGACTCGGATTGATATGAGTATAGTTATTGCCTATGTAAGGGCAAAAGGAGGGTCTGTGGTACTTTGAAATTTGGGGCCGCGTGGGAGGCAGGGCCCTACCCCTGTCTATTCCGGTATTAGCGAACCGCGAATGGTCAATGCGGTATGTACAAGTGCTTTGTATAACGTTTTAGCTATGAATGCACTGTGTATACAATATTATACATTGACTACGTGGGTTCCATCTTAGAGCGGTGACCATCTTATGGTTGCCCTCACATAGGCTACACATTACAAACAAGTACGGGCCTTTAGAACACATGTACTTTCTGTTTGACTTCTCTGTGACCTGTGCAGCTTGGCTCCGCTGCCCTAGGTCAGTCCGGTCTCACGAGCTCCCCGTCCTACGGCCACCTGCGATTAGCATCAGGGTTTGACACACCATAAAGCCTTTTCATCCCACACGAGCCTCCGGCTAATCTCTTTCACACCTGACTCTTCCTGCTTTATGGCTTGTTTTCCAAACAGGAGATGCCCGTGTTTATTGGGGCCTGTTGATATCTGATGTGGGATCTGAGCCTCGCTTGGTAAATAATTGTGGGCTGGCTAAACTGGAATGTGGGATGGTCATCATGACCCTGCCTTTTCGTTTGTAATGGATACATGTAGATGACCATATCGTAAAACAAGGAATGTATGCCTGAAG
Source organism: Triturus cristatus (assembly GCF_964204655.1). Taxonomy (NCBI): domain Eukaryota; kingdom Metazoa; phylum Chordata; class Amphibia; order Caudata; family Salamandridae; genus Triturus; species Triturus cristatus. Next base: position 26,316,935 of record NC_140594.1, on the reverse strand, counting down.
CATGTATTTTGTATTTAAGGAGAAGCCCGTTTCTGTAACTTTAAGCAGTCTCCTGAGAACGGATACCTGTAATTGGTCTGCAGCCAATAAATCGATCTTTGACTTCACCCAGAAGACTCTGTGTTTCTGTAGGTCTGAAACAGGAAGAACCCGAAGTCTTAGGGTGTGTTCCCCTGCACCGCTGGGCTTAAAATTCCCAGTACTTCACTCCCTTACTGCAGGTGCACCTCAAAGAGGATAAACCTCACTGCAGGTGCACCTCAAAGAGGGCTACTTCACTGCAGATGCACCTCAAAGAGGACTACTTCACTGCCGGTGCACCTCAAAGAGGGCTACTTCACTGCAGGTGCACCTCAAGGAGGGCTTCTTCACTGCAGGTGCACCTCAAAGAGGGCTCCTTCACTGCAGGTATACCTCAATGAGGGCTTCCTCACTGCAGGTGAACCTCAATGAGGGCTCCCTCACTGCGGGTGCACCTCAAAGATGGCTTCTTCACTGAAGGTGTACCTCAAAGGGGTCTCCCCTCACTGCAGGTGTACCTCAAGGAGGGCATCTTCACTGCAGGTACACCACAAAGAGGACTCCCCTCACTGCAGGTGCACCTCATAGTAGGCTACTTCACTGCAGTGCACCTCAAAAGGGCTCCCTTACTGCAAGTCCACCTCAAAGAGGATAAACGCCACTGCAGGTGTACCTTAAAGAGGGCTACTTCACTGCTGGTGTACCTCAAAGAGGACTACTTCACTGCAGGTGCACCTCAAAGAGGGCTACTTCACTGCAGGTGCACCTCAAGGAGGGCTTCTTCACTGCAGGTGCACCTCAAGGAGGGCTTCTTCACTGCAGGTGCATCTCAAAGAGGGCTCCTTCACTGCAGGTGCACCTCAATGAGGGCTACTTCACTGCAGGTGCACCTCATAGAAGGCTACTTCACTGCAGTGCACCTCAAAAGGGCTCCCTTACTGCAGGTGCAACTCAAAGAGGATAAACCACACTGCAGGTGCACCTCAAAGAGGGCTACTTCACTGCAGGTGCACCTCAAAGAGGACTACTTCACTGCAGGTGCACCTCAAAGAGGACTACTTCACTGCAGGTGCACCTCAAGGAGGGCTTCTTCACTGCAGGTGCATCTCAAAGAGGGCTCCTTCACTGCAGGTGAACCTTAATGAGGGCTCCCTCACTACGGGTGCACCTCAAAGAGGGCTTCTTCACTGAAGGTGTACCTCAAAGGGTGGCTCCCCTCACTGCAGGTGGACCTCAAGGAGGGCATCTTCACTGCAGGTACACCTCAAAGAGGACTCCCCTCACTGCAGGTACACCTCATAGAAGGCTACTTCACTGCAGTGCACCTAAAAAGGGATCCCTTACTGCAGGTGCACCTCAAAGAGGATAAACCTCACTACAGGTGCACCTCAAAGATGGCTACTTCACTGCAGGTGCACCTCAAGGAGGGCTTCTTCACTGCAGGTGAACGTCAAAGAGGGCTTCCCTCACTGCAGGTGCATCTCAAAAAAGGCTCCTCTCACTGCAGGTGAACCTCAAAGAGGGCTCCTTCACTGCAGGTGAACGTCAAAGAGGGCTCCCCTCACTGCAGGTGAACCTCAAAAAGGGCTACTTCACTGCAGGTGCGCCTCAAGTAGGGCTTCTTCACTGCAGGTGCACCTCAAAGAGGGCTCCTTCACTGCAGATGCACCTCATTGAAGACTACTTCACTGCAGTGCACCTCAAAAGGGCTCCCTCACTACAGGAGCACATCAAAGAGGGCTCCTTCCATGCAGGTACACCTCAAAGAGGACTTTTTCACTGCAGGCACACCTCAAAAGGGCTCCCTCACTGTAGGTGCACCTCAAAGAGAATGCCCCTCACTGCAGGTGCACCTCAAAAAGGGCTACTTCACTGAAGGTGCACCTCAAGGAGGTCTCCCCGCGATACAGGTGCACCTCAAAGAGGAAGCCCTCACTGTCGGGACACTTTGAAGCGGACCTGCTCACTGCAGATGCACCTCAAAGAGGGCTCCTTCACTGCAGGTGCACCTCAAAGAGGGCTCTTTCACTACAGGGGCACCTCGAAGAGGGCTCCGTCACTGCGGGTGCACCTCAAAGAGGGCTTCTTCCCTGAAGGTGCACCTCAAAGAGGCATATTTCTGTCCCTTTCCTTTGTGCTGGCGATGTTTTGGCAGCCTAGCACCAGCGCTTGCACCCTTGCAGCATGATGCCAGTGTGCCTACGTTGCATGCATGTTTATTTTTGTGCAGAAAGGGCACCTCCAGCCACAAAAACTATCCCAAGAGGCATTTTCCTCTTTCTATTTGTGCTGCTGAGTGCAGTAGAAAGAAGGAAAACGGGGAGAAAGTTATTTTTATGCCTCTCCCAGGGAGGGGTATCGTTTTCATGCAATCCCAGGTTTACAAGCCCTTGTAAATCTGGGAATGTGTCAAAATCCATGGATGTTGCAAGGGAACACCCTCGCAACATCCATGGTAATACGACACAGCAATTTCCGCTGCATAACATTACATGAGATTTATTGAGCCACTCAGATCCATGCAAGGTGGCCTTGTGTGGCTTCCTAAATCTCATTTTTCATTTGCATTACTCTTGTACCACATTGCGTGGTGCAAAAGCGATGCAAAGGAGCTCATAAATATGCCCCAAAGTGCATATGCACTGTTGTCCCTTATGTGGCCCATGGTGAGAATCACTGCTCCATGTGTTACGTGTGTGCCCCGTTCCACAGACGCAGCGATGAGAATGGCCGGGGCTGCTGTTTCTTAATAAAGGTTGCCACCAAGTGTTAACTACGGTTATGTGAGACTGGCCTCGTGGCGTGGGCCCTCCCGACCAGCAAGCCACCCCTGCACCCCACCTGATCCTCCGGTACCACAGACTACCGGCCACTAGGGCCCCATGCACCCGATGACCGGCCGGAGCCCCAGTGTTGGACAGGCCACACGAAGGGCTTGCTCCCTCCCCGCACGACAGGGCCCGAGCTCCGGCCCACCAGGCATAACCCACGAAAAGCACCTGTACCCCGTCTCCCGACGGATCTCCGGCCCTCGGACCTCTACTCATCACGGGGCCCAGCCCCACCGGCTCCCCCGGCCGGTTCAAGCCGCCATCTTGGGCCCTGCACCACGAGGCCGCGTGGCCTCGGCCCGACCCTAACCCCGGGCCTGGCCGGCCCCGACATCCCGGCACCACCCTCCACCCAGGAGGTGAGCGGACCACTTGGCAGGTCAATGGGAGAACGAAGTGTCAAGAGCTCTTCCCCCCGCCAGGTGCCGATCGCCTCCAGCTCCCCCCAGGCGCTGGCTCCACCCCCTGCTGGGTGTCTGGACACCTTCATCCCGGGCCCTCCGACCTCCAAGTGCGAGGGTCCGGACATCAAAGGGCGCCTGCCCTATAACTGGGGCAACTCCGGAGCAGGAAGGCAGTTGTATCCTGGAGTCGAGAGACACCGAGAGAACTCAGCCTTGACGGACTACTGGCGCTGCCGTAGCCCGCTCTTGTGAACCATCGTCCTGCCTGCTGGCGCTGCCGCGGCCTTCTGCAACATCCATCCTCGTCGGGACCTGCTGGCGCTGCCGCGGCCCGTTGTAACGACCATCCTCACCGGGACCTGCTGGCGCTGCCGCGGACCGTACATCGACCATCTTTCCGGGACCTGCTGGCGCTGCCGCGGACCGTGTACCGACCATCTCAACCGGGACCTGCTGGCGCTGCCGCGGCCCGTACCACCTAAGCCACCAAGCTCGAGGATTGTGAGCTAGTCATCATCTCATCCGAACTACCTGACTGGTAGACAGACTGTCCCGCTACCCCTTACCCTGCTTTGAGAGACTTGAATCGAGGGGACCCCTGAGTCCAGACCTCATTGTACCATTCAACCGTACCTTAAGAAGTGCTTATAAAGAACACTGAACCTTATCTGTGTGTGGTATCTGTCTGTGAGGGGGAAGTTACTTGTCTGTACGATCGCTGGAGACGGCTCTCCCCGGAGACCTCTCCTCCTGACCCCGGCCGACCCTCCCGGTCCATCTACCCTTTCTAACATTGGTGGCCAGCGGCGCGATCCGAATCAACGCGTAATCGTACAGAGAGTAGCTCACCCCACGACAAAAACACGATGTCAGCCAAAGATAGCAGCTCCACCGAGAATTTCCAAATGGATAAATTAGAAGAATACAACCACCGCGAACTGAGACAATTCTGCATAGAACTTGGCATTGCTACCACCGGCCTGAGTACCAAGGATGATCTAAAGCACGCCCTAGAGTCGTGGACAGAAACTGGGGTCGCCGGACCCTCCGACCAAAGCAGCATCACACCAGAGGGGAACGCCACGGCTCCCGAGGAGCGGGGAACGGGCCTCTCGCAGGAGGAGATCCGAGAAAGAGAAAGAACCAGATTGCACGAGTTGGAAATGGCACGACTCAAGATGGATGGGGAACTCAAGTTAGCTGAACAGAAACTCAACCTCGAGCATATGCGGCTCCGAGATGAACGAGAAGAGAAGCAGAGACAGAGAGAGCTGGAGGAGAAAAAAATAACGCTCGAGCACGAGCGCCAACTAGCGGAGATAGAACTTCGGAAACAAAATAAAGAACTGGGGGTGCCTGAGCGACCACACACCCCGGGGCCAATCGAGAAAAAAGTGCACATCCCCAAGGATGTTGTCCGCGAGTATGTCCGAGAAGACGACATACAACAGTGGTTTAAAGCCTACGAGATCGCCATGACCTCCCACCGGATCGACCGGAGTGATTGGGGGATTGGAAGAGCCCCTCCGTCGCCAGTGGGATGTACTACTCCCGTGCCTCCTCTTCGCTTACCGAGAAGTTCCCCAGAAGTCCCTCGGTTTTAGCCCTTTAGAACTCCTGTACGGGCACCCTGTGCGAGGGCCCCTCAGCCTAGTAAAAGAAGGTTGGGAGATGGCCCCCCTAAAGACCCCTCCAGACGTCTTCAAATACCTCCTGGCCCTACGCAATCAGACCCGGCGCTTCAGACAGATGGCCAAGGCGAACCTCGAGGCCAGCCAGGAGGACATGAAGAGGTGGTATGATCACAATGCCTCCTCCGTTGAGTTCGAGCCTGGACAACAAGTATGGGTGATGTCCCCCACCGAACCATGTGCCTTGCAAGATAAGTGGACGGGGCCCTTCAAAGTGGTCGAGCGCAAAAGCCCCGTCACTTACCTCATCGACCTGGGGACCTCCCGGAACCCCCTCCGGGTCCTCCACACCAACCGACTCAAACCACACTTTGTGCGCTCAGAACTCAGCCTCCTGATGGCTACGGACAGTGGGGCAGAGGAAGACTCCGAACCCCTCCCGGATCTTCTGAAAACTCAGGAGAATGACGGCTCCGTGGACGGGGTCCTGCTCTCTGACGCCCTCACTTCGGAGCAACGCCAGGGCTGCCGGAACCTCCTGCTGCAGTTCGCTACCCTGTTCTCCCTCACCCCCGGGGTCACCCCTTGGTGTTTGCACGACGTGGACACCGGGGACAGTCCCCCGGTCCGACACCGGGCCTACCGCGTACCAGATCGGGTACGGGCCTGCATACAGGAGGAAGTGGCCAAGATGCTCACAATCGGGGTCATCAAGCCCTCGGACAGTCCCTGGGCCAGTCCGGTTGTATTGGTTCCCAAAGCCGCTGCCCCCGGCACCGCACCTGAACTGAGATTCTGCGTCGACTACCGGGGCTTGAACGCTGTCACCCGGACCGACGCTCATCCGATTCCCCGAGCAGACGAGCTGATCGACCGGCTGGGGGCCGCCCGCTACCTCAGTATCTTCGACCTAACAGCGGGCTACTGGCAGATCGGCCTCACACCCAGGGCCCAGGAACGGTCAGCCTTCTCTACCCCCGATGGCCACTACCAATTCAAGGTCATGCCCTTCGGCATGAAGAATGCCCCCGCCACGTTTCAACGCCTCGTGAACCAGGTCTTGGCGGGGCTCGAAGAGTTCAGCGCTGCCTACCTGGACGATATCGCTGTATACAGCCGCCACTGGCCCGACCACCTCCGTCACCTCCAAGAGGTCCTACAGGCCCTCCAGCGGGCCGGTCTCACAATTAAGGCCGGCAAGTGCCAAATTGGCCAAGGGTCTGTGACCTACCTTGGGCACCAAGTGGGAAGCGGGCTGGTGGCCCCGCTACAACTTAAGATTGCTGCCATCCAGTCCTGGCAGCCCCCCGTCACCCAGACCGAGGTCCGAGCCTTCTTGGGGCTCACCGGCTACTACCGGCGGTTCGTGAAAGACTACGGCAGCATCGTGGGGCCCCTCACGGGTCTCACGTCCAAGAACCAGCCGAAGCGGATTAACTGGACCCCCGATTGTCAAGCGGCCTTCGAGAAGCTGAAGGCCGCCCTGTGCACCGCCCCTGTGCTCCAGGCCCCCGATTACAGTCAGGAATTCGTGGTACAGACCGACGCCTCCGACCACGGCATCGGGGCCGTCCTTTCCCAGTTAAACCCCGAGGGTCATGACCAGCCGGTGGCCTTCATCAGTCGACGTCTCCTGGCCCGAGAACAGCGCTGGAGCACCATCGAGAGGGAGGCCTTCGCAGTGGTGTGGGCCCTCAAAAAGCTCCGGCCCTATCTCTTCGGTACCCACTTCCGGGTACAAACCGACCATCGACCCCTGCAGTGGCTGATGCAGATGCGGGGGGAGAACCCAAAACTCTTGCGCTGGTCCATTTCCCTGCAGGGAATGGACTTCACTGTGGAGCACCGACCAGGCCAAGACCACGCCAACGCGGACGGCCTGTCCCGCTTTTTCCGCCTCGACGAAGAGAGTCCCCAAGGAGATGGGTGACTCTCCCCGCCTTCAGCTGGGGGGGACGCATGTTGGACAGGCCACACGAAGGGCTTGCTCCCTCCCCGCACGACAGGGCCCGAGCTCCGGCCCACCAGGCATAACCCACGAAAAGCACCTGTACCCCGTCTCCCGACGGATCTCCGGCCCTCGGACCTCTACTCATCACGGGGCCCAGCCCCACCGGCTCCTCCGGCCGGTTCAAGCCGCCATCTTGGGCCCTGCACCACGAGGCCGCGTGGCCTCGGCCCGACCCTAACCCCGGGCCTGGCCGGCCCCGACATCCCGGCACCACCCTCCACCCAGGAGGTGAGCGGACCACTTGGCAGGTCAATGGGAGAACGAAGTGTCAAGAGCTCTTCCCCCCGCCAGGTGCCGATCGCCTCCAGCTCCCCCCAGGCGCTGGCTCCACCCCCTGCTGGGTGTCTGGACACCTTCATCCCGGGCCCTCCGACCTCCAAGTGCGAGGGTCCGGACATCAAAGGGCGCCTGCCCTATAACTGGGGCAACTCCGGAGCAGGAAGGCAGTTGTATCCTGGAGTCGAGAGACACCGAGAGAACTCAGCCTTGACGGACTACTGGCGCTGCCGTAGCCCGCTCTTGTGAACCATCGTCCTGCCTGCTGGCGCTGCCGCGGCCTTCTGCAACATCCATCCTCGTCGGGACCTGCTGGCGCTGCCGCGGCCCGTTGTAACGACCATCCTCGTCGGGACCTGCTGGCGCTGCCGCGGCCCGTTGTAACGACCATCCTCACCGGGACCTGCTGGCGCTGCCGCGGACCGTACATCGACCATCTTTCCGGGACCTGCTGGCGCTGCCGCGGACCGTGTACCGACCATCTCAACCGGGACCTGCTGGCGCTGCCGCGGCCCGTACCACCTAAGCCACCAAGCTCGAGGATTGTGAGCTAGTCATCATCTCATCCGAACTACCTGACTGGTAGACAGACTGTCCCGCTACCCCTTACCCTGCTTTGAGAGACTTGAATCGAGGGGACCCCTGAGTCCAGACCTCCTTGTACCATTCAACCGTACCTTAAGAAGTGCTTATAAAGAACACTGAACCTTATCTGTGTGTGGTATCTGTCTGTGAGGGGGAAGTTACTTGTCTGTACGATCGCTGGAGACGGCTCTCCCCGGAGACCTCTCCTCCTGACCCCGGCCGACCCTCCCGGTCCATCTACCCTTTCTAACACCCAGCCAAACCGAGACACTACCACGCATGCCCGGCCAAAGGAGCGAGGAACCCCCCCAAGCAAGACAGGGAGGCGCCGTCTCTGTCACACCTCTGATCTCCTCCCCAAGGAGGGTTTCGATCGGCCACCAGGCCCCCGGTGTACGGGCGCCTCGCATGCTGGGCGTCTGGAGTCCCGCCCAGACCAACCTGAACAGATTAAAGGGCCAAGCGGCAGGAACTCCCAACGCGCTGCCCCCAGGCACCAAGACCCCTCTCTGCGATGACTCCGGACTTCAAAGAGGAGAGGGAGTATAACAAGGGGTGCTGATGGGACAGGCGACAGAGAAGACCTGGACCTACGAGAGCCCTGCTGACGCTGACGCGGCTCCCCAAACTCTGAACCATCTGAGCCCTGCTGACGCTGTCGTGGCTTCCCGAACTCCGAACCATCTGAGCCCTGCTGACGCTGTCGCGGCTCCCCGAACTCTGAACCTTCTGAGCCCTGCTGACGCTGTCGCGGCTCCCCGAACTCCGAACCATCTGAGCCCTGCTGACGCTGTCGCAGCTCCCCGAACTCTGAACCATCTGAGCCCTGCTGACGCAGTCGCGGCTCCCTGAACTCTGAACCATCTGAGCCCTGCTGACGCTGTCGCGGCTCCCCGAACTCTGAACCATCTGAGCCCTGCTGACGCCGTCGCGGCTCCCGAGAACCTGAGACCACCTGTGCCTGCTGAGAGGCTCGCGGCACTCCTATCCTGGAAGACCGACGGAGCTGCCGAGCAAACCCCATATCCCCAGCTCGAGGATTGAGAGCTGTGCGAAGGATATTCCGCAGAGACACTGAACCTAAAGACTGTCCCGCTACCCCCATACCCCCCACACGAAACCGCCGACGTGGTGATATTGATTCCACAGCTGTATCACGGATCATAAAGATCCCCAGAAACCAGAGATAAAGTATACTGTTTACGAAGAACTACTGTGTGGTGTCCCTCTGTCGAGTAGTGTAAGCTCAGCGTGTATGATCCTAGGAACGAGACCCTTCCAGGAGGGGCCTCCCCGCCAGTGCTCGGCCTAACTCTGGGAGAGGTGGGTCAAAGGGTGGTCAGGAACGTATTCCGAAGCCTCCCGGAGAAACGCCCTTCCAACATTTGGTGGCAGACGACGGAATCCGAGCCAACGCCTAGAGACCGTACAGTACACGGCTGACGCACTACCGAAAGGAGATGGAAGGAGAAACAGCCATGAGTACTGCAGGAACCAACACAAGCCCAACGTTCCGAGAGGACCGGTTGGAAGATTATACGCATCAGGAACTAAAACAGTTCTGCAAAGACCTTGAGATCGCTACCACCGGATTAAGCACCAAAGAAGATTTCCAGGAAGCATTGAAGACCTGGGTCGAGGCAGGAGCTTCCCTGCCCCAAACCGAAGGAAACGCCTGGGAAAGAGAGCCGCCAAACGAACCACGAAGCGTCCCGGCAAGAAGCAACGCCCCAGAGGGGGGCCTATCCCCGGAAGAACTAGCGGACCGAGAGAGAGGTCGCAACCACGAGCTAGAACTAGCCAAACTAAAAATAGAGGGAGAGCTAAAATTGGCCCAAATAAATTAGGCGTAGAACAATTACGCCTACAAGGGGAACTCGAGGAAAAGAAACGCCAGCGAGAACACGAAGAAAGAAAACTTCAACTAGAACATGAACGCAGCCTAAAAGAGATCGAACTCAAGGCCAAGAGTGAGGGGTCCAGAACCATGGGAAACCAACCGACCTCCACCGCTGTGGAACCAAAGGTCCACATCCCCAAGGATGTGGTGAAGGAATACTACAAGAACGACGACATCCAGCAGTGGTTCAAGGCCTACGAAGTCGCCATGACCTCCCACCGAGTTCCACAGAAGGATTGGGGGGCTGGCTTGTGGGGCCGGTTCCTGAGCGAGGGGAGAGATACCCTGCTGGAACTGCCCTCCACGGTACTGAATTCCTACAGCCACATGAAAGAGGCCCTATTGGCCAGATATGGGCTCACCCCCGAGATGTACCGACAACGGTTTCGAGACTGCAAAAAGATACCCGGTACTATGTGGGTAGAATACGTGAACTTTTACAGCAGGGCCTTGGATGGGCGTATCAAGGGCAGCAAGGTCTCCACCTTTGAGGAACTGTTTGACCTGATAGCATGGGAACACCTGTCCGCAAATTGCTTTGTGAAGTTACGCCAGCACCTCCTGGACAGCAAGCTCACTGATCCTCGGAAACTGGCGGTTGAAGCTGACCGATGGGTGAACACCAGGGCCTCCCGGGGCCCCGTGGGGGACTACGGCCGCCACAACTAGGGATACCCCCGCCAGAGGGGCGGAGGGAACCAAGGCAGACCGAGGGAATCCCAGGGGGGCCTCCAGCACAGCCCCCCCAGAAGCCAACCCCGCACTTTCCAGCCCCACTTCCAGCCAGCGCAGGGCCCCCGGGGAGGCAGGGACCCCGCGTCAAGATCACCTGTTTCCGCTGCCAGCAGACCGGACACTATGCCAGTGACCCCCAGTGTCCCATGTACCAACGACCCACAGCGACCGACCCTCCAGCTCGACAAATGGCCTCCGTGGCCCTCGGAGAAGAGATGGAAAGCGCCGAAGAGTGGGAACCAGCAGCCATGGCCCTGGTCTCCCTAGGAAACCGAGAGATGGTTCCCGGAACCCCCCTACCCACCAACACGAAAAAATACCGACAACAGGTGACGGTCAACGGTCACCAAGTCGAGGCCCTCCGCGACACCGGGGCAAGTGTCACGGCGGTCCACTGCCACCTGGTCTCCGAAGACCAGATCCTGCCGGACGCCTTCTGCCCAGTCATATCATCGGACAATTCCGAGAGCCTCTGCCGGATGGCCCTGGTACCTTTCGCATGGGGGGGGGAGTCACAGGAAAATTAAGAGTGGCTGTCCGAACCTCCCAACCAGTAGACTGTCTCCTGGGCAACGACCTCGAGAGCTCCCTGTGGGGACAAGTAGAACGAAGAGCCCATCTGGAGATGATGGGCCTACCCGAATGGGTATGCGCCACCACGCGCTCCATGTCTGCCCGATCGCCTTCCCTCGAGGGAGTTGAGGACTTGCCCCTGAACCCAGGCGCCATCCCCGAGGACCGGGACGCGCCATCTGAGCCCGACGACCCTCTCCCGGAAGAAGAACCCGTTCCCAATGACGGATCAATGCGTCCAGGCCCCGAGCCACTGACCGAGCTCTGGGACCTACCCGAGATGGCCCAGTGGCACTGCGAGGGAGGTCCCTCCCGAGAAGAATTCTGCAAGGACCAAGCAATCTGCCCATCCCTCATTGGGCCCCGACAGCAGGCCGAATCCCAGGCAGCAGGCGACCAGTCCGGAACCCACTGGGTGTATTGGGAAAACGGCCTCCTGTACAGCGAACAGAAGTCGGCTGAGCTGGGATCGGCCCGGACACTAGTGGTACCTCTGCGCTTCCGGGGTTTCCTCCTAGACCTAGCTCATGAGGTACCCCTGGCGGGACAGTTACGCCAAGACAAAACCTATCATCGCCTGGTTACCCACTTCTACTGGCCAAAAATGCGAGTCATGTCTCACGTGCTAGGCCAGCGGAAAAAGTGGTGGGAAGCGCAAGGCTCCACTACAACCCTTCCCCGTTGTTAGTACCCCCTTTGAGCGGGTGGGGATCGACATCGTGGGACCCCTGGATCCCAGGACCGCCCAGGGCCACCGGTTCATCCTCGTCCTAGTGGACCATGCCACCCGCTACCCAGAGGCCATTCCCCTCCGCACCGTGACGGCCCCCGTGGTGGGCCGGGCCTTGATGGGAATCTTCTCTCGCGTGGGGTTCCCGCGAGAAGTCGTGAGTGATCGTGGCACGAACTTTATCTCCAAGTACATGAGGTCCTTATGGCAGCAATGCGGGGTGTCATACAAATTCACCACCCCATACCACCCCCAAGGAAATGGCCTAGTTGAGCGATTTAACCGGACCCTGAAGGGAATGATCATGGGCCTCGAAGAACCCCTTCGCCGGAAATGGGACTTCCTCCTCCCTTTCCTCCTGTTCGCCTACCGAGAGGTCCCCCAAAAATCCCTGGGGTTCAGCCCATTCGAACTACTCTACGGACACCCCGTCCGGGGACCCCTGAGCCTGGTCAAAGAAGGCTGGGAAGCGACTCCCCGCGGAACTCCTCCCGATGTATTCCGCTATCTCCTGGCGCTCAGCAAACCAGACCCGGAAGTTCCGGGAGCTCGCCGAGGCAAACCTCGAGGCTAGTCAAGAAGAGATGAAGCGCTGGTATGACCAGAATGCCACGCTGGTCGAATTCCAGCCCGGCCAACAGGTCTGGGTCATGGCCCCGGTGAAACCCTGCGCCCTCCAAGACAAATGGACTGGACCCTTCAAAGTGGTCGAGCGGAAGAGTCAAGTCACGTATCTAGTTGACGTTCAGTCTCCTCTGAACCCCCTCCGGGTCCTTCACGTGAACTGCCTCAAACCCCACTTTGTGAGGACGGAGCTGAGTTTGCTCCTGGCCACCGACGATGGGACTGAAGAAGACACAGAGCCCCTCCCGGACCCCCTGTGTGCGGGAGAGAAGGATGGCTCCATAGATGGGGTGCGACTGTCGTCCACCCTCGCCCCCCAGCAGTCCGACGACTGCCGCCAGCTATTGAGACAATTCACAGACCTCTTGTCCCTCACCCCCAGGGTCACCGACTGGTGTGTCCACGACGTAGACACCGGAGACAGCCCACCGGTAAGACACCGAGCCTACCGAGTCCCTGACCGGGTCCGGACCTGCATCCAGACGGAAGTAGCCATGATGTTAGCCCTAGGAGTGATCGAACCCTCCGACAGCCCATGGGCCAGCCCTGTAGTGCTGGTCCCGAAAGCAGCTGCCCCTGGTGCCTTCCCCGAGCTGAGGTTCTGTGTGGACTACCGAGGGCTCAATGCAGTCACCCGGGCGGACGCTCACCCTATCCCCCGCGCAGACAAGCTCATCGACCGCCTCGGAGCTGCCCGCTACCTCAGCACCTTCGACCTGACCTGCGGATACTGGCAAATTGCGCTCACCGAGGGAGCCAAGGAGCGGTCCGCCTTCTCCACCCCGGATGGGCCCTACCGCTTCAGAGTCATGCCTTTTGGGATGAAAAATGCCCCGGCCACCTTTCAGCGGCTGGTGAACCGGGTCCTGGCCGGGCTAGGGGGGTTCAGCGCAGCGTACCTAGACGACATCGCAGTATTCAGCTCCCAATGGACCGAACACCTCCAGCACCTCCGAGAGGTACTGACGGCCCTGCGCCAGGCAGGCCTGACCATCAAAGCCAGCAAGTGTCAGATTGGACAGGGCTCGGTGGTCTATCTGGGACACCAGGTGGGAAGCGGGCAGGTCGCCCCCCTCCAGCCGAAGATCGACGCCATCTTGTCCTGGGAACGACCCAAACAGAAGTCCAGGCCTTCCTCGGCCTCACCGGGTACTACCGGAGGTTTATTAAAAACTATGGCAGCATCGCAGGCCCCCTCACAGAGTTAACCTCCAAAAAGCACCCGAAGAAAGTACAGTGGACACCTCCGTGCCAAGAAGCGTTCGACGCCTTGAAAACCGCTATATGTACTGCACCGGTACTCAAAGCCCCCGACTACTCTCAAGAATTTGTGGTCCAAACGGACGCCTCGGAGCATGGCATCGGGCCGTCCTCTCGCAGTTCGACGACAATGGCATAGATCAGCCCATAGCCTTCATCAGCCGAAGGTTACTCCCTCGGGAACAACGGTGGAGCACCGTTGAGAGAGAGATCTTCGCCGTGGTCTGGGCCCTCAAAAAGCTACGGCCCTACTTGTTCGGAACCCACTTCCGAGTTCAGACGGATCATCGACCCTTACGGTGGCTGATGCAAATGAGAGGAGAAAACTCCAAACTGCTACGCTGGTCCATCTCCCTCCAGGGGATGGATTTCACGGTGGAACATCGCCCCGAGACGGACCATGCCAACGCGGACGGCCTGTCCCGATTCTTCCGCTTCAGCGAGGAGAACCCCCAAGTGGATTGGTAGTTCTCCCCGCCTTTCAGCTAGGGGGGGCACGTGTGAGACCGGCCTCGTGGCGTGGGCCCTCCCGACCAGCAAGCCACCCCTGCACCACACCTGATCCTCCGGTACCACAGACTTCCGGCCACTAGGGCCCCATGCACCCGATGACCGGCCGGAGCCCCAGCCAAACCGAGACACTACCCCTGCGATGATCCCGGACTTCAAAGAGGAGGGGGAGTATAACAAGGGGTGCTGATGGGACAGGGGACAGAGAAGACCTGGACCTACGAGAGCCCTGCTGACGCTGTCGCGGCTCCCCGAACTCTGAACCATCTGAGCCCTGCTGACGCTGTCGCGGCTCCCCGAACTCTGAACCATCTGAGCCCTGCTGACGCTGTCGCGGCTCCCCGAACTCCGAACCATCTGAGCCCTGCTGACGCTGTCGCGGCTCCCCGAACTCTGAACCATCTGAGCCCTGCTGACGCTGTCGCGGCTCCTCGAACTCTGAACCATCTGAGCCCTGCTGACGCTGTCGCGGCTCCCTGAACTCTGAACCATCTGAGCCCTGCTGACGCCGTCGCGGCTCCCGAGAACCTGAGACCACCTGTGCCTGCTGAGAGGCTCGCGGCACTCCTATCCTGGAAGACCGACGGAGCTGCCGAGCAAACCCCATATCCCCCAGCTCGAGGATTGAGAGCTGTGCGAAGGATATTCCGCAGAAACACTGAACCTAAAGACTGTCCCGCTACTCCCATACCCCCTTCACGAAACCGCTGACGTGGTGATATTGATTCCACAGCTGTATCACGGATCATAAAGATCCCCAGAAACCAGAGATAAGGTATACTGTTACGAAGAACTACTGTGTGGTGTCCCTCTGTCGAGTAGTGTAAGCTCAGCGTGTATGATCCTAGGAACGAGACCCTTCCAGGAGGGGCCTCCTCGCCAGTGCTCGGCCTAACTCTGGGAGAAGTGGGTCAAAGGGTGGTCAGGAACGTATTCCGAAGCCTCCTGGAGAAACGCCCTTCCAACAGGTTACATATGCATTAAGCAGCACGGATTAATCACTGCATAGGGCCTGGACATTGGGTGCTGGGGGTGCTGCAGAATCCCCAAAATAGCCCTGCTGGAGAAGGTGAATGAGCCTTTAAATTTTCTTTTTATCTAGTCACATTTACTGTGCGTTCGAAGGCAGAGGGTACATGTCAGGTGATGACTTCTGACAAATTGCTGCTTATTATTTTACCATGGAGATTGGTGTTCGATTTTCTTTCTCTAATCAGAGGATTTTATAAAGAGAACTATGCAACAATAATACT
This sequence comes from Triturus cristatus, assembly GCF_964204655.1. Lineage (NCBI taxonomy): Eukaryota > Metazoa > Chordata > Amphibia > Caudata > Salamandridae > Triturus > Triturus cristatus. The sequence goes on along the minus strand of NC_140594.1, from coordinate 26,301,591 downwards.
GTAGGTACAGGGAATAAGAAAGGAAATATTATAGGATGACAATTTTTTCCCAAAGCACAACATTTAAATGCGTGTAAAATAACTGTACAATATGTATGCAACTGGGAAAGCACAAATTAATCACATTTTTTCAAATTCTGAAGTGTGATGGAAACAAAGTTTTAATAGGATAAAAATAAATCAAGACACTTTACTTGGCGATATGCAAATTGTACATATTTGCTGAAAACCAATTTCCATACAGCTAAAGGCCTGATTCTGATGCGGTTAGGAAGGCCTCCTAACGGCATTTGATCCATTCAAATCAGATCGGGAATGTGTCTTTCCAACTGACTCGGAAAGGTTTCCAACCGACCGGGTACAATGCGAGTTAGGCATGAGGAATATCCCAATCCAAAGCCGCCAGCATTTGGAATGACGGAGCCATACGGAGCAGAATTGTACATCTCTACGGGCTGCGTTTCCAAATGACCGAGTACGATGCTGGATTTGGACAGCAATTCCGAATCGTGCCATTCGACTTGAATCAGCAGTCGGAATGAGACTTTGGGGGCCGGCAGTGGGCCCCCCCCTGCACCTGGAGCCTTCCCAATCGGGCCCGTGGGGGTACCCATGGGTCTTCCCTTACCAGCCATGCACAGTGTGCCAGGCACCAGGGGGTGCCTGCCACAGGGTACCCGATTTTCCCCAGCCACCCCTTTCTTCAATGGGAGCCAAAAAAATGGGCTCCCTTTGAACTCAATGGGAGTCCAACCAAATCGTATCTGGAAGCATCCGGATGCATCGTACTCAGTTGGTCAGACTCTCCCGATCCGATTAGCTTGGAAACCATTCTCAAACCCATTCGGTTAGGAAGCTTTCTGAACCACATCAGAATCGGGCCCATAGTGTGTGTTCTACAAAGTTGTGTGAGTAAAACTGTGTCTCAGTGAAAATTTTGTGGCAATTTCAAGGGAAAATGTGCTGTCTGTAAATGATGGTTCAACACCATGGTTTGGTAGCGTGCAAAAACGTTTATTCGGAATTTCATCCATAAAAAAGTACATAAAAATGAATAATAATCCAATATCACAATAATTAAGACCTTCATAAATAAATACTGTCATTAAAATAAAAAAACAATTTCACCTTAAAAACGGGGTCATATGAACTTCAGCTCCACAAATACTAAAACCTTAGAAAGTAGGGACAGTAGAAGCATCAAGTGGTTTACAAGGCCCACTAATACATGATGTTAATCTAATAAAATAAAAATGAAGTGCTTTAGTCCTCTAAAAAAGGATTTTTCAAACAATTGTAGAGAGTTTTTGTACGAACGTTCTAATAGTGGGCCTAGTAAGATGCAAGTGCGTACCCTCGATTGGTCTATTTATCAAAGGAAGATAAGAACTATATGTCAATTAAAACCAGTATTCAGTGCCAAAAGCAAAGAAGAGCGAGTTAGGGCATATATGCCCAGTGCGATATGGCTTCAAACTTCCGGTACGTGTTTTCCCTCAGTATTTCCACCACAAACAAGTACCTGCTCAAAGAGGACACAACGTCTGTTGACGTGTCACTCTTCAAGGCCCTTAAAGCTTCTTATGGCGTCTAAAGTTGAGACGGATGCATAAGGTTCGGCCCCACTTTGCTCCTGGAGTTACTTAGGCCTTGCAGAAGAAGAGCACGTGACCAATGTTCACCTTACAAGGTATGGAACACTTTGGGTACATCTCAATAAGTTCTTCCGGGCGTCCTGCAGGCCACTTAAAAGTGAAAGAGGTTGTTTTTAATGTACCTTCGCCAAACTTCAGGTACAAACCTTTTGCCTACTGTTGTTGCGGTATGTCCAAAAATGTCTCATAACATTGAATGACCTTGACAGACAAAAACTCTTCTGTTAATGAAATGAAATACCAGTATTTGTAAAGCGCACAGCTACCTCCGAAGTGGTGTCCCGGCGCTGGGGGCCCTCGGGAAGATTAAGCGGGCTATTGCCCAGAGTCACATGGTGCTGGGCTAACCTGCCGCCGGCGATCGAACCGTGAACCCTGTAGTCTGGAGTCAGGCACCCTGGCCGCTGTGCCACACCTCTTCCAACAAGGGATTACAATGGTACTTTGCTATGACATGCTCCCGTAGATGTGTTTTAGTTGCTTTTTGGAAGATCTAGTTAAGTCTTCTTAGTTAGTCCAGAACCTCTCGAGACCCTGCCTCAAGAACCATTGTTGTATGAGCCTGACCAAGGGTAATGGTGTTCTTAACTAGAGTTAAGAGTTCTTTCATGGGGTTCCTATAGGGTGCAAGCTCCTCAGTTGACCAGCACCTCTCCCACCATAGCAGAGGTCTTAACCTGGCCATACAACCCTCCCTTTTAAGGGCTAAAAGGATATGCAGCAGGGACATCACAAACCTATTCTCATTAAGGGTCAGGATCTCACAATTGGCAAGGCCCCAGTTTTCGGCTCCAGAAAGTGCTGCAGGTTGAACCTTACGTTTCTACGCTTCCATAGCAGGGAGTGTATCTTGTGAATGATGCCTGGTGCCTTTTCTGAAGCCACTGCTTGGTGTGGGAGGACGGCCTCCCCTTTTGGATACGCTGGACCCTGAAGCTTTGCTATCCATCCTGATATCCCAAATATTCAAAGCTGGAGACACGTTCCAGTCTCTCCTTGTCCAAATATATGACGTCTGTAAAGGACTTGTGGGGTTTGTTTTGCTGTATTAATGTCTAACCCCTTCGATGAACAGAAATCGTGAAAGTTCTTTAATATATGTTGCAGACCCATGGGTGTTTCTGAGATTAGCAGGGCGTCACCGCACTCTGTTTAGTTTTTTTTTTTACTTTAATGCTGAGCGCGGCACACACTTCAGAGGCACCGCGCTCTCTGTAATGCAATAGGTCTCTAATTTTTCAAACTTTGACCTATTGGTATTGTAAATGACAATGTCTTTTATTATTACATGTGTTTTAAACACATAAATAAAAGGCATCGTCATTTACAATTCCAATAGCTCCAAATCTCACAATTGCGAGACCTATTGCATTGCAAATGCTTGTTCATTTTGTAAACAGGATGACGTTGGAGAGAAAGATGTGAGCTAGATTCAGAGTAATGCAGTGAAATTCACTAAAACATCTTAAACCTAACTGAGCATTATGTTCAGTTTGTCAATCCCTGTAAGACCTGATAACTTCTGCAGGACTGGAGATGAATGCCTCTCTGTGTTTATGGAGGCGGGTGTGGACTAACAGCCGTAGCTGCTGAGTTTGGAACGGGGGGACCAGGTTCAGTCCCGCTGAAAAAGCCAACCAACAGAGACACCAGCAAGAGGGCCAGCTGGTTCACCCCGGAACTCCTAGCATCAAAGCGCACCTGCCGGAAATTGGAGAACAAATGGCACAGCGAGAAGACGCCGGACAGCCGTGCTGCCCACAAAGACGCCATCCGCAACCACCACCACATCATCAGGACCACCAAAAGGACCTCCTTCAAAGACCGCCTCGACAACAATGCACACAACAGCAAGGAGCTCTTCAACATTGTGAAGGAACTCTCCAACCCCAGCTCCAGCGCCAACGACATTCCACCATCGCAAGCCCTGTGCGACTCCCTCACCGCCTTCTTTCACCGCAAAATCACCGACATCCATGACAGCTTCAACCCCCGGACGACCCCTACAGGCCTCGACACGCCGGACCCACCGCACCCCATCGACCACGACTCCCTGACAACCTGGGCCAACGTGAGCATCAAGGACACAATCAAGACCATGAGCACAAACCACTCCGGCTCCCCATCTGACCCTCTTCCACACCACATCTTCAACAAAGCCGGCAGCTCCATCGCACCCCACCTGCGCAACTTCATCAACCTCTCCTTCGAGACCGCTACCTTCCCTGAGAGCTGGAAGCACGCCGAGATCAACGCCCTACTGAAAAAACCCAAGGCGGATCCGAGCGACCTCAAGAACTTCCGGCCCATCTCCCTGCTTCCGTTCCCGGCAAAGGTCATCGAGAAGATAGTTAACATCCAGCTCACTGGTCACCTCGAAGACAACAGCATCCTGGACCCCTCCCAATCAGGTTTCCGCAGCAACCACAGCACCGAGACCGCCCTCATCACCGCCACAGACGACATCAGGATCCTGCTAGACAACGGCAAGACGGCGGCCCTCATCCTCCTGGACCTCTCCGCCGCCTTCGACACAGTTTGCCACCGCACACTACGCATGCGCCTCCACGACGCAGGGATCCGAGACAAGGCCCTGGACTGGACCACCTTCTTCCTCTCCGGCAGAACCCAGAGAATCCGCCTCCCCCGTTCCAGTCCGAAGCCGCCGAGATTACCTGCGGCGTCCCGCAGGGATCCTCCCTCAGCCCGACGCTGTTCAACGTCTACATGGCACCACTTGCACGCATCGCCCGACAGCACGACCTCAACATAATCTCCTACGCCGACGACACGCAGCTGATCCTCTCCCTCACTAAGGACCCCCTCACCGCTAAAATCCAACCTCCACCAGGGAATGAAGGCTGTCGCCGACTGGATGGAGGAAAGCCGACTTAAGCTGAACACAGACAAGACGGAGATCCTCATCCTCGGGCCCAACCCCTCAGCATGGGATGACTCCTGGTGGCCCGCATCACTGGGGACACCCCCGGCTCCTACCAACCATGCACGCAACCTGGGAGTCATCCTCGACTCGAAACTCACCATGACCAAACAAGTCAACGCAGTCTCCTCTACCTGCTTCAACACCCTTCGCATGCTCCGCAAGATCTACAGATGGATCCCGACAGACACGAGAAAAACAGTCACCCAGGCCCTAGTCAGCAGCAGACTCGACTACGGAAACACCCTCTACGCCGGAGCCCCGACCAAACTCATCAACAGACTGCAAAGAATCCAGAACGCCTCAGCACGCCTGATCCTCGACGTCCCGCGCCGCGACCACAACAACCCCCACCTGAGGAACCTGCACTTCCCTCCCCGTCGACAGAAGAATCTCCTTCAAGCTCCTGATCCACGCACACAAGGCACTCAACAAAACTGGCCCAGCCTATCTCAACAGTCGACTCTCCTTCTACGTACCCAACAGGAAACTCCGCTCCGCCGACCACGCCCTGGCCACGGTCCCGCGCATCCGTAGAACCACCTCTGGAGGCAGGTCCTTCTCCCACCGCGCCGCCAAGACCTGGAACACCCTCCCCCTCAACCTACGACAAACCGAAGACCTGCTGACCTTCAGGAGACGACTCAAGACCTGGCTTTTCGACCAGTAGCAGAAGCTCAGTGCCTTGAAACCCTTGCGGGTAAGTAGTGCGCTTTACAAATGAACTGATTGATTGATTGAACTTCCCCTCAGCATCCTGTGATTCTGGGCAAGTCTCCCCGTGCCTATATTTTAAAAAAAGATTTTGACCTTCTCTAATGTAATCTGGTGAACATGTAAAGCGCATGAGTCATGTTCGCAAGTGACTGGTCGGTAATCCCAGTCGACATAAGCAACGCTTTACAGCACATTCATCTTTGAGAGGAAGCTGATTCAAATCCAAAATATGGTTGATATATTTGCGAAAGCATTTAAACGTAAGTTCCACATTTGCCTTTTAACATACATGACTAGTTATTAAAGATACATGTCAGTAAATTACCAATCATACAGTAACCAAGCAACCAGGAATCGCTTTTCTATTTGAATATCCTTTCTAAGGTTACTGCAAAGAAACATTACTCCCATCCTCCTGCAAAGCAGAAGAAAAAAACCTCAAACTAATCTAGCAGAGAGAAACATATGTAACATAAACTTGGTTACAGGTTTATCCAAGAGTAGTGGCAAATTACAGAAAAAGATCCAAAAATTTAAAACAATGAAATGCGAATATAAACAAAAGTTTATACCCCAATGGTCATGCCGAGTACTTTGAAAATTATTTTTAAATCCCCTTTCAAAAGTCGTCTGCCGATAAACTCTTTTAAACTCCTCTCTTTTGCTTCATGTATTGTCCGCCCTGGGTCCCCAAAGCAGAAAAGAGTCATAAAAGTGGCGTCTGAGAAATGAACAACTGCAGATAACTGGTCGGTAATAAATGAAAGGGCCTTTGATGGGGCTGAAAGGGCCTGGGGGTGCCTGGCCGGCTCTTGTGTGTGAGACCCCAGACAGGCGAGTCTCTGGGCAGGCCCCCCGCGGGGCGCCCCGCCCCCTCGGCACACGTGATGGCGACGAGGGGGGTTTATGGCCGTCTCTCGACCCGGCCTCCTTTGTCCCCTTTGTGGCCTTTGAAGGGTGACTTTACGAGTTGTTTTACATATTTAACCACGCATGAAAGGCGCGGAGAAAGCACGCGGGCTGCTGGGGGGAGAGGGGTATGTTTAAATTAAGGACCTCTCATTAGGGCCTCTCCAAGCCGGGGCAGCTTTTGTGGGCAAACTTTGCAATTAGAGGGTCTGACGAAAAGAGCAGCGGCTTCGGGAGAGGATGCGGGCTGCCATCCCCCCACCCCACTCCCTACAAACATGTGTGGGGGGGGGCGTCCGAGTGCGTTTAATGGCTTAAAACCCTTGAAGTTTGAAGTAAAGTGTAACAAGTCTTGGGCTAGAGTTGTGAGCAGATGCGGGGCGTTGCACGAGCGCCTCGAAGTCAGAACTAATCTACACAAGATGTATTTGGGAGCACTTGTGTACATGGATTACATCTAAATTCCATTTATGTAGCGCTTACTACCCTTAATGAGGCATCGAAGCCCTTGTGCCTCTGTGATTTGAACAATTCCAGACTTTGGTTTACTTCTTTAGAGGCTTGTATAGCGCCAACCAAACCCATCTGGGAGTAGCGCGCTTACGGTTGCTATGGAAGACACAGAGCAGAGCGGAGCTTCCGTGCATTCTGTGGCTACAAACTATTCTCTGATTGCCCTTTTCTCTCTGTTCATTTGTTTAGGAAAAATTGCTCGATAAAATTCTCCTGAAATTAAAAAAAGAGCATGCCTGGACACAAGAGTGTCGGGTCCAGCGGAAGAAGGCTTTGTCCATAATCCAAGTATGAGGAGGGGAAAGAAGTGTTAGCGGTCGACACCCACTGCAGGCAGAGATGGTTCAAGGCATGGAAAGAGGGGGCAGTGGCCCAGGGCCTACACCTTCCAAAGGGCCCCTGGGTAACCAGCAGTCTCTCTATAGGACCTCCCTCTACTCGATCCATTTGACTATAGGAACCCCGTGCTTCCCTCGCCCTTACTGCCGCCACCTCTTGCGCTCAAGGGTGAATTGGAATCAAAAATCGGCCCGGACACACCAAAGAAAGTGACACACATTTGCGTATTGTCTTTCCGCAAAACACTGCTTCAGCGAAGTTATATGAAAAGAAAGGGGGTGGGGTCATGTTTTATTAACTTCATTTAGATAAAAAAAAAGAGCAGATTAGTTCATACTGCTGAGCCACACATGAATGCAAGTGAGACCACTTCTGCTCAGGCCCGCACCCCCCCCCCACTCCGCTCAATCAGCATACATTAATGGGCCGGCCCAGCGAGAGAAAGGGAGGGACACCTCCGCCCATCTGCCTCTAGAAAGGCCACTCCGGCACCCACTGGGCCGCTGGCAGCATCCGAACAGCACAGACAGCTCCCAGGCTGCACAAACAAGCATTTACAACGCAACGGTCTCGGCATTGTTAAAGTTAGAGCTATTGGCATTGCTCGTGACATTATTTTGGTTCATGTTTTTGTTTTTAAAACATTTAAAGAAACGGCATTGTTATTTACAATGTCAATAGCTTAATCACTCTCAAATGCGAGACCTATTGCATTTGCACCCACACACACAAAGCCACCCACACACACAGAGCCACCAACAGAGCCACTCACATAGAGCAACCCACACACAAATAGAGCCACCTACACACACACACGCAGTAGCCCACTGACTTATTTACATTATCTGCACTTTGTGATCTGCATAGTACATGTTCTTTGCTGCAGGCACATTAACCCTATGTGCTACCTTTCCAGGAGTCAAAACTTCCACTAGACAAAACTCCGATCTCTCTCTAGGAAGAACATTAAACATCAATCATAAGTATACAGTTTTAGAAAAATGCACTTAGTGATCCTCCTGGGTAATAAAGGCCACGCGAAAACAACTGAAACATTGTGCACAAGTCTGTTGTGAGAGACACTGCAATGTTTATTCTGCCAGGGGCAAAACATGCCTCTTGGATTTTACAAAAATATTGTAATATCGGAATGCGGACCACGAAGAATAAAGCCATACTATCATCTCCTGAGACTACAGGGTTTGTAACTGGCAAGTTCAGGTTTTGCTGAAGGCAAAGTAGTTGTATTTTGCTGGGAGAGAGGATGCAAGCACAAGTGTAAAAGTTGGGAGAGAGACATATCGATAACAAATTTCAGCAGCACTATTTATGAGATGACAGCTTAGCCGGCTCCAGCCTCAGCAGGGCGTGGACCAGAACACGTAAAATAGTTGGCTTTTAACCCAGCCGCTCACCCGTGGAATGGTACGCGGGTGACCCCAGGAGGTTGAGTGCATGTACAGGACCACAGGCACCCTCTCACCACCCCCCTGAAACCCGGCTGTGGCGCACACTGAACAAGCAAGCAATACCATCCGCCATGATGGGTCCGGGCTGATCTCGCGAGAGCTGTGCGGGCAGCCTACAGCGCTCAGCGACAGGAAGAGCGGTTCTCGCGAGATGCGTGGACGGGTTGCAGTGTAAACTCGCATCCGGACCAGGGCTGCTATAGGTGGCACGAGTGAAACAACAGCTCCACGACACAAGCTAGTGAGTGCTCTTCGAGTCAGCATTAAATATTTTGCAAACTGGAACATGAAATGTGCCAGACTCACAAATGTGTGTATTGCACCACCCGGCGTCCGAGCAGAAATTAGCATCTTATTTCCCACCTTATTAAGTAATGCTGACAGCATCTCATTCAGCCAATATGTTATTCGCAGGCTGACGTTTGCATGTTATTTGGCGAGCATCTTTTTCGCATTCAACATTCTAGAACATCTTTCATGATCTAAATATTAATTAAATACAACTGCAGTTAACTGGACTTTGAATCGGGCAAGACGGCGCACTACTATAACGGTAAAAGGCCGCGTTAATAGAATAGGCATGGAAAAACCCAAAACATCACAAATTCCCTAAGCTAAGCCATGAACACCACTGCCTTTCTCCAAGGTCAAGCAGAAATGCCTCGGAGAAACGCAGCGGCGTTTTCGGATTCGGGGCGTGTTTTTCTTTCTCTCCTCTTGCCATTGGCTGGAATGTTTACATTCCAGAGGACCAAAAGAATCGAAAAAACACGCCCCCGAATCCGAAAAAAGACGGGGCTTGTTTGGAGAGACAAAGCTCTTCTCCAATGGCTGACCAGCATTTAAGAGGCCAGCCAATGGAGAAGAGGGAAAAAAAGGGGCGGGTTAAAGCCCCACTCCTAAAACGTTAAATCTCGCGAGCGAGCCTTCGCAAGCGCAGCCTTCGCTAGCCGAGACCTAAAAAGCAGCCCACAGCTAGAACTCGGCTACCGGCCCTTCGGCCATTTTCCAAGTGCCCGCGTTACCAATCCGACCCTGCTTACACTGCTCCTCTCTACTCAGTGTCATCTAAATAGGGTTACCGGGCATCCCGGATTTGCCCGGACAGTCCCGGTTTTTCACCAGCTGTTCCCTCAGATTTAAGGATATTAAGCTCCAGTCCCAGATTTTAGAGAGGGTCGGCTGAAAAAGGTTGGAGGTATCTTTTTATGTTTTGCAAAGCAGGGATAGTTAGCAGCTATTACAAGAAACCAAATTAAATAGCAGGCATGCTACTGGCTTTAAAAGTAGCATTTTATATATTTTATGTCTGCTCTTACTGCTTCTTCTGTAATTCTCTGTCAAGAAGCGCTGTCATTCTGAGCGCTCGGTTGAAGTAAAATTGTAGTCCTGCTTCTATTTTTGGGAAATATCCTGGTTTTTAACTATAAAATTCCGGTCACCCTACATCTAAAGCACTTTTATGGTCCAGAGCATTACATATATAGGGCCTGACTCACAAAGGTAAACTTACACTTTTGTGTAAGTTTACAAATGTTTGCTATTCAGAAAGGTAATTCACAAGCAGTATATTTACGACTGCAAGTTCTTCGCACATAAAAAGTTAGAACAGTCCTATCCTTCATATGTGCGGAGACTCTGCACTAGTAAATATACTACTCGTAAACCCCCTTGTGAATCCCAAACAATCATAAACCTGCACAAACCTGTAAAATTTATGATTGTTTGCTATTCACAAAGGTATATTACGAATAGTAACTTTACAACTGCGGAGGCTCCGCACATCCTTTTTTGTGTGGAGACTCCACAGTAGAAAAGATACTACTCGTAAACCGCTTTGTGAATAGCAAACATTCGTAAACTTACAGAAAAGTGTACGTTTACCTGTGTGAAGCAGGCACTAGGTGGCTATGCGTGTGACACTATCTTTTTGTCGTGTGATTAAGTACAGCATGGCACCATGCAGGCTTGAATTACCAGGAAATGGATTATAAAATCAGAGGTTATTTTGAACATGAGCGCTCAACATATGTCTTCCCCAGGGCCCCCCAAATCGTTAAGATGACCCTGGCTGGAGGAGGATTTTGAGTTCACCACCTACTATGTGCAACATGGCAGATTCTGTGCTGTTTCCCGATTTGAGGCCTGACTGAAGACCATCAAGGACATTGTTATCGATTATAAAGTTGCTAAGTTGCTTCATTACACAACTCTCCATGATTTTAGCTAGACAATCGAGGTTTGTGATCAGTCTGAACTTATTGCCTTGGCCAATTCCGCAGTTAACTAAAAACTCTGTGAGATTCTTTGGAGTTCCGCGATAGGTGGAATTTTGTCCGGTCGCGCTGCTAGGGCTGATTTTTTCGCAAACTGCACTATGCGGCACGCCAGAGGGCACTGCTTCATTGTGCTGGTCGAGCAGATTTTGTACTAGAGCAGCAGCTTTCTCAACGCAATGGGTAGCAACCTGCCGCGACCGCCTCCATAGAAATCTCATTGGGAGGTATTTTAGCACTCGCAAATCGAGCTAGGAGACGTTAATTCTCGGGCTTGCCAACTTAACATTGGCAAGCTGCATGCGTCGAATAAGTCCACCATGCGGTGGTTGGCAGAGTTTTGCCAGAACTTCGCGCTCCAAGTGGAGCGGGCAAAACGCAGCAAACTCCACCGGCGGAGTGAAATTTTTCACCTGCCCCCTAATTTAAATGATGTCCAGGATCGTGAATGTTTGCAGGTACGACTATTGAAGGCGAAGTTTAAGGGCATAGAGAAGAGCCAGAGGTCAATCTGGCTTATTTTATCCATGAAAGAGGCTAGGAGATTCCTGCAGTGCTCCTTGAGACTGAAAGGCTGTCGGAGATGTGTTTTTTACAAACTTGATAAATTTATTGTGATGATTTTATGCAGAGCTGATTTCCAATATGGTGGAGTCCGCCATGGCTTTGAAAATACGTATTTTTGTATATTTTACAGTTAGGTTTCAAGGTTAGTAACTGCTCAACTAACTAGGGCAGGTCTAGAGAAGGATTTGAAACTTTTAATGATATGCAGTTCTCTAAGGATACCATGTCGATTTCTCTGAAGTCTCTCACCGAGATCCCATGTATCTTTGATTGACCCATCGCAAGAATATTTGAACTTTGTGCAGTTAAGGGAATACGGAAGTGGTCAGACCAGTCCACAGCAATAGCAATTTCACATTTCATGAAGTCTTTTTTTGGCAATTAACTGGTCAGGTGTTTAACCCTTCACATGAGTGGCTGAATATTGTTTTTTAAGAAATGGGACGGAAGAGAGGCCTCGAGTCACTCTGACATCTCCAAGTAGCACTCGGCCAGTAAGACGTGGTTTGCAGAGGAGTTGGTTGTAGCAACTAAGAGTTCTATCAGAGACAAGAAGACACAGTGAGGTGTGTCATGCGAGGTGGTGGATGAGGTGGAAGACAGTGGGAGGCTTTTCTGAAGTTTTGACTTAAATTGTACGCACTGGAAAGTGGAGAATTGATGAAGGTTTAGTGATCTGCATTGGATGGAGGATGTATAAATCAGAGATATGCCTTGACTCTGTTTCCCCTGATGTCCCAGACTAATAAGACTACCATGACGGAAGAAGGAGGTCAAAGATTGTCTGTGGGGTGTCCGCTGGCCACATTTCCTTTAGGAAGAGTCGAACAAGGGTGGATGAGGTAATTGGGTCCATGATTCTAGATGATGCTGGGCAGCTGGTTAAAAGATGTGTGGAGTACGTTCGAGAAGGGGCAGTTCCATTCTGGCAATGGGAACGGTGGCAATCGAAATCTGAATAAAGTGCAAGGGCTGGATCCTGAGTTTGCGTTATTTTGGGGTGATTCTGTTGCTTGCAATGACTTTGGTCTCTGCAGATGATGGGGTGGAGTGATGAGAACTCATAGAGGAGGCAATGAGATCAGAATTGACATTATTGGAAAGTGAGCTGTAGGATCTGCAACGGTGGCACTTTTGTTTTGTAGAGTTGACTTGGGATGAGATACGGGAGAGACATTGTGGGAGCAAGAGGGGGGGTGGGTAGGGGTTCCTTCAAGGACTATCATAGATGAACAGAGGCGCGGCAACAAGTGACATAAGGAAGAGAGTTGTGGATTGTTGAGGTTGGCTATCAATTTTGTTTGAGAAGGAATACATATCTAGGGCCGGGAGAGGTTGACCAGTGTTGGGGTGGATAGGGTTGTTGGGAGGAGAGACGGTGGCTGAATCTGGAGTCCAACAACATCCACCCTGCTAGGAAAGGTGATGAGTATGACTGGAGGTGGCGTGAAGGACTGTTGGAAGACCTGGTAGGGTGGTTGTGAGGAAGGTCAAAGAGTGCGATATGAGCCAAGGTCGGTGGAGAATCGAGTATTGAGGAGAGGAGTGAGGGTTTGTGTCAGAGAGAAGTAAGTGCCAGAGTCAGAGCGGGACTTTGCGTAAGAAGTGGTGAAACTTAAAGTCAAATTGTGCAAGGGTGTCACCCAGTTCTATGTTCATGATCCTTCCATGAATACCTATGGAGATAGATGCCTTCCCCTGGATCAAAGGAAGTGGTTCAATGGATATTGTGATACAGAGTGAAATGTTACTTACATGTGTGATATCTCGTGACTTGAAAAATGCTTTGGAGGGTGGGTGGAGAGAAAGTCTGCTTTGAGGTAGTCTTTCTCTCACAGTGATATTGGACAGAGAGCAGCTTCTCAGGTAATTCTCTAATAACTTTGGGTTTACATTTTTGGTGCCGTATTTAGAGTGATTAGTGGAGTGGGAGATCTTCAATGAGTTGTGGCCAGACCTGGATTTGTAATTAGAGCACGTCAAACTGTCCGTGTGCGTATTCATTGAGAGATAAGTTGTTAAATTGCTGTGCAGTGCCTGGATGCCCTCGCGGGTGATAACCATGCTTTACAAACCGACATAGCAAAAGATGACGTACTATTATCAAACGGATTGTTGAGAGAAGGAAGAGTGGTGAATCAAAATTGGATCCTGCGGGATGTGTATGCTGGATTGTTGATAAAGGAGGAGATTGAATGTGCGGCCTTACCTGTGTACAGGTTCAAAGGGTAGTTCCGAAGACGTCAGTATCACCTAATGGAATTTGGCAGAGAATTATAGAAGAACGAGTTCACTTGAGGTGGATAAGACCCTCAGGAGGGATCGTAAAGACAGATTATATTCTTTCTCCCCACTAAGAACCAATGGGAATCGAGGATGCTCTGTATCTTGATGCAGTACTTGTTTTTTCCGTACGGTCTGTTGGGCTGGAGGGGATTTAATAAATTCCCAATCTAACGAGACATTTTGTTATTCTTTTTGTTCGATCGTTTATCCATTGGCATAAGCATGGTCTTTCTACTGTTTCAATAGACACAAGGGGAATATCTTGGGAATGTATCTTTTGTAACAAAATGGCGGCCTCCAAGCCTGGGCTTGTAGCCTACCAAAGTGGACCATGATGAGCCACTTGGATCACGTACAGCCTCTCAAGGCTCCCTGTAGTGGAGGCGAGCGGGATGTGAAGTAGGGATCAGTGACAGAATACAGAAACGATAAATATGGCGTGGATGGAATATTGTGTCAAAATACTGATGCCCAAATATTGAGAAGGTAAGTGCAAATAGGTAGGCATAGATTTACGATTCTTAACTCCACATCTATGTACCGTGGTGGTGTATATACCATCCAGGTACATAGATATGGAGTTATATATGTAGTAAAACTACTCTATTCACCTATAGAAACTTACCTTCTTGGTCTTGCCATGATATTTTATCCCACAATATTTGTGGTTCCGATATTCTATGCAAACACCCCTATAAAGTTGTCAGAGTGTTTGCGAACATGAGGAGAGTATGCTGGTTGGACTGCTGCATATTTGTGGACTGTAAACTGTACCTGAAGGAGTGTATTTTGGTCTCGCTTGGGGTTACAGGATGGTGTAGTTATCCTGGGAACAGCCTTAGGGCTAGAGCCATTGGGAGTGGACTACAAAAAAAACTCTAAACACGTGCAAACACTGAGATTGATACTCCCCATTTGAGTAAAATGCTAAATTCAGGAAATGTTCACACCGGACACTTTTAGCACTGGTCCAAGAAGGAAAAATAGACATCTATCAGGTTCTGTTTTTGTAAATACACATGTTTTACTTAATGTTACACGGGGCCGTATTATTTTTATGGCACACTTTCCCTGTTTGCACCATGGCACACCTATTACAAGGTGTGCCAGGAGCAAACAGGGACAGTGCACCCTATTATGCAGAATGCGCTGCCTTGGGGGAAGCTGCTAACTTGTGCTACCATGAGGGCAGCGCATTCATGTGAAATACGGAGTGACTGCTTCAAAGCATGGTGGGATGCTGGCCGCAGGTGACAAGGGGACATGTGGGTAGCACTTGCAGGGTTTTTATGATGTCTATTGATGGATAATATAAACGAGTGAGGCGTATGGCTGCATTGTGCATTCTTGGCTGTCCACCCCAGTCCCCGCAAGTAGCCTCGGCTCCGAATGTGAAGAAAACTCACCTGTCCTGGTAGCTTCCTCCTCTGATGGTTGGACAAGCATCGCTGGTTCCTGAAGGGGGTCTCCAGCCGGAAGGTCTATGGACCTGCACATACCTGCACATGTCAGTGGAGTGATGAGTCAGAGTGGAGACATCCAGTGTTTCTGTTTACTCTGGTATGGTTGTCCCGCACCCCACCCTCACTATCTTTTCTTACTGTTTGGGGTTGATGGGGGGGCAGTGAGGGGTGGAAGAGTGCATCGCTCCTGTTGCATCCAGCGTGCACGTTTCTGCTGACCCCACTGAGTAAATTAGGAGGGGCAAGTGAGGGAGCATAGAACATGGGTACATGGAAATGGACAGCAAAGCAAGCAGAAATGATTCCAAAGTTACCAGTGGTGGGAAAATCCCTTCTGAGGGTGTGTTCTGCTTGGGTTTTCGGATCAGGTGGAACCCGCTCAACAGAGCCTTTCTAACCCAAACCAGAACGTTACCCCCTCCCTAGGGCCTTTTTACACCTAAATAACCACATATATATGTACCACCTAAGGACAGGGAATTCCTATTATATATATATATCAAGACCTCACAGCCTCGCGATCTCAGACAGACCCAGAACCTCCTACCCAGACGGCAGCCACAGTCTCGCGGTCTCAGACAGACCCAGAACTTCCTACCCAGACGGCAGCCACAGTCTCGCGGTCTCAGACAGACCCAGAACTTCCTACCCAGACGGCAGCCACAGTCTCGCGATCTCAGACAGACCCAGAACTTCCTACCCAGACGGCAGCCACAGTCTCGCGGTCTCAGACAGACCCAGAACTTCCTACCCAGACGGCAGCCACAGTCTCGCGGTCTCAGACAGACCCAGAACTTCCTACCCAGACGGCAGCCACAGTCTCGCGATCTCAGACAGACCCAGAACTTCCTACCCAGACGGCAGCCACAGTCTCGCGGTCTCAGACAGACCCAGAACTTCCTACCCAGACGGCAGCCTTAGCCTCGCGGTCTCGAACAGACCCAGTACTTCCTACCCAGACGGCAGCCTTAGCACGAGCTCATCCTATTATTACCGTAGTACACGATAGGGGAATCGGGGTTACTATGTATCAGATCACACAAAGACTATTAGTTGAGCACAACCTGTTCTTTAGTTCGAGGGGCTCTTTTCTCCCTCATTCAGTTACCACTTACCTGATCAGGATTAACATCTGTTCATGTCAAGTTGAATCTGACTAGAAGAATAGGCTATCCTCCTATACAAGGATACACAACACATGCTGACTCACAACAAGCTAAATACTTTATTTAATTGCTACATGCACACTCACAGAATACATCATATATACAACCTGCAAGGAAAGTAAAAGGTTAAGTTATACACTTCAATAAAAAGGGGTCGACATCACCTTAGTCGTATGTAGCCTGTGCTCAATGGTCATCTAGGTTCCCTTCTCGTCTGTGCCTCGGCTTCGCCTGGAAGTCACACCTCCGCAGTCGCGGATCTACTCCCTTCTCCCTCTCCGAGTCACTGGAACCTCTTCCTCATCGGCTACTCTCTCCTCTTTAGATTCAAGTTCATCATCTGTCTTCCCTGAAATAAGTAGTAGCTTTTCTGCTAACGGCCAGGTGCCGCCTATGGACTAGAAGCAAGTGCAAATATCTAACTCAGACTTTCACTAATATAGAGGTGCATTCTCTCATGGAAAATTCCAGCTCGAAACCTGCCGCCCACCAAATTCCTGTACCTCCCCGTGCCAAGGACACGTTCCCAGCCGGCCGGCCTGATGTAGTGTCTTCGGCAGGGGAAAAATACACTCCTTCGATAAGGGCCGGCCTGAACCGGTTCTCTCCGAGCGAATAACACCTCATAACTAAAATATCACCCTTCACCTAGAAATGTCCCAAGCTGCCGGGGCAGAAAGAAAGATGGAGTCTCTCCTGTCTGAGGCCTACCAGGCCTGAATTCAGCACGACTCCATGAAATACCCTCACTATAGGGCAGGTTATCCTTAATACTAACGAATCTATCCCCTAGGCTATGTATGTAAGCCCTGATCTATGGGGAGGAGCACAGGATCGTGTCAAAGTGTCTAATAAATAGGCTCTATTCACTACTCTAATCCTTAGACTTGGATGGAAAGAGACTGAAGTCATATTAATCGCTCTACAACACAAGAAGGCCGGGAAAATCGAGCAGTACATTTCACCCTTGACTTCAGTCTATTATACATCCATTAAACAGAACTAACATCGGTGGAAGAATAATATGAAACAAAACTAACTGATCTATGTCTAGTACCGAGTGTACAGAATTGAAGCAGTGAAGGGATACACTGAATAAAGCAACAGATAGAAATCAAAACAGCGATAGCAATCAAAATGCCACCTAATGTGTGGCGTAACATATGCACGTCCGGTAACCAATTAAAGAGCCAGTCAAACCAGCCCTGATCAATGTGTTTTCTAACTTCATCCGTTAAGTCATGCAACTTATCTAGGTGTGCACGAATGGATTGTGTATGATCAGATAAGTTAAAACAGCAGAGGCCTTCAAAGTCCGAGCAACCATGTCCATGTTTAAGCAAAAGATAATCAATGGCTGCTCTATTTTGCAAAATGGCCCTACGTTCACCCTGGGCGTCTAATAGCAAGTCAGACAAGACTGTAGAAGTATGATTAATAGATTTCACCATCCAGCAAGCCATTTTCCCAATAGATTTGGCATTATAAACCGCCAAAGCAGGAACACCAATAATTGAAACAGCTAGGCTAAGATATTCAGACTTGGAATATAAATGCAAAGATGAGTCACAATCCTCCTGTAACATCATAGTATCTCGAAGCACACGAGAGTTGGCATTTGGATGTGATGAGAACATTAGCAAACTCAGTCTGGTAATGGCACACGGGCCTCCGGAAATGTTTGCAGGGACATATGGCCAGGAAGTATTACCACATGAGAAAAGCCATCCGGCAGGTAGCAACATCGCACGATAGTAACTGGGAGTAACTACCAAACTATTGCAAGTCATATTGTTCTGGACTGAGACACATGTGGTCGGTGTCCTCTGAAAACACAAAGTCCGTTCGTGAGTTGTGAATGAAGTGGCGCCTCTTAACTTGAGGCGTAGGCATTCAGAAATTGCATTAGGATTACATGTAAGAAAGAAGCATAGGTCACCTCGTGTGATATTATACGTAATTATTTGGGACTGGATGGGGAGTTGCTCATTCGGCAGTTCAGTGCACAAAGGACAATATACATGGGTAGCAAAATCACCCAGGATAATATTCGGACGAGCCTTCGAAACGTTAAAGATACTAATTAAAGTCTCCAGTGAGGCGGGGACAGCAACTAGACAAGTCGCTAGAATGTCATGCACAGATCTCATCGGTGTCAAGCAGAAGTGAGGGGCATCAGTCACTCTCTTGGCCAGTAATGTCCAAAAGTTCGATGACGAATCCCATGCATTGAAGGAACGCAACACTCGGGTTCTCAGTTCATCCCGGGTTGACGGGATCCCTTCTCTCTCGCCGAACCAATCCAAAAGGAGTCCAGTTCCGACACATCCTGCAGCAACAATCCAAAGAATGATCTGAAAAAGAACCAAATACAGGCATTAATCATTCTCGTAAATAACATTTATCAGCTGGGACAGCTTCCCAGCTATCTTTCCCTGGCCTCATAACCAAAATGGTATTGTCCTGACCGGTGGCAATAACCTCTGCTTGTTCAGGGGGATTCTTAGGCGATTGCACCCAAACCCTGGCCCCAGGGTTATCCGTAGAGCCAAAGCCTTTCTGGCCACGTACAGTTAGCAAAGTTGGGGCAGTGCCTTTCAATATTTCGCCACTGAAAACAGGCATAATGAGTAATTGAGCCACTCGGTCAGTGCGGTGTATCAGTAAGTCAATCTCACTGCTATTTAGCAGAAGTACCTTAATCTCTCCCTGATAGTCACTGTCGATGACACCTCCAAGTACCTGGATGCCTTTTACAGCCAGCCCCGATCTAGGGGCGATCAATCCAAAATTCCCAGGTGGTATATGAATACCAACACCAGTAGCAATGATGACCCGATTCTTACTCTCCAGAACGGTGTCATCCATGGCGTGCAAGTCTAAACCTGCCGACCCTGGGGTCGCTCTGCATGGAGTCAGAGCTCCGGGAGTAATTTCCCAATACATCACAGTTTCACTGATTACATTAGGCATAGTCTCAACATTTGGGGGAAACAAACGCATAAGTGGAGATTCAGCATTTAAAAAAGGGCGATTATTCAGAATCAATAGTGCTTGTGGTAAAAAGTCTCGCCAGTTTTTATACTTGTCATCTGTTAACTTTCGTAATTGGTCCTTTAACAGGCCATTCAATCTCTCCACCAGGCCCGAGGCCTGCGGGTAGTAGGGTATATGAAATATCCATTCAATATTATTTTCCACACAGAATTCTTGTACCAATCTTCCACGAACATGGGATGCATTATCAGATTGAATTTGGAATGGCACACCATAATACATCATAATCAATTCTAATGTTTTTATGGTATTCAATTGGGTAGCTTGCTTACATGGAAGAGCTACCAGCAAGCCACTATATGTATCGACAATTGTGCAAACATATTGACAATTCCTACTCATGGGAAGGGGTCCGATGTAATCAATCTGCCAAATTTGAGCGGGCAGTTTCCCGCGATGTAAATGGCCTCTAACAATTTGGGGTACCTTACGCTGTCTGATATGTTGACAGACGGGACAATGTAAAATAACATTTTTGATTAGATCCAGGGGAATATAAATTCCTCTATCAGCAGCCCACCTGCTAGTGGCCTTCTCTCCAAAGTGTCCTGCCTTCTGGTGTGCCCATTTCGCCAATCCCGCAATATCAGGATCTTGTCTGTCCACCACTGCCTCAGCAATTTTAGATTTTTCATCTGCAATGTTATGAAAAAATTTGTCAAGGGAGTCTATTGGGGTGTGAGCATCCACATGGAAGATTGTAACAGTACTCTGTGGGAGCATCTCCCAAATCTCTTGCCATAACTCTTTTCCCCACAATTCTTTGGAATGTAACTTCCAATTATGGGAATGCCAAGTCGGCAACCAAACAGCCAGTCCATTGGCAGTTGACCAAGAATCGGTAAAAATATGACATGTACCAGGTAATTCTTGTTTCAAAACTTGGTAAACAGCGTAAAGCTCGGCAAATTGGCTACTCTTCCCTTCACCAGTTGTGCTCAACAGTTTCTGTGTGACCGGATTATAAGACACCGCCTTCCAGTGCCGTGTTGTCCCAATAAACTTCGCCGACCCATCTGTGAACCAAACATGGTTTCTGTCCTCAGCGGACAAATCATCAAAAGGTCTACCCCACTTGACAGGAGACTCCTGTTCTAAAGGTACGGAACACTCACTCTCAGTCTCAGTCGACGGTGCTTGCGCCACTTGCTCATGTAAAGACGCAACTCCTTTCGGGCCCACACGTGCCCTGTCTTGTATGTACCATTTCCATTTAATCACGCTCGCCTCTTGAGCATGCCCAATTCGATGAGTTTTCGGTGAACTCAGAACCCACTGCATAATAGGAATTTCAGGACGCAAGAATATATCATGTCCCAAAGTCAATTGCTCAGTATCCACCAAAGCCCAATAACAAGCAAGTAGCTGTTTCTCAAAGGGTGTATAACGCTCACCAGCATCAGGTAGCTTTTTAATCCAAAAACCTAACGGTACCTTACTCCTGCCTTGTTTCTGCCACAAACTCCAATTTGCATAAGGGCCTTGCACAGACACATTCAAATCCACATCACCATCACGTACAGGCCATAGATCCATAGCATGTTGAATTGCCTCTTTCGCCAGACTAAATGCATCTTGCTGTTGCTTATCCCATTCAAATGCATTCTTTTTACGTGTAATTCGGTACAAAGGGGCCAATATTTGACTCAAATGAGGAATATGCTGGCGCCAAAAACCAAATAAGCCAATGAAGCTCTGGGCTTCCTTCCTATTCCTCGGAACCGAAAAATCAAGAATCTTCTGTTTAACTTGAGGGATCACCTCGCGGTGTCCCTCATGCCAATTAATACCTAAAAATTTTACAGCTTGGGACGGACCTTGTAATTTATCCGGATTGATCTCCCAACCTTTCTCACGCAGACACTCAATGACTCTATCTAATTGTGTCTGAACATCCTCTTGTGTTTCGCCTTGGATCAAAACATCATCAATATAATGACATATCTGAATTTTGGGATGAACTGGTACCTCAGCCAAATGTTCTGCCACCAGCCGGTGACAAATCGTAGGACTATGCACATAGCCCTGAGGAAGACTTCTAAACGTCATCTGACGCCCGTTCCACGTAAAACTGAACTGTTCCTGACACTCAGGGGCAATTGGAATAGAAAAGAAAGCATTAGCAATATCGATGGACGCATACCATGTACCTGGATGTGTTTGGATTCTTTCAATCAGGGTAATAACATCCGGTACTGCAACAGTCAAAGAGGGCGTGTGTTTGTTCAATTCTCGATAATCAACAGTCATGCGCCAAGAATTATCACTCTTACGCACCGGCCAAACAGGATTATTCCAAGCAGAAGTAACTGGAGTTATAACACCTGCATCAACCAACTCCTGAATGGTGGTACTAATCTCTTCATGACCACCCGGAATACGATACTGCTTCTGACAAACCACTTTGGTCGCCTGGGGAACTTGTATGGGGGGCATCCTTAAACGACCAACCCGTATAGGTCTGGACGAGATATAATGCGTCGTTCCAAATTGGTAACACCCATCATCAAGATGCAACGTCATTCCCTTCAAAATATCAATTCCAATTATGAATTCTAAGAGTGGCACCACTAATACAGAATATTCCTTTCTAGGGATTCTACCTATTCTCATTTCAAGCAAAGTTTGAACTGCAGGGGTTTCTTTTCCTCCTAATCCGGTAATAGTAAAAGGCTGCCCTGTAAACTTCTTTGATTTTCCATGAATAAGAGTGGCCTCCGCTCCTGTATCAACTAATGCTCGGGCCCTTTGGATATTACGATGTCTCCAATAAATATCAATATCTACATAGGGTCTATTATCTCTATGAGCCCATCTGTGTACCGGAGCTTGACCTATTTCCTAGTCATTCTTACTGCATTCTGTGTACCAGGACAAATCAGGATAAAGACTCTCACGTTTCTTAGGTATCGGTACCTCCTGTTCATATCCATTCCCCGTACGGAACGGATTCAAGTCTTCAGTATTATACCGTGGGTTACGATCAACCAAGCTGTGACGATTCTCTCTCCTCCTCAACTCAGGAGATTGATCCCTATCATCTCTACGCCTGCTGTAAGCATGATCATTTCTCCCCCTTTCCTTTTCCCCCTCTCTCTCCCTGTCCCGCTCTCGACGGGGGGACAGATCACGTACAGGACACCGATCATCACGACGATCAGAGCGCCCACGGCGATCGTCATCACCGCTACCATCAGAACAACCACGATCACACTCAGTCGTTCGAACACGCCGGGCACCCTCCTTCCGATCCAAGCCCCGTTTGCGAAACAACTCCCACAAACGAGCAGTAGTCTCACCATCAATGTCCTCCCGACGTACACCATCAGCCAAAAGACCAGTAAAGATATCACGTCTAGTAAATTTATATTCACCAGGAGTACGAGTGTCAGACCGGGGCTGACGTTCAGGTTTAAACCACTCACCCAACTCACCGAGTTGGTGCACCGATTCCAACACCGTAGATAGCACATTACCAGTCTGGTTAATCAACAAAGTCATCATGACCTGCTTGTAGGCGACAGGAGAAGAGCGAATGATACGATTCCGCACAGAAGAAGTCAACATCCCATCAAGCAACCTGTCAGCAGTGCCCAGAAAAATAGCCGTTTTCATCACTTCCTCCTTAAGACGTTGCGCAGCATCACGCAAGGTATACCACGGCTTGTCATTGACAGGCCAGTCAGATTCAGTAGGATACTTCAAATTACAACCCTCAGTCGCCAATTGGAGCAAAGAAATTTGACCACCACCATTATAGTTACGAAAATGATCTTGCACAGTAGAATCCAAACTCAAAGAACAAAATTTCAAACAGTCGCCAGTATCCAGCATAATACCAGCAGCGCCTAGTTCATAAAGGCGCACCATCCATGTGAGCAAGGCCTCACCAGTCCGCTGCCGAAAGCGCTGCAAAATATCACTAATTTCTTGTTGAGTAAAATCTTCTAAACAGTCCAAAGAAACACCCTGCGGAGCATTAGGAGATTGCTGCAACTTCCGACGAAAAACCGGATGCGCAGAGACCACGGGACGAGCATCACAAGGAGCCCGAGCAGTACGAGTAGAGGGACAATCAGTGTAAGAAGCATCGATCCCGCCCGAAGAACGAGCGTAATCACGGGGAGCACCATCAGAGGTGCGAGAAGCAGACTTACATTCATGACGGGAACGAGAAAACTCGTGCGTAACAGACTCCTCACCCGAGGAACAAGAGGTACTCGAGTCCCAGATATTACCATCCCATTCATCAGGATTCCAATCTAGTCCAGCTTTCGCCACGACCAGACGCACCTTACGCGTCGAAACTCGACCACGCCTGTTCTTGTACTTATAACGAGCAATCCGCACAGCCGCCCTTTCGGCAACCGTTTGGTAAGTGTCAAGTTTGTCAGAAAGCAACTTATTTTGACACCGCAGTAGAGTATTAGAATTCTGAATCTCAACAAAGTGTGCCTCCACATCCTTAAGAGAGATCTGTAATTTCAACAATCTCTCATGCAGAATCCGATACGCAGACAGAATAACCCAACCTCTGCGCCCCAAAGCGGGAACCTCCTCACCCTTCAATACAGGTGCCGTCTGCAAACAAGTAATCACGTCAGCCGGTTCCGCCGACTCCAAAGAAGAGTTCCAATTTTCACTCAGACCAGTAGAGTCAGCCCACTCACGGGCTAAGGCTCCATAAGGCGTTGAATCCCATCCGGGAATATCAACGGACAATTTAAGAGTAGATTTAGATTTCTTAGAAAACATCGCGAAAAAAGAAAGAAAAAGAAACGCAGAGAAAAGAAAGGAAGAGAGAAAGAGAGAGAGAGAAAAAAAAAAACTATACACGCAAATATATAAAAAAGAATGCAAAGAAAACCACGCACACACCGAAAGCAAACATAAGACAAACAAAACGCACACAGGTTTCGTAAACAGTTCGTGACGCCAAATGTTCTGCTTGGGTTTTCGGATCAGGTGGAACCCGCTCAACAGAGCCTTTCTAACCCAAACCAGAACGTTACCCCCTCCCTAGGGCCTTTTTACACCTAAATAACCACATATATATGTACCACCTAAGGACAGGGAATTCCTATTATATATATATATATCAAGACCTCACAGCCTCGCGATCTCAGACAGACCCAGAACCTCCTACCCAGACGGCAGCCACAGTCTCGCGGTCTCAGACAGACCCAGAACTTCCTACCCAGACGGCAGCCACAGTCTCGCGGTCTCAGACAGACCCAGAACTTCCTACCCAGACGGCAGCCACAGTCTCGCGATCTCAGACAGACCCAGAACTTCCTACCCAGACGGCAGCCACAGTCTCGCGGTCTCAGACAGACCCAGAACTTCCTACCCAGACGGCAGCCACAGTCTCGCGGTCTCAGACAGACCCAGAACTTCCTACCCAGACGGCAGCCACAGTCTCGCGATCTCAGACAGACCCAGAACTTCCTACCCAGACGGCAGCCACAGTCTCGCGGTCTCAAACAGACCCAGAACTTCCTACCCAGACGGCAGCCTTAGCCTCGCGGTCTCGAACAGACCCAGTACTTCCTACCCAGACGGCAGCCTTAGCACGAGCTCATCCTATTATTACCGTAGTACACGATAGGGGAATCGGGGTTACTATGTATCAGATCACACAAAGACTATTAGTTGAGCACAACCTGTTCTTTAGTTCGAGGGGCTCTTTTCTCCCTCATTCAGTTACCACTTACCTGATCAGGATTAACATCTGTTCATGTCAAGTTGAATCTGACTAGAAGAATAGGCTATCCTCCTATACAAGGATACACAACACATGCTGACTCACAACAAGCTAAATACTTTATTTAATTGCTACATGCACACTCACAGAATACATCATATATACAACCTGCAAGGAAAGTAAAAGGTTAAGTTATACACTTCAATAAAAAGGGGTCGACATCACCTTAGTCGTATGTAGCCTGTGCTCAATGGTCATCTAGGTTCCCTTCTCGTCTGTGCCTCGGCTTCGCCTGGAAGTCACACCTCCGCAGTCGCGGATCTACTCCCTTCTCCCTCTCTGAGTCACTGGAACCTCTTCCTCATCGGCTACTCTCTCCTCTTTAGATTCAAGTTCATCATCTGTCTTCCCTGAAATAAGTAGTAGCTTTTCTGCTAACGGCCAGGTGCCGCCTATGGACTAGAAGCAAGTGCAAATATCTAACTCAGACTTTCACTAATATAGAGGTGCATTCTCTCATGGAAAATTCCAGCTCGAAACCTGCCGCCCACCAAATTCCTGTACCTCCCCGTGCCAAGGACACGTTCCCAGCCGGCCGGCCTGATGTAGTGTCTTCGGCAGGGGAAAAATACACTCCTTCGATAAGGGCCGGCCTGAACCGGTTCTCTCCGAGCGAATAACACCTCATAACTAAAATATCACCCTTCACCTAGAAATGTCCCAAGCTGCCGGGGCAGAAAGAAAGATGGAGTCTCTCCTGTCTGAGGCCTACCAGGCCTGAATTCAGCACGACTCCATGAAATACCCTCACTATAGGGCAGGTTATCCTTAATACTAACGAATCTATCCCCTAGGCTATGTATGTAAGCCCTGATCTATGGGGAGGAGCACAGGATCGTGTCAAAGTGTCTAATAAATAGGCTCTATTCACTACTCTAATCCTTAGACTTGGATGGAAAGAGACTGAAGTCATATTAATCGCTCTACAACACAAGAAGGCCGGGAAAATCGAGCAGTACAGGGTGAAAGGACATCTTTCAATAAAAGGAAAGTGTCAGCTTTGGGTGAAAACTGGAATTAGATAGTTTAACAATCTTCACCTTTGCACTGGGCACTTGGATGCCCAGTCCAAAGGTCCTTGGACCTGGGTTCAAGGTCCAAGGCTCCGGCCTCCTTCCTTCGCTGTCAGCCCTCGAGGAGGGACAGAAGACCTCGTGTGCACTCCCGATTCCTGTGTATTTGAAAAATGTACATCAGTGGGCCTGCTTGTGATTGGACAGTGGTGCCGATGTTATATTGTGTGAGGGGTGATCTTACTACATTGTGTGCATGCCCACCTGACTGAATGTGGCACTGGATTCTTTGATCAGGCGTTGTATACACAATGAGGCAGGCACCTGTGCAAGTTTTGGTCAAGTGAAAGAGTGGAGTGTGTTTTTCAATTAATCCATCAATCATTTATAAAGCGCTGCAAATCACCCGTGAGGATCTCGAGGTGCTGGATTTGGTAGCTACTGTGTGGTGATCCGTTCATTCGAACAACCATATCTTGAGTCCTTTCCTGAATTGCTGGAGAGATGAGGTGGTCCTGAGGTGCTTGTAAATATGTGTTGCACATACACAACTGTTAAGAGTCCTACAAGTGAGTATAGGGAAGTGGAATTAGATTTGACAAGTGCACATATGCAAGTACTTGAGTGTAAGAATATATACTCCCTCACTGTGGAAGGCTGGTGCGTTTGTGTTTATACGTCTGGTGCACAAGCACAAGGTTTCGCATGTTCTACGGATGTGTCCTCAATATGTGTATGGGTGCAGCGTGTAATGGATATTGGATGTGCTGTTTAAACCCATCATAATGACGTGCAGGTGGATGGTCATTTGTTTGGTGTGTGCTGGACTCATTGAGGGCACTCATTCAGAAGATCACATCCATTGCATGGTTGTGTATGCAGTGTGTGCGATAAGGACGTAGGACTGCATGTGCACATGCTACGGACTAAAGCACAGATGTTTACAATGAGTGCGAGTGAAGCAGTGGCTCGTATGCTGAACTATGCGTGCACGGTCAGCACGACTGCACGACCTCAACATCATTTCCTATGCCGACGACACCCAGCTGATCCTCTCCCTCACCAAGGACCCCCACACCGCCAAAACCAACCTCCACGAAGGAATGAAAGCCGTCGCCGAATGGATGAAGACCAGCCGATTGAAGCTAAACTCGGACAAGACGGAAGTCCTCATCCTCGGATCCACCCCCTCGGCCTGGGACGACTCCTGGTGGCCGACCGCACTGGGAACAGCTCCAACACCCTACGACCACGCACGCAACCTAGGGTTCATCCTCGACTCCACCCTCTCAATGACAAAGCAGGTCAATGCCATCTCTTCCTCCTGCTTCAACACCCTCCGCATGCTCCGCAAGATCTACAGGTGGATCCCCACCGAAACTAGAAAAACAGTCACCCAGGCCCTCGTCAGCAGCAGGTTGGACTACGGAAACGCCCTCTATGCAGGAGCCTCGGCCAAACTCCTGAAACGACTTCAACACATCCAGAATGCCTCTGCACGCCTGATTCTCGACAACCCTCGCTGCAGCCACATCACACCCCACCTGAGAGACCTGCACTGGCTCCCCGTCAACAAGAGGATATCCTTCAAGCTCCTCACCCATGCACACAAGGCACTCCACAACACTGGTCCAGCCTACCTCAACAGACAACTCAGCTTCTACACCCCCAACCGCCAGCTCCGCTCCGCCGACCTCGCCCTCACCACAGTCCCCTGCATCCGAAGAGCGACCTCCGGCAGCAGATCGTTCTCCCACCTCGCCGCCAAGACCTGGAACACCCTTCCCATCCTCCTGCGGCAGACCCAGGACCTGCTAACCTTCAGGAGGCTACTCAAGACCTGGCTCTTCGAGCAGTAGCAGCGCTCCTCCCTCCCAGTGCCTTGAGGCCCTCACGGGTATGTAATGCGCTTTACAAACGTTCTGATTGATTGATTGATTGATTGATTGACTGAGGGCCTGAGTACGAGTTGAGGCGTTATTTATCGCCCCTGATAAATAACGATACCATAGGATACATTCTTTTTTTGGGTGCGATAATAACACCTATAATGAGTTTATGGGGAATTAAATGTAGATTTTGGTGTCTAACACACAAAAATCTGCATGATACTAACTCCCTACTGCTGAAACCACAGAAGTTCAATAAAAAGAAGACTTTAAAACGCTCCTCCGCTCTTGCCCCAAGAATATGGAGCCCACATCCACCTGAAACTTAGACAAATCCCTCCTCTTCATTCTTACAAAAAAAAGCTCCTGCCTAATGGTCTCCTCCACTTGGAATAGTTAATTACTAGTGATTCTTTATCAACGCGCTTGATCATTTACAGGTGGACATCTTTGGATCATGGATCTACCAAGACGCTGTGCTTTTTCTGTATTTGTTGGCTGTGTTTGCTTTGCCCCCACACTTCCCTTCATGCATCTTTTACCTTGTATGATTCACTGATTGTTCTATGTACAGCGCTCTGATACCCTGACAGGTCATGTTTGCAATAACTATTGGATACGTTCAATAACACCAAACTCGTAATTCCGTTCCGTGCGTATACAGCGGTTTACAAATGGGCCAGAATTAACTGCCCAACTTGTAATGAGGCCGAGTGTGGGAAGGGACGTGCGAAGCTGCAAAGCTTTCCTCTCGTCATCTTACTGTCCCTCCCCTTTCGTAAGATACTGAAAACGCTGCTTTTTAGAGACAGCTTCTAAGTTTCCTATGACCAGGACTGTCTTTACCGGGCTGACTTTGCAACTCTCCTTCTGTCAGCGCTAAGAGACCTGTCGGTATACATGCGCTATATAAATCTCCCTACAAATACAAATACAAATACAAATACTAGGGTTACTGCCCGTAGCTCGCAAACCCCTTTATTCATGTGCGTTTTCAAATAAAATGTATATCATTTAATGATGTTAAAAAAAGAGCGCCAATATCCACACAGGTTCAAAGTTGCTAACAAAATGGAGTTCAAGTTATCTTGTGCAACCACTGCGCAGACGTTTGCAGCGTCAACCAATGCTTGCAAGAAGTGTTGCATTTTCTGCAGAAAAACATTTCCAGGACACATGGAAAAGCCAGAAATCTCTGTACAAAAGGCCGCGCAGGACGCTCCAACGAGATCTACATCAGACTTCACTTGTGGAAGAAAAACTTAGCACAGCCCTAAAGTTTAAATTCCTATAGGGCTGTTGTTGAATTTGATACAGGCAGGACATGCACATGTTTCTTAATATCCCACTAACATTCAGTCAGTTTGAGGAATCACATTCGGATGTTATAAGGTGGTGTTTGGGGTGTACGTTGTGCGTTTGGGCGTATTAATATACTTAGGGGCAGGTTTACTAAATTCTCATGGAGCTCAGTGCAGCAGCCGCAAATGCCTCACTGCACAAAGAGAGAGCAGGAGAGGGCCATAATTACAGAAATATGGCCCTCTCTTTCACTCTCAATAGCGCTGGTGCAGAAAGATGATGCCGTGCACCACGGATGCATGTTTGCACCATAGTGCAAGGGTGCCTTTGTGAGACTAGCAAAATATTATGCTTAGACTAACTTTAAACTTTTTCACACTTTGTATATGTACCGGACAGTGCAGCGAACATTCAAAGTCGGAAAAGGAAGGAGATATAAGCGCGTTTCTCCTTCATAGCACCTATTTGAAATTGGCACTATTTTCTCACGCTAACACCTGTCTATTTTTTTAAGTAAATGGGGTTTGGCATCAGAAACTTGGGTGGTTGCATGGGAGCGCTCATGCACCACCAATGGTACGCCCCCTTGGTGCTAAGTAATGCAAAGCAGCGCTATACGCTTCTATGTGCTACTTTTGAGTGATTAACCAGCACTAAGCAAGTTTAGCGCTGAGAAGTAAATTAGTGAAAAAACCTTCATGTTGATTTGTGTTATTTTTGTGGCTCAACCACGGCGCTAAAACTTAACCCCGTGTGTTATGTAATAATTTATTTGGCCTGGCAAGAACAGTTGATTATATATTTGGAGGGATGGAGAGGCGGGTGAAGAGAGAGAGCAAACCTTGTCCCTCCCGGCTGAACACAGCCCTCGCGTCACACAAGCACTTTTAATAAACGGGCATCAAGAAAGTCATTGCATTTTGAGCCCTGAAAAAACATTTTTAAAAACCCTCTGAAATGAAATCATTAAACAAAAAAAATGCTTGGTTGTGGTAAGCAGCTCATCTTTTTTAGATAAATCGTTAGGAGGTGAGGATTCCGAGTACTTTACAGACGCAAAATAGACCCCCATCCCTTGCGATACACCGGCCAGTGGCACAAGGCGAGGCATAACACCCCTCTGGCTGGAACCAGTTCCGACTGTGTACAGTGTGAAGTTTGGGCACTAGACTGGACACCATGTGCTTCTAAGAGCACCCAAATCACATATAAACCGTTGAAATTCTTGACAATTGTTCACCAAACTACATCTGAGTAAACCTGTATAAAAATGTCAAGGGCATTTGAAATGTGGTGGTCTTTGGTCATACATTTTCTAACCTGTGGGTGCAACTTGATTTTTTAATTCTGTCTGGGAATTTGCAACATGACCAAAGCCATGTTCAAAGAGGGGGCCGTATGCACGGGGAATCAGCACAGGGCAGCGCCAAAAGATTTTATCCTGTGCCGCCCTACACCAATGTGCAGGGGCAGGAAAGCATCGTATTTGTGAAACATGGTGCATTCCTGTCCTTTCCCCCTGCCCTGGCGCACAATCTGTTGCCTAGCGCCAGTGCTGGCGCCAGTGCTGGCACCCTTGCCTCATTGTTCAAGTGGGTCTGCGTTGCATGCATGATTGTTTTTGTGCAGGAAGGCACTCCTTCCTGCACAAAAACAATCCTGAGAGGCGTTTTCCTCTTCTGCAGCATACATACAAACAGGAAAAAACGAGGAGAAGTAACAAATATTTCTCCTTGTTACGCCTGCTCTGGGGAGGCGTACGGTTTTGGTGCTACCCCAGGTTTACATTGCATCGGAACACCCACCACAATGCCCATGTAATGCCTCCCTGGTACAGAGCAAGGCAACGCAGTCACTTGCGCTGCCTCGCCTTACTCCATACCTATGAGGCCGTGCAAAGCTACGCAAAATGGCTTAGCGTGGCCATATAGGTATGGTTGAGAGGCTTGCACTGCCGGAGTGTAAAAAAAGTGAGGCTCTGGGAGCGCAAACCTCCCCTAAATAAGCTCCAGCGTTCCTATGTCTGCCTCTTTAGGCACCCATTTTATATGGGTTGTGATTTGGCTGTAGAGGTGAGGCTCATGACTTGCAAACTTTATAAGTCTAAAAGGGCGAGAGGAGGGGGGCCACCATAATGTTCATGGTAGGATGGGCCTCTGAACTGCCCTTCCAGGCCAGGGACAGGCTACAGTCGAGTTTATGGTGAGAACTCCACCAGATGAGGTAAATGAATGAGTGACTGGGTGGAATACAGAATGAACACATGAATGAAAGAGCCTGTGGGAGAATGAAGGTGCACATGAATGAAAGAGCCTGTGGATGAGCACAGGGGCACAAGAATGGATGAATGAAGGGGCATATGAATGAAAGAGCCTAATGGTGAGTGAAGTGGCATATGAATGAAAGAGCCTAAAGGTAAGTGAGGGGGCACATGAATGAAAGAGCCTATGGATCGGTGAAGAGGCACATGAATGGAAGAGCCTATGGATGAGTGAAGGGGCACATAAATGAAAGAGCCTGTGGGTGGGTGAAGAGGCACAAGAATTGAAAGAGCCTAAAGGTGAGTGAAGTGGCACATGAATGAAAACGTCTATGGATCGGTGAAGAGGCACATGAATGAAAGAGCCTATGGATAAGTTAATAGACACATGAATGAAAGAGCATGCGTCTTGGTGAAGACGCACATGAATGAAAGAGCCTGTGGGTGAGTGAAGGGGCACATGAATGAAAGAGCCTATGGATGAGTAAATGGACACATGAATAAAAGAGCCTGCTGGTGGGTGAAGAAGCACATGAATGAAAGAGCCTAATGGTGAGTGAAGTGGCACATGAATGAAAGAGCCTAAAGGTAAGTGAGGGCGCACATGAATGAAAGAGCCTATGGATCGGTGAAGAGGCACATGAATGAAAGAGCCTATGGATGAGTAAATGGACACATGAATGAAAGAGCATGCGGGTTGGTGAAGAGGTACATGAATGAACGAGCCTGTGCATGAGCACAGGGGCACAAGAATGGATGAATGGGGCATATGAATGAAAGAGCCTGTGGATGAGTAAAGGGGCATATGAATGAAAGAGCCTATGGATGAGTGAAGAAGCACATGAATGAAAGAGCCTGTGGGTGGGTGAAGAGGCACATGAATTAAAAGAGCCTAAAGGTGAGTGAAGTGGCACATGAATGAAAACGTCTATGGATCGGTGAAGAGGCACATGAACGAAAGAGCCTATGGATAAGTTAATAGACACATGAATGAAAGAGCATGCGGGTTGGTGAAGAGGCACATGAATGAAAGAGCCTGTGGGTGAGTGAAGGGGCACATGAATGAAAGAGCCTATGGATGAGTAAATGGACACATGAATAAAAGAGCCTGCTGGTGGGTGAAGAAGCACATGAATGAAAGAGCCTAATGGTGAGTGAAGTGGCACATGAATGAAAGAGCCTAAAGCTAAGTGAGGGGGCACAAGAATGAAAGAGCCTATGGATCGGTGAAGAGGCACATGAATGAAAGAGCCTATGGATGAGTAAATGGACACATGAATGAAAGAGCATGCGGGTTGGTGAAGAGGTACATGAATGAAAGAGCCTGTGGATGAGCACAGGGGCACAAGAATGAATGAATGAGGGGGCATATGAATGAAAGAGCCTGTGGATGAGTAAAGGGGCATGTGAATGAAAGAGCCTATGGATGAGTGAAGGGGCACATGAATGAAAGAGCCTATGATTGAGTGAAGGGACACATAAATTAAAGAGTCTAAGGATGAGTGAAGAGGCACATGAATGAAAGAGCCTAAAGGTAAGTGAAAGGGCACTTGAATGAAAGAGCCTAAAGGTGGGTGAAGGGGCACATGAATGAAAGAGCGTAAAGATAAGTGAAGGGGCACATGAATGAAAGAGCCTATGGATCGGGGAAGAGGCACATGAATGAAAGAGCCTGTGGATGAGTAAATGGACGCATGAATGAAAGAGCATGGGGGTGGGTGAAGAGGATCATGCATGAAAGACCCTATGGATGAGTGAAGGGACACATGAATGAAAGACCCTAAGGATGAGTGAAGAGGCACATGAATGAAAAAGTGTGGATGAGTGAGGAGGCAAATGAATGAAAGAGCCTATGGAAAAGTGAAAGGGCACATGAATGAAAGAGCCTATGGATGAGTAAATGGACACATGAATGAAAGAGCCTGCGGGTGGGTGAAGAGGCACATGAATGAAAGAGCCTAAAGGTATGTGAAAGGGCACATGAATGAAAGAGCATAAAGGTGAGTGAAGGGATACATGAATGAAAGAACGTAAAGGTAAGTGAAGGGGCACATGAATGAAAAAGCCTATGGATCGGTGAAGAGGCACATGAATGAAAGAGCCTGTGGATGAGTAAATGGACACATGAATGAAAGAGCATGGGGGTGGGTGAAGAGGCACATGAATAAAAAACCCTAAAGGTGAGTGTAGAGGCACATGAATGTAAGAGCCTGTGGATGAGTAAATAGACACATGAATGAAAGAGCCTGCAGGTTGGTGAAGAAGCACATGAATGAAAGAACCTGTGGGCGGGTGAAGAGGCACATGAATTGAAAGAGCATAAAGGTGAGTGAAGTGGCACATGAATGAAAACGTCTATGGATCGGTGAAGAGGCACATGAATGAAAGAGCCTATGGATAAGTTAATTGACACATAAATGAAAGAGCATGCGGGTTGGTGAAGAGGCACATGAATGAGAGAGCCTATGGATGAGTAAATGGACACATGAATAAAAGAGCCTGCTGGTGGGTGAAGACGCACATGAATGAAAGAGCCTAGTGGTGAGTGAAGTGGCACATGAATGAAAGAGCCTAAAGGTAAGTGAGGGGGCACATGAATGAAAGAACCTATGGATCGGTGAAGAGGCACATGAATGAAAGAGCCTATGGATGAGTAAATGGACACATGAATGAAAGAGCATGCAGGTTGGTGAAGAGGTACATGAATGAACGAGCCTGTGGATGAGCACAGGGGCACAAGAATGGATGAATGAAGGGGCATATGAATGAAAGAGCCTGTGGATGAGTAAAGGGGCATATGAATGAAAGAGCCTGTGGATGAGTGAAGAAGCACATGAATGAAAGAGCCTGTGGGTGGGTGAAGAGGCACATGAATTAAAAGAGCCTAAAGGTGAGTGAAGTGGCACATGAATGAAAACGTCTATGGATCGGTGAAGAGGCACATGAACGAAAGAGCCTATGGATAAGTTAATAGACACATGAATGAAAGAGCATGCGGGTTGGTGAAGAGGCACATGAATGAAAGAGCCTGTGGGTGAGTGAAGGGACACATGAATGAAAGAGCCTATGGATGAGTAAATGGACACATGAATAAAAGAGCCTGCTGGTGGGTGAAGAAGCACATGAATGAAAGAGCCTAATGGTGAGTGAAGTGGCACATGAATGAAAGAGCCTAAAGCTAAGTGAGGGGGCACAAGAATGAAAGAGCCTATGAATCGGTGAAGAGGCACATGAATGAAAGAGCCTATGGATGAGTAAATGGACACATGAATGAAAGAGCATGCGGGTTGGTGAAGAGGTACATGAATGAAAGAGGCTGTGGGTGAGCACAGGGGCACAAGAATGGATGAATGAAGGGGCATATGAATGAAAAAGCCTGTGGATGAGTAAAGGGGCATGTGAATGAAAGAGCCTATGGATGAGTGAAGGGGCACATGAATGAAAGAGCCTATGATTGAGTGAAGGGACACACAAATTAAAGAGTCGAAGGATGAGTGAAGAGGCACATGAATGAAAGAGCCTAAAGGTAAGTGAAAAGGCACTTGAATGAAAGAGCCTAAAGGCGAGTGAAGGGGCACATGAATGAAAGAGCGTAAAGGTAAGTGAAGGGGCACATGAATGAAAGAGCCTATGTATCGGTGAAGAGGCACATGAATGAAAGAGCCTGTGGATGAGTAAATGGACGCATGAATGAAAGAGCATGGGGTGGGTGAAGAGGCACATGAATGAAAGAGCCTGTGGATGAGTGAAGAGGAACATGAATGAAAGACCCTATGGATGAGTGAAGGGACACATGAATGAAAGACCCTAAGGATGAGTGAAGAGGCACATGCATGAAAGAGTGTGGATGAGTGAAGAGGCAAATGAATGAAAGAGCCTATGGAAAAGTGAAAGGGCACATGAATGAAAGAGCCTATGGATGAGTAAATGGACACATGAATGAAAGAGCCTGTGGGTGGGTGAAGAGGCACATGAATGAAAGAGCCTAAAGGTATGTGAAAGGGCACATGAATGAAAGAGCCTAAAGGTGAGTGAAGAGGTACATGAATGAAAGAACGTAAAGGTAAGTGAAGGGGCACATGAATGAAAAAGCCTATGGATCGGTGAAGAGGCACATGAATGAAAGAGCCTGTGGATGAGTAAATGGACACATGAATGAAAGAGCATGGGGTGGGTGAAGAGGCATATGAATAAAAAAGCCTAAAGGTGAGTGAAGAGGCACATTAACGTAAGAGCCTGTGGATGAGTAAATAGACACATGAATGAAAGAGCCTGCAGGTTGGTGAAGAAGCACATGAATGAAAGAACCTGTGGGTGGGTGAAGAGGCACATGAATTGAAAGAGCCTAAAGGTGATTGAAGTGGCACATGAATGAAAACGTCTATGGATCGGTGAAGAGGCACATGAATGAAAGAGCCTATGGATAAGTTAATAGACACATGAATGAAAGAGCATGCGGGTTGGTGAAGAGGCACATGAATGAAAGAGCCTCTGGGTGAGTGAAGGGGCACATGAATGAAAGAGCCTATGGATGAGTAAATGGACACATGAATAAAAGAGCCTGCTGGTGGGTGAAGAAGCACATGAATGAAAGAGCCTAATGGTGAGTGTAGTGGCACATGAATGAAAGAGCCTAAAGCTAAGTGAGGGGGCACAAGAATGAAAGAGCCTATGGATCGGTGAAGAGGCACATGA
The DNA here is from genome assembly GCF_964204655.1 of Triturus cristatus. Classification (NCBI taxonomy): domain Eukaryota; kingdom Metazoa; phylum Chordata; class Amphibia; order Caudata; family Salamandridae; genus Triturus; species Triturus cristatus. The sequence continues at coordinate 26,265,310 of NC_140594.1, read as the reverse complement.
ATGAAAGAGCCTATGGATGAGTAAATGGACACATGAATGAAAGAGCATGCGGGTTGGTGAAGAGGTACATGAATGAAAGAGCCTGTGGGTGAGTGAAGGGGCACATGAATGAACGAGCCAATGGATGAGTAAATGGACACATGAATGAAAGAGCATGCGGGTTGTTGAAGAGGTACATGAATGAAAGAGCCTGTGGATGAGCACAGGGGCACAAGAATGGATGAATGAAGGGGCATATGAATGAGAGAGCCTGTGGATGAGTAAAGGGGCATGTGAATGAAAGAGCCTATGGATGAGTGAAGGGGCACATGAATGAAAGAGCCTATGATTGAGTGAAGGGACACATAAATTAAAGAGTCTAAGGATGAGTGAAGAGGCACATGAATGGAAGAGCCTAAAGGTAAGTGAAAGGGCACTTGAATGAAAGAGCCTAAAGGTGAGTGAAGTGGCACATGAATGAAAGAGCGTAAAGATAAGTGAAGGGGCACATGAATGAAAGAGCCTATGGATCGGTGAAGAGGCACATGAATGAAAGAGCCTGTGGATGAGTAAATGGATGCATGAATGAAAGAGCATGGGGGTGGGTGAAGAGGCACATGAATGAAAGAGCCTGTGGATGAGTGAAGAGGAACATGAATGAAAGACCCTATGGATGAGTGAAGGGACACATGATTGATAGACCCTAAGGATGAGTGAAGAGGCACATGAATGAAAGAGTGTGGATGAGTGAAGAGGCAAATGAATGAAAGAGCCTATGGAAAAGTGAAAGGGCACACAAATGAAAGAGCCTATGGATGAGTAAATGGACACATGAATGAAAGAGCCTGCGGGTGGGTGAAGAGGCACATGAATGAAAGAGCCTAAAGGTATGTGAAAGGGCACATGAATGAAAGAGCCTAAAGGTGAGTGAAGGGGTACATGAATGAAAGAACGTAAAGGTAAGTGAAGGGGCACATGAATGAAAAAGCCTATGGATCGGTGAAGAGGCACATGAATGAAAGAGCCTATGGATGAGTAAATGGACACATGAATGAAAGAACATGCGGGATGGTGAAGAGGTACATGAATGAACGAGCCTGTGGATGAGCACAGGGGCACAAGAATGGATGAATGAAGGGGCATATGAATGAAAGAGCCTGTGGATGAGTAAAGGGGCATATGAAGGAAAGAGCCTATGGATGAGTGAAGAAGCACATGAATGAAAGAGCCTAAAGGTGAGTGAAGAGGTACATGAATGAAAGAATGTAAAGGTAAGTGAAGGGGCACATGAATGAAAAAGCCTATGGATCGGTGAAGAGGCACATGAATGAAAGAGCCTGTTGATGAGTAAATGGACACATGAATGAAAGAGCATGGGGTGGGTGAAGAGGCACATGAATAAAAAAGCTTAAAGGTGAGTGAAGTGGCAGAGGAATGTAAGAGCCTGTGGATGAGTAAATAGACACATGAATGAAAGAGCCTGCAGGTTGGTGAAGAAGCACATGAATGAAAGAACCTGTGGGTGGGTGAAGAGGCACATGAATTGAAAGAGCATAAAGGTGAGTGTAGTGGCACATGAATGAAAACGTCTTTGGATCGGTGAAGAGGCACATGAATGAAAGAGCCTATGGATAAGTTAATAGACACATGAATGAAAGAGCATGCGGGTTGGTGAAGAGGCACATGAAGGAAAGAGCCTATGGATGAGTAAATGGACACATGAATAAAAGAGCCTGCTGGTGGGTGAAGAAGCGCATGAATGAAAGAGCCTAATGGTGAGTGAAGTGGCACATGAATGAAAGAGCCTAAAGGTAAGTGAGGGGGCACATGAATGAAAGAACCTATGGATCGGTGAAGAGGCACATGAATGAAAGAGCCTATGGATGAGTAAAAGGACACATGAATGACAGAGCATGCGGGTTGGTGAAGAGGTACAGGAATGAACGAGCCTGTGGATGAGCACAGGGGCCCAAAAATGGATGAATGAAGGGGCATATGAATGAAAGAGCCTGTGGATGAGTAAAGGGGCATATGAAGGAAAGAGCCTATGGATGAGTGAAGAAGCACATGAATGAAAGACCCTGTGGGTGGGTTAAGAGACACATGAATTAAAAGAGCCTAAAGGTGAGTGAAGTGGCACATGAATGAAAACGTCTATGGATCGGTGAAGAGGCACATGAACGAAAGAGCCTATGGATAAGTTAATAGACACATGAATGAAAGAGCATGCGGGTTGGTGAAGAGGCACATGAATGAAAGAGCCTGTGGGTGAGTGAAGGGGCACATGAATGAAAGAGCCTATGGATGAGTAAATGGACACATGAATAAAAGAGCCTGCTGGTGGGTGAAGAAGCACATGAATGAAAGAGCCTAATGGTGAGTGAAGTGGCACATGAATGAAAGAGCCTAAAGCTAAGTGAGGGGGCACAAGAATGAAAGAGCCTATATATCGGTGAAGAGGCACATGAATGAAAGAGCCTATGGATGAGTAAATGGACACATGAATGAAAGAGCATGCGGTTGGTGAAGAGGTACATGAATGAAAGAGCCTGTGGATGAGCACAGGGGCACAAGAATGGATGAATGAAGGGGCATATGAATGAAAGAGCCTGTGGATGAGTAAAGGGGCATGTGAATGAAAGAGCCTATGGATGAGTGAAGGGGCACATGAATGAAAGAGCCTATGATTGAGTGAAGGGACACATAAATTAAAGAGTCTAAGGATGAGTGAAGAGGCACATGAATGAAAGAGCCTAAAGGTAAGTGAAAGGGCACTTGAATGAAAGAGCCTAAAGGTGAGTGAAGGGGCACATGAATGAAAGAGCGTAAAGGTAAGTGAAGGGGCACATGAATGAAAGAGCCTATGGATCGGTGAAGAGGCACATGAATGAAAGACCCTATGGATGAGTGAAGGGACACATGAATGAAAGACCCTAAGGATGAGTGAAGAGGCACATGAATGAAAGAGTGTGGATGAGTGAAGAGGCAAATGAATGAAAGAGCCTATGGAAAAGTGAAAGGGCACATGAATGAAAGAGCCTATGGATGAGTAAATGGACACATGAATGAAAGAGCCTGCGGGTGGGTGAAGAGGCACATGAATGAAAGAGCCTAAAGGTATGTGAAAGGGCACATGAATGAAAGAGCCTAAAGGTGAGTGAAGGGGTACATGAATGAAAGAACGTAAAGGTAAGTGAAGGGGCACATGAATGAAAAAGCCTATGGATCGGTGAAGAGGCACATGAATGAAAGAGCCTATGGATGAGTAAATGGACACATGAATGAAAGAGCATGCGGGTTGGTGAAGAGGTGCATGAATGAACGAGCCTGTGGATGAGCACAGGGGCACAAGAATGGATGAATGAAGGGGCATATGAATGAAAGAGCCTGTGGATGAGTAAAGGGGCATATGAAGGAAAGAGCCTATGGATGAGTGAAGAAGCACATGAATGAAAGAGCCTAAAGGTGAGTGAAGAGGTACATGAATGAAAGAATGTAAAGGTAAGTGAAGGGGCACATGAATGAAAAAGCCTATGGATCGGTAAAGAGGCACATGAATGAAAGAGCCTGTGGATGAGTAAATGGACACATGAATGAAAGAGCATGGGGTGGGTGAAGAGGCACATGAATAAAAAAGCTTAAAGGTGAGTGAAGAGGCAGAGGAATGTAAGAGCCTGTGGATGAGTAAATAGACACATGAATGAAAGAGCCTGCAGGTTGGTGAAGAAGCACATGAATGAAAGAACCTGTGGGTGGGTGAAGAGGCACATGAATTGAAAGAGCATAAAGGTGAGTGAAGTGGCACATGAATGAAAACGTCTTTGGATCGGTGAAGAGGTACATGAATGAAAGAGCCTATGGATAAGTTAATAGACACATGAATGAAAGAGCATGCGGGTTGGTGAAGAGGCACATGAATGAAAGAGCCTATGGATGAGTAAATGGACACATGAATAAAAGAGCCTGCTGGTGGGTGAAGAAGCACATGAATGAAAGAGCCTAATGGTGAGTGAAGTGGCACATGAATGAAAGAGCCTAAAGGTAAGTGAGGGGGCACATGAATGAAAGAACCTATGGATCGGTGAAGAGGCACATGAATGAAAGAGCCTATGGATGAGTAAAAGGACACATGAATGACAGAGCATGCGGGTTGGTGAAGAGGTACATGAATGAACGAGCCTGTGGATGAGCACAGGGGCACAAAAATGGATGAATGAAGGGGCATATGAAGGAAAGAGCCTGTGGATGAGTAAAGGGGCATATGAAGGAAAGAGCCTATGGATGAGTGAAGAAGCACATGAATGAAAGAGCCTGTGGGTGGGTTAAGAGACACATGAATTAAAAGAGCCTAAAGGTGAGTGAAGTGGCACATGAATGAAAACGTCTATGGATCGGTGAAGGGGCACATGAACGAAAGAGCCTATGGATAAGTTAATAGACACATGAATGAAAGAGCATGCGGGTTGGTGAAGAGGCACATGAATGAAAGAGCCTGTGGGTGAGTGAAGGGGCACATGAATGAAAGAGCCTATGGATGAGTAAATGGACACATGAATAAAAGAGCCTGCTGGTGGGTGAAGAAGCACATGAATGAAAGAGCCTAATGGTGAGTGAAGTGGCACATGAATGAAAGAGCCTAAAGCTAAGTGAGGGGGCACAAGAATGAAAGAGCCTATGGATCGGTGAAGAGGCACATGAATGAAAGAGCCTATGGATGAGTAAATGGACACATGAATGAAAGAGCATGCGGTTGGTGAAGAGGTACATGAATGAAAGAGCCTGTGGATGAGCACAGGGGCACAAGAATGGATGAATGAAGGGGCATATGAATGAAAGAGCCTGTTGATGAGTAAAGGGGCATGCGAATGAAAGAGCCTATGGATGAGTGAAGGGGCACATGAATGAAAGAGCCTATGATTGAGTGAAGGGACACATAAATTAAAGAGTCTAAGGATGAGTGAAGAGGCACATGAATGAAAGAGCCTAAAGGTAAGTGAAAGGGCACTTGAATGAAAGAGCCTAAAGGTGAGTGAAGGGGCACATGAATGAAAGAGCGTAAAGGTAAGTGAAGGGGCACATGAATGAAAGAGCCTATGGATCGGTGAAGAGGCACATGAATGAAAGAGCCTGTGGATGAGTAAATGGACGCATGAATGAAAGAGCATGGGGGTGGGTGAAGAGGCACATGAATGAAAGAGCCTGTGGATGAGTGAAGAGGAACATGAATGAAAGACCCTATGGATGAGTGAAGGGACCCATGAATGAAATACCCTAAGGATGAGTGAAGAGGCACATGAATGAAAGAGTGTGGATGAGTGGAGAGGCAAATGAATGAAAGAGCCTATGGAAAAGTGAAAGGGCACATGAATGAAAGAGCCTATGGATGAGTAAATGGACACATGAATGAAAGAGCCTGCGGGTGGGTGAAGAGGCACATGAATGAAAGAGCCTAAAGGTATGTGAAAGGGCACATGAATGAAAGAGCCTAAAGGTGAGTGAAGGGGTACATGAATGAAAGAACGTAAAGGTAAGTGAAGGGGCACATGAATGAAAAAGCCTATGGATCGGTGAAGAGGCACATGAATGAAAGAGCCTATGGATGAGTAAATGGACACATGAATGAAAGAGCATGCGGGTTGGTGAAGAGGTGCATGAATGAACGAGCCTGTGGATGAGCACAGGGGCACAAGAATGGATGAATGAAGGGGCATATGAATGAAAGAGCCTGTGGATGAGTAAAGGGGCATATGAAGGAAAGAGCCTATGGATGAGTGAAGAAGCACATGAATGAAAGAGCCTAAAGGTGAGTGAAGAGGTACATGAATGACAGAATGTAAAGGTAAGTGAAGGGGCACATGAATGAAAAAGCCTATGGATCGGTAAAGAGGCACATGAATGAAAGAGCCTGTGGAGGAGTAAATGGACACATGAATGAAAGAGCATGGGGTGGGTGAAGAGGCACATGAATAAAAAAGCTTAAAGGTGAGTGAAGAGGCAGAGGAATGTAAGAGCCTGTGGATGAGTAAATAGACACATGAATGAAAGAGCCTGCAGGTTGGTGAAGAAGCACATGAATGAAAGAACCTGTGGGTGGGTGAAGAGGCACATGAATTGAAAGAGCATAAAGGTGAGTGAAGTGGCACATGAATGAAAACGTCTTTGGATCGGTGAAGAGGTACATGAATGAAAGAGCCTATGGATAAGTTAATAGACACATGAATGAAAGAGCATGCGGGTTGGTGAAGAGGCACATGAATGAAAGAGCCTATGGATGAGTAAATGGACACATGAATAAAAGAGCCTGCTGGTGGGTGAAGAAGCACATGAATGAAAGAGCCTAATGGTGAGTGAAGTGGCACATGAATGAAAGAGCCTAAAGGTAAGTGAGGGGGCACATGAATGAAAGAACCTATGGATCGGTGAAGAGGCACATGAATGAAAGAGCCTATGGATGAGTAAAAGGACACATGAATGACAGAGCATGCGGGTTGGTGAAGAGGTACATGAATGAACGAGCCTGTGGATGAGCACAGGGGCACAAAAATGGATGAATGAAGGGGCATATGAAGGAAAGAGCCTGTGGATGAGTAAAGGGGCATATGAAGGAAAGAGCCTATGGATGAGTGAAGAAGCACATGAATGAAAGAGCCTGTGGGTGGGTTAAGAGACACATGAATTAAAAGAGCCTAAAGGTGAGTGAAGTGGCACATGAATGAAAACGTCTATGGATCGGTGAAGGGGCACATGAACGAAAGAGCCTATGGATAAGTTAATAGACACATGAATGAAAGAGCATGCGGGTTGGTGAAGAGGCACATGAATGAAAGAGCCTGTGGGTGAGTGAAGGGGCACATGAATGAAAGAGCCTATGGATGAGTAAATGGACACATGAATAAAAGAGCCTGCTGGTGGGTGAAGAAGCACATGAATGAAAGAGCCTAATGGTGAGTGAAGTGGCACATGAATGAAAGAGCCTAAAGCTAAGTGAGGGGGCACAAGAATGAAAGAGCCTATGGATCGGTGAAGAGGCACATGAATGAAAGAGCCTATGGATGAGTAAATGGACACATGAATGAAAGAGCATGCGGTTGGTGAAGAGGTACATGAATGAAAGAGCCTGTGGATGAGCACAGGGGCACAAGAATGGATGAATGAAGGGGCATATGAATGAAAGAGCCTGTTGATGAGTAAAGGGGCATGTGAATGAAAGAGCCTATGGATGAGTGAAGGGGCACATGAATGAAAGAGCCTATGATTGAGTGAAGGGACACATAAATTAAAGAGTCTAAGGATGAGTGAAGAGGCACATGAATGAAAGAGCCTAAAGGTAAGTGAAAGGGCACTTGAATGAAAGAGCCTAAAGGTGAGTGAAGGGGCACATGAATGAAAGAGCGTAAAGGTAAGTGAAGGGGCACATGAATGAAAGAGCCTATGGATCGGTGAAGAGGCACATGAATGAAAGAGCCTGTGGATGAGTAAATGGACGCATGAATGAAAGAGCATGGGGGTGGGTGAAGAGGCACATGAATGAAAGAGCCTGTGGATGAGTGAAGAGGAACATGAATGAAAGACCCTATGGATGAGTGAAGGGACACATGAATTAAATACCCTAAGGATGAGTGAAGAGGCACATGAATGAAAGAGTGTGGATGAGTGGAGAGGCAAATGAATGAAAGAGCCTATGGAAAAGTGAAAGGGCACATGAATGAAAGAGCCTATGGATAAGTAAATGGACACATGAATGAAAGAGCCTGCGGGTGGGTGAAGAGGCACATGAATGAAAGAGCCTAAAGGTATGTGAAAGGGCACATGAATGAAAGAGCCTAAAGGTGAGTGAAGGGGTACATGAATGAAAGAACATAAAGGTAAGTGAAGGGGCACATGAATGAAAAAGCCTATGGATCGGTGAAGAGGCACATGAATGAAAGAACCTGTGGATGAGTAAATGGACACATGAATGAAATAGCATGGGGGTGGGTGAAGAGGCACATGAATAAAAAAGCCTAAAGGTGAGTGAAGAGGCACATGAATGTAAGAGCCTGTGGATGAGTAAATAGACACATGAATGAAAGAGCCTGCAGGTTGGTGAAGAAGCACATGAATGAAAGAACCTGTGGGTGGGTGAAGAGGCACATGAATTGAAAGAGCCTAAAGGTGAGTGAAGTGGCACATGAATGAAAACGTCTATGGATCGGTGAAGAGGCACATGAATGAAAGAACCTATGGATAAGTTAATAGACACATGAATGAAAGAGCATGCGGGTTGGTGAAGAGGCACATGAATGAAAGAGCCTCTGGGTGAGTGAAGGGGCACATGAATGAAAGAGCCTATGGATGAGTAAATGGACACATGAATAAAAGAGCCTGCTGGTGGGTGAAGAAGCACATGAATGAAAGAGCCTAATGGTGAGTGAAGTGGCACATGAATGAAAGAGCCTAAAGGTAAGTGAGGGGGCACATGAATGAAAGAGCCTATGGATCGGTGAAGAGGCACATGAATGAAAGAGCCAATGGATGAGTAAATGGACACATGAATGAAAGAGCATGCGAGTTGGTGAAGAGGCACATGAATGAAAGAGCCTGTGGGTGAGTGAAGGGGCACATGAATGAAAGAGCCTATGGATGAGTAAATAGACACATGAATAAAAGAGCCTGCCGGTGGTTGAAGAAGCACATGAATGAAAGAGCCTAATGGTGAGTGAAGTGGCACATGAATGAAAGAGCCTAAAGGTAAGTGAGGGGGCAAGTGAATGAAAGAGCCTATGGATCAGTGAAGAGGCACATGAATGAAAGAGCCTATGGATGAGTAAATGGACACATGAATAAAAGAGGCTGCGGGTGGGTGAAGAGGCACATGATGAAAGAGCCTGTGGATGAGTGAAGGGGTACTTGAATGAAAGAGCCTAAAGGTGAGTGAAGGGGCACATAAATGAAAGAGCCTAAAGGTGAGTGAAGGGGCACATGAATAAAAGAGCCTATGGATGAGTGAATGGACACATGAATGAAAGAGCCTCTGGGTGGGTGAAAAGGCACATGAATGAAAGAGCCAAAAGGTAAGTGAAGGGGCACATGAATGAGAGAACCTATGGATCGGTGAAGAGGCACATGAATGAAAGAGCCTATGGATGAGTAAATGGACACATGAATGAAAGAGCCTTCGGATGGGTGAAGAGGCACATGATGAAAGAGCCTGTGGATGAGTGAAGGGTCACATGATGAAAGAGCCTGTGGACAAGTGAAGGGGCACATGAATGAAAGAGCCTAAAGATGAGTGAATGGGCACATGAATGAAAGAGCCTAAAGGTGAGTGAAGGGGCACATGAATGAAAGAGCCTATGGATCGGTGAAGAGGCACATGAATGAAAGAGCCTGTGCATGAGTAATGGCACAAAGAAAGAAAAAGCCTGTGGATGGGTGAAGAGACTCGTGAATTTATGAGTGTAGGGGCAAATAAATGGAAGAATCCGTAGATGAGCGAAGGGGCACTTGAATGTATGAAGGGACAAATGGATGAACTGGGGAATGGGAAATGTAGGAAGTACCAGCATTAGGTGAAAATATGCATGGGTGAATTAATAAATGATGCATACACGTTGATTGATCACTCATTCGACTCAGGAGGTGCGGGCAGACACTTACCTCTTATTGGCCAGTAGGGTAATATTTCACTTTGTCCACGTTTTTTTTCCCTCTTAGGTCATTGTTTGTGAGCTTGGGGGCTTCTGCGAGCTCGGGATGTGGGAACATTCAGTATTTCGCGTTGTATGACAGTAAATGGCTCCTCGGTGGGTGCCTCTAAAACTCGACACAACATCACAAGAAGGATGCGCACAGACAACAGCCTGGCAGTGGCCGCCTCTCACCACACAACTCCGTCCATGCGGTAAAGCCGAGTGGCGCTAATCTGGACCGCTTGGCGGGGGTCTCCTGGCGGACGGGCTCCATTCAACGGAAGACAAATGCGCTTAGAGGGTTAAAACAACCCCCACTCCTGGGCCGGGGCGAGGGGGGCTTCCCGCAGGGGGCTCGAGGCTGTAATACCGCATCTCTGCATCTCCAGGGCCCGGACTTAAAAACGTGGCTTCCAATATTGTGCAGGTCCACGGGGTGCCTCGGTGTGAATCTCACATCAGAAGCGGCCTTTAATCCCCCTTTCAGGGCCTGGCGCAGGATCAGGGGCGCCCCACTGTTCCCCACTCAGGGGGCGCCATTCACTGCAGCTCGCTGCCCTCTTCCCACACTCCACAGACAGAGACGGGCCCTCACCCGCCGGGGAAATGAGATTAAATGCATTCTGGGCTGCCCTTTTCACAGCCCTGCGGCCTCCCCCGAGCTCCTGCGCGTAAAGGCTGGGGCAGGAGGCGGCGGGGGCAAAAGGGTCCGAGAGGCCTTTACCAGCCTCACCGGCTTCAGAGGTGAGTCTGACACGTGACTGACTCTGCCCCATACCCGCCGGCAGAGCGGTGCAGGACTGACTACTGAAGGCTGCCCGTGGAAATATTCAAAGTCAGGTCAACGCGACGCTTGGGGAGAGAGGCGGACCCTTTTTAGGGGTACAGTAAAGGAATGAATACAGCGCGACGCTAACACTTTTTAGGGGGACAGTAAACGAACTGACACAGCGCGAGGTTGACACTTAGGGGTACAGTAAAGGAATTAATACAGCGCGAGGAGGAAACTTCTTAGGGGTACAATAAAGGAACTGATACAGCGCGAGGCTGACCCTTTTTAGGGGTACAGTAAGGGAACTGATACGGCGCGAGGTTGACCCTTTTTAGGGGTTCAGTAAGGGAATTGATACAGCGCGAGGTTGACCCTTCTTAGGGGTACAGTAAAGGAATGAATACAGCGCGACACTGACACTTCTTAGGGGTACAGTAAAGGACCTGATACAGCGCGACGCAGACACTTAATAGGGGTACAGCAAAGGAATGAATGCAGCGCTAGACAGACACTTATAGGGGTACAGTAAAGAAATGAATACAGCGCGACTTTGACTCTTTTAGGGGTACCTAAAGGAACGAATACATCTTAATTATTGGTTAATGAAAGCCATTACAGATCAGGATAATTAAAGCCGATACAACGCAGCACAGTGGTGTTCTCAATTATTCACAAAAACTAACATGCATTGGCAAAGTCAACAGGTCTCGCCTATGCAAGAGCTATTTATCGTTGCTTAGTATGTTTTAGCCATGTTGTACACCAGTGTGGCTGATGTTCACCGCAGCTGCTGTTCAGCATGGATAAAAGTTAGTGGGGTCAGGGAGAGTGGAGTGACATACACTGGAGTAGAATGGAATGTTATGGAGTGACGTAGAGAGGTGTAGAGTGACGTGGAGTGACGTAAAGTGGTGTAGAGTAGAGTTCAGTGGCGTGGAGTGAAGCGGAGTGTCATGGAGTGGCATAGAGTGGAGTGACATACACTTGAGTAGAATGGAATGTTACGGAGTGATGTAGAGAGGTGCAGAGTGAAGTGGAGTGCTGTAGAGTGGTGTAGAGTAGAGTTGAGTGGCGTGGAGTGGAGTGAAGTGTCATGGAGTGGCATAGAGTGGAGTGACATACACTGGAGTACAATGGAATGTTATGGAGTGACGGAGAGGGGTGTAGAGTGACATGGAGTGACACAAAGTAGTGTAGAGTAGAGTTGAGTGGCGTGGAGTGAAGTGGAGTGTCATGGAGTGGCATAGAGTGGAGTGACATACACTTGAGTAGAATGGAATGTTATGGAGTGACGTAGAGAGGTGTAGAGTGACGTGGAGTGACGTAAAGTGGTGTAGAGTAGAGTTGAGTGGCGTGGAGTGGAGTGAAGTGGAGTGTCATGGAGTGGCATGGAGTGGAGTGACATACACTAGAGTAGAATGGAATTTTATGGAGTGACGTAGAGAGGTGTAGAGTGACGTGGAGTGATGTAAAGTGGTGTACAGTAGAGTTGAGTGGCGTGGAGTGAAGCGGAGTGTCATGGAGTGGCATAGAGTGGAGTGACATACACTGGAGTAGAATGGAATGTTATGGAGTGACGTAGAGAGGTGCAGAGTGAAGTGGAGTGCTGTAGAGTGGTGTAGAGTAGAGTTGAGTGGCGTGGAGTGGAGTGAAGTGGAGTGTCATGGGGTGGCATAGAGTGGAGTGGTGTAGAGTGTTGTGGAGGAGAGTGGAGTTGAGTTGAGTGGCAGAGGTTGGTAGGGCGTACAGTGGAGTACAGTTGAGAGGTATAGAGTTGAGTAGAGTGTCAGAGGGGAGTAGAGTGTTGTAGAGTGGAGTGGCATAGAGTGTCGATGGGTAGTGTAGAGCAGAGTGGAGTGGCATAGAGTGTGTTGCATAGAGTGGAGTTGAGTGTGTAGAGTATGTAGAGTAGAGTGACTTAGAGCAGAGGTGAGATTACTGTAGAGTGATGTGGCATAGAATGATGTAGTGTAGGAGAGTGGAATGGCCTAAAGTGGAGTAGAGTGTTGTATAATCAAGTGGTGTATAGTGGAATGGCATAGAGTGTCAGAGTGAAGTGGCATAGAGCGGAGTGGAGTGGCGTAGAGTGGACCAGTGGAGTGGAGTCGTTTGTCCTACATTAAAGTGGAGTATAGTGGCATTGAGTGGCATAGAGGGAGTTGCGTAGAGTGTTGTAGAGTGGAGTAGTCTCGCAGAGTGGCATAGAGTGTTATAGAGTGGAGTGGCATAGAGTGGAATAGAGTTTAATGGAGTAGAATGTCATAGAGTGGAGTATCTTAGAGTGGACTATAGTGAAGTGGCGTAAAGTACAGTGGTGCAGAGTAGATTGGTATAGAGAGCAATGGCTTTGAGTTAAGTGGTGCAGAGTCCATTGGCGTAGAGTAGAGTGGTGCAGAGTAGATCACAATGGCGTAGAGTGCAATGGCGTATAGTGGAATGGCAAAATACAGTGCAGTGGCGTAGAGAAGATTGTTTCAGAGTAGAGTGAAGTGGTGGAGAGTGGAGTGGTGCAGGGTAGAGTGCAGAGGTGTAGAGTAGAGTGGCATAGAGTGTAGTGTTGTAGAGTGCAATGGCTTTGAGTGCAGTGGTGCAGAATAGATTAATGTGGCATAGAGTGGAGTGATGCAGAGTAGAGTGGCGTATAGTGTAGTGGCATTGAGTGTATTGGCATATAGTGCAGTAGAGTGGCATAGGGTGCAGTAGAGCTGAGTGGTGCAGAGAAGAGTGCAGTGGCGCTGAGTAGAGTGGCATAGAGTAGAGGGGCATTGAGTTCAGTGGCGGAGAGCGTAGTCTGCAAAGTAGAGTGTCATAGAGTGCAGTGATCTTGAATGCAGTGATGTAGAATGCATTGGCATAGAGTGCATTGGCATAGAGTGGTGCAGAGTACAGTGGTGCAGTTGCATAGAGTGCAGTGGTGCATAGTAGAATGGGGTAGAATGCACTGGTATAGAGTAAGGTGATACAGAGTAGAGTACACAGTCATAGAGTGAAGTGGCGTGGAGTGCAGTGCGATAGAGTGCAGTGGTGCAGAATATATTAGAGTGGCATAGAGAGGATTGATGCAGAGTAGAGTGGCGTAGAGTTTAGTGGCATAGAGTGTATTGGCATAGAGTGCAGTACAGTGGCATAGAGAGTGGGGTAGAATGCACTGGTATAGAGTAGAGTGGCATAGAGTAGAGTGGCATAGAGTAGAGTGGCGTTGAGTTTATTGACGGAGAGTGCAGTCTTGCAAAGTAGAGAGTCATAGAGTGCAGTGATGTAGGATGCAGTAACATAGAGTGCATTGGCATAGAGTGCATTGGCATAGAGTGGTGCAGAGTATAGTGGTGCATGGTAGAGTGGGGTAGATTGGAGCGTGTAACGCGCAACGAGGCAAGCCGCGAGCCACACGCCGCAGCGTTTCCAACGCTTCCAACGCTTTGCAGCTCCGTGGCTCTGCGGTTCTACGGTGAGCGAGAGGGAGACGCAGCGGCCCAGTCGGGAAGACGGAGGATGGAAGAGTCTCGAAAGGGCGTCTGCGGTAAGTGGCAAGCGCGGTTGCCATTAGCGGGCGGCCACAGTGAGAGTGAGCCCTCGGTGGAGGCGGCACAAGCAGCACGATTAGAACGTCGTGCTGCCCGCGACCTCGCCCTGTGTGCCCCGCTTGCTTTCGCTTTCGCTCTTGCCTCTCCTTTGTTCCACTCCTCTGCAGCTCCTCCTGGCGCTCCGAATGTAAAATAAAAGCAAGACCACCCAACAACCAAAAGTCAAAGTAAGAGTCAAGGCAAAAGCCAAAAGCAAAACGATTTAGGGCTTCTGGGGGGGCTCAAAGACCAAACCCAGGAGTGCCTAAAGTAAACAAAGCAAATACCCCAAGACCACCTTAAAGACCAAACCCAGGAGAGCCTAAAGTAAACAAAGCAAATACGCCAAGACCACCTCGCCCCAGGACACAGAGGTGTGAAGCAGCAGCAAGCAAACCTACAAGTAAACCAACAAGTGCTGTACTGCTCCACGTAAGCCAAAAGCTGAGCAAAAACTGAACTGAACAAAAACCTGTACCAATAACCCACCATGAGATCAGGAAAAGTCAGGGGGACAACAGGCAACAAGCAACAGAAATCCAAAAAGGAGGGAGAGGACCAAACAGTAATGGAAAACTTCAGCAAACCACAGGAAAAGGAACAGGAACTGGAATTGGAGGCGGATTTGGAAGTGGATCAAGATCAAGAAAAAGATGGGGAGAGTAAAATAGAAAACATCCACGGAGACAACCATACCCTTACTATTACCACCTGTTCCCCCATCAAAACCGGCATCAAAACTAACAAGCGGGCTCTCATAACAGACTTCTTAAAAGTATGTCGGAGTTTGTCCCTGGGGGAGCAAAAGGCTCAAAAAGTAGTAAAGGAAGTAAAAGAAGCCAAGAAGACCAAGGGGGGCAGTCTAGGCAATGAGACACATAAAGATAGTGTTAGCAAAACAGCAAATAAGGAAGGCACAGAGCAAGAGGATCCTAAGTATTCCACATTAGAAGACACAAGCTGTGCCAGTCCTATACAGGGCTGTTTGAGCTCACTTACTGTCCATCAAGGATCCCATCAACAGACCGTTCAGGCTGTAGTCCACAATGACCCGGGACTAAACTGGGAGTCCATGTCGAAACAATGGACCTGACAGGTCCAATCAAACCAACCAAGCCAACAACACCAGCAACAACAAACCGCCCAGCAGTGCCCTGAAGTGCAGAACCCGGAGGACAACCTGGCGCTCTGGCAGGATAGCATCGATAGCTCCTGTGCATTACTGTACTCACCGGCAGGCCCCCAACCCCTTGACCAGTTTGGGGGTCAAACAATCTACAGGCAAGAATAATTCTCTACTAACTCGAAAACACCAATGAACCAAATTCTGGTCACGCATCAGTTGGAGCAGGGACCACCTCAATAAAAGAAAAATGGGCGAGTGTCGTACGACTCCTACGAGGCCGAACAAATTCAACCCACTCAGCCATTTAGAAGCCCAATACTTGCGTGTTCTGCCAGGGTCGCAGCTTGTGCGGCCGGTTCCCTCTACTCTGTTGTCCGCCTTTATCCCGGTTCACCCTCTGGAAAGTCTTAAAATCCTCAGAGGACTTAAGTCGGGGTCCCCGGCAGATGCCTGCCCGGCTAGACTACTGGCAGCTGTAGCAGAAAGCATTTATCTGGAAGTCAACCAGATTGTTAATCTCTCCTTACAGTCCAAGGCGGTACCTCCGGTCTGGAAGGAGGCTAAGATTCTGCCACTGCTTAAAAAACCATCTTGGACCCGCTTAATCCAGCCAATTACCGACCCATCTCTCTCCTGCCAGCTATTGCAAAGGTTTGTGAGAAGGTGGTGCATAAACAACTGTCTGATTTTGTGGAGTCAGAGGCTCTCCTTCACCCATCGCAATCAGGGTTTCGGTCGGGCCATTGTACTGAGACGGTCCTTGTCGAGGTTGTGGAGGCCATCCGGACGTGTCTAGACGCTGGGGGTAGGGCCGCTCTGATTTTGTTGGACCTCTCGGCAGCCTTTGATACGGTCCCGCACGATCTTCTGCTGATCCGTCTTGCTGAGATTGGCGTGTCGGGGGCCGTGTGGGGCTGGCTCAGGTCCTTTTTGGAGGAAAGTGTTGAGCAGATTTGGCTCCCTCCATTCTACTCCTCCCCCCGCATGGTCACCACGGGTGTCCCGCAGGGTTCCTCCCATAGCCCTTTGCTCTTTAACATTTATGTTACACCTTTGATCCATCTGGCTGAAGCTCTCGGTGCTAAGGTGTTGGCCTATGCAGACGACACTCAGCTGCTTTTCATCTGAGGAACTCCATTCCCCTCTCCCTTCGTTCTGAGCCAAACCTTCTTCGGTTCCGTAAGCAACTGAAAACCCTGCTTTTCAATAGACCAGTTTAGTACCCAGTTCCACACCTACTTGCTCTGTCTGTAGCGCTAGGACGCCTCAGGGTAGCTACCGCGCTTTATAAATCGTCTTTTCATTTCATTTCATTTCATAAGGCCTCCAGCTCGGTCCTTGCGGCCCAACAGTGCCTTCGCTCCATCTTCACTTGGCTGGCAGGCACTCAGCTCAAGTGTAATGAGCAAAAATCTGAGATCCTGCTTTTTGGCACTTTTCCGTCCGATTTCCGTCATCAGCTGTGGCCACAGGAGCTTCCTCTTCCCTCGTCCGAGGGACAGCCCATCAAGAACTTGGGCGTCTGGTTCGAGGAGAATCTGCTGTTCTCCACTCATATCAAGAAAACTGCTGGCTGCTGCTTTGGACTTATTAAAGCCCTGAGAAAGTTTTTTCCTTTTCTTCCGCAGGCAGCCAGAGTTACAGTCACCTGCGCTTTGATCCTTTCTCGGTTGGACTATGCAAACTCTCTCTATATCGGTCCCCTGGTTACCTAACTAAGAAATTGCAGGTAGTCCAGAACACAGCGGCTAGGCTGCTACTGGGCCTCTCTTCGAGGATGAGTGTCACCTCTCACCTGTTTTCCCTCCATTGGTTACCAATTGCGGCCAGAATAAAATATAAATCTCTGGTTCTGGCCCATCGTGCTCTCCATGGTCAGGGTCCTCTCTATCTTCAGAGGCGCTTTTCTTTCTATGTCCCCGCGCGGGCCCTGCGCTCGGCATCTCTAGGCTTGGCCTTGATTCCGAGATTTAGACTTCAGAGGATTGGAGGCTGCTCTCTGGTGGTCAGAGCCAGTAGGACCTGGAATGCCCTCCCCCTCGATCTTCGTCTTACCCAGGAGCTCGCAGCTTTTAAAAGGAAGCTTAAAACATTTCTCTTTGTTTGATTGTCTCTGTCTGCCCTCAGGTTTCGCGCCGGGACACTCGCGAGTAGCCGAGCGCGTTACAAGTGTAATATAACATAACATAACTAAGGCTCCCTGTTTTCCGTTTTTACTGATTTTTACAGATAAATACAGACAGAAAATATTTATTTTCTTGTCTGTATTTATTTTTAAATGTGGATAAAAACGGAAATTGAATTGCTTTTTGAGTAATTCTACATACTGTCTGCCATGACTGCTAGGCCAATTGCTGTGTGGATTGATAGGCAAGGGGGCTAAAAAAGAAAGGAATTTTATTAAAGAGACTTTAACAGCACTAGCTATGCACAAAGTTTATATTAAAATATGCATATTTTCTTATCAGTGCATTGATTTATCTTCTGTGGGTGTTTACAACATTGAAACCTAGTAGGCATTCAAGGATGAGTGCATATTTAAAAGTTAAATAAATGCGGAAATATACTAATTTTAGCTTCATTTTTCCACAAAACCCAAAATAAATATGGATAAACACAGATAAAATTAGCAAAAAATAAATATGGATAAATACAGACGGAAATGTCAAAAAAATAAATACCATAAAACCGGGAGCCCTAAGTTACATAACATAACACAGGCCTGAATAGTCAATAACGAAATCAAAACCAATCCACGGTCCCAGAGATTCAGAGAGCCCATTGAAAGCACACTACAAGACCAAGTCAAACACACCCATCTTGTCGAAATACATCACCAAGACCTAACAGAAGCATCAAAAGGGACCCCGAATGACCACACAAAAACACAATCGCTCACTGCGCAAGGCCAGATAGAATTGGTCCCACATTATAAATCGAGGGGAGCACAGGACATACTGAATCGAAGCGCAATAATAAGGTTACTCAAATCTCTTCCTGCCCTGAGACATATTACATCCAGGGACTTGGAAAGAATTGAATTTAAACCTAACCCCAACCAAATAGAGCCTGAAATAACAACAGCTACTTGGATAAATTACTCTGTCATTGAACAGATCCTGAGACACAAGGAGGTATTTGAATCATGGGGTATAGAACTAAAAAAGGTGGAACCTCATCGTTATCCTAGCCCCCTACAACACCCCTACAGCACAGAGGCCGTATTAAAAGGAGCAAAAGGCCCTGAGAATCCGGACCAAACAAAGGATGATGCTCAATCTATCAGACAATTCACGATTACAATTTCACACTCAGAAACAGATAATAAAGAGGACAACCAGCACAGGAGATGCCTAAACACACAACAAGGAGCAGCATGAAAAAAAACCCATAAAAATCCAAACACACTGCAGGACTGTAAAATCTGTTCCTGGAACGTGAACGGCCTAGCCTCTAAAATAGAGGAAATTGATTTTGCTGACTTCATCCTACAGTACGACATACTACTATTGCAAGAAACTTGGCAGACAATACACACCCCAATTATAGGTTACAAAGAACATCTTAGCCCAGCTAAAAAGGAGTCAGCACGCGGAAGAGCCAAAGGCGGCCTATCAATTTATATCTCAACAGATATTTTATGGGAAGAAGAAAACATCGACTTAGACTCCTGCTGGACAGTCTCAGTCACCTGCACCCTGCTAATTTTGAACATCTACCTGCACCCAGCTTATAAGCATAAGGGAAGAGATATCCAACAATTGGAAGCCGCCATTAAAACCCTAAAGCTAATCCACCCACAAGCCAATATAATATTGTCCTGGGATTTTAACATGAATTTGATGCAAGCCCTAGAAAAAAATCTACCCACCAATATAAAGGTCAGGATTGACAACTCAACTAGACGTGACACTTCGGGTAAGAAATGCGCCGCACTACTGGATAAGCAATCATTGTATACTTCAAATGGTCGAGGTCCACAAGATAGCCCGGCAGCTTTTACAAGAGTGCCGGCAAAATCAGGAGCAACCATCGACTTCACTCTAGCAGATCCAGACTTATTTCCCGTCATTACGAACTTTCAAATAATAGAAAGAGTAGATAGCGACCACTATCCTCAATCTTTCATATTAACTAACATTCGAGAAAAGCCCCGGTCAACCACTGCCCTCACACACCTCACCCAACTGTACAATTTAAACCGACTGACATGGAATAGCAACAGCGTAGAAGCAATTATGGTGCACTGTGCGGCTTCATTAGCCGCTACAAACGCAAATCCGTTCGGGATAGAGGCCTGGGAGCCCCTCATGAACAGCTTGAATAGAAAGTTTTCACACAGTCCTAGAAACCAAAAATCTGCCAGGATCAGCGGGTCAGTATGGTACACTCACGCCCTAAGGATAAAAAAAAGACAACTAAATAAAGCTCTCAGACAAATGCGAACTCATGGCCAACAACCCTCTCGGCAGGCCCTGACCATAATCAAACAAATGAGAAGAGACCTAAAAAAAGAGATCCGTGCAGCGAAACGCACATATAATGAGCAATTTTGGACAAAAATGCTCCGTCACCTGACAACAAAACTCAAAAGAGTTTTGGGCCCAAATCAACGTCCTATCAAACGGAAAAAATTGGCATTACAACTCCGACATAACCGAGCATGTATGGAGAGCTCATATAGAGGCTACATTTAACACCCAGAAAGCCCCCGGGGCCACCGTCAAAAACGACACACTGAAGGCGAGACGGTTCAGCGCCAGAATCTCAAGAGACATCCCAATTAGAGAACACCGGACGGCTGAGACACCGAAACCAACCTCCCAGGCCCCAGATTTCACCACTTGCAAATTAAATCCGAAAGATCACAGCAACCTCCAAGTCAAACAACCTGAAGGTAAACGTCAGCGAGGTTCATACAAAATACCAGGGTCAGATCAGTCAATCCACGATCTACAGATCACACAAAAACAAGTTTTGAACACCATAAAAAAACAGAGGTCTGATGGGGCGCCGGGCCCAAACGGCCTGCCCAATGCCCTATTTAAAAAAGATCCAGCATTTTGGTCTAATCATCTATCATTACTGTTCACTAACATTCTTGAATCTCACACTATCCCAGACTCTTGGCGAGGAAGCATATTACACCCAATATTTAAATCAAGGGCTCGTTCAAATCCCCCAAATTATAGGCTAATAGCCCTCATTGATGTTGAGGCAAAAATCTATGCCCCAAACTTGCTGAAAGACCGAGAGGACTGGGTCGACAGCATCAAACTGATTCCCGATACACAAACAGGCTTCCGAGCTGGAATGGGCACCTCAACAGATACATCTGCCGTCACGCTTTTGGCAAACCAAGCCATTGCCAACTCTAAAGTTCTGTATGCATGTTTTGTGGACCTCAAGGCAGCCTTCGACAAGGTCCCCAGATGAATCCTGTGGGCAAAAATGGAATCCTGGGGAGTCCCCACAAACTTATTGAATGCAATAATCAACCTTTACTCAAAAACATGGGAGACGGTCGTACTTCAACAAACAAAATAACCACAACCAATGGTTTAAAACAGGGGTGCATATACAGCCGACCTAGATAATAACTTACGTTCGACATTAGGGGACCCACAAAAACTGGGGAATGTGAGAGTAGTAAGCCTGCAATATGCGGACGCCCCGCGGCCTCCAACGATTGATAAACCAATTAGCAGAATACTCAGCTTTAAACCAATTAGACATAAACTTAAAAAAAACAAAGGTTATGTGTTTTTCGAGTCCACACAAAAAGATACCAAAATTCACCTGGTCGATCAATAGCAACTGCCTGGACCAGGAGGGTACATTTCAATATCTGGGAATAATTTTGGACCACCACCTTAATTACAAGCAATACCTATAACAGCGGAAAATAAAAGCCAAACAGCTATTATTTGCATTTAAAACCTTGCAAAAAAACTCAGTGACTGTTCGACGTCCCATTTACTAAAGGTCGTGGCAGCAAAATTCATACCTTCAATCACGTATGGTTAAGAACTTCTAAACACAAATGACGCAACAATTCTGAACATCGCCCAAACCAGTTACTTCTTTCGGCATCTTTGGCCACCTCGGACATGCAATCTAGCGAGGCACTCGAGAGGACGCCTGCTTTTTTTGTGAGCCCAAGGCAGGAGTCCCCCATTATGGATGAAACAAGGGGGAAGAGGGAGGGTGCCATCCCTAAAACTAAGAAGGTTAGGGAGGCGAAAAAATGCAAACGCAAATTCAATAAAAAGCCCCCACCAGTCAGCCACAAAGCAAAAGTATACTCAGACAGAGTGTGGTCATGGATACTCCTGCCCCTTCCTCGAACCCTATCTTTCTTAGGGACCCTGCTAGTTTGGGGCAGGGATGCAAGATTTGTGAGGCTAATAACATACTTTTGTGTAGAATAGGTGAACTTATTAAAGCCTATATTCAACCTATAGAATTATCACTTTTAAATATTGAAAAGCTGTTAGCATCTAGGAATATATCTCCCTCGAATGTTTCTCCCGAGGCAAGGTTGGGTGCGGGGTTGGTTATACCTGGGGAGCCGAAAATAACAACTAATATAGCAATGAGGACGGAGCAAACATTATCCAAAGATTGTAATAAAAAACCTAAGCCATCCTCAGATGATCGCAAGAAGGCTGTGGAGCCTGCTAAATCCCAACCCCCTGTTGTAAACTTGAATTGCACACCACCTAAATCCCCAGGGTCAGCGTATAACAATGATAATAATGGGGTTGTGAACGGCCAGCGCATACATCTACCAGCTGATGCTGATCCATACGTTGTGATCATGACAGGTGTTCCAGGCTTAAGGCCTAACACAGAGGAGCCTTTGTGGTCCCTAAAAAATAAGGTGCAGCACTGGCTCACTACTAATAGACCGCTTCCACCCTTTCGTGCCAGTAAGATATTAATGGTACGTAGGGTGTCCTGGTTAGGTAGTGAAAAGAAACGTATCCGGGGGGACTGTGTCATAGTTAATTTCGATAATCCACACACGGCGGACTACATCTGCCGTCGTGGTATATGGGTCAAGCATGATGGAATAGAGACGAGAAGGCTTTCCTTCTTCTATTCCTCGCCAAATTGTTGCCCTATTACTCCAGAAAGGAGTAGGTTACAAGGTGGCAACTGGGATGGAAGAAGGGTGCGGGATGGCTGGCAGGGCCATGAGACTAGAGGTATAGCTTTCACTGCAGGTTGGAGCGATATACCTCTGGCTAATAGATTTAGTTGTTTAGATGCAGTGGACTGACCATTATTATGCATAGGGCATGTCCTGAAGGGCGTCGATTATATTATTTCCAACTCACCTCAATCCCCAGATAGTCCTTTGTCTAAAATTGGTATAGTCACTAACCCCGATTCCTTCCACCCAGAAGTTAGCTGTTCACGGAATACCGCAGGCCTCAATTCCATGCCCATGTCCTATTTCTACATCAGTTGTATCTATACCTCCCATTGAATGCACTAGCTCCCCAAAAATTGATCGTCATATTTCTTTGGATATTGTAAAGATCTTAAGTTGGAATCTAGCGGGCATCCAAAGGAAATTGTGCTCACCCGAGTGGAATGCTCTAGTGGAGGCTCATATGATCTGGCTATTCCAGGAGACTTGGTCCTTAGAACCGCTCCATCGGGTTGGATACGTTACGTATTTTGTTCCAGCAGGACTTCCCAGAAATGGCAAGGGCCGGCCCTTGGGAGGCTTGCTTATTTGGGTTAGTATTGCCCTGAATTGTCGAATAGATCCCAAAAAAATCAATTCCCCTGACATCTTAGGAATTTCTTTGAGAGGTCCCCATACAGGTCCTACCCTTGACTTGTACAATGTTTATGCTAGAGGCACTAAACATGGCTCAATCTCGCCGATAGTGTCTACCCTTGAATTGGAACTTAGAAATAATTCAGCTGTAGCCCAAGTCTTGGTTGCGGGAGACTTTGATTGTACCTATGAGCCTCTCACATCAGATGATACGCTTGACCCGGGTGAGGATGATGTTGGATGGGGTATCCCAATTCTAACCATCCCCCCGATCAAAAAATGGTCACGAACAGCGATTCAGCTGAATGCTCTAACGTTAGCGTTTGGCTTAAGAGCTGCCAACGGCCGCACAAGTTCAGACTCTATGGGTGCGGCAACATTTAATAGAGACAACCGCACCTCAAGGATTGATTATATTATACTTGATTTCTTTCTTTGGGGCTTGGTTCAGGACATGATAGTTTTGCCCACTATCGAAAGCGATCATAACTCGCTTTCCTTGTCCCTCAAGAATCCCTGGCCGAATGAAATGACGCTATCTCTGTCTCCTCTTGCGGGAGACGGTTGAAGTGGAAATTGGTTGCAGGGGATGAAACTAAGCTCAATACCATCAACACAATCCTTATTGCCTCCCAAATGGAGCTGGATAATATTGACTTAGCCCTTCCTTTTATAGGAAGGATCACATCTATCTTTGAGGGAACTCTTGAGACCATTGGGAATGTCTTCTTGAAAAAAAAGCGTGTGGGTAAAAATATGGTAGCTCGGAATCTTAGGGGTAAGCAGGATTGGTTCACATCTGCCTGCAGACATGCTAAAACTCTTCTGATTAGGGCTATTAAAAGTAAAATCCAAGTAAAGATTCAGGGAGCCAGGAAAAATTATAAGGAAACCCTGGCAAACGCTAGAAAGGAGTGGGACTTAGAGTATTGGTGTACCATAAAAGAGGCAAGCTCTGGGAAGGATCCTAGGCGCTTCTGGGATACAATCAGAACCAGAAGTAGACCGGATAGTGATATCATAACATGCAATATCACTAGTCAGGCGTGGGTTACTCACTTTTCTAAATTATATTCTAACCAAGCTAGTGATATTGCTACAGCTCCCCTTAATGAAGAACAGGCCCGGGTGTTGGATTGTACAAATCTTGTTGTCCCACTTATGAGAATTGATCATGCTGCTGGCATCTCATGTCCTATCATGCCTCCTATTGTTTGGGAGACAGAGTTGGCAGATCCCGTTTTTTCTTTTTCTATCAAAAAAGTTGAACACGCAATTAGCACCATTAGGCCCCAAAAAGCCGCTGGTCCTGATGGCATTCCCGGGGATTTGTTGCGCTCAGATATTTCAAAATGGGGTAAACTAATCCATACCTTGCTTAATGCTATTAGTAAGGGTGCACCTATTCCCGCATCTTGGAAAGGGGCGGAGGTTGTGCCTATTTTAAGAAGGGGGCTAGGGACGACCCATCCAATTATAGACCCATAAGCCTGCTGGATATAACCCAAAAGGTGGTTGGCAAGGTGTTGCTGGTTAGATTACTTCAATGGATCGGCGAAAACAACATCCTTTCCGACCTCCAGGCAGGCTTTAGAGTAGGTACTGGCACAATTGAACAAGCCTTTAGTTTGTTGCTAGTATACTGGAAGGTGGTGGTCCTGGCCAAGGGCAGCCTTTATCTCGCATTTATCGACCTAAAGACTGCCTTTGACCTAGTACCCAGAGCGACCCTTTGGAGAGTTCTCACTGATATGGGGGTACCCCATTATATACTATCGCTAATTGTAAGGATGCATGAAAACACCTTTGCTCAGATTAGATGGGGTAGGGAGGGAGAAAAAACGGGTAGAATTCCGGTAGAGAGAGGGGTCCGCCAGGGCTGCGTGTTGGCTCCCACCCTTTTTTCTCTCTATGTTAACGGTGTGGTCGAGCATCTGTTGAAAGATCCCTCAGACGAACCATCCCTGGCGGGGGAACGTATCCCCACCCTCCTCTTCGCGGATGATACACTTCTACTCTCCAAATCTCCAATGGGCCTCCAAAAATTGTTAAACAACTTCCAGTCTTTTTGCCTAGAACGGGGCTTAGTAATTAATGTTGATAAAACGAAATACCTTGTGATGAATCCACCTAAGAAACCTGTGCGTCCCCCGAGGTTGAATACCGTACCCTTGGAGAGGGTGGATGTGTTTGATTATCTTGGGATTCGTTTATCACATAACATGCTCTGGGCCCCACATTTATGCAAAATGTTGTTAGCCCTTAAAAGGGTTACAGGGGCTCTCCTGAAGGAGCAGCGCTCTTGCGCAATTAGACCCATAGCCCCTGTTATGGAAATTTACACAGCAAGGGGAGTCAGCGCTGCTCTCTATGGGGCAGAGCTATGGGGCTCATGCAACTCTAGTGAGTTGTCAAGATCAGAGAGAAAGTTCTGTAGGGCTATCATGTCACTCCCTCAAGGTACTCCCACGACCCCATTGATGCTTGATTTAGGTTGTCGCCCTATTGATGAGTTGGCGAAATTTCGCCCTTTACTGTTATGGGCTTGGTTGTGTCGAGTCCCGGAATTAGCTAAATATGCTAAAGGCCTCTCTGAAGTAATGTCACTTCCCGGGTGGCACAAGATCAGATGGTTGAGAGATATGAAAACCCTCCTCTGCAATCTGGGACTAAGTATAGCTTGGGAAAGCAGGTCCTCCCCACCGAAAGCTACACTCAAAACCTTATAGTGGAACTGGATTGCATCCCAACAGAACTCTAACTGCATATTGGGCAGACTTACGGAGGACTTTCTGAGTTTCAAGGACCTGCCCATCCGGGAATCATATCTAGACATCATAGAGAGACCATTTGATAGGACCCTTTACTTTAAATTTAGGACCGGGACTCTTCCACTCCACGCTTTTACATCTGGGTGGAAACCCCCCATACAGACGACAGAATTTTGCCCTTTTTGTATATCTAGACATGAGACTGTGGCACACTTTCTATTTGAATGCCAAGAGTATGCACTCCCAAGAAGAAGATGGCTTAAACATCTGTGCCGTTCATTAGGTACCAGACAGCATGTCGAGGCGTTACGCATTCTAAGGTCCGACTCTCGCCCATTGTATGCTTGCGCCCTCTCTAAATTTTTATCTTGGGCATGGCGCATCAGAACCAATAGGCTTAAAATAATTGTTTAATCTGTTTTTAAAATTTATTTATGATATGTTCCTCTTTTTATTGTAAAAAATGGTTTTTAAGATAGAATGAACTGACATTTTTTAATTGTGATGCTTTTATGATAAGTTTTTATCGAAATAAAGCCTTTGATTGATTGAGTTACTTCAAAAATCTATTTAAAATTCCGCGCCACATTTCTCAAGCCCGGATCAGATTAGAATTTGGGTTAAAAAACCAGATCCCGTCGAGACAAGGAGCGCTGGTAAAATACTACTGGAGAATGCGGGCAGCAGAGGAAGAGTCTTTGGCACATTATTGGTGGCTGGAGGTTGAAAGGCAATCCAGATTGTGTAACTCGGTTTATCGATCTTTAAAGCAATCGATTGAAGCCTTAGAGTTAGAGGAAGCTTGGCACACAATACCATCCTACCCAGAGTTCAAACGAATAGTCAATAAAATGATCAATTGCATATCTCAAGAAAAGGATAAAGCCCACAGGCTCACGAGGTACGGGTATTCTAATCAAGAAAAACTTGGCCCTGATTGCACACCAGACATGGGCTGACCCTCGGGGTAGATTTGCTGTCTTGGAGGCTCAGTGGGAGGGAAGAGCGCCTAATATAATTTCGCTATACCTGCCACCGGTACTGGGTAAAGAAGCCTTGGTGGATTTAGGGAAGATACTGACCGACCTTCCTGCAGGCACACTGATCCTGGGAGGGGACTATAACCTCACTCTCGATGACACAATTGACAGATACCCACAAAGACCCGGGGTTAAACCAAATGGGCTCATGGTAGAATTTACAAAGGCAATGGGCCTCATAGATATAGGACGCGAAGCACACCTAGCCACGCCGCAGTTTACCTACTACTCTAATGCACATAGGAGTCCCTCACGTATTGACTACTTCTTGACCTATGCGGCCACAATAGGTGGTTTTCAACATCCTCGGGTTCTGCCAAGGGGGATCTCAGATCACTCCCCGGTATGGATCGAGTACACACACTGGGAACGACAGCCTCGAACTACGATTGTAATAGACCCATGGTTGCAGAAAATACTGGATATTAAAGAAGACCTGTGCACACACACCAAGAATTACTTTGAAGACAATTTGGGGTCGGTTGATTCTGCTCTCACTCTCTGGGAGGCGGTTAAGGTGGTATTGAAGGGACGGGCCTTGGCACTAAAAACTGGCTATATACGAAGCAAACGCCGGGTGCTACTCCAGTTGGAGGCTGAGCTTAAACACTGGGAAGTTGAATATGCCAGCAGACCCGCAGACGACACACTACATCGTCTCACACTCAAACAAGAGGAGTACAAACTAAAAGCGAGGGAGCATATGATGACTAAACACCTAAACATGAAGCATAGACTACACGAGTTGGGAGATAAGGCGGGAAAGACGTTAGCGTGGTTAGAGAAAAGGGATCACGGGGATAGATGGGTGCAGAGTCTAGTATTGCCTAGCGGAGAGACGGTTACACATCCCAAAGATATAGAAGAAGCGTTTGCAAATCACTTTGAGAAAATCTACTCTCCCTCTACCACTTACACTGCAGAGGACTCCTGCCAACTCCTCACCTATAGTGACCTACCCACCCTTTCCGAACTGGAGAGAGACACCCTTGATAGAGACCTCTCTGATGAGGAAATCCAGAAAGCCATTGCCCAAATCCACTCAGGTAAGGCGATTGGACCTAACGGCAACCCCTATTGAGTTTCTAAAAGTGACGGGTTCTCAGATCACCCCACATCTCAGGGCCATGTACAACGAGAGCTATGAAACCGGTCGACTCCCACCAGATCAACGATTAGCTACCATAGTAGTAATCCGCAAACCGGGAAAGCCCGGGGAACAGTGTGGGTCATCTTGACCAATTTCCTTGATTATTGTGGAAGCTAAGATATTGGCAAAAGCACTGGCTACAAGGTTGGTTACAGTTATTTCCTACCTGGTCCACCCGGACCAATCCGGCTTTATGCCAGGTAGGAACACGACACTAAATATTCGTTGTCTCCATAACGTACTGGCACGTAGGGATTACTTAGAGGAAGACGTGGTGATCCTGTTATTGGACGCCTCTATGGCTTTTGACTCTATAGAATGGCCATACTTATTTGAGGTCCTCGCGCGATTCGGATTTGGTCCTAAGTTTTTGAAGTGGATACAGTTACTTCATAAGGATATACAGGGTCAAATACGAGTTAATAATCACACGTCCCGGATTTTTGGGCTGAGAAGGGGTACCCGACAGGGTTGCCCACTGTCGCCACTGATATTTTCCCTCATGCTAGAGCCACTGGCGGCATGGATACGGCGGGATGTAATGGTACAGGGGTTGAAATGGACACTGGACCAGGAGGATAGAATATCACTATATGCAGGTGATATCCTACTCTATCTTGCCTCCCCCTATAGGTCCATCCGGGCTGTCTTGGATATTTTCACAAACTTTGGAAAATACTCCGGTTATTCCGTTAACTGGAACAAGTCTATACTGTATATGCTTCGTGGACAGGTCCCTCCCCTTCCAGCAGACTGCAAACTGGAGGTGGCCGGAGATGGTTTTCGATATCTGGGGGTATACGTCACGGCAAATCCGGCCCTGTTCTACAGCCACAACCTGGCCCCCCCACTGACCCGATTGCGAACCGATGTCAAGCACTGGAGGTCCCTGCCGCTCTCCCTGGTGGGCCGGGCCGCCCTCTTTAAGATGCATGCTCTCCCGCGGTTTTTATACATTCTCCAGAACTGCCCGAACCGAGTTCCAGATACCTATTTTGCAGCGGTGGAGGGCGAGGTCCGTACCTTACTGTGGGATGGCGGGGCCCCTCGGGAATCCTTGAAAAAGCTTACCAAGGGATTGTATGATGGAGGCATAGCCCTGCCAGATCTGAAACTATATTACTGGGCCTCGCAGCTGGTGGTGGTAAATCACTGGATTTATCGGCCCCCTACTGACCCGGCGTATGTGCTAGATAACTACCAAATGGGTCGAGCAGGGTACCTGGGTGTGCTTTACTCTAAAGTCAAAAAATATAAATTTATTGGACCCATGTCTCACACGATTGACATCTGGCGCCGAGCGAATTCCCAATTGGGGTGGGCGAAACACCCTCACAAAGGCGACACCATTGTGGCAGACCCAGAGACTAGATACCCTATGTTATCAACCGGGGTTTGACAAGTGGGACTTGATTGGAATCTCAAAGGTCGGCGATTTGATCAAAAAGGTTCCATTCTTAGTTTTGGGGAACTGACAGAAACCTATCACATGGGGAAATGTTTCGCTACCTGCAGATTCGGCACGCCCTTCTGACGGCATTTATTGACTTTCAAGACATACCAGATTCGTCGCCTCTAGAGGACCGGCTATTAGATGGACCACTACACTCGAAGGCCATTTCCCTGACATATAAGTAGTTATGTAACAACCTCCCTGATACTTTCGAGACACTTCGAGAGAAGTGGCAACGCGACATAGGACCCAGAGAGGAAGAGGACTGGAGGGAGGCACTGATGTCTCCTAGGGGAGCGGCGATCACCCTCCGATACCGGCTGATCCAACTCAGGATCCTACACCGGTCCTATATGACGGGGGTCGTCATTGCAAAGATAGGGGCTAGGAAGGATGCGCTCTGTCTTAGGGGATGCCAACAAGAGGCCACCTTTTACCACATGGTATGGGACTGCCCTGCTGTCAAATCGATATGGGAGGGGGCCACGACCAAGCTTCAAACCGCGCTAGGGAAACCCTGGCCCTTACGCCTCAGATGGGCGTACTTAACATATGGGCAGCTACGGACCTCACGGAGATCGAGCAACAGATGACAACGCTGGGCTTTACCTTAGTTAAACGTGAAATAGCACGCCACTGGGTGACTGCAGATGCACCATCTATACGGGTATGGGTACAGGAGTTGGATAGATGCATGATAGCAGAAAAGGAAGTGTTCATAATTCGAGGATGCCCCAAGAAGTGGGATAAGAAATGGAAGGCGTGGAATGGGTACCGGGGGAATCTATGTACATCCCCGGTGGTGGACTTGGCACTCAGGAAAAACAAACTCAGAGAAGTGTTAAAATTGTAATTGCA
This sequence comes from Triturus cristatus, assembly GCF_964204655.1. Lineage (NCBI taxonomy): Eukaryota > Metazoa > Chordata > Amphibia > Caudata > Salamandridae > Triturus > Triturus cristatus. The sequence continues at coordinate 26,235,132 of NC_140594.1, read as the reverse complement.
ATTCACTATACATTACCTATGGGAAAAGTGGTTTATGATAATGCTAACACATATGATGCTCTGTATGTGATTATTGCAAAATTAATAAAAATGTTATTTAAAAAAAAAAGAAAAGGATAAAGCCTCATTGACCATGAAAACCAATGCATGGATTGTGTTGCCAACATACAAAATGTTAAATCCTCAACCATACCTGTCGGAACATTTTGCAAATCGCATGAAGCAGTAACTGACCTTACTGAGACTGGGAGTTTACTCAACTAAAGACCAAATCCCAAAATGGAAAGGGACTTGGCTCTCAATGGACTGTCGCCTTTGTGGACAAGGAGACGAATCATTGCTCCACCTTCTTTGTATTTGTCCGGCATTATTATCCAAACGGAAAGAACTTTTGCGGCCAATAATGAAAAGAGAACAACTAAGGACGTGTAGATCCACCGTAATAAAATGTTTAGCAGGCCCGACAGTACAATTGGCAGGCAAAGCAATAAAGTTTTTGAGTCTAGCTGCAAACGAACTAGAAAAGAGAGACAGATAACTTGAACCGGCAAAGTGTGCAAAGTGATAAAGTGTAGTTAATCAATCCGCAGCCTACATAAGAGCAACGTATCTTCTAGCTTGACTCATTATTCCAAGACTGAAGGAACCAATTGTATTCTGTTTTAAAAAAAAAGATTTTATCACATATTTTAACGAGAATTTATCAATTAATCTATATCTTGTTTATGAATGTTACGTGTTTTAGCGGTTATGCTGCTCTTTTATGATTTAAATCAAATCAATAAAGTAATTTCTACATAGTAGAGTGGGGTAGAATGCACTGGTATAGAGTAGAGTGGTACAGAGCAGAGTACAGAGCCATAGAGTGAAGTGGCATGGAGTACAGAGCCATAGAGTGCAGTGGCGTGGAGTGCAGTGCCATAGAGTGCAGTGGCGTGGAGTGCAGTGCCATAGAGTGCAGTGGCGTGGAGTGCAGTGCCATAGAGTGCAATGGTGCACAGTGTTGCAGGGATTCTGCTCAGGAACAGAAGTATGCGTGGGACCACAGAACATCAGTCTGTAGGGACTGAGTCTCCATAATACGTCAGTATCTATGGGCATGAATCCTACTAGCATACGGAAATCAGTGCTCACCACACTGGTTAGCAGCCTAATGCACACCCAGTGCAATGACTTCAGAGTTACATTGCCAAGTGTGTCTCACCTTCTCAACGACTATACATTTGAGCTCCACCTTCCTCAACCACTAACTCCCCCGAATACCGATCCCCCCTTAACACCCAATGGAATTCCTTTAGCACTCCAGCTCACCCATTTCTTGAGCTCTCCTCCTCCTAATGTCAGACTTACCTTGACCCCCAATCCACTCTCTCCTATGCCTTCTCTCCAATACATCAGCACCCTAAGTACACTGACATCATCACCCCATCACCCCCTGCCCATTGCTCCAAGAACTGACAACCCACCCCATACCGTTGGAGAATCAGACTGGATAAGATTATCAACAACATGCAGGATCTCAAAGCAGACTTGAACAGACTCATTCACGCCAAAACAGAGATGGCCAAGTTTCAGTGTCCTAATAGGAACCACAGGATGCATACTGCCACACATGACCAACCCTCCAACCACCCCGCCATATCTCGAACACACCTGCCTTCCAACCTGACCTTTCCTTCCATGTCGCCCGTGCAATAGAGGTGGAGAACTAGACCCTATCCCAATGTGCCCACACAACTGATTAGATGGAAAGTCCCTCTATCTGACAACAATAACCAAACCCTCATATGGTCATATGACTCTACTCACCCTGACAACAACGATAATCAGGAAAAAATCTATTCTATCCCGGTGACACCCTAACAGAGCTCCAAGGCTCTGTGAGAAGGTGGGTTGATATAGCTATGGAGAGTAGCCTTCAGGCTTAATCTTGAAGGAATGTAAAGCAGCTTGTTTTACCAGAATATCACCTCTTAAATGACTAAAAGAAAGGAGAACCACACAGTGTTGATATAAAAATATGTATTTATTAATATAACACTCTCTACTAGTCTCTACACGAGACTGGGGCACAAAGCACACAATACTAGATTAATAGAACATTCGTAAATAGCAAAATACACAGCGGGCTCCAGGGGGAGACCGAACCATATACTAAAAAAATGGTATAACGACAACGACTTAACTAGACACAGTGCCTAGAGCACGTAGAATCATTGGGACCCCAAGGAACCACCCAGAGGAGTGACACAGGGAGCCCACGGAGGATGGGTGCTTTGAGGAAACACATACGCGTGCTCCGTACAACTCTATGGGGAAGTCGCGGTTAGAAATTTATGTTAAGGACACTTCTAAGAGGACTTCGAGCAAACGCTTTGGAACTTAGGAGGTTCTAAGGCCAACCTATCAGTGAGTACCGAAGAACCCGCGTTACCTATCCCAGAGGAGCCGGGTGCATAGGGGTCAAGTGGTGTCAGAAACCTTCGTCGTTTTCAGTGGAGAGCTGCAAAGAAGTCATGCTGCCAGGAGGGAAAAAAATGTCCGGTGGCATCCAAGCCTGGATTGGAGGTGAGAAGAACCTGAAAGAAGAGAGGACAGAGTCTGGGTCACTTCAGGTGACCAGGGGCTCGGTAGTCGAATGCCCGCCGATGTCGAGTGCTTCAGGAGTGAAGAAGGGTTGCTTGACTCTGCAGCCACGGAGACCAGGAGATGTGGAGGATGACCAGAGTCCGAGGTGAGCTGTCCCATAGAGGATGTCGAGAGCTGAGGGATCGATGTCCGGCTGGAGCACCAACAAGCCTTGGCAACTGCAACCCACACGTTCAGAGGAAACAGGTTACGGTGAGGACCAGCAAGGTCCAGTGGGCTCCCCAAGCAATGGAGAGTCAAGGCACATCAGGAGCAACCAGGTAAATCCAAGAATTAACAGGTGACCCTCGCCAGGACCCACAGGCCAATGGACCAGGGATCGCAAGGAGACCACAAGCAAGTTAGCAAAGTACCAGTCCACAGGACGTCGTGGAGTGGAGGCTGGAAATGTTCCGTGCAAATACTGCTTGGGGTCAGGACTACACGAAGTCCAAAGCACAGGCTCAGGAATTGTCACTAAGCATATGCAACTGCAAATGCATGAGGTGCACAGGGGTTCGGGTTGCACGGTCCCCACGAGGGATACTGGTCTCAGAATCACTGAGAGGGCAGATCAACCTCAGGGACCCTTGTAAACTCACCTCCTGTGTTGCTGAAATCTTCGGAGACCTCAAGAGCTTGGGAGAAGCAAACTGGTCAGATGCGTTTAGGTGCCTGCTTTTGCAGGGGAGTAACTCCTTTACTCCCAGGGATATTCTTCAGTCGTCCAGCGTGGTGCAGGCAGTCTAAGTACTTGGTTTCTTCGTAGCAGAATCTTCTCCAGGTAAAATCTAAAGTCCTGTAACCAGATAACCCACTTTATACCCATGGGAAGGGGTTGGAAAGATTCTGTGGACCCTTCTAGGGGAGGGACAGGACAGAGGGGTGGCTACACCCATGTCCTTTGTCCAGTTTCGCACCAGAGCAGGAGCAAATGGCTCCCAGAACTGGTTTGAGCTGGACTATGCACAGGGACACCAAATGTGCCCCCAGTGCAGACTTTCTGGTACTCTAAGAGTGCACCCACCCAGCCCCAGTACACCAAATCCTGTCTGGGAGGTGGTTACACCTCCCTGTGAAAGTATGCATATTGTCATGCCTTCCTCTGCGCTAGTTTGGCTCAGCAGCAGGAGAGCAGAATTGTGTCTGTGGCTGGCAGCATCCATTTTGTGCTGCCCAGGTCGAGAAAGCTGGTACCGGGTAACCCGGTGACCCACATATGTCCCTTTGGAAGGGTGGAATCATACCTCCCACACCAGTTACTGGTGTGGAGGTATGATTCCAAGGTATTTGACACCAAACACGACATGTTTCTAAGCAGCTGTTTTAAAGTTAGCATTTACCGCGAGGTTATAATGCACTTAAACATATATATCTGGCTGCGTCACAGACTACCCTGGAGAATGGTCTCTGAAGGCTGCAGAGGGGCTCTGCTCATACAGGGGCACCCTCTCACATAAAACCCAGCACACTGCCTTCAGGATTGTTTTAAGGCCTGCCACAGGGGTGACTGATAATTATTTAAGTATAGTGATTTAACTAGATATAGTGAACCTATATCTTCAGTAAGTTGGAAAGCATCAGCTTACACAGTCTGCTGTAGCAGGCTGGTCATGTCAATTTGGATGGCCTCTCAGGGGTGGCATAATACATGCTTCAGCCCATGGGAGGCCTCTGGGGTACCTATGCCCCGAGTACATGGTGTACCATATACTACGGACTGATAAGGGTACCCCAGAATCCAATCTGGAGTGTACCTAAAGTTCATGCATATCAATTTACAGGAGAAAGCAGATAGACTGGGGTCCTGGATAGCAGGTTCCCAGTCAGACTAGGCGAAAAACTGTGAAACATCAGCAAAAAGTGAGGATAACCATAAGAAGCAGATACTACTTTCCTACAGGCTCAACCAAAGAACCGTCAACAAGCACAACCTCAGGTGAGTTATCTTCACACAGACTATCCCAGCACAACACAAACCATATTGAAAAGTATGCCAAGCATTAACTACAGATCAGCTGCAAGGCACATAGGAGACATTTCTGTCCTTACCCTCACACATGATCTTGACCTTTTAATTCTGACTGAAGCCTGGTTAATGACTCCTCTACTCCTATCCTTGAGATACTAGTCCCTCCCAACCATGGCATTACTAGACTGAATAGACCCAGAAGACCAGGTAGAGCTATCGCATGCATACAAAACATCAACCTGTCAGTCAAACATGCTCAAACCCTGTTCTATCTACCTGTGAATACCTTTGCCTCTATATCACTTTCAACAGCAGACCTGTATGCAAGCTGAACACAACATACCACCCTCCAGGACACATTCTGGGTTTCATATAACAAATCATGGAAACCATTGTAACTAACACTGGTCAACATTGTACGCAAATCTTACTCGGAAACTTCAACTTCCACTGGAATGATCTGAACGATCCTGCAGTCAACAGTTTTAGAACCTTCCTTGCTAGCCTTAATCTGACCCAATTTTGCGACAAGTCCACATACAAAAAAGGGCCGGCCTTAGATCTTATCATCGTGAAGCCCAATTTAACTGGAATCTATCCTCCCCTGTGATTGGGCCGACCACCACTGCATCATATTCCTCATCAGGGAAGTTGTGATAACCAACACAGGTCAACTAACCAAACCCAGGCTCTGGGAAAGGAGCAAACACATCAACTCTAAGGAACTGTTCTCGTCCAGCCACAACATCCCGCCTCTTCCTGGTGAGATGTCAGATGTCCATGATCTTACAAATCACTATACTCGCTCCATGGAGACTGTTCTTGACTCAATTGCTCCATTACAACTAAAATGAGCGTCCACCAAAGACGCCCAACCATGGTATAATGGTAGCCTCAATACAGAAAGACGCAACCTGAGGCTAGCCGAACTTCAGTGAGATCAGCTCTGTCCCTTGAACACCTCAAGCACCTGAGATCATTGAGGAACAGACGGTATAAAAGCATCAGAATTTCAATAACAAATTTCTTCAGAAACCAGCTTGACCAAGCCAGTAACTGACCCAAAAGACTTTTGAACTCAATCAAGTACTATTGAACTGCTCACCCAACCTGTCCCTTGCTGGATCCAGTCCATTACCAAACTGTAAGGAATTTGCCCCCTGGTTTCTTCAAAAGACAGAAAGCATGAAAAATGATCTGCAGACAGCTTTAGAACAATGTCCTCTCCCACCTCAAAACATCCTTTCCACCTCCCGAACTACTGTTCCCTCTTGTCCCCCTGAGCACTTCCCAAAAAACAATACCTCATGGAACTCTTTCAAAACTTTTGTGACATTCACAAGATTCTAATGATACTGAAACCCTCAAACCTCTTCAATGACCCTCTACCTCCCAACTTAATACTCTTGATGCTCTCACTTTGGACCAAGATTGTTGACGCCTCCTTCCTTTAAGACAGTATCCCTGACTGCCCAAAGTCCGGTCAGGTTTCCCTATTCTAAAAAACCCAAAAGCAGATCAAACTGACTCAAGCAACTTCTGTCCTATCTCCAATATTCCTACCCTGGCAAAGCTTCTTGAAAATTGTGTTCACATCCAACTCTGTAACCACACTGACCAATTCCGAATATTAGACCAATTTCAATCCAACTTCTATCCTGAACACAGCACGGAATCGGCAATGGCACACATAGTGGACATTGCAATAAAAAGGCTGGACCAGAACCAAGTCAACTGTCATTGAAGAATGGTTGAAACATCTAGCAGCCCTCAGCTGCATTCCACAAGTCATTGACTTACTGATATCACTGGGATTAACTCTCAATAATAACCTCAACATGCAGAAGCACATCAGTGCCATCACCAAAGAAGCAAATCACAAAATGAACATTCTAAGAAAATTAAAACCCGTCCTCACCCTAAACAACTTCAAGTATGCAGTGCAAGCCATAGTGATTCCCAGGTTGGACTATGGAAGTGCAACCCTCTCTGGACTTCCCGGAGCCAAACTGGCTCCTTTAAGGGTCTCGCTCAACTCTTTTGCAAGGCTCATCACCGGCTCAAAAAGAAACAACCACAGCCCCCCTGATCTGCAATCAGCTGGGTCCCTTACGAAGCAAGATTCCAGATAAACATTGCCTGCATGACACATAAAACCCCCCACTTCAAAACCGGCTCCAGGTCATCCAGAATGCCCAACACCTTACTTCTGAAAACACAGAAATTTCACAGGAAGAAACTAAGAAGATCTTTCCATGGGATTGCCCTGAGAATTTGGAACACCTTGACCCCTGAAGTCAGAATGAATCCCTCAACTGTATTCTTCAAGAGAAAAGTCAAAGTACTCCTTATGAACAAATTTCTTTCCTAGATCCTAAGATACCCATCATGATTCCTCAATCACACTTATGACCACACCTTAACGAGCTACTTTAGTGTTTTCGACTTATCAGTCCTGACATTACCCTCCCTATTCTCAACACTACCTGATCAAGCAGTTTTCTCGACTATGATTTTTTAATTGTTTGTGGGGTTTATCTCCTCTGCTCTCTGCACATTGTAAAACGAACTCTCCCATTTTGTACACTACTTTATCCTGTATTTCTTATCAAATATGATATTGTTATTATCTATCTACTCTCTGTAAGTTTGTAAAGTGCTCTGATATCTTCAAGGGTTATGTTCGAGCTATAAAAAACCCTTTCAAATAAATAAAAAAGTGAATAGGGCCTCACCTGCCCTCCTAATCTTGCCAGAGAGACAAGTGATTTGGCACCTCAGAACACAACACTCCCGAACCTCCCAGGGGTCGTGGTAACAGGACACACCCTTTTGTTCTCTCACTTGTACTTGTCCACAATATAATAAAACCAAGATACGAAAACAGTTCACAATATTTACTTAAACAATGGTACTCTTTTACGAAATAAGTGCTCCACAAAAATTAAACAAATGCATGCCAAAAATGTCATCAGCATGGTTTACAAACCATATACAATGAAAAGCCCTTTCATATTATCTGACAGATTTGCCTAAACCCGCCCTCACTACTAAAGCTAGGTGGTTATGGATTACAGATTAGAGATCTCTGGGTTTTAATGGCGGACCCCGTACCTTAGCACATATAAAAGTTTGTTCTACTCTTCAGCTGATGCAGCCCTCTCATCTGCATGACCTTGGCTCTGTCTGTGTCTCGGAACCACACGTCCCAAAACCTGTACTTTTCAAAACAGCAGCTGGATTTTTCTTTTATGTCTGGGTTCTACTGTCGGACCATAGCGAAGAACAAGGAGCAATGTTGTTTGACCTTTCCCAGGCTGTTCAGACTAAATCCCTGGAACAGAAGAAAATACTAAAACATGTGTTGACTATGTATTAATTATAGCATGGCTCAAAAACAAGCATGATATTTGGTAACTTGCGCAAAGCAAAAGCAGCCTACAACGTGCAGAAATTAGGCTAACATAGAGAAAAAGACATTGGACTCCGTAAGAAACACACAAAACCCTCCCTTTGGTCAGAACAATAGCATGAAAAATAGCTATATATAAATGAACATATTTAAGAGATAAGCAAACTCAGAGCACGTTCAGTAATTTAATCTTTGGTGAGTGAATGACCAATATGTAAATTTACAAAAAATCATCAATTTATGGTGTGTGGGAGGACTCCATGATGTCACTGGCAAATTCAAAGGCCAGGAACTCCAAAAAGGAGTCAGTCTCTGCAGAAGACGATGTTCGACAGCTCAGTTCGCAAGTTCAAGAAATCAAACATGATTATCATCCTTAGTCAGTGCTGAAGTCATCTCCGGGCTACCCACATCTGTGCCAATAAAGCCAATACATGGAGGTTCGTATGCCGTTGCACACCTCTCTTCAGGGGTGTCTCTTACCTTGCATGGTGCAGAAGACACAAACTCAAGGAATAATCCTGATAATGCAACACTAAGGGACTCATCAACAGTTCAATGTTCATAGTTGTGGGCGTCTGCCTAGCCAGGAAACATATCTAGTGCCCATTCAAAGGGGCACCAGAGGCAGTGGAACATGGGTTACACGCAGCTAAACTAAGCAGGCCGGAATGTTAGCGACCAATCAAGGTCCAGTTCTTGAAGCAATAACATTCCAAAAAGTTGAAGCATACGTTCACAACACTGCTGGAGTGGTGGTAGTTCCAGGGGGCTTGCAAATGGAACATCCATTGCAGAGAAGCAAAAATAGGACTACAATGCAGCAAATGAGGAACAGCAATGAGAATCCGCCGAGCACACTAAAAAAGGGAACAAATAAAGGCCTTATTACTCCCAAGACAGTTTGGAATGATCTGACCAGGCCAGAACCTACAATCTTAAAAAAATGTGCAACGCCGGCTGTGTTAGATGCATTAAAAATTTGATGAACTAATTCACTAAAATGCAGGGGGAGGTTTGTATTTAACAATGACTGCGTTTCACTGGGAGTTCTGGCCACTTGCAATTCAAAGGTTTCATGGGCAGATGTGAGGGTGACTTCTTTTTGAAACAACAACACTTTGAGTCTGCTTAGCTTGTTAAAATCAGCCTTCAACGTTGGAATGGAAGGCCACAAAGAACTATCTACAATCCCTTGCAGATTGAGAAAAAGGACGTTATTGCAACAAGTGACGAATTGGGAAACTGACAAAATATAAGCAATTCTGACTCACATTCTGCAACAATCTTGATCGGTAAGCATTAAGGGCCATATGTAGGTAGCCCAATACCGGTCGGTAACGGACGATTTTCGGTAAATATACCGTTCCCGACCGGTATTTAGGCTTTTGATATGTAGGGGGATCATTTCTGTATTCGGTAATTTACCGAATCGGTAAAATTACCGAATCGGTAATTTTACCGATTCGGTAAATACCGAATACAGAAATGAGATGTAGGGGGAGTGTGTGGTGGGTGTGGGGATTCGTTATTTACCACCAACTGAAAGTTGGTGGTAAATGACGAATGAATCAGTTAATGCATGTTTTTGGCCCTTAGATGTGTGCAATGTGGCAGACACACATGCCCTCAGGGCATGTATGTGTGCCACATGTGCACACATGCAGGAATCAGGGGTGCAACAGGGTGTCAATGTGACACCCTGCCACCCTTGATTGAGCTCCCCCCATTACCGATTCGGTATTTACCGATTCGGTAATGGTAACTGGCTTCCCATTGATTCCTATGGGCCTCCTGGCCCATAGGAATCAATGAGATACAGGTTACCATTACCGAATCGGTAAATACCGATTCTAAAATACCGACACTTACCGATTCGGTATTTTTTTACCTACATTACATTTACCGATTCATAAATACCGAATCGGTAAAATTCGGTATTTAAGAATCGGTAAATGTAATTTACCTACATAAGGCCCTTAATAACTTCCATTAGAAAGGACAGTCAGGAGTGGGAGTATAGCGGGAGTTTGTATTCCTTTTAGATAACAAGCCAATTCGCCACCGATGCATTATATGTGCTGTGGATTTTAATATGTTTGCAAACGCGTGAATGTCCGACCAAAGAGTCACATTCCTCACCCGTAAGGAAAACCTCCCTGCTGGCATGTTCACAGCGATAGGAGAAGGGAAGTGACCATAATTTATGAATGAAGCTGCCTTCCTGGGGTCATAACTAACAAACTAACAACCGGGAAATGTTTCATGCAAGCTGTGAATTGAAATGTCACAATGGGTAGAGATAATACACTGTGTATTAACCACTCAGGTGTAGACGTGTCGGCTATCGTAAAGGGCAGTTGTTCTAAATTCTCCAGAAGTAACATAATGTAAGTTGCATCTTTCATTGCCATCAGTTGTTTATGTCTTAAATTAAAAGGCAAAAATAAGCTACTGGGGTTCAGATAGCGCCATGGTACAAATATATATACAGATATCCACACTATATACAAGAATACTTTAAAAGTAATGAGGTGAGTAGCACAAAATGCAGTGGTCTCCAAGGGGAGACCAAACCATAAATGAAGAAAGTGGAATGCGAACTGCAGCGGAGGACGGGACTTGGACCAGAAGACCCAGTGGAGCCGGTTACACAAGGAACCACACAAGGTAAGCACCCAGGAACCCATGGAGGCTGTGTGCAATGGGGAAGTTGTAGTTGTAGTTTTGAAGAAGAAGGACCATTACCGGAGGACCCAGAACAAACCGTTTGGAAGACAGAAGGTTCGAGAGCCCCCTCACCCGTGGAAGCCCTAGCAACCAGGTTGCCTACACCAGGGAAGCCAAGTGCATAGGGGTGAAGTGACATCAGAACCTGCGGTAGACAGCAATGGGAGACTTTGAAGAAGATGGGACAAAGTCCATGCTACTCGGAGGTAACCAAGAGTCCCTGGAAGAACAATGCCCACCACTGGCAGGAGGTTCTGTAGAGTCAATGGCGACCTTGTTGCTGCAGCTGTGAGGACCCGGCAATGCTGAGGAAGACCACAAGCTGTACACAAGCTGTTCCATGTTGGATGTCCTTGACTAGGTGGTGAGTGTCCGGCAGGAGCACCCCCAAGCCAATAGGTAGTCGCAACTGGTGCGGAGGCCAAAAAAGGAACATCGTTGGGACCAGCAAGGTCCAAGGAATTCACCAACATCAGGAGTGTCAAAGCAGGTCTCAAGCATGCAGGAAAGCCCACTGAAGCAATAGAAGACCCTCAGGAGGACCCACAGGCTGAAGGCATAGGAGTCACAAGAGGACCTTGAGCAGCTCACCAAAGATGAACGCCCACGCTGCAGAGCATGTGGTGAGGACACTGATCATAGAAGGAAGAGATGCTGGAGGCAGGAGCTTCTTGTTGCCCAAAAATCTCTGAAGTGCAAAGCCAACAAGCCTTGGCAATGGCAAGTTGATGCAGCGCACAGGGGTTTGGTCCTAGCGGTTCTGACGAGGGATACTGGCCTCAAAATTGGAGAGAGGATAGGAGAGGCCTCAAGAGAGTTGCAGAACCCCCACCTGTGTTGCTGAGCCGTGGGAGGTCTGTAGGACCACAGAAGCAGCAAACTGGTCAGCTTCATTGTGGTGCCTGCAGATGCAGGGGAGTGACTCCTTCACACCAGAGGAGATTTCTTTGCGTATCCTTGATGCTCACAGGTCTGTTGAAGAACCTGGAAGAAGCACAGATACAAACAACGAAGAAGACCTGAAGAACAGCGAGACTAGGAACAGCATGGGTCTTCCTTGGTGCAGTCTCGGTTCCAGTCGAAGTCCGACAAAGTCCAAATGTCCAGACAAGTGAAGAGCAATATAGTTTTAGGATTGAGACTTGTCCCACGATGAATATAAGATCTCACCCACAGGTAAGCCCTTAAGTACCCTAAGGAAAGGGTTGGAACAACTCTGGGGTTCCTCCCAGAGGAGGGGCTAGACAGATGGGGAGGATACTCCTATGTTCTTTGTCCAGTTTTGTGCCAGAGCAGGAACCAAGAGTTCCTGAACTGGTTCCAACTGGCATATGCAAGGAGAGCACCAAATGTGCCCTTCAAAGCAGTCTCGTGGCACTGGCAAGTGTCCCCACCCCAGCCCAATACACTAACTCCTGTCTGGGAGGTTGTCATACTTACCCGCAACAGGAAACCTATTGTTCTACCTTCCCCTGCTCAATCTTGGCTCAGCAGCAGGAGGACAGAATCGAGTCTGTGGTTGGCAGCAGCACTAGCTTGCTTGTAGACCCTGAAAGGCTAGTACCGGGAGAACAGGGGTATCCTCTAAGGAGCTCCCCCAGTACATAGGATCATGCTTGCAACACTAGAATCAGTGTTGGGGTCTGCTTCCACATGTTTGATGCCAACCATGACCGGGTTGGGTGCAGCCACTATATAGTTAGACATCTTATCTAGACTATATATCTAGAAATGGCTGACCGCACTTACAAAGCCTGGAGAATTGACTCTGGGGTTTGTAGGGGTGTCCTGCTCATGCAGGGGCCTCCTCACACTTATAACCAAGCACATTGCCCTCAGGACTCAAGAGCCTGCCTAAGTGGTGGCTTATAGGTTTTAAGTGTAGTGACCTCAGATATAAGGAAACTTCTATCTGTTGTGTGAGGTGCAAGCGCCCACTTACACAGGCTGCAATGGCAGGCCTGTAGTCACAGTTTGATTGGTCTCTCATGGGTGGCATAATACATGCTGCAGCCCATGGGAGACCCCTGGTGTACCAATGCACTGGGTACCTTAGTACCATATACTTGGGACTTACAAGGGTACACCAGTAGCTAATTGTGGAGGTACAATAGTGTGGGAGGTGGGGTCTGATATACAAACGAGGAGGCCGAATATATTTTCCAAAGACACTTGGTTTATTATCAGGATGTGGCTTATCAGGGTATACGGCGGGTATCTCCTCCTGTTCTTCTCTTGCTGTACTGCGTGTTTAAGCTGGACGAGGAGTCTGATGCAGAGGTTCTTGGTTCCTCCTTGATCTTAATGGGATCTCCCCGGAGGCTCATAGAAGAGGAAAGAAAGGGAGCCGTCAGTTACCCTGTTCTATGAAATCTTTATGGTCTTTACCAATCACCACACCTATGAGTGAAATAACGGGGGAGTGCTATAGCCCTAAAAGCGATACGGTATATAGGTCAAGGACGTGCTCCACACCTAGGAGTGATGTATATCCAGGAAGTACTTTAGGGCGTTCGAAAAGGAAGGAAATTCACGAGTGGAGTTGTGAAGACAACGAATACAAGGTTCCAAAAAGATAGCAGGAGAACTACAAAGGGGTTTCTGGTGCCAGTGGATAATTCAAAAACCAACGTGGTGAGATCAAAGAGAAATCACTCGTGCCCCGTCTATTGGTTCTTCTCTACCTGTGCCCCCCGCCTTTAGTATCGCCTCCCTCCTCCCGCTCATTTACCCCTTTTCCCCTTGTAACGGGGTGACTCACCGGCCCCGCCGCAACTCTCCCGAGTTGCGGCCGCTCTTCCGCCTCCTCCGGTGGGGACCACCACTCCTCGCTCCACCGGTCCTCAGGATCCTCTTCTTCTGTCTTCGCGGTCGTCCTCGGTCTCCACGTCTTCCTGGGCGTTCGCGTTGTCCTCGCCGGGTGCTCCGTAATCTCCCTCTTCCTCCTTGTTCACTCGGGTTCCTTCGCAGCCATTGGTTCGCCCCCGTCCCTTCCGGTTGAACTCTCCTTTCATTGGGCCACGAACAGTACTTCCGGGTTTGCTTCCGCCCACTTCCTGTTCTCCTCCGTAGTTCCACTGTGGAGAAACAGGATACGGTTGTGTGGGTGGTTGGCGTTTTGGCTTGTCCTTCAAGTCCCACGATGCATCGGGCTCCCTTAAGACGCTGGGCTGACTTTCCCACGATGCCCCGAAGGTAAACCCCGTATTCTCCTTCTTACAAATAGTATGTACCTGGTCATTTTAGGGGACAAAGCACAGTTGCTGCAGGATCCCAGCAGGCTAAATCAAAAACACACTGATGCCAGGCAAAAAGTGGTAGTAAGCATGCTAAAAGGATCCTACCTTCCTGCAATGAGCATGACAACCATGTGTGCATACTGGCTACAATAACCCTCTGTGAGGCCCTGAAAGTGTGGAATTAAATGTCCCATTCTACACCATGCTGTTAAGTTGCTCTTCAGTATAATTTGTCAAGTTTTACCAAAGTGAACAATGGAGGGAATATTTGGGGCATTCATTTCTTAATTTTTTTTCCAGTACCAGACATGTAGTCTGTTGGATGGTATCCTTCATCAAAATAATTTGTGTTGCAATTAAAAATGCTTGAAACAAGGTTTATGTCACCTGAACCTATTAGGGTTTAGCCCCCAAATAGTTTTTAATTCAATTGTGTCTTTCCAATAATCATAGCCTTTAAGGGCCAACTGGTTAACAAACAAAGTTGTATATATAAGCCTAACTTATGTAAGCATATATTATATATATATTAAGTGAGGTAGGGACTAATTTAAAATATTATTATGCAGGATCTGAAGTGTCATAACCTGAAAAATATGTGAATTTGTCTTTGTACATTTTGGAACTCCATTGTGGGGGTGTCGGACAATGCTCCCTTTGTGTATAGTTAAAAAGGTGTATGTTGACGACTGGTTCTGTGCAGAAAATGATGCCATAATGGTGATAACAAAACATGTCAGCATAGTTAGCAGAGTTAAGGTACAGGTCCTCTGAACCAAAAAACGGTATAATATTTCAGCTCAGAGAGCATAGAATTTACAGTTTTAACGTCCTAATCATCTGACTCTAAATACATATGGTATCTGCAGGATCTCCATAGGACCAAATATATCAAAAGGAACTTTATCTCAAACAATTCCATCAGTTACTGGAATAGCTGAAATGTTCACGAAGGCCAAGTCTCTCTTCAAGTTATGGAAGTATGAAAGAGGGGCCAACACCCCATGGACCCATTCTATAGCAGAACGTTCCAGGAGGTAGTGGCCATTGATCAGCAGGAAACAAATCCAATCCACATGAACAGGAAGACCAAAAGAAGTGTGATCCAAACATATATCCAAGGCATGACTAGATAAGTGTGTTTTAACCACAAAATGAAGACACAGATCCATGTTGGAGGCATGTTTAAAACAGAAGACCTATCTGAGGAAAAATCATCTTGATCTATCTAATACCCAGAGGCACTCAATTGGAAAGTTGGAGGCTCCAGTTTATTAGCATGACTTGAAATTTAAAAGAGGTGGATCCACTGACGGTGGAGAAGCATACATCACATCCGCTACAGAAGATAAGGGTTGTAAAGACAGTACTTTTTTCGATTGTGTTTCCTGTTGTGGACTCAGTCTCCCCTCACCTCCAGCTAGGGAGAAACAGCTTTTGTGGTGCTCACTGGAGGAATATCTGCAGAGGAAGAAACACACAACAACAGTAGATTAGAGTGACGTAGAGTGGATGGCATAGAGTGAATCGATGTAGAGTATGGTGACGTAGAGTGCAATGGCATAGAGTGCATCAGCATGGAGTGCAGTAGAGTGGTGTAGAGTGGAGTGGTGTAGGGTAGAGTGGTAAAGAGTAGAGTGGTATAGACTAAAGGTGCACAAAGTAGAGTGGCATAGAGTTTAGTGGCAGAGGGTGCAGTGCTGCAGAATAGAGTGTCGTAGAGTGCAATGGTGTAGAGTATGCAAACATTTTTTACCTCTTCTATCTGAGTCTGCAGGTAGAAATGTGATTCAGGCACTGATCATGATAAGACTCAACTATGGGAATGCCCTCTACCTCGGTCCCCCTGACTTTCTTCTCAATAGACTTCAGGTGGTGCAAAACTCAGCGGCTAGGCTGCTACTCAGACTTCCACCCAGGTCTCACTTGTCCTCTCAGTTAATGACCCTCCACTGGCTCCTTATAAAAAAGAGGATTGTTTTTAAGGCCATGGTCTTAATACATACGGCCATGCATGAGATGGGCACGGTCTATCTCAGAGAGAGGGTCATCAAATACTTTCCAGCTGGTTTATCCTCTGCGCCTTGCAAGTGTGCCCCAGATCAATTGCAAAATAGACGGGAGATCCTCTTCCTGCTTGGGGCCGCTCAACTGGAACAAGCTTCCAGCAGACCTCAGTTTGGTCAGTAATCTTGTTTCCTTCAAGAGGAAACTGAAGACATGGCTCTTCAGGCAGCCAATATATATGTGCCATGGTCTGTTGCCATTAGCCTGAGCACTGGGACACTCTGCTGAGTAGCCGTGCGCTTTACAAAATCAGATTAACTCAACATAACAGAGTGAAGTGATGTAGATTGTAGTTACTTAGAGTGGTGCAGAGTAAAGTGACGTAAAGTGCAATGGTGTAGAGCAGAGTCATGTAGAGCGCAGTGGCATAGAGTAGAGTGTTGTAGAGTAGAGTATAGTGGAGTACAGTGCAGTGGTGCAGAGTAGAGTGATGGAGAGTGCAGTGCTGTAGAGTGTATTGGTTTTGAGTAAGGTGGAATAGAGTGCATTGGCATAGAGTGCAGTGGCTATAGTGCAGCGGCGTAAATTAGAGTTGTGTAGAGTGCAGTAGGCTAGAGTGGAGTGGTGCAGGGTAGATTGCAGTGGTGTAGAGTGGAGCAGAGTAGCACAGAGTGGCGTAGAGTAGATTGTTTCACAGTGGAACGAAGTTGCGTAGTGAACAATGTCATAGAATAGAGTGTTGTAGAGTGCAGTGGTGCAGAGTAGATTAGAGTGCCTTAGAGTGGATTGGCGTAGAGTGCAGTGGTGAAGAGTTCAGTGGTGCATAGCAGAGTAGTGTTGGATAAAATGCATTGGCATTGAATAGAGTGGTGCAGAGTAGAGGGGCATCGAGTGATTTGGCATAGAGTGGAGTGTTGCAGATTAGAGTGCAGTGATGCAGAGTGGAGTGGCATAGTGTGGGAGTGCCATAGTGTGGAGTGGTGCAGTGTCGTGGAGTGGTGCTGAGTAGAATGGAGTGGGGTAAAGTGGAGAATTCATGGTTTGATAGCACACTTCCATTACAGACAACACATCTTCAATTGAAATTACCATAACTTTTGCACAGACATACAGTTTTACAAAATAAAAAGTACCAACCATAATGTGCGGAAATGTCATCACCTAGTGTATTGATTTGTTTTGGTCTTATTAAAATATTTGTTTCCACCACATTTAAGAATTACCTAACAATTTGCTTCATTTGGGCTTTCCATATTCTGAAATACCTGCACAGTTTATTTACAAATATTCAAACTTTGTTTTGTGCTAGAAAACAAAATAATATCGTACAGCACACCCCCACACCCCGAGTAGTCAGCTAGAAAAAATAACATCATACAGCCTTTCGGTCTCACATGGGTTCCCAGCAGGATTGTCACATTAATCCCCTCACTTTGAAGCCAGAGAAAGAAAAGTAAACACCAAGATCCCTGGAAGACAGATCCTGACATTTGATCTCTGCCTTTGAATGCACATCAACTGTGACAAGATTAGAACAAGATTTAAAGGCCTGTGTACAGAAATTCAGTACTGGTGGAAGAATACAGTACATATGGTTTGGGCAAGGGAAGGGACAAACGCAGGCTACACAGCCTAAAGCTAATAATGCCAGCAAATAGAAGGCAAGCAAATTTGAGTTACAAACCACAAAGCCAATGGTAAGCAGTGGGCGGAATGCATTCCCAGGGAAGGTTTCATTATGTCCCCAAGCTGTTGTTAGCAAACCAGACAGCTGAGCTGTCTGGTCAGCTTCGACTTAAAAATGCCAATAATTCATATGTTTTACTATGAGTTCTGAAAATTAACGAATATTCCAGTATTTTGAGGGTGTAGCACAGTTCCCTGGAGCAATATTTCTGGACAGTGACGAGTCCGATATTTGTGAATAAGAAACGTGTGCACCTGATGCAGTGAACAGACAGAACAGACAAATACTTATTTCCTGTTAAAACAAGTCCCACCTGACCCAGAGTGTCATGCTGACAGAAAAACACCTGAGCCAGGACATGAAGGCATCATGTTCCTGGGCTATTTAATAACCCATAAAACTAAGTCTGTGATGTTATATCTCAGAAAAAGCTGTTGTACCTTGCTAGGGCATCTTAAGCCTTGTATTATATCTCAGAGGAAGCAGTTACCACAAAGTCCTTGCTGTTATATATCAGAAGAAATTCTTATTGCATGCCTGTGTTCACTAAGTCTGTGCTATTAAATCTCAGAGGAAGATGTTATCACATGCCAGTGTTCACTATGACTGTGCTATTAAATCTCAGAGGAAGCTGTTATCACATGCCAGTGTTCACTAGGTCTGTGCTGTTATATATCAGAAGAAGCTGTTATCACATGCCAGTGTTCACTAAGCCTATGCTATTAAATCTCACAGGAAGCTGCTATCACATGTCAGTGTTCACTACGCCTGTGCTATTAAATCTCTGAGGAAGCTGTTATCACATGCCAGTGTTCACTAAGTCTGTCTTATTAAATCTCTGAGTAAGCTGTTATCACATGCCAGTGTTCACTAGGTATGTGCTGTCATATCCCAGAAAAAGCTCTTATCACATGCCAGTGTTCACTAAGTCTGTACTATTAAATCTCTGAGGAAGCTGTTATCACATGCCAGTGTTCACTGGGTATGTGCTGTTATATCTCAGAAGAAGTTGTTATCACATGCCAGTGTTCACTAAGTCTGTACTATTAAATCTCAGAGTAAGCTGTTATCATATGCCAGTGTTCACTAGGTATGTGCTGTTATATCTCAGAAGAAGCTGCTATCACATACCAGTGTTCACTAAGTCTGTGCTATTAAATCTCAGAGTAAGATGTTATCACATGACAGTGTTCACTAAGTCAGTGTTATTAAATCTTAGAGGAAGCTATTATCCCATGCTAATGTTGACTAGGTCTGTGGTGTAATATCTCAGTGGCAGTTGTGATTGAGCAGTCACAGCTTACCCTAGTAGCTGGGTCGGGTCCAATGCAATATTACACCCCAGACTGCTCACTCATGACATATGGGGGCCAGCCAGATGTATTGTTTCTTAAATAATGCTTCATTATTAAACTTTCAGAAAAATAGAACAGGGTAAACATACCGTCCGAGTGAGAAGTCAGTGTCTACATGTATAGCTGGTGAAATATCCCCCAAACATGACCTCTTCCTAATCCATAGGGCTATGATACAATGCCATGTAGATATTTTATTAGTGGTATTTAAGTAGTATTGACTCAGCAACTGACACCAGCAAGATGCTTCACAAACAACAAACAAAATTAGGTATATCCTACCATATGCAGGTTACAGGTGGACACATGTGCACGAGTCACCTAATGTCCTTTGCATCTGTACTGTATCGTTGATTGGTTCTTCAACCGCTGACATTGTTTCGGCCCCTTTGGGAGACCAGTGCACATAGTGTTGCAATAGCCTAAGGAAACTAACTCCAAACAGGTCTGGAGCAGTGCACATTCCGGAAACTTTTGAACATACCTGTCTTAAGGAGGTCTCCCCAGGGTACCCAGAGTAGGCACATGGTACTCTGATTAAACAAAAAGGCATTTGAGAGGTCACCTCACCCACACCTTATTGTGGCATGGTTCATCCCCGGAGATGCCCCACACCAGAGTGAGACAATACTGCTCCAGTGGATTAGACCAAACGTGGGGTTTTCTTTTCTTTCAGCAGACAGGCATGAGAGTGAATGCCTCGTATTTTTGCATGGGGTGTATTTATTATTCAGGTTGAGGAACTTTGATTTTCGATCATGATCGAATCGACCCGCCATTTTGTAACCCGCCGCCATTTTGTGTTGCCATCACTCAGGCAGCATGGCGAACGAAGTCTATTCTGCTTTTTCCCGTAGCTTGGTGTCGAAATCCGTCCTCGGCCTTGTTTGTGAAGCTGATGTTTGAACTAGCCGAGTACACTAATCCGTGTCTGGCTTTTCTAATCCCTGTTTCAACTATCTGTAGGATCACACCATTCTTTCCCGATCATATCTTATCGACTGGCCTTCACTGTCTCCTGCTAGCATTCTCTTGTGTCATGCCTGTCCTCCAATACACACAAACATATCTCACCACCTGCAAGTCAGTTGTAATCTGTTAATGAATTAGTTCGGGGTGGGATGACAAACACAGTTGGAGGAGAGGTCTCTTCGAGTCATCTGATCTTTCTGTTTTCGAACCCTTCTTACTGGTTCCGCTTTGTTTTCCACTTACCCTATTGGCTCTTTTCTTCTTTGCTTGGGGCGTGTGTTTTGTTAATAATTCTGTTTTGTATGATATTTAATCTGATGCGCCACAGAGTGAAGTGGCAGTCTCCTGAGAACCTACTTTGTGTACTTCTAGGATAACTGTACTAGCTGCAGCTAAATAAATCCAATCTTCTAACGCTGACAGAGTGTCCCGTGTCTCTGTGTAACGAAGCAGGTGAACCCAGAAGACAGAGGGCGTACCCTGCGCCGCCAGGTCCAAAAGGTTCTGGTTCTTCAATTGGCGCCCAATGTGGGGCGGCTTCAGTGGTACCGGTTCTGCCCGAAGGTCGTGAGGTACCTCGCAAGAAAATTCCGGAGGGTTCGCGAGCCACACTAAGCGACCCCTGTATGTCGAAAGTGGTCCGAAGGTCTTTTGCAGCACGGTTACTCCTTCCTGACGGCTACTGGCGACCGCTGCCCTGACTGGTGCCTTGCTGTATGGTAAAGCGAGACGATAGACGGGCCTCTGTTGGTGGAAGAAGACGTCCTTAGTTAAGTTAAGTATTTTCGTGGGTCGCGCCCACAAATCTTGGTTCTTTGTTTGATGTCCTTAGGTTACTTAGATTTAGTTTTTGCAACGACTAAAGCCGAGGGTAAGTGCATTTGTGCTGCGTAAACTGAGTTTTACTCCCTTGAAGTTTGTGAACAGTCCAGAGACATTGTGAAATGCCTGGTCTGACTAAGTTTGGAAGAATTTGTTGTCTTGGTTGTAATAGGGACTCCCGACTTGAGGACTCTTGTCCGATTCCTTCGGTTGGAACTCCCACATATGAGCTCTACTCAAAACATGGTATCGGTCCCATTGCCTTTAACGAGACATGGACTCGATACACGAAGAAGGATAGTGTTCTTAAATGGCCAGAAAACGGTAGTTTTGACTCTGATGTGCTAGATAATTTAGAAACAGTATTGTTTAAAAGAAAAGCCCGGCCGGCAATGTTTGACTCTCTTCGCCTTTGGCGTAAGGAAGCCAAACAGAAAGAAATTAAACAAGCAAAACGAGTTAGGAAAGCACAGGGTATGACGATTATACAGGCTGCCCAACAGTTCAAAAATGATGAAATTGACAATGTGACTGAAATTTCAGAAAGACAACATTGTATGGTGATAGATAAATGCTATCCGGTGTTGCCTGTTTATCCTTCTGATAACAAAAAAGATGTAGAAGAAGATCCCCTAATGTCTCATTTATTAAGGTTGCCACCGCCCTATGCGCAAAATGCCAATGTGCCTCAGCCGTTACAGCCTGCTCAGTTGCTGGTAGTACCTCCGCCAGTTCCGGCTCTTCAGCATCTGCCTCCTCCAGTACTACCGCCCTTGCCGGTTGTACCACTAGTCTCAGCTTCTCAGCCTTCATCTCCTGATCTTAGCTCTCCTGTGCCTTCTGCTCCTCCTGTAATTTCTAGTTCTTCTCTTGAAAATTCTCCTAATATTCTGTCTCCAGTTCTGATGTCTAATTCACCGTCTGTACGTAAGCGTCTCACAGATTCTGTCACTAGTATTTTATCTCCTTTCTTTGGAGCCCTTAATGCATCTCCAGCTTTTGTTCGGAGACAATCTCGTAGTCAGTTCCCAGATTTTGAGGAACGAGAGAAATTAGATTCTCTTGCACGAAGATGGATCAAGAAGGGGCCACAATATAGTATGTCTGATATTATGCCTACCTTTCTGCAATGGAATGCACCTACACAAAGGTATGTTTTTAATGTAATGTGCGATATTCTCATTAAAGAATGGGAAGATGTGAGTTCGAGTCCGATCTCACAAGATTTGTTAGATGTCCAAGCCGATTTTGAAAAAGGACTTATTGTAGGTTCCAAAGTTGAGGAAGATGTAAGGATACTCATCTCCTATAGAACGTTATTGTTCTCTCAGATTTTTCTTGATTCTGATCCGTCGGTTAAATTGACATCGAAAAATTACCCTATGAGAGAAGTTCCTCCAGTATGGAAGGAAGAGGTTGCGGCAGCAGGTGCTAATCCAGCCATTCCAGCTCACTTTCAGCGTATATGGGTACATGTACCATGGAAGAGATCTGAAGTTTTGGCCCTTAAGCAGACTCTACCAGATCCTCGTAAGAACCCTGCAGGTTATTATAAAGAATTATCGCAGACACTCGATGCTTGTATTATGAATCTGGCAGATATTGATATCTTAATGGGTAATGTAGTCCCACAGACAATATGGGCTAAGATTCGTAGAGAGGATCATGCACAGGAATTGGGTGCTACTTGGGATGTCATAGCGGATACAGATAGAGACCAAGTGGGTGGTGCAAAGCCTGACGCCTTGATCTCGGAACTTCCAGGTAGAATCCTTACGTTAATGAAAACTATGATGCCTGCATTGAGAGTGAATTGGGATAAGTTAGCAGCATGTAAACAAAAGAAAGATGAAAGTGTCTCTGATTTCTTTACTCGTTTCGAGGAGACATTTATTGATCATAGTGGTCAGGACATGGCTACCGAGGGTGGACAGCGACTATTCATGGACAAATTTGTATTCAATTTGTTTCCCGAGATGTCACACAAATTAAAGGATTCAGAAAGTTCTTGGGCTGTTTCTTCTTCTGCCCAGATATTGGCTATTGCACAATATTACGAGAATAGGGACAAAGAAGAAAAAGAAAAACAAGAGAAGAAGACGAAAGATTTAAAAACGAAGGTTCTCTTGCAGCAAGCTTACCCGCCACGTTATGTTCAGCCTCAGACTCAACAGCCACCGCAGTTTCAGAGGTTGTATCAGAAACCTGAGCCATACATTCCGCGACCTTTGTTAGGTCCTAATCAATGTGCCTATTGTAAAGAGGAAGGTCATTTTAAGAATAGTTGTCCGGTTTTATTGCAGCGCAATGGAGCGTCATCTGCTCTTCGAGGTCATGCTGGCCTCCAGTCAGCAAACAAAGGTAGAGGTCGAGGTATGTTGACTCAAGAACAGCGTGCCCTTCCTTCTCCTAATTCCATGAACTACTTTGATCAGCAGAAAGTGAGATCCACTCAATATTATAATGAGGACCATTATGTTGAAGGCGAAAATGAGAGTCTTCATGCCAACTAGGACAGCCATGGACGAAGTAGAGGAGTTGTGCCAATCCCAGTAGATCAAAATGGCCGTTATGTCAATGTCACTACTATGGGTGTATCAGAGCCATTTCTTCTAGATACTGGAGCAATGAGAAGTTCTATTATTCATTCTAAACTCCCTGGCGCACCTTTGTCTGGCTTAACGAATGTTTCTGTAGGATTCTCTGGCGCCCCTGTTCGCAATCCGGTTTCTTGTCCTTTGCCTATTTCCGTTGGTCCTTATGACTTGGAAGCTTCACTTTTGTTAACGAATGGTTGTGGTGAGAATCTGTTGGGTCTAGATCTATTGAAAAGAATGCATGCTACAATATATTGTTCTCCTTCAGGCGTACATCTCACTCTAGGTCAGAAGTTGATCTCCCCAATGTATCTGTCTAAAGATCAGTTTCCTCCTGAGTTGCTCTCTCTTCCGACAGCACTTTGGGCCATGGGTCCGAATGATGTGGGTTGTCTTGAGATACCGCCTTATGTTGTTACTCTCAAGCCCAATGTTGAATTACCACGTAATCCACAATATCGAATTTCTGCTGAAGGTGAAAAGGCTCTTTTAGAAATCCTTCATGATCTCATTCGGAAGGGTGTGGTTGAAGAAACGAGAGGCAACACATGCAATAGTCCTATTCTTCCTGTTCTTAAACGTACTGATCCTTCTCAGCCTCCTGTATACCGGTTTGTGATTGATCTGCGAGAAGTAAACAAAATTGTGATTCCACAATTTCCTGTTGTTCCAGATATCACTGCCTTGTTGACTATGATACCTTCCACAGCGACTTGGTTTTCTGTTATTGATCTAAAGAATGCCTTCTTCAGTATTCCAATTGCAGAAGAGAGTAGAGATATTTTTGGTTTTTCTCTTGGAGGCCGAAGCTTCCGATTTAAGCGCGCACCCCAAGGGTACTGTGAAAGTCCCTCCATTTACAGCCAAGCTTTGAAATGTCATCTTGATACTTTTCATTTGCCGTCTGGTGCTGCTCTTATCCAATACAGTGACGACTTGTTAGTCGCTGCCGACTCAGAAGATATCTGTAAGGATGTCACTGTTGCACTATTGTGTCACTTGTTTAAGCTGAAACACAAGGTTTCACCTTCCAAACTACAGTATGTTTGTCAAGAGGTTACCTACTTGGGTCATCTCCTATCAAAGGAGGGACGACGATTAACACCAGAACGAATTCAGGCGATTGCACGAATGTCTGTGCCGTCCACACAAAGGGAAGTACGTGCTTTTCTGGGAATCACTTCTTATTGTAGACAGTGGATCCCTAACTTCTCTTTGATTGCTAAACCTTTGTTGGCACTCACTTTAAAAGATACGCCTCAGCCCCTTCCTTGGACTGACGAGTGCCAAAAGAGTTTCACTGACTTACGCACTGCTCTGTGTTCTGCTCCTGTACTGGGTACCCCAGATTACACTAAGCCTTTTACGCTGTATGTTCACGAGAAAGAGGGTTGTGCATTATCAGTCTCCACACAGCAATTTGGAGATAGACAGCGGCCATGTGCTTATTTTTCGGCTACATTAGATCCCGTAGCAAAAGCTTTGCCTAGTTGTCTAAAAGCCACAGCAGCCGCAGCGATTTCTATCCGACAGTCCGCTGGGATAGTGTTAGATAACACTCTTATTGTCATGGTGCCACATGCAGTGGATACCTTACTAAACAGAACAAAGACACAGCATCTCACGAGTGCACGCTTAACTGGTTACGAGCTGACGCTATTGGCTAGTCACGTACACATCAAACGATGCAATACTCTGAATCCAGCCACTTTGTTGCCCCTTCCAAATGAGGAGAGTGTTGAGGATCAACTTGACTGTTTCTTCCGTACTGAGGAAGAGACAAAAGGAAGGATTGATTTGAGAGACACACCGTTAGAGAATCCAGATGGGACTCTATGGGTAGATGGTTCTTGTTTTAAAATGCCTAATGGGGATACGGTTTCAGCCTATGCTGTAACTACCTTACATACGATTGTGGAAACTGCGCGTGTTAGGCACAATTCAGCGCAAGCAGCAGAGTTGATAGCACTGACGAGAGCTTGTGTGTTATCAAAAGGAAAAAGAGTGAACGTGTACACTAACAGTCAATATGCCTTTGGTGTCGCGTTAAATTTTGGGCGTCTCTGGAGAGAGAGGGGTTTCCTAACTTCACATGGCACTAAGATACAGCATGGTCAGTTAGTGACTGATCTCATTGAGTCACTTGCTTTACCTGTCCAAATAGCGATAGTGAAGTGTAGTGCTCACAAGAGGATAACGGATGATGTTGGACGAGGAAATGCATTTGCTGATGAAACAGCAAAGAAAACAGCGAGAGATTCAACGAGTCGAATGTATATGGCAGGTCCTGCGAATTGGGTCAGTGAGAGAGGAATGTGTGAGAATACAGTGGAAAGCGTGAAAACGATTCAGAAAGAGGCTACAGAAACAGAGATAAGCAAGTGGAGAGAAAGTACGGGAATGTTAGATGAGATGGGTTGCTGGGTAGAATTATCCGAACATCAACGTTGGTTGTTACCGGATGCTTATGTACTCCCAGTGGTTACTATGGCTCATGGTCCAGCTCACCTTAGTGCAAAAGGCATTTGTAAACTCCTAGCTCCTGTTTGGAAAATGAAAGTATCCCGAAATGTGCAGACAACGTAGTAAAGCATTGTATTGTTTGTCTAATGTATAATACAGGAAAGGGAACCCCCCACTCCAGCAGGTCACTTTGCTCCTCTGACATACCCATTTGAAGTGTTGCAAATCGATTACATTCACATGGATCGATGCATCAACCTCAAATATGTTCTGGTGGTAGTATGTGCCTTTTCGAGATGGATAGAAGCATACCCTTTGAAAGACAATACAGCTTTATCCACCGCCAAAATCCTTCTGAAAGAGTTCTTTCCCAGGTTTGGATTGCCACGCATTGTCTGGAGTGACAATGGGAGCGAATTTGTTGGCCAAGTCATGCAGAAAGTTTGTGCAGGTCTTGGAATCAAGCAAAAGTTCCATGCGGCAAATCATCCCCAATCAGCGGGTTTAGTAGAATGCTACAATGGGACCTTGAAGCTAAAATTAGCAAAGATTCAAGCAAGTACGGGACTTAATTGGCCTGATGCTTTGCCGTTAGCTCTGCTATCCACCAGAACTGCAGTACACTCTCGTCTGGGACTTGGCCCTTACGAAGTGGTGTTTGGCCGTCCGGCCAACGTATGGGGAATACCTCGTCCTAAAAAGTTCTCAGATTTGCCCTACCCAATGTTAATTGACTATTTGCATGACCTTACAGCTAAATTGCATGTCCTTCATCGACAGGTTCAGAGTGCTTTGCCGGAGGCTTCCACAGATCCAGGTCACTCCATCCGGCCAGGTGACTGGGTCTGCATCCGCAATTTTCAGAAGAAAAGGAATCTGGAGCCCAGATGGCGGAAGCCCCGAATGGTCCTGTTACCGACAAGGACAGCAGTTAAAGTTGACGGAAAGAAAAATTGGATTCACGGTGTGCACTGCAAGAAAGTACCTTTGCCCTTCGATCAGTGGGTTCGCAGAGGGGTTGGTGACTGCGAAGGCGAAACAGTTCCACGATTCGTACCCTTTAGCGATGCACACCTGAATGGGACATTGTCTGAGAAAGAGGACGACGATATTTTACAGGAAGCGATTCCATTGCATCGTCGCTTAAATACGACTGAACCAAGAACATTATTTCAAGATCAGAGTGTTCTAGGGAAAGAGCGCTACCACCTTCGACCCAGACAAAAGAACATTTGAGACTTTCTTCTCCTTTGTGTAGTGTTCTGTTTAGGTTGCAGGGTCACGGTAGGAGTCTAGGTCACGACCTGAGTAGTGACAATAGGTCTGCAGGATCTTTCAGTGTCATAGGACGGTTGAGCATCGTGATTTTAGTGATTGAGGAAGATTGCCGTGAGCATCCACTAGTGAAAATGGAAACTACACCAAGTAATAAAGAGAGAAGAGATGAAATGAAGAAAGCATCTTGTAAAATAATGTACAGTCGTTTTAATATGACTTTATGTGTTTTTATATCATTATGTATTGCTTTGGCGATTATTGGTTGGATAGTTTATGTTTTGCAGCCAAAAAACACCTCCCCGTTCTCCTCTTTGCCTTCTTCTACTATCTCTCCACACCTTTTTCATACTTTTCCTTCACATGAACATGTTAGAAGAACCGAGTATTACAACAATTCTTTTGTCCAACTATTACACCAGCATCAATTAGTGGTTAACACAACTGATTGTTGGGTATGTGGTCTCATGCCACATACTACTGAGAAAGGAATACCATTTCTAGTTCTTCCTTTCTCCTACGAGGGTTCTGCTTGGGCATTCTTTGTTATTTTCTCAAATGCATATCAAAGTAAATTCAGAAGGTCTGTTGCTTCACAAATTAATTATCCGGATTTTAGTCATAGTTCTTTGATTAAGGGTATGGTAGTTATGGCTAAAATCATGGAGAATAGCAAGATTTCTATCGATGAAAGAAAAGCATACACCGATTGGAACGTCACCCAATACATGTCGAGTCTTAATAATAAAATGGGAAAAGAGAAATCCTCACCAATCTGGACTGTACCGCATCAAGGTAATTTCTGTTTAAAAATAAACGATCACTCTTCTGACACTACACCAAAGAGTAACTGTTCCTACACATACATTTATTCCTCTCTGAACTCACCTCCTCTAGTACCGTCTCAAGGCACCTATTTCATTTGTCATGATAGAGCTTATACCTGGTTGCCAACGGGTTTCTCTGGTTCCTTCTACATTGCTTTCCTTCTTCCCCCTACTTACACTGCTTCTGCCAATTATCACCGAACCCATCTCAGTCGAGGAATTATTGACTCCAAAGACACCTTGGGACAAGAAGGAGGAGATTTCCTTAAAGGTTTTCTTCCTTTCTGGGGTCCAATGGCCAACAGCAGAAATATAAGGCAACTGGTCCGTGTTGTAGAGACTACAATAGACATCACTGTAGGAGCCTTGAGTAATATCACGGCGGAACTACAGGCGGATCGTCTTATGACTTGCAAAATCGAGTTGCCTTAGACTTTATTCTTGCCGATCGTGGTGGTGTATGTAAATTGATCGGATCAAGCTGTTGTATTTTCATTCCTAATGACGCTCCGACAGTATACCAAGCTATTTCCAAGTTGCATATAATCTCCGAGTCTATTCATCAGGACGAAGGAGATTGGTCCTTAACGGAATGGTTTTGGGGACTACTGTCCAAATGGGGTTGGAAAGTATTGACATTCCTTGGAGTAATCTTGACAATCATATTTTCCTGTTGCCTTTGTATGCACGGTGGTCCCGCTATCTGTGATCTTTGTGCCACTATGTGCATTTCAAGACCCAAACCTCAAGTAGCAGAAAACATAAGGATGATGCTACAACAACAGCTTGATGATCTCATGGCCATCGATGTGGACTCAGATTAACGTGAGTCTATCTTGCCTGAGTTCTGGCAAAAGGAGGGTCTGAGGAACTTCGATTTTCGATCACGATTGAATCGACCCGCCATTTTGTAACCCGCCGCCATTTTGTGTTGCCATCACTCAGGCAGCACGGCGAACGAAGTCTATTCTGCTTTTTCCCGTAGCTTGGTGTCGAAATCCGTCCTCGGCCTTGTTTGTGAAGCTGATGTTTGAACTAGCCGAGTACACTAATCCGTGTCTGGCTTTTCTAATCCCTGTTTCAACTATCTGTAGGCTCACACCATTCTTTCCCGATCATATCTTATCGGCTGGCCTTCACTGTCTCCTGCTAGCATTCTCTTGTGTCATGCCTGTCCTCCAATACACACAAACGTATCTCACCACCTGCAAGTCAGTTGTAATCTGTTAATGAATTAGTTCGGGGGTGGGATGACAAACACAGTTGGAGGAGAGGTCTCTTCGAGTCATCTGATCTTTCTGTTTTCGAACCCTTCTTACTGGTTCCGCTTTGTTTTCCACTTACCCTATTGGCTCTTTTCTTCTTTGCTTGCGGCGTGTGTTTTGTTAATAATTCTGTATTGTATGATATTTAATCTGATGCGCCACAGAGTGAAGTGGCAGTCTCCTGAGAACCTACTTTGTGTACTTCTAGGATAACTGTACTAGCTGCAGCTAAATAAATCCAATCTTCTAACGCTGACAGAGTGTCCCGTGTCTCTGTGTAACGAAGCAGGTGAACCCAGAAGACAGAGGGCGTACCCTGCGCCGCCAGGTCCAAAAGGTTCTGGTTCTTCAATTGGCGCCCAATGTGGGGCGGCTTCAGTGGTACCGGTTCTGCCCGAAGGTCGTGAGGTACCTCGCAAGAAAATTCCGGAGGGTTCGCGAGCCACACTAAGCGACCCCTGTATGTCGAAAGTGGTCCGAAGGTCTTTTGCAGCACGGTTACTCCTTCCTGACGGCTACTGGCGACCGCTGCCCTGACTGGTGCCTTGCTGTATGGTAAAGCGAGACGATAGACGGGCCTCTGTTGGTGGAAGAAGACGTCCTTAGTTAAGTTAAGTATTTTCGTGGGTCGCGCCCACAAATCTTGGTTCTTTGTTTGATGTCCTTAGGTTACTTAGATTTAGTTTTTGCAACGACTAAAGCCGAGGGTAAGTGCATTTGTGCTGCGTAAACTGAGTTTTACTCCCTTGAAGTTTGTGAACAGTCCAGAGACATTGTGAAATGCCTGGTCTGACTAAGTTTGGAAGAATTTGTTGTCTTGGTTGTAATAGGGACTCCCGACTTGAGGACTCTTGTCCGATTCCTTCGGTTGGAACTCCCACATATGAGCTCTACTCAAAACATGGTATCGGTCCCATTGCCTTTAACGAGACATGGACTCGATACACGAAGAAGGATAGTGTTCTTAAATGGCCAGAAAACGGTAGTTTTGACTCTGATGTGCTAGATAATTTAGAAACAGTATTGTTTAAAAGAAAAGCCCGGCCGGCAATGTTTGACTCTCTTCGCCTTTGGCGTAAGGAAGCCAAACAGAAAGAAATTAAACAAGCAAAACGAGTTAGGAAAGCACAGGGTATGACGATTATACAGGCTGCCCAACAGTTCAAAAATGATGAAATTGACAATGTGACTGAAATTTCAGAAAGACAACATTGTATGGTGATAGATAAATGCTATCCGGTGTTGCCTGTTTATCCTTCTGATAACAAAAAAGATGTAGAAGAAGATCCCCTAATGTCTCATTTATTAAGGTTGCCACCGCCCTATGCGCAAAATGCCAATGTGCCTCAGCCGTTACAGCCTGCTCAGTTGCTGGTAGTACCTCCGCCAGTTCCGGCTCTTCAGCATCTGCCTCCTCCAGTACTACCGCCCTTGCCGGTTGTACCACTAGTCTCAGCTTCTCAGCCTTCATCTCCTGATCTTAGCTCTCCTGTGCCTTCTGCTCCTCCTGTAATTTCTAGTTCTTCTCTTGAAAATTCTCCTAATATTCTGTCTCCAGTTCTGATGTCTAATTCACCGTCTGTACGTAAGCGTCTCACAGATTCTGTCACTAGTATTTTATCTCCTTTCTTTGGAGCCCTTAATGCATCTCCAGCTTTTGTTCGGAGACAATCTCGTAGTCAGTTCCCAGATTTTGAGGAACGAGAGAAATTAGATTCTCTTGCACGAAGATGGATCAAGAAGGGGCCACAATATAGTATGTCTGATATTATGCCTACCTTTCTGCAATGGAATGCACCTACACAAAGGTATGTTTTTAATGTAATGTGCGATATTCTCATTAAAGAATGGGAAGATGTGAGTTCGAGTCCGATCTCACAAGATTTGTTAGATGTCCAAGCCGATTTTGAAAAAGGACTTATTGTAGGTTCCAAAGTTGAGGAAGATGTAAGGATACTCATCTCTTATAGAACGTTATTGTTCTCTCAGATTTTTCTTGATTCTGATCCGTCGGTTAAATTGACATCGAAAAATTACCCTATGAGAGAAGTTCCTCCAGTATGGAAGGAAGAGGTTGCGGCAGCAGGTGCTAATCCAGCCATTCCAGCTCACTTTCAGCGTATATGGGTACATGTACCATGGAAGAGATCTGAAGTTTTGGCCCTTAAGCAGACTCTACCAGATCCTCGTAAGAACCCTGCAGGTTATTATAAAGAATTATCGCAGACACTCGATGCTTGTATTATGAATCTGGCAGATATTGATATCTTAATGGGTAATGTAGTCCCACAGACAATATGGGCTAAGATTCGTAGAGAGGATCATGCACAGGAATTGGGTGCTACTTGGGATGTCATAGCGGATACAGATAGAGACCAAGTGGGTGGTGCAAAGCCTGACGCCTTGATCTCGGAACTTCCAGGTAGAATCCTTACGTTAATGAAAACTATGATGCCTGCATTGAGAGTGAATTGGGATAAGTTAGCAGCATGTAAACAAAAGAAAGATGAAAGTGTCTCTGATTTCTTTACTCGTTTCGAGGAGACATTTATTGATCATAGTGGTCAGGACATGGCTACCGAGGGTGGACAGCGACTATTCATGGACAAATTTGTATTCAATTTGTTTCCCGAGATGTCACACAAATTAAAGGATTCAGAAAGTTCTTGGGCTGTTTCTTCTTCTGCCCAGATATTGGCTATTGCACAATATTACGAGAATAGGGACAAAGAAGAAAAAGAAAAACAAGAGAAGAAGACGAAAGATTTAAAAACGAAGGTTCTCTTGCAGCAAGCTTACCCGCCACGTTATGTTCAGCCTCAGACTCAACAGCCACCGCAGTTTCAGAGGTTGTATCAGAAACCTGAG
The DNA here is from genome assembly GCF_964204655.1 of Triturus cristatus. Lineage (NCBI taxonomy): Eukaryota > Metazoa > Chordata > Amphibia > Caudata > Salamandridae > Triturus > Triturus cristatus. Next base: position 26,203,013 of record NC_140594.1, on the reverse strand, counting down.
CCATACATTCCGCGACCTTTGTTAGGTCCTAATCAATGTGCCTATTGTAAAGAGGAAGGTCATTTTAAGAATAGTTGTCCGGTTTTATTGCAGCGCAATGGAGCGTCATCTGCTCTTCGAGGTCATGCTGGCCTCCAGTCAGCAAACAAAGGTAGAGGTCGAGGTATGTTGACTCAAGAACAGCGTGCCCTTCCTTCTCCTAATTCCATGAACTACTTTGATCAGCAGAAAGTGAGATCCACTCAATATTATAATGAGGACCATTATGTTGAAGGTGAAAATGAGAGTCTTCATGCCAACTAGGACAGCCATGGACGAAGTAGAGGAGTTGTGCCAATCCCAGTAGATCAAAATGGCCGTTATGTCAATGTCACTACTATGGGTGTATCAGAGCCATTTCTTCTAGATACTGGAGCAATGAGAAGTTCTATTATTCATTCTAAACTCCCTGGCGCACCTTTGTCTGGCTTAACGAATGTTTCTGTAGGATTCTCTGGCGCCCCTGTTCGCAATCCGGTTTCTTGTCCTTTGCCTATTTCCGTTGGTCCTTATGACTTGGAAGCTTCACTTTTGTTAACGAATGGTTGTGGTGAGAATCTGTTGGGTCTAGATCTATTGAAAAGAATGCATGCTACAATATATTGTTCTCCTTCAGGCGTACATCTCACTCTAGGTCAGAAGTTGATCTCCCCAATGTATCTGTCTAAAGATCAGTTTCCTCCTGAGTTGCTCTCTCTTCCGACAGCACTTTGGGCCATGGGTCCGAATGATGTGGGTTGTCTTGAGATACCGCCTTATGTTGTTACTCTCAAGCCCAATGTTGAATTACCACGTAATCCACAATATCGAATTTCTGCTGAAGGTGAAAAGGCTCTTTTAGAAATCCTTCATGATCTCATTCGGAAGGGTGTGGTTGAAGAAACGAGAGGCAACACATGCAATAGTCCTATTCTTCCTGTTCTTAAACGTACTGATCCTTCTCAGCCTCCTGTATACCGGTTTGTGATTGATCTGCGAGAAGTAAACAAAATTGTGATTCCACAATTTCCTGTTGTTCCAGATATCACTGCCTTGTTGACTATGATACCTTCCACAGCGACTTGGTTTTCTGTTATTGATCTAAAGAATGCCTTCTTCAGTATTCCAATTGCAGAAGAGAGTAGAGATATTTTTGGTTTTTCTCTTGGAGGCCGAAGCTTCCGATTTAAGCGCGCACCCCAAGGGTACTGTGAAAGTCCCTCCATTTACAGCCAAGCTTTGAAATGTCATCTTGATACTTTTCATTTGCCGTCTGGTGCTGCTCTTATCCAATACAGTGACGACTTGTTAGTCGCTGCCGACTCAGAAGATATCTGTAAGGATGTCACTGTTGCACTATTGTGTCACTTGTTTAAGCTGAAACACAAGGTTTCACCTTCCAAACTACAGTATGTTTGTCAAGAGGTTACCTACTTGGGTCATCTCCTATCAAAGGAGGGACGACGATTAACACCAGAACGAATTCAGGCGATTGCACGAATGTCTGTGCCGTCCACACAAAGGGAAGTACGTGCTTTTCTGGGAATCACTTCTTATTGTAGACAGTGGATCCCTAACTTCTCTTTGATTGCTAAACCTTTGTTGGCACTCACTTTAAAAGATACGCCTCAGCCCCTTCCTTGGACTGACGAGTGCCAAAAGAGTTTCACTGACTTACGCACTGCTCTGTGTTCTGCTCCTGTACTGGGTACCCCAGATTACACTAAGCCTTTTACGCTGTATGTTCACGAGAAAGAGGGTTGTGCATTATCAGTCTCCACACAGCAATTTGGAGATAGACAGCGGCCATGTGCTTATTTTTCGGCTACATTAGATCCCGTAGCAAAAGCTTTGCCTAGTTGTCTAAAAGCCACAGCAGCCGCAGCGATTTCTATCCGACAGTCCGCTGGGATAGTGTTAGATAACACTCTTATTGTCATGGTGCCACATGCAGTGGATACCTTACTAAACAGAACAAAGACACAGCATCTCACGAGTGCACGCTTAACTGGTTACGAGCTGACGCTATTGGCTAGTCACGTACACATCAAACGATGCAATACTCTGAATCCAGCCACTTTGTTGCCCCTTCCAAATGAGGAGAGTGTTGAGGATCAACTTGACTGTTTCTTCCGTACTGAGGAAGAGACAAAAGGAAGGATTGATTTGAGAGACACACCGTTAGAGAATCCAGATGGGACTCTATGGGTAGATGGTTCTTGTTTTAAAATGCCTAATGGGGATACGGTTTCAGCCTATGCTGTAACTACCTTACATACGATTGTGGAAACTGCGCGTGTTAGGCACAATTCAGCGCAAGCAGCAGAGTTGATAGCACTGACGAGAGCTTGTGTGTTATCAAAAGGAAAAAGAGTGAACGTGTACACTAACAGTCAATATGCCTTTGGTGTCGCGTTAAATTTTGGGCGTCTCTGGAGAGAGAGGGGTTTCCTAACTTCACATGGCACTAAGATACAGCATGGTCAGTTAGTGACTGATCTCATTGAGTCACTTGCTTTACCTGTCCAAATAGCGATAGTGAAGTGTAGTGCTCACAAGAGGATAACGGATGATGTTGGACGAGGAAATGCATTTGCTGATGAAACAGCAAAGAAAACAGCGAGAGATTCAACGAGTCGAATGTATATGGCAGGTCCTGCGAATTGGGTCAGTGAGAGAGGAATGTGTGAGAATACAGTGGAAAGCGTGAAAACGATTCAGAAAGAGGCTACAGAAACAGAGATAAGCAAGTGGAGAGAAAGTACGGGAATGTTAGATGAGATGGGTTGCTGGGTAGAATTATCCGAACATCAACGTTGGTTGTTACCGGATGCTTATGTACTCCCAGTGGTTACTATGGCTCATGGTCCAGCTCACCTTAGTGCAAAAGGCATTTGTAAACTCCTAGCTCCTGTTTGGAAAATGAAAGTATCCCGAAATGTGCAGACAACGTAGTAAAGCATTGTATTGTTTGTCTAATGTATAATACAGGAAAGGGAACCCCCCACTCCAGCAGGTCACTTTGCTCCTCTGACATACCCATTTGAAGTGTTGCAAATCGATTACATTCACATGGATCGATGCATCAACCTCAAATATGTTCTGGTGGTAGTATGTGCCTTTTCGAGATGGATAGAAGCATACCCTTTGAAAGACAATACAGCTTTATCCACCGCCAAAATCCTTCTGAAAGAGTTCTTTCCCAGGTTTGGATTGCCACGCATTGTCTGGAGTGACAATGGGAGCGAATTTGTTGGCCAAGTCATGCAGAAAGTTTGTGCAGGTCTTGGAATCAAGCAAAAGTTCCATGCGGCAAATCATCCCCAATCAGCGGGTTTAGTAGAATGCTACAATGGGACCTTGAAGCTAAAATTAGCAAAGATTCAAGCAAGTACGGGACTTAATTGGCCTGATGCTTTGCCGTTAGCTCTGCTATCCACCAGAACTGCAGTACACTCTCGTCTGGGACTTGGCCCTTACGAAGTGGTGTTTGGCCGTCCGGCCAACGTATGGGGAATACCTCGTCCTAAAAAGTTCTCAGATTTGCCCTACCCAATGTTAATTGACTATTTGCATGACCTTACAGCTAAATTGCATGTCCTTCATCGACAGGTTCAGAGTGCTTTGCCGGAGGCTTCCACAGATCCAGGTCACTCCATCCGGCCAGGTGACTGGGTCTGCATCCGCAATTTTCAGAAGAAAAGGAATCTGGAGCCCAGATGGCGGAAGCCCCGAATGGTCCTGTTACCGACAAGGACAGCAGTTAAAGTTGACGGAAAGAAAAATTGGATTCACGGTGTGCACTGCAAGAAAGTACCTTTGCCCTTCGATCAGTGGGTTCGCAGAGGGGTTGGTGACTGCGAAGGCGAAACAGTTCCACGATTCGTACCCTTTAGCGATGCACACCTGAATGGGACATTGTCTGAGAAAGAGGACGACGATATTTTACAGGAAGCGATTCCATTGCATCGTCGCTTAAATACGACTGAACCAAGAACATTATTTCAAGATCAGAGTGTTCTAGGGAAAGAGCGCTACCACCTTCGACCCAGACAAAAGAACATTTGAGACTTTCTTCTCCTTTGTGTAGTGTTCTGTTTAGGTTGCAGGGTCACGGTAGGAGTCTAGGTCACGACCTGAGTAGTGACAATAGGTCTGCAGGATCTTTCAGTGTCATAGGACGGTTGAGCATCGTGATTTTAGTGATTGAGGAAGATTGCCGTGAGCATCCACTAGTGAAAATGGAAACTACACCAAGTAATAAAGAGAGAAGAGATGAAATGAAGAAAGCATCTTGTAAAATAATGTACAGTCGTTTTAATATGACTTTATGTGTTTTTATATCATTATGTATTGCTTTGGCGATTATTGGTTGGATAGTTTATGTTTTGCAGCCAAAAAACACCTCCCCGTTCTCCTCTTTGCCTTCTTCTACTATCTCTCCACACCTTTTTCATACTTTTCCTTCACATGAACATGTTAGAAGAACCGAGTATTACAACAATTCTTTTGTCCAACTATTACACCAGCATCAATTAGTGGTTAACACAACTGATTGTTGGGTATGTGGTCTCATGCCACATACTACTGAGAAAGGAATACCATTTCTAGTTCTTCCTTTCTCCTACGAGGGTTCTGCTTGGGCATTCTTTGTTATTTTCTCAAATGCATATCAAAGTAAATTCAGAAGGTCTGTTGCTTCACAAATTAATTATCCGGATTTTAGTCATAGTTCTTTGATTAAGGGTATGGTAGTTATGGCTAAAATCATGGAGAATAGCAAGATTTCTATCGATGAAAGAAAAGCATACACCGATTGGAACGTCACCCAATACATGTCGAGTCTTAATAATAAAATGGGAAAAGAGAAATCCTCACCAATCTGGACTGTACCGCATCAAGGTAATTTCTGTTTAAAAATAAACGATCACTCTTCTGACACTACACCAAAGAGTAACTGTTCCTACACATACATTTATTCCTCTCTGAACTCACCTCCTCTAGTACCGTCTCAAGGCACCTATTTCATTTGTCATGATAGAGCTTATACCTGGTTGCCAACGGGTTTCTCTGGTTCCTTCTACATTGCTTTCCTTCTTCCCCCTACTTACACTGCTTCTGCCAATTATCACCGAACCCATCTCAGTCGAGGAATTATTGACTCCAAAGACACCTTGGGACAAGAAGGAGGAGATTTCCTTAAAGGTTTTCTTCCTTTCTGGGGTCCAATGGCCAACAGCAGAAATATAAGGCAACTGGTCCGTGTTGTAGAGACTACAATAGACATCACTGTAGGAGCCTTGAGTAATATCACGGCGGAACTACAGGCGGATCGTCTTATGACTTGCAAAATCGAGTTGCCTTAGACTTTATTCTTGCCGATCGTGGTGGTGTATGTAAATTGATCGGATCAAGCTGTTGTATTTTCATTCCTAATGACGCTCCGACAGTATACCAAGCTATTTCCAAGTTGCATATAATCTCCGAGTCTATTCATCAGGACGAAGGAGATTGGTCCTTAACGGAATGGTTTTGGGGACTACTGTCCAAATGGGGTTGGAAAGTATTGACATTCCTTGGAGTAATCTTGACAATCATATTTTCCTGTTGCCTTTGTATGCACGGTGGTCCCGCTATCTGTGATCTTTGTGCCACTATGTGCATTTCAAGACCCAAACCTCAAGTAGCAGAAAACATAAGGATGATGCTACAACAACAGCTTGATGATCTCATGGCCATCGATGTGGACTCAGATTAACGTGAGTCTATCTTGCCTGAGTTCTGGCAAAAGGAGGGTCTGAGGAACTTCGATTTTCGATCACGATTGAATCGACCCGCCATTTTGTAACCCGCCGCCATTTTGTGTTGCCATCACTCAGGCAGCACGGCGAACGAAGTCTATTCTGCTTTTTCCCGTAGCTTGGTGTCGAAATCCGTCCTCGGCCTTGTTTGTGAAGCTGATGTTTGAACTAGCCGAGTACACTAATCCGTGTCTGGCTTTTCTAATCCCTGTTTCAACTATCTGTAGGCTCACACCATTCTTTCCCGATCATATCTTATCGGCTGGCCTTCACTGTCTCCTGCTAGCATTCTCTTGTGTCATGCCTGTCCTCCAATACACACAAACGTATCTCACCACCTGCAAGTCAGTTGTAATCTGTTAATGAATTAGTTCGGGGGTGGGATGACAAACACAGTTGGAGGAGAGGTCTCTTCGAGTCATCTGATCTTTCTGTTTTCGAACCCTTCTTACTGGTTCCGCTTTGTTTTCCACTTACCCTATTGGCTCTTTTCTTCTTTGCTTGCGGCGTGTGTTTTGTTAATAATTCTGTATTGTATGATATTTAATCTGATGCGCCACAGAGTGAAGTGGCAGTCTCCTGAGAACCTACTTTGTGTACTTCTAGGATAACTGTACTAGCTGCAGCTAAATAAATCCAATCTTCTAACGCCGACAGAGTGTCCCGTGTCTCTGTGTAACGAAGCAGGTGAACCCAGAAGACAGAGGGCGTACCCCGCGCCGCCAGGTCCAAAAGGTTCTGGTTCTTCAAGGTCGGGAGTTCTTAAGCCCTGAAGAAGACCGCTGACCAGGATAGGCTTAAAAGTTAGTCAACACATGTTGGCAGTCATAGGTGGTTAGGTGAAACATTATACCTCATAGTTTTGTTTTTAATATACAGCACGGGTACCTATGAATAAAAAAAAATCCTTTGGGTATAACCTGAGGTATTTTTAACGTAATATCCGAACCTTTGCAATTGTCCTGAAGAAAAGAATATGTAAGCACTCCCATGTTTGGCCGCGCCCACTGGAATAGTATCATCATCGTATCATCTTACTCTGGTGAGGGGGGGTCACCGAGGATGAATCATGCCAAAATAAGTTGTGGGTGAGGCGACCTCTCAAATATCTTTTTTGATCCTGTCGGTCAGGACCTTACCTTTTTTGTGAAAATACTTCACCAAGACCCATCTAACACTCAAGAACCTTTGTGGGATGTCATTGTTTTAATGGGAGAAGGTGCTTGAGTTTTTCATCCTCTGCCTCTTCCTGTGTGATTGTGCACTTGGATTGAACCCCTGGGCACAGACTCTGAAGCATAACCAGGATATCAAGTGACGTTTTGGTTAGGAGAACACAAATTGATATAAAGCCAAACAAAACGCATCCCAGTCACATGCTGCCACATACTCTGCACTTTTATCCTGTACCTCTGGGTGCTTTATACTGTTAGATGCTGACAGGAAATATGTTGCATTATTTCTCTGTTTGGGGAGTTATTGTGTCTTATACTGTTGCACCTTTTCTTTTATTTTTTTACAGATTTATATAGAGTGAACTCGACCCTGAGGGTATTGGAGCGCTTTACATGAGCACAGTTTCGTTACATAAGGACACATTCATTTTATGGTAGACACAGGGAGATTAAGTTATTTACACAGAATCACAAGATGTTGAGCCAATGCCGAGGCTCGAACCTGGTTCCCCAGCTCCAAAGTTGGCAGCTCTGGCCTTGGGACCACATCCTAACTTCTATGCATTTGACCACATCATCTCTGTGCTTGTCGGTGCTTTCAACTTTTACATGGTGCCTGGTATTCTGCAGGTTTATCGCTGTGCCTTTGAGTGTTTTATGCTCTCACACCTGCAAAGTATTCTGCAACTGTATCAATCAGGGGTTTATAGAGTGCACAACTCACCCGTGAGGGCCTCAAGGCGCTGAAGGGGTGGGGGGTGCGGGCAGGTCCGTGGTCATCTGAAGAGCCAGGTCTTGAGGTCCCTTCTGGATAGGTGCAGTGTCAGGCTTTGTCTGATGCTGAGGGAGGGTTTGCGCCAAGTCTTGGCCGCGATGTAGGAGAAGGATCTGCCACCAGTTTTGGTCCTGTGGATGCGGGCGACCGTGGCTAGGTCAGCGGAACGGAGGTTTCTCTTGAGAGCGTGGAAGGAGATTCTTTCTTTGAGGTACTGGGGTCCAGTGTTGTGGAGGGCTTTGTTGGCTTGTGTGAGCAGTTTGAAGGTTCTTTTTATTTTGTTGGGCGGCCAGTGGAGGTCGCTGAGGTGCAAGGTGATGTGGTCATGCCGTGGGATGCTGAGGACGAGTCTGGCTGCCGCGTTCTTTTTTTATTTTTTTTTGCAGAGTTTTTTATATAGCGCAAACTTGACCCGAATCCGAATCGGGTATCAGAGCGCTTTACATAGCACCAGTTACTTTACATGAGGACACACATTCAATTTCTGTTAGGCACGGGGAGATTAAGTGATTTGCCCAGAATCACAGGATGTTCAGTGTCATTACCGAGACTCGAACCCAGTTCCCTAGGTCCGATGTCGAGCGCCCTAGCCATTAGGCTAACTCCTCTCCCGTTCTGAACGATCTGGAGTTTGTAAAGGAGTGTTTTGTTGATTCCGGTGTAGAGCGTGTTTCCATAGTCCAGTCTGCTGGTGATGAGTGCATGGGTGACTGTCTTCCTGGAGTCAGGGGGAACCATTTGATGGTCTTGCAGAGAATGCAGAGGATGTTGAAACATGTAGAGGACTTGTTATTGATCTGGCGGTTCATTGTGAGTGAGGAGTCTAGTATGATGCCGAGGTCGCGGAGTGGGCCGTAGGGGTGGAGGGGTGTCCGAAGGTGGGGGGCTCCCAGGTGTTGTCCCATGCGGAGGGGGTGGACCCGAGGATGAGGACTTTTGTTTTCTCCGAGTTGAGCTTCAGGCAGCTGCTGCTCATCCAGGATGCAACGTCATTCATTCCTTCGTGGAAACTGTGCCTGGTGATCTCAGGTTCCTTGGTGAGGGAGAGGATGAGCTGGGTGTCGTCAGCATAAGATACTATGTTGAGTAAGTGTTTTCTGACGATAGTTGCGAGGGGGGCCATGTAGATGTTGAAGAGCGAGCGTGGGGCTGAGGGAGGATCCTTGGGGTACTCCGCATCTGATCTCGTGGACTCGGAAAGGAAGGGCGGGAGTCTTATTCTTTATGCTCTGCCTGAGAGAAAAGATCGAATTCAGTCTAAGGCAGTTCCCTGGATACCTGCGTCATGGAGTCTGGCGGCTAGTGTGCGTTGGAAGACAGTGCCGAAGGCTGCTCAGAGGTCTAGTAGGATAAGGATAAGATATTGCCTTGATCGAGGAGGGAGCGGATGTCGTCAGTGGCAGCTATGAGTGTAGTCTCGGTGCTGTGGTTGCTGCGGAATCCGGGTTGAGAGGAGTTGAGGAAGTTGTTGGTTCCTATGAAGTGCGTTAGCTGGGTGTTGACGACTTTCTCTATGACTTTAGTGGCAAATGGAAGAAGAGAGATGGGCCTGTAGTTCTATAGATCAGTCGGGTCTGTGGAGGGCTTCTAGAGGAGGGGTTTTTACTTTGGCACGTTTCCAGTCGTCATGGAACATGGCTGTTTCGAGGGCGTAGTTGACTGTCCCTCAATGTGATGGTCCATTGTAGTTGTGGTGCGATGGCAGCCCTGTGGAAAATATGTGGTGAGCAGGGGTCAGTGGGTGCTCTGGAGTGGATGGTTTCCTAATCTTTGCGGTGTCTTCTGTGGTGATAGGGGTCCAGGTGAGGAGGGTCGGCTGGGTGGCGTCGCTGGTGGAAGGTTGGTACCGTGGTCTTGATCATCAAAGTTGTCGTAGAGCGTCCTGATCTTGTTGTGGAAGAAGGCGCTGAGTTTGTTGCAGAGGTCTTGGGAGAGTGGGATGTCTGTTGCTTCGCTGCCGGGTTTGGCAAATTCCTGTATGATGGAGAAGTGTTCCTTGGAGTTGTGGGCATTGGAAAGGATTCTGACCTGACTGAAGTTTCTCATAGTAGATTTCATGAGTTGGTGGTGTGCCGTGGTGGCGGCCTTGTAGGCAGTGGGTAATTCCGGGGTTGTGCTGTGTCTACAGGCTTTCTCCAGTCATCGGCATGAGCGCTTGGATTCTTGGAGGTCTGAGATGAACCAGGTGGCTTTCCCGTTGTGTCGTCTGGCGGGGTTCTGGAGTGGGGAAGAGTGTTGACGCAGTTGGCGATCCATTGCTAAAGGATGTTTGCTACTGTGTTGGTATCTGTTGTTGTAGGGAGAGGAGTGTAGCTGAGGGTGCAGGTGAGGTGTTTTTCGGTGATTTTGTGCCAGTTTCTGAGTGGGAGCTGTGACGTGAGCTTGTGTGCTGTGGGTTTCGAAAAGGAGAAATGGACGCAGTGGTGGTCCGTCCAGAGAGGTTGCATGGTGTGACTGAAGCTAATGTTGTTTCCTCTGGCCAAGATGGGGTCGAGAGTGTGTCCTGCTGTGTGGGTGGGGGTGCAGATGAGTTGCTTCAGGCAAATGTTGGCGAGAATCTCTAGGAGGGCAGTGGTGTTGGGGTCGCTGAGGTTGTCTAGGTGGAAATTCAGGTCTTCGAGCAGTATGTAGTCTATGGAGGAGAGGGCGTGGAGAGCGATGTAATCTGCAATGGCGTTGGTGAATGGGGAGCCGGTTCCGGGCGGTCTGTAGGCGAGTGTTGCACGGAGTGCCGTTCAGTGTTGGGCTGGATCTGGAAGTGGATGTGTTCCGTGGGGAGCGAGGCATCGTACAAGTTGGAGGTTGTCAGTCAAAGGGAGCTTTTGTGAACGATGGCAAGGTCTCCTCCAGGGCGATTGGACCCTTGACCTTCCTGGTAAGTCGCTCCCCCCCCGCTGCAGCTCCGCCGTCACCCCTGCTGTCTTCTGCAGCCGCCGGTGATTTCGAGGCCCTTCACCACCCGCAGGCTCCCACCTGCACCTCATTCCTGGTGGCCAGTGGTGGCCTAAGGTTCGTTTCCGCTGTGCCTGTTGCTTGCGTTGCCTGTCTGCCAGCTCCTTCTTCTGTGCCCCCCCTGCCCCCGCTCGCCGCCTGCTTCCGTGCCCCCTCTGATTCCGTACCCCTCGCCAGTGTGCCCCCTTTTATTCTGTACCACTGACTTCTGTGCCCCTCTGACTTTGTGCTCATTTTGTATTTCTGTGTCCCTCTGATTTTGTGCTTATTTTGTATTTCTGTGCCCCTCGGATTTTGTGCTTTTTCGTATTCTGTGTCCCCTCCTCGAGTCCGTGCCCCGCGCCGGTCTCCTCTCCCCCACCGCTGCCTCCCCTGCGGCCCTGCCCCCTCCGCGCCCATTTGCTCCACCCGTCCCTCGCCTCCCGCCTCCCAGCTGCCCCTCCCTCCCCATATATGGCGGCCGCTGCGCAAGGCAAGGCAAGCCCGTCTGCGCCCGTCCGCGCCTGGACCGCACCCAGCGCCAGAACCCCTGGCCCCTGCAGCAGCCACGAGGACCGCCACCTCTACGACGCCAACACCCTCGTCGCTCTCAACCCAGGAAGGACCCACACCTGCTGCTAGACCACCCCGAGACGCACCCATGGCCCCTTCACCTGCCGGAACTGCAACTTCTCCTGCCGCGAAAGCACCAAGACGCCTGCCACGACGGAACCCAACCAGCTTAGATGCATCCAGATCCACACCCGCTCCGCACACCAACACGCCGTCAAACTCTGGGACCTACTCGGTGCCACATCACCAGACGTCGCCTTCCTGACCGAAACCTGGATGAACGAAACCTCCTCGCCAGACATCGCCATAGCTATCCCAGACGGGTACAAGATCACCCGCTGAGACCGCACCAACAGGGCCGGAGGAGGAATCGCTATCGTCCACAAAAACACCATTAGGGTCTCAACAAACACCAACGACACCCTCAACACCGACGAACACATGCACTTCCAGATCCACACGGACCCCAAGACCACCCTAAGAGGTACCCTCGTCTACAGACCGCCAGGACCCCGGCCTCAATTCTGCGACTCCATTGCCGACCTCATCAGCACGCACGCACTGACCTCCACGAACTACATCCTCCTCGGAGACCTGAACTATCACCTGGAGAACAACAATGACAGCAACTGCTCCACCCTGATCGACAACCTCGCCAACCTCGGACTGAAACAGTTCGTCACGACGCCGACCCACATCGCCGGACACACGCTAGATGCCATCTTCTCCTCAAGCCCCCATGTCAGTTTCAGCCACGCCTCCGAACTCACCTGGACAGACCACCACTGCATCCACTTCTCGTTCCAAAAACCCCTCACACACCACCGCACACTACAGACCCCCCACCGCTGCTGGGGCAAAGTCACTGAAGAACAACTACAGACAAGCCTCGCACTCAACCCTCCAACGAACCCCACCAACCCCGATGAGGGTGCACTCACCCTTGAACGCTGGATGAACGAAACACCGTAGCCCCGCTGAAAAATCCCACAAGCAGAGACACCAGCAGAAGAGTCAGCTGGTTCACCCCGGAACTCCTCGACTCCAAACGCACCTGCCGGAAACTGGAAAACATATGGCACAGCAACAAGACGCCAGACAGCCGCACTGTCCACAAAGACGCCATCCGCAACCACCACCACCTCATCAGGACCACCAAAAAGACCTCCTTCACAGACCGCCTTGACAACAACGCACACAACAGCAAGGAGCTCTTCACCATCGTGAAGGAACTCTCCAACCCCAGCTTCAACGTCAACGACATCCCACCATCGCAGGCCCTGTGCGACTCCCTCGCCACCTTCTTTCACCGGAAAATCACCGACATCCATAACAGTTTCAGACCCCGGACGACCCCTGCCGACCGCACCGCACCGAACCCACCGCACCCCACCGCCCACGACACCCTGACATCCTGGGCCAACGTGAGCATCGAGGACACAATCAAGACCATGGGAACAATCCACTCCAGATCCCCGTCTGACCCTCTACCGCACCACATCTTCAACAAAGCCAGCAATTCCATCGCACCCCACCTGCACAAAATCATCAACCTCTCCTTCAAGACCGCCACCTTCCCTGAGAACTGGAAGCACGCAGAGATCAACGCCCTACTGAAGAAACCCAAGGCGGATCCGAGTGACCTCAAGAACTTCCGACCCATCTCCCTGCTTCCGTTCCCAGCAAAGGTCATTGAGAAGATAGTTAACACCCAGCTCACCCGTCACCTCGAAGACAACAACATCCTGGACCCGTCCCAATCAGGATTCCGCAGTAACCACAGCACTGAGACCGCCCTCATCGCCGCCACAGATGACATCAGGATCCTGCTAGACAACGGCGAGACGGCGGCCCTCATCCTCCTGGACCTCTCTGCCGCATTCGGCACCGTCTGCCATCGCACATTACGCACGCACCTCCACGACGCAGGGATCCAAGACAAGGCCCTGGACTGGACCACCTCCTTCCTCTCTGGCAGAACTCAGAGAGTCCGCCTCCCCCTTTTCCGATCCGATGCCTCCGAGATCATCTGCGGCGTCCCTCAAGGATCTTCCCTCAGCCCGACGCTGTTCAACGTCTACATGGCACCACTAGCACGCAACACCCAACAGTACGACCTCAACATAATCTCCTACGCTGACGCCACTCAACTGATCCTCTCCCTCACCAAGGACCCCCTCACCGCCAAATCCAACCTTCACCAGGGAATGAAGGCCGTCGCAGACTGGATGGAGGATAGCCGCCTCAAACTGAACACAGACAAGAAAGAAATCCTCATCCTTGGGTCCAACCCCTCCGCATGGGATGACTCCTGGTGGCCCACATCACTGGGGTCCCCCCCGGCCCCCACCGACCAAGCACGCAACCTGGGAGTCATCCTCGACTCAAAACTCTCCATGACCAAACAAGTCAATGGAGTCTCCTCCACCTATTTCAACATCCTCTGCATGCTCCGCAAGATCTACAGATGGATCCCGACAAACACGAGGAAAACAGTCACCCAGGCCCTAGTCAGCAGCAAACTCGACTACGGAAACACCATCTACGCCAGAGCCCCGCTCAAACTCATCAACAGACTACAGAGAATCCAGAACGCCTCTGCACGCCTGATTTATTTATTTATTTTATGTGTTTTATAGAGCGCGAACTTGACCCGTTAGGGTATCAGAGGGCTTTACAGGAGAGCAAAAAGATATACAGACAGATTTAGAATCAACTAATTACACCTCGAGTAGCAATGGTGCGGAGTATAGGGTAAAGGGTGCATGTACATACAGTTTACGTAATCAAATTACACAAGCGAGATACCATATTTACAGAGTACGTTTTCAGTTGTTCTGAACAGGCCCCAGGTTTCTGATGTTACAGGAGATCCGGTAGTTCGGGTGGGGGTTGGCCGCCATAGATCGTGCCATAAAAGTAGTTAAAGTAATGTTAGACAAGAAATTTGCCCACAAGGAAGGTTTTTGCATCCTTTTTTAAACAAGTCAGTGTTGGGAATTCTTCTGATGTCTGGTGGGAGAGAGTTCCATATTCTAGGAGCAGCCCCTGAGAAGGCCCGATTGTATGTTTTTTTTTCCCGAAATCGTGCAGGTTGGAGCAGGAGATCTCTGGCGGATCTGGAGTTTTTGGTTCCTCCGGAGTTCACAAGTTTCTGCGTCAGGTATGCAGGGGAGTTAGAGTGTAAGGCTTTGTGCGTGATGCAAGCTAGTTTTAGCTGTATTCTTGCCTCCAGGGGAAGCCAGTTGAGAGCTTTCAGGTGTGGGGAAATATGATCGTATTTCCTTGAGCGGGTAAGTAGTCTAGCGACCACGTTGAGGCAGGCTTTAAGAGGTGCCAGGGAAATCTTGGGTAAGCCCGAGAGGGTTGAGCAGCCGTATTCAAGTCTAGAGATGACGAGTGCTTGGACTGCCATTTTTAGGTCGGGAGCATCAAGGAAGGGTTTCAATTTCCTAAGGTAGCTCAGATGGAATCTGGCTGTTTTAACTATAGAGTTTATGTGGTCACGCATGTTAAGGTTGGTGTCAAGGGTAATTCCCAGGGATTTAGCCGAGTTCACAATGGTCGGTGGGCAATTTAAGGCTGTAATAGCCTTAATCCATGCTTGAATCTCTGGGTTGGCATTGGGAGGGGAGATCAGGAGAAATTCTGTTTTCTTTGCATTGAGTTTGAGTTGATTGGATGCGAGCCATTGGACAGTGAGTTTCAGGGCTTCGTTCAGGGAGAGAATCTCTTTGAGAGAAGAGGTTTTGATGTAGATCTGGGTGTCATCAGCGTACATATGATAGGAGATATTAGCTGCGCGCAATACTTCGGTGAGCGGTTCTAGGTAGAGCTTGAAAAGGGTGGGGGACAGGGTTGATCCTTGAGGGACTCCAACTGTGACCGGGGATGGTGTTGAAAGGTTGCCATTGATCAGGAATCTCTGTGACCGATTATGGAGGAAGGACCTAAACCAATCTGGAACAGTGTCATCTCATCCCATTCTGAGTTTGAGGCGTTCGAGTAATTTTTCATGGTTGACTGTGTCGAAGGCCGAGGATAGGTCCAGGAGGATTAGGAGGCAGGTTTTGTCTTGGTCGAGGGCTTGGAGGGCATCATCCACGATGTGGAGCATGGTGGTTTTGGTGCTGTGCCCTGGTCTAAATCCGGATTGAAAGTCATCGAGGAGGTGGAAGTTGTTGATGTGGTGACTTAGCTGCTGCTGCACACATTTCTCCAGCACTTTGGCTAAGAGGGAGATGTTGGAGATGGGTCTGAAGTTGTCAGGGGAAGCTGGGTCCAGTGATGGTTTTTTCAGGATGGGTAGGACTTGGCCGGCTTTTAAGGAGTCTGGCATTGTTCCCTGCTGCAGTGAGGCGTTGATTATTGTAGTCCAGCTGGGAATAATGGATGGGGCGATGACCGCTAGGCAGTTGGCAGGGAGCGGGTCATTGAAATGGTTGTTCGGTTTTAGTGTAGAGAGGCTTTTAGAGATGGAGTCTACATCATAGACTTTGAAGATAGACCAGTGGTCGTGATTTTTGGGCGGATCTTGTGGGTGCGTGGCAGTGGGTGGAGGCGGGTCAGGAGGGGGATGAGGGTGAGTGATGGCGCTGAGTTCAGTTCCAAGGGCCAGGATTTTGTCTGCGAAGAAAGAGGAGAATTCTTCTGAGGATAAAAGAGATCTGGGGGTTTCTTTTGAATATTTGGCCAGTTTATTTGATTGAAGTTTGACCAATTCGAAGAGCTTGTGCGTCCTGTTTTTGACTTTCTCAAGTTCTGTTCTAAAGAAGTCTTTTTTTGAGTTGAATATGTTCCTGTTGTAGGCATTTCTGGCCTGGCAGAGGAGTTGTAGATGTGTGGTAGAGGGGTGCTGCCTCCAGGATCTTTCTGCTTGCCGGAGCGCTCTCCTCTTGATGTTGAGGGATCCTGTGAACCAGGGGTTTCTGTCTTTGATTTGGGTTCTTTTCAGTTTTAGTGGGGCGAGATCATCCAGGATGTTTGAGATGGTCACAGAGTAGTGCTCATTGAGGTCACTGACTGTAGTGATATGCGAAGGGGGGGGGGGAGGATGGATTTACATCAGGCCGCAAGTTCACATCGGTCCAAGTTCTTGGTGTCTCTAACCCAACGTTTAGGAATCGTTGGTTGCGGAGCTTTTGTCTTGTGGGTGCCAGGTAGATGGAAGGTGATGGCGTG
Organism: Triturus cristatus; assembly: GCF_964204655.1. Taxonomy (NCBI): domain Eukaryota; kingdom Metazoa; phylum Chordata; class Amphibia; order Caudata; family Salamandridae; genus Triturus; species Triturus cristatus. The sequence continues at coordinate 26,186,559 of NC_140594.1, read as the reverse complement.
ATGGTCAGACCAATCGCATGGGTCAATAGAGATAAGCTTGACAGTTGATTCTTTGGAGATGATCCAGTCGAGGGTGGCCCCTTTTGAGTGAGTTGGTAGTGAGCAGGCCTGGGTCAGGGCTTGATCTGCCAGGAGGTCTTTGATGGCGTTGACATGTGGATCCTTGGGGTCGTTCCAGTGTAAGTTAAAATCGCCTAAGAAAATATCTTTGGGGTTGGTGGGAATCTTAGCTGTGATGATTTCCAGGAGGTGGTCGGTGAAGGAGTCATTCCTGCCTGGGGGTGGTAAAAGATGTGAAGGTTGCATAGAAGGGTGGAGTTGCTACAAATAGCGAGAGCGAGGTATTCGCAGGATTCAGTGGAGTCCGCCAGAAGTTCGGTGACGAGGAGGTTAGAGCGGTAGATGCATGCGTTGCCTCCTACTTTCTTGTTAGATTGTCTGTCCAGCCTTGCGATGTTGTAGTTAGGGGGGACTAGGAGGTCCAGGTATGGGGATGAGGATTCATTGAGCCATGACTCTGTTAGGATTACTAAATCAAAGTTTTTGCAAAGGGTGAGATCAGCAATATCTGTGGCGTGCTTAGCTGCCGATCGGCAGTTAATTAGAAGACCAGACAGGGAGGAATTGGGTGGAGTTATGGGGGTCTGGGCAGACTGGTGGACAGGTGCTAGATTGCTCATGACCACAGCTCTGTTATGGAGGGTGGCTGGCCTGTTGGGGTTGATGGGGACCGAGCGGATGGGATGTTCAGAGTACCCGTCGAAGGGAAGAGGGGTGGCAGTGGTGGAGTTGTAATCTCGGAGGATGGCCAGGATTTCAGATTCAGTGAAGTCAAGTGGACTTAGAGTTGGTGAAGCGGTGTAGGAGACGGCCAGAGCGAGGCTTTCTTGCTCTGAGAGGTGCCATGGATGTTTACGGGGACGAAGCTGTCTCAAGACTAGAGGGAGGGGTTGTTTCAGGTGCTCTGTCAAGTGCGGGGGCGTGGAAATAGGCAGGGACGTGAGGTTAGTGATGGAGAGTTCGGCGAGATAGAGAAGGTTCGTTAATTCCAAGATAGAGATGTGAATGCTCTGGGTAAGTTTGGTAGCTCCGGAGAACAGAGAGGCTGTGTCCCTATCCGGTGGGGGTGATAGGGGCGGAGGGGCGGTGGCTCAGGGACCATTCTGTCTACGTGTGTAGGAGGAACGGGGGGAGGATTAGTGCAGCCTGTATTGTAGGTCATGGGGTCAGATCTGGGGCTTCTCTGCGGGTAGGGTTGCGGGCTAGGAGAGCAAGAACGGTTAGTGTCAATGGTCATTGGGGGCGTACCAGTGGCATAGTCTACATGGGGGGATAGTAGGAGGGGGACCAGAGGACTAGGGGAGGTTCTGGGGGCCAGGTCGGGCGCCGTGGTGGAGTGGGTAGGGAGGTCTGTGTTGGAAGACCTTAGGAGGGTTTGTGAATGGCTGGCTATGCTGGGTAGGCTTCGATGAGGGCTCCTCGGGGTGGGACATGATTCCCCTGCCTGAGTCGTGCACGTGGTTTCGAAGGAGGGTGAAAAGGTCTGCAAATTTGTCCAAATTTTTGGCTGAGGCTTGGATCAGGATAGTGCCATTTTTGTAAAGAATGATGGTAAGGTCGGCTTGCAAAATAGGGGACGGTGTTATTGTTAGCTTAGTGCCGTATGGGATGTTCTTTGTTGTTCATACATTGAGAAGGAGGGCAAAAGTTTTGTGCCAGGCAGAGGAAAATGAGGTCGTTAATGAATATGCCGCTGTCCGCACTAAAGCGAAGGTCAGAGATCAGTGACTCAGGGTGTCTTTTCAGGGTGGTGTGCTTGAAGTGTTTAGCGGCGGTTTTGGAGAGGTTGGGGGGGGTAGATCAGAGTGTGGGAATTTGCCCCCGTAGCGGATAGGCCAGGATATGCCATGTTGGCTTGTGTGGGCCAGAACGAGGATCAAATAATAACAGTTGTGTAGTGGAGTGGGCTGCTAAACGTGCAGAAACAGGAATAGAAGGGTGTCAGTGTCAAGGGAGTGCGTACTATGGCTCTCGAAAATATCTGACAGGGAAGAGGAATGTGGGCTGGCAAGCTGACGGGAAATAACTAGTGAAGGGAGAGGTTGTCAGTAGGATTTTCACCCTTGTGAGGACAGGCAGTGAAGGCAAATGTGTTGTCTTAAACAATGGCCATTTTGGGGTCAGGCGATGAACAGATTGCCCGGTATGAGAGTGCAGTGAGGAAGGCGACAGCACTACATGGTTGTTGAAAGGCTGTGTATACTTTTTAACTGCTAACTGCTCACCTTTAATGAAGCTTGAATGAGTGATCAGGTCAGGGAAGAGACATGGTCCTTGAGTTTAGTGAGGCGCCACCATTTTAGGTCCAGGCCGCCGAGGGTGTCAGTAGTCTTAAATTAAAAGGATCCAGGAGAAGCAATGGTCCGGAAGTTGGCTTTGCACCGTGACCGTCACGATGTGTGGCAGATTGCAAGTTCAGGCTATAGTAGGCGCTTGGGGATCCGGAGGCGCAACGATCAGAGCACCGCCATTTTGGGTCCAGGCAGATAAGGGTGCAGTATCGGAGCGTAGATTGTGAATCGCTTCAAATCGCGGAGCGTAGATCGTGAATCGCTTCAAATGCGGGGAGATGCGGCGTATAGTCTAATCGCCGTAGCGATAAAGTGCCGGTTCAAGAGTCGGCCGAGTTTGGAGGGAGCACATCTCAGATGTGCTTCATCCCTGATCTCCAAACCCTGATCTTTGACGTCCCACGCCGCGACCACATCACCCCCCACCTGAGGAACCTGCACTGGCTCCCCGTCGACAAAAGAATCTCCTTCAAGCTCCTGATCCACGCACACAAGGCACTCCACAAAACCGGCCCAGCTTATCTCAACAGTCGACTCTCCTTCTACGTACCCAACAGGAAACTCCGCTCCGCTGACCACGCCCTGGCCACGGTCCCACGCATCCGGAGAACAACTTCCGGAGGCAGATCCTTCTCCCATCACGCCGCCAGGACCTGGAACACCCTCCCTCTCTACCTGCGACAAACCGAAGACCTGCTGACCTTCAGGAGACAACTCAAGACCTGGCTCTTCGACCAATAGCAGCGACACCCCCCACCTCCCCTCCCCAGCGCCTTGAAACCCTCACGGGTATGTAGTGCGCTTTACAAATTATTGATTGATTGATTGCGGTCTTTCGTCTGGATCTTGTATCCGTTGTGGATGGAGGTTTGCAATGTTGGGTGCAGAGCTAGCGTTGGTCCAGGTCTCTGTGCGGTAGGCGACATCAGGCGAGTGAGCATTGAGGAGGTCGTAAACTTCTACTGAGTGTCTATGCAGTTCCGGGGTTTGTGTACGCTGGCGTCCGGTGGGTTGAGGGTGGCTGTCTGGGTCCGGAGGGAGTTGCTCGTCATCGAGAGCTGGCAGTTGCTGTTTCGTCCAGGGTTGAGAGTGCCTTTGAGTGTTTTATAGTCTCACACCTGCAAGGTATTCTGCAGCTTCATCACTGTGCGTTTGAGCCCTTATACGATCGCACTCTCTTGTGTACTGTACAGTATCCTGGACTCTTCCACCTGCAGGGCATTCTGCAGATCTTTCTCTGCACCTTTTGGGTCCTTATACGATTGCACACTTTTGTGCATTGTGCAGTTTTTTGTCTGTGCCTTCAGGAGTTCTAGCCTTTCGCCCCTGCAAGGCCTTCTGCAGCTCTGTCTCTGTGCCTTTAGTTCCTTATATACGATCGATCGCAGACTCTCGTGTACCGCGCAGCATCCTTGCCTCTCCCACCAGCGAGCCCTACTGTAGCCCCCCCCCCCCCTCTGTCTCTCTCTCTCTGCCTATGGACGTCTCGCGCTGCTCAGACTTCAGCAGCAGCCTCTGCAGCAGTCTCGATTTTCAACCATTATCGGGTCTTCAATCTTTGAAGTAGGAATACAATTTGCTGTGAAAGTGGGGCCCAGAAGGAGAATGGTAGCGCTCAACAACACACAAAGAAACAGACAAATGCAAACTGAGGGGATATAAACGCTCACATGCCAACTTTTTAGGACAGGGATGTGGGAGATTTAAAGTAAAACATCGGGAGAATGAAAATTCCCCATTGACTTCTATTGTAGAAAATGCAATTTCAGGCGGGAAACAGCTAAAATAGAGCCATTTTTGGCTTGAAAAATCGGTAGTCTCCCGCCTGAATCGGGTCTATTGGCATGTATGTAAACGGCACGTGCACACAGCATCACCTGACCGGCTCTGCTGGCCAATCTTGCACTGCAGTACATGAACAGTCCCCGCCCACTGCGTTACGTCGCTGTTATTGAAAACCGGGGCACGTGCTTTATAATATGTAGACATTTACCAGGACAGATCTGGGACGCGTGGCCACTCCAGCCTGCAAGTGTGTGAATTTATTGCACAGACTAGAAACCGTGCCTCCTCCTGGGGGGCTTCTATAACCTGGGAAGTCTCTCGGGGTACCAAAAATATGACGCAGAGGCCGGAGTGTTAATCGTGCACCCCAGGGGCGCGAGCCTGAAATTAAAAGTGGGATTTAAGCTTTGTATTTTATTTTTTACGATTATCAGCCTGGCTGCTTTCTTTTATATTTATTTTAGGGACCGTAAACGCTGGACGTTTGTCGGATGTCACAGCTTTGTCCACCCTCTTCTGCGGGCGAGAATAGAGCGACATGTTCAGGACACGGAGGGGGGGGGGGGGCAGTTATACCTCCCCCCAGAACCAGTCCGGGGCAGATGGCTTCTCCTAGGAGCAGGCGTGCCATTCATGTAGGGATTAAAGCGAGCGGTACCCAGACAGCGCCCCCTGTTTCACGCCCTGTCCCTGCGTGAGTGTGAAACAGGGGGGCTGTCTCAGGCCTTCGTCGCTCTGCCTGTCCCCCGGGTGCATAAAGTCACCCCAGATGCAGTTAGCCCCCCACCCGCAGGACCTCCGGGTGCCGGATGTTCAATCAGGATCCCGCATCCTTGCCCCCAGATGGGCCCTGGCAGTGACATGTCTGGGGGCTGCACCCTCTGAAGCCCCTCCCCCAGCTGTCAGAAGTGACAGAGGTGACACCTTGGGGCGTCAGGCAGAGGGGCGGGGCTGTTTGTGTAGCTCGACTTGTAAAGACGCACAAATGTCTTTAGCAGCCAGTTGGCATCAAAGGAAAGTTTGTTTTTCAGACAAACTAGAGGGACAAACGGTCCCTCAGAGCCCCGACTGAAGCTGACAGAAACAACAGCCCTGTAATTGGTGCTAATTGACAGTGAGGAAGCCAGGGGTGGGCCTCTAACAGGGTGGGCCCAGCAGGATAACACCTTTCGGTTCACGCACCATGACGTCATCCAGTCTGGGCGAACAGGGCTCTGCCTTGGGTTTGAAGAAAGCAGGCATGGACGCATGGTCCAGATGTTGGGACGCTGAGTCCAAATCTGGGGGACAAAGGCTTCTGTATTGTACAGTGGATGTGAACAAAAACACAGGCCTTTCCGAATGGGAGCGGAACATCATCTCTGCTCTGCATCAGGGAGGAAGGGAGAGTACTGGGCGGGGACAAGGGGGCAGGCTTTAACTTGGTAACCCTTCTCTTTGAAAGATGTTTCAATGAAACCCTCTTGTCTGCACCGCACCCTGATTGCCCCCCACCCCGCACCAACTGTAACTCACATCTTGCTGAGGTTAGCTGTCAGTATCACCCCCTTCTCTCCCTCGTGCTGCCTGGTAGAGGCATTGGTACCTGCCCTCAGCTGCTTGCTGCCATCCAGCAGAAGGTCAGTGTCACCTTCTGAGACCTTTGCTCACGCCACTGAGGCATTCCCGGATATTATTTGGGGTTGGATCTATGCCTAGGAGTGGTCCCAAACCAATGGGTTCAGACACACCGCGGGAACTCAAGTTATTTTTTTATTTTTTTTATTTTAAAAAGTTTTATATAGCGCTAGCTTGACCCGTAGGTATCAGAGCGCTTTACATACATACTGTAAAGAAAAACAGACGGAAATTGCATTACATAGTAGGCAGGCAGTAAGGTAACAGGGTGTATTGTTTCTCTTTCAAACCCCTGTTTAACGTTCATCTTCGCACTTTAGCTTCCTTCCGGTCCTGACGAAACGCCGTAGGATCCAATAGGGACCAACAGGGCGTGAAACATGTCGACCCCGCTATACATGTTTATCACCACTCACCTATTTTGAAAAAAAGAACTGACCCTCCTCACTGGAGTGAGAGTACACAAGTTCTTTTTCCTGATTTTAATTATACCGAACGGACCCGAGAGTAAAGACTAGGGCACCGTTACGTTATTTTTAATTCACTTGCACACTCCCCACATAACCGCACTTACCACTGTGGCGTTCCTCTCAAAAGATCTCAGCTAAAGAGCCCTCTCGCGGGGCCCGTGGGGGACTGCAGCACCACCCCCACGAGGAGCAAAGTGCCAATGATAAAGCATGATACCGTAATGGGTGTGTGAGGACAACTCTTCGAATTTGAGGAATTCCCTTGCATCCAACCTTACATTAATTTATTAAGACAGGTTACTATCAACTTCCTTTCTTTTTCTCACACTCTCTGCTGCCGAATAGGCCAGCACTTACTCACAGGAACAGTCACACTACATGATAAAGTGTGGACTATCAGCTCATGCTATCTGGTAAAGTAATCGCTATTAGATCATGCTACCTATTAGAGTGCTGACTATCAGATTATGCCACCTAGTACAATGGCGTTTATCAGATTGTTCTATCTGGTACAGTGCCAACTATCGGACCATGCTACCTGGCAGAGTGTCGACTATCACACCTTGACACCAGGTAGAGTGGTGATTATCAGATCGTGCTGTCTGGTAGAGTATGGCCTGTCAGATCATACTACCTGGTAGAGTGTGGACTATCAGATCGTGCTACCTTGTAGAGTGTGGACTATCAGATCATGCTACCTGATAGAGTGCAGATGATAGGAGGAGTGGGCCTAACGGTTAGGGCACTCGACCTCGAACCTGGGGGAACTGGGTTGGAGTCTGGGTAACGACGCTAAAACATCCTGTGATTCTGGGCAAATCACTTAATCTCCCCGTGCCTAACAAAAAAAAAAAAAAGAATGTGTGTCCTCATGTAACGTAACTGGTGCTATGTAAAGCGCTCTGACACCTGATTGGATTCGGGTCAAGTTCATGCTATATAAAACTCTGCAAAAACAAAAAAAAAGAAATAGGATGCGGCTATCTTGTAGAGTGTGGACTATCGGATCATGCTACCTTGTAGAGTGCGGACTATCGGATGATGCTACCTTGTAGAGTGTGGACTATCGGATCATCGGATCCTGCTACCTTGCAGAGTGTGGACTATCGGATCATGCTACCTGGCAGAGTGCAAATGATAGGATCCTGCTACTTTGTGGAGTGTGGACTAGCCGATCATGCTACCTTGTAGAGTGTGGACTATCCGATCATGCTACCTTGTGAAGTGTGGACTATCGGATCCTGCTACTTAGTATTTATTTATTTATTTTATTCATAAAGTTTTATATAGCACTAGCTAGACCCTTGGGTATCAGAGCGCTTTACATACACAAAGGAAAAGAAAAGATTGCATAACATCGCAGGACATGAGGATGAATAAAGATAAAAGCAAAGACAACATACTTATGTATCCAGTGAGGGTAGAAGGACGCCGGTGGCTGACACAGTCAGAATACCACCGTCCTTGAAGGACACAGTGTGTGGGGAGTCCATTATGTTATTGATGCCTGGGATGGTTGCCTTGGTCGGTAAAGTATTGGTTGAGGAGAAAGAGTTTCAGGTCCTTTTTGAAGCAAGAGAAGGAGGGGTTGCATCTGAGGTCAGTAGGGAGTGTGTTCCACATCTTGGGTACGTTACCAGAGAAGGACCGGCACTGGGTCGTTTTCCTTTTCAGGTTCGGAGGGATGCGAAGAAGTGAGTTAGTTTTTCTCAGAGTTCCGGATTTTCCTGCTTTTACCAGTTTGCTGTTTAGGTAGTTTGGGGATTGGGTGTGAAGGGCCTTGTGTGGGATGCAGGCCAGTGTGTAAATACATCTACCTTCCATGGAAGCCAGTTGAGAGCGTTGAGGGTTGGTGAGATGTGTTCAAATCTTTTTACACCAGTTATGAGTCGAGCTGCCATGTTAAGGACTGACCTTAGTGGGGCTAGGTGAACTTTTGGTGACCCTGTTAGGATTGCGTTCCCACAGTCCAGTTTAGAAAGGACTAGGGATTGAACAATTGTCTTGAGATCATCTTGAGGAATGAAAGGTTTCATTTTATTGAGGTGTTTTAGAGAGTAAAGCGCACTTTTTGCATTGTTCTGGATGTGGTCCTTCATTGACAAGTTCTTGTCCAGGGTAATGCCTAGTGACTTTACTGAGTCGGACAGGACGAGGGAGCAGTTTAGAGCATCAAGCTCCTTGAGCCAGACTGGAATTGGTTGGTGGTTACTTTTCGGAGAGAACAGTATTAATTCCCTTTTGTCCGGGATCAGCTTTAAGTGGTTTGCGTTAAACCAGGTTTGGATCTTGGTTAGCGTGGCGTTGAGGTGTCGGACATCACTGGGCAATTTGATTTTGTAGTATATTTGTGTGTCATCAGCATATAGGTGGTAGTGAACACCTGCTTGTTTCAGAATATTTGCAAGGGGTTCCATGCAGAGATTGAAGAGGGATGGTGAGAGGATCGATCCTTGCGGGACTCCAAGTTTGACTCGTGTGTGTTGGTACAGAGAGGCAGGAGTTGATTTTAATCTGTTGCGAATGGTGCTGAAGGAAGGAAGTGAACCATTCTAGTACTGTGCCATTAATGCCACATCAGCTCTTCAGAGTCTCAAGTAAAGATCAATGGTTTACTGTGTCAAATGCCGCTAATAAGTCAATAAGGATGACGAGGCAGGCTTCACCTTCATGTACGGCTCTGTAGATATCATCTGCAATATTGAGCATCGCTGTTTCGGTGCTACAACCTTTCCTGAATCCCAACTGAAAGGTGTCGAGGAGGTTGAAGTCGTCAATATGTTTGTTAAGTTGTTGGAGAACGCACTTCTCCAATGTTTTTTCTAGCAACAGAAGGTTGGAGATAGGTCTGAGGTTGTTGAGCTCGTTGGGGTCGGCCCCTGGTTTCTTGAGTATGGGTGTGATTTGTCCTAGCTGAAGGGAGTCTGGGACACAACCTAATGTGAGAGAGGAGTTGATGAGTTTTGTCCAGAAGGGGGCAATGATGTGGATGAATTTTTTTTACTATTGTGGATGGGAGGGGGTCTATAGTGTGGGAAGAAGGCTTTAAGCTTGCAATTATATTGAAGACTTCGATTTCCGACATGGGTTCGAAGTTCGACCAATTAGCGTCATTTCTCAGTTGGAAGAGGGTCTGGGTGTCCATAGTAAGATTTCGATCTGTTTGGTCAGGGGTGATTAAAGGGGGACAGGTTGCAAGGAAGGGAGGATTTAAGGTTTGAGTGAAGGATTGCTACATGTTTGTGACTTTATCTGTGAAGAAGCTGGCGATTTCTTCGCATCGATCTTTGGAGGCTTTACTTTCTTGTGGGGTGTGCTGTTTGTTTAACTTTTGACAATGTTGAAGAGTTCTCTAGGACTATTCTTCGCCTGGTCTAGTTGGTTGCGGAAGAAAGTGTCCTTTTCTCTAAAAATGTGTTTTTTATGTGCCGACTGGGTTGATCGAAGTTGAGCTAGGTGAAGAGTTGAAGGGTTTAGTCTCCAAGTCAGTTCTAATTGTCTGAGTTGTCTTCTTTTTTATTAAGATCCACATTGAACCAAGATTTAGATTTGGTAGACCTCAAATGTTTGGGTTTGACTGGTGCTACTTGATCTAACACCTCTTTCATTGTGGAATTAAAGTGGGCTGTGAGGTCATCGGCCGTCAAATTGGAAGAATGGGGTTGTAGATGGGCATGAATCCTGGATTCCAGTTCAGTTAAGGGGTCTCCTTTGATGTTCCTGGTCCACTGCTTAGGTTTGTCAGGTCGTATTGGTTGGTTTCTGACATGTGAGTCAATATTAAACAGTATGAGGTGGTGGTCAGATCAGTCAATGGGAGAAATCGATCACAAAGAGACCAGCTCATTTTTGGTGATGATCGTATCCAGAGTTGCTCCTTTGATGTGTGTTGGTTCATTGAAGAGTTGTTGGAGGTTGATAATTTCAAGCAGGTTGGAGAGGTTTTGGGTTGTAGAGTCTTCTGGGTTGTACCAGTGGATATTGAAGTCACCCAGTAACACGTCTTCCATGTCTGTTAGGGAGAAACGAGTTATTAGGTCGGTCAGTTCTTCAGCGCAGAGGGTGCGTTCACCAGGAGGATGGTAGATGGTGTCAAATTTGATGGGTGTGGTGTCTTTGGCTGTAAGTTCAACACCAAGATACTCAAGAGTCAGGTATTCTATGGATTTCAATCTGGCAAGCTGTATTCCTACTTCATGGATGATAGCTAGGCCGCCACCGGTTTTCATCAGTCTATCATGTCTGATGTTGTAGCCTGAGGGGGTGAGAAGGTGTAGGATGGGGGTAGAGTGGTCATTCAGACAGGATTCTGTGAGGAAAGCGATGTCTATTTCTTCCGCGAGTATAACTTTAGCAATATCTGTGGCGTGTTGTACTGCTGATCTACAGTTGAGGAGCATGCACGATAGAGACCGGGGCGCCTCAGTGGTGGTGTGTGCTGTATGTATAGAAGTGTATTGAGGGGGTCTGGGCAAGAGGACATGTCTAGGGATTCTATTAGTGCTCACCAAGACTGGGATTGCAAACAGGGGCGAGTTCTGGCTAATTTCGAAGTAAGTCATTGATATCATCTGCTACTCGTTCTGAAATGAGTCGGAGAGCTCGGCTGGGACGATGTGCCTGATTCCTCATAGGATTGGTGGGTCATGAAGTGCCAAGTGGGGCCATGGAAGAGGCTGAAAGGGGGGAAGGTGTGTAGTTACCTGCCGTGTGTGAGCAAGGAGGCTTAATCCGGTTGGGAAGGCTTTGTTGTAGGTGTAGGATATCTGCCGCTAGGGAGTCTATTTTCTGCTCCATTCCGGTCAGTAGCTGGGAAAGTGTGCTGAAAGGGCATGTTGTCTTTGTCGGGAGCAGTGTATGACTAGGGTCTGTGGAAGAAGAGGGAATTAGGTTGTGGGATTGAGTGGCATCATTGGGGTTAGGAGTGGGGATAGATTGGACGTGAGGAGTCAGGTCGTTTTTGCTTCCGGTCAAGAGGTTAGGAGGAGGTGTTGTGGGTCTTGGGTCCAGGGGAGGGGAGAGAGCAATGGTAAGGAGGAAGTCCGTGTCCAGGGGTTTGGCAGTGTGGTTAGAAGTGGGGGCGGTTAGGGCAAGTGGTGGTGAGTCGGGGGGAGTGAGCAGTGGCTAGAGGGAGGTCAGTGTCTGAGGGATTATCGGTGGCGTTGGGTATAGAGATGGTTTGGGCAGGCGGAGTAGGGACAGTAGTGGAGTTGAGGATAATTTGCGAGGGTAGAGTCGGGTCTCCTGCAGTCGAGGGGGGTGCCTGTAGTGGGTTTAGTCATGGAAAGAATGTCGTTTGAGTCCGATCTGCCTAGCTCAGGATCAGCCTTGAGGTGTTTGTTAACTGTGCGTGTTTTGGACCTGGTGGTATCGGTTGAGGCCATTGTAGAGGGTGTTTGACGGTGGAGTGTGATGATAGGGATAGTGAGATTATAATTAGTGATGGAGGATGTCCATGAGTTGTAGCGTGGGTCGTCCGGGGAGGGAGATTGGGTTGGTTCCGGTTTATTGTCGGGGTGGGGGGGATTGGGTTTGATGCAAGGGTGGGCGTAGTGGGCGTAGTGGGGCTACATGGAGCAGCGCGTAGTGTGGCAAAATCTACGCACACTCGCGCACTCTGCGTAGCCCCACTACGCGCTACCCGCCTCCCGTCCGCCCTAATTTAAAAATAATTAAAATAAGTTTAAAAATAAATATAAACCTCTTACCTTAAGCGCGGCGTCCCGGGGCTCCCTCTTCTTGCTGATGGTAACTTCTTCACGCAAATGCGCATGCGCGGGCTTCCGCGCATGCGCATTTCTCGCGAGGAATGCGCATGCGCGGGCGTCCACGCATGCGCATTTGCATGAAGAAGTTACCGTCAGCAAGAAGAGGGAGCCCCGGGACGCTGCGCTGAAGGTAAGAGGTTTATATTTACTTTAACCTTATTTTAATTTTTTTTAAATTAGGGCGGGCGGGAGGCGGGCAGCTCTGCTTCGCTACGATGTGTGCGTAGCGCTGCCTGCTTCGCCTACTTCGTAAATGGCGAAGCAGGCAGCGCTACGTGCACTCCGTGGGCGAAGCAGAGCACGACGCCCAGGGTTAGTTTGATGGTATTGATGAGTTAGAGAGGAGAGTAATGTTGGGAAATGCCGATCAAAAATGGTGAGGTGCGGGTCAGTGGCCTGTATGAGAAGGTTTCCTGTCCTGAAGATAGAAATTGTGAGTTCCCCTCTAAAGGTAGGGGTGACTGTTGTGGAGATTTTTTCGCCATAAGGAATATAAACTGATTTGTTGACTTGAAAGTGAAGAAGGAAGGCATTTTTCCACTTAGTCGGGCGATTTGTGTAAAAGATGAAGTTAGTTTTCGTGTTACCATTAGTAGCGGTGTGGTAGTTGTCTACTATAAGGGTTTCCGGGTGTGGTTTTAAGGTACTGTGCTTTAGGTTCTTTTTAGCATTACTGGTCGGATTTCCTGGGTACTTTATAGACCATGAGTTGGATCCGTAATGCACAAGTTTGGAATTCCGGGTGGGGATTGGCTGGTGCATATTTAATGGCTGAGAGTTCAGGCTCTCTATGAATCTGTGGGAGGAGAGGTTGGTTTCGCATTTGCATCTTGTAGCTGTGAGTTGTAGGAATAAATAATGAGGGAAGAGCCAATTATTGATCAAACTAGGATGGTTGCTATCTTCTTTGTCCATAGATTGTCCCCTTTTTCTAATTCCATGGAGAGATGTACAAGGTTACTCCATGTATGATTGTGTAGAGAGGCGGATGGTAGCAATTGCAATTGCAGATTACCTTGAATTAGATAAAATAATCCGTCCTTTGTTCAGAGGGGATTACCAGGTCGTTTTCAGCAGAGTAGATTGAGAGGGCTGTAAATCGTAAGCCCATATCAAGATGGCAGCTGCAGAAATTCACTTAGTCCTCTTTCTATTACTATGCTGCTCTTCAATCAGACCTCTTTCACTTTCAAAGGGGCAGCCCAGGGGAGCAGGACAGACCAAGATGGCCGAACCACTTCTTTGAGGTGGGAGAACAGATAGACCGAGCCTCTCCCCGAGTGAAAATTATGCTGCCGAAGGGAAAGCCTTAACAGTAGAGCAAGAATGACGTTAAAACATATAGCTCATGGACCAGATGTGTGGGATATAGATGAAATGAAATGACTACTCCAAGATGGCCCTCGTAAGCAGAGAGTGGAGCAGGGTTAATCACTTTCCAAAGCCAGCAGAGCAAAGAGACCAGGGAAGGGAGCATCCCTCTTCATTTTTCATAGCAGAATGGGTGCCCCACAACAGCAAAACAAAATGTGCCCAACAGCAACAAAAGAGTTAAACAAAATAGGCGCCCATCAAAGTACAAATCTGAACTCATGTTCCTCACAACGAGCCAGCCGAAACCAAGAAAACCATCAAGAGTCATGAAAAAACAGATAGGGTTTGCAGGCCAGAGCAGTAGCGATTTGCGCTGACGTGCAGCTCAAGGCCGGTAGCCCTCATGCCCACCTCTCTCATCCCTCACTCAGGGAAAACGGGCGGAGGCCGGTGGGTTGATTGAGACTCCAGGCGTTCGGTCCCTGGAACCATGCAAAAACCCAGCAGCCTTCCTCCCTGGCCAAAGGGGATACTACAGACCTGTGTTGTCAGCCCGCCGTGGGCTCCTTCGTATCACCTCCTGAGGCATGGGCACTCACTCACCTCTCAAGCGCGGTGGTAGGGATTCACGCAGCAGGGCTGTTCGGTCCCTCGCGCCAGCCCCATAGGACCGGAGCGATGCACGGTAGTCTCCGACGGCAGCGGGCTGCACAAGCAGGGCTCCAAAGCAGCAATACAGGGGCCCTGGTACCGTGTGTTTGAAGAGGTAATGCCTCTGGGGTGGATCGGACCCTCGAGCCTGCACCCCCACAGGATCTCGGTGGCGGGGGTGTGTTCTCCTCGCTTTGCCCAGGGCTCAACTCCGCAACCACAGTACGGTTCCACAATGCAATTGAAGAGGCAATGAATGTCTCTGGGGCGGATGAGACCCTCGAGTCTGCACCACCACAAGATTCTCGGTGGCGGCAGGTGGGGGGAGGTGGGGTGTTCTCCTCGCTTTGCCCAGAGCTCTACGCCACAACCATGAGAGCTTGAGCACAGTGAAAGACTCCCCCTGCAGCAGCTGCAACAGGACTTGGCATCGGCTCCGGCCTAGACTCGGGAAAGCTCCGATCCCCTCTTGAGTCAGAGGCTATCCTCGGGGAGTATCGTACTCTCAGCAAATCTTCAAGTAGGTTAACACTTATTTACGGGGCTTTCGAACGACAGTTGCGTTGCAGACGAAATTCTGTATGCGGGGGTGTCTAGTAGATGGGTCGGAGGAGTTGGTCTAACGGCTCGGGCGGTCGACCTCGAATCTGGGGAATTGGGTTCAAGTCTCGGAAATGAGTCTGAACACCCTGTGATTCTGGGCAAATCACTTGATCTCCCCGTGCCAAACAAAAAAAAAAAAGTGTCCTCATGTAAGGCAACTGGTGCTATGTAAAGCGCTCTGGTACCCGAAACCGGGTCAAGTTTGCGCTATATAAAACTCCGTAAAAAAAAAAAAGGGTGGATGGGGGGCATAGACAGGGATATTCACAATCGAGTGATCCCTAGCCCCGGAGCTTCTTTGGAGAGATCCAGCACGGCGGCCATCTTATTAGTAGAGTGTGGCCTATCAGATCATGATACCTAGAATGCAGACTATAAGAACATGGTACTTGGTAGAGTTCCGACTATGGGATAATGTGACTCTCAAGAGTGCAGATTATCAGAACATGCTACCTGGTACAGTGTGGACGAAAGGCTCCTGCTACTTTGTAGAGTGTGGATTATCGGATCCTGTTACCTTGTAGAGTTCAGATTATCGGATCAACTACCTGGTAGAGTAGAGACTATCTGATCGTGCTAGTTGATAGAGTGGCAACAATCAGATCATGCCAACTGGTAGAGTGTAGAATATGAGATCATGTTACCTGGTAGAGTGCAGAGTACCAGACCATGCCACCTGGTACAATGGCAATTATCAGATCATTCTATCTGGCAGAGTGTGGCCTTTCAGATCATGCTACCTGGTAAAGTGTGCGCTATCAGATCCTGTTATCTGGTAGAGTGCAGACTATCAGATCATGCCACCTGGTATGGTGCTGACTATGGGATCATGCTACCTGGTACAGTGTGGATGATAGGCTCTTCCCACCTTCTAGAGTGTGGACTATAGGATCCTATAACTAGGAAAACTGCAGATTATCGGTTCAGCTACCTAGTAGAGTACAGACTCCTAGATTATGCTACCTGGTAGAGTGCAGACTAATGTATCATGCTACCTGGTAGTGTCAACTATCTAGCCATGCTACCTGGTAGATTGCCGACTTTCAGACCAATCGCGCCTGGTAGAGTAACGATTCTCAGACCGTGCTGTCTGATAGAGAGTGGACCATCAGCTCATGCTACCTGGTAGAGTGCTGGCTATCAGACCTTGCTACCTGGTAGAATGGCAAAGTGCAATGACCTCAGATATAGGGAAACCTATATCTGTCGTAAGTGGTGCAAGCACCAGCTTACACGGGCTGTAATGGCAGGCTCGTAGTCACAATTTGAGTGGTCTGTCATGGGTGGCATAATACATGCCACAGCCCATGGGAGACTCCTGGTGTACCTATGCCCTGGGTACCTTAGTACCATATACTAGGGACTTATAAGGGTACACCAGTAGCCAATCTGGAATGTACCTAAGTTCTCACCATAGCCAATTTAAGGGAGAAAGCACAGAGACTGGGGTCCTGATTAGCAGGATCCCAGTTAGACTAGCCAGAAACCATCACAGCACCAGGCGAAAAGTGGGTGTAACCATGCAGAAGGATCCTACATTCATACAGATTTGGTCAATAGTGGACTACTCCCCTCAAATGCTTGGTGCTGGTGCCCGAGGCCTAGCCACTTGATGGAGAGACAAGCACGGTGTGAGGTGATACACAAGCATGTGCTCCTAGTAAGCAGGGTGGAAAGCTTCGTCCATCAACTGCTGCACCGCTCGGTGGATGTTGTGTCGCATGAGGCAGACTTGTTTGTGCATCTGGGCCTTGAGGTTGCTGGACCAGTTGCTATGTACGGTATTTAAGTAGTAATATTGCTGAATGTTGAAATAAAATTTAGCAAAAACTCCTTTATGCTGTGCATGTAATGTACTGACATATTATAACCTGAGTAATTACATTTGAGTTATGAGAGTGTTTTGTAGGGATTCCCAATGAAGACTATAATGAATTTTAAGCCAGTGTACATACTAATGGTGAACTATTAATTACAACATTGTCCATGTGCAAAGTGTCTACAAAAAAAGGGGGGGAGAGAGAGGACGTGGGCTGGGGCCACCCTCCACAGTCAGAATTATTTATAGAAATAAAGGAGCCGACCTTACTGAAGCCAGGGACGTCTTGCCCCTTCACCTGGGAAAAACCTTAGGGTTTTTCATAAAACCCTCACCCACAAGGGATCCGACTTGGTGGCATGCTGCATTATGTGCAAAGTGTATACATTGTTGTTCTCACAGCTGGCCTTCATCTGGAGTGACGTGGGATACCTGTCTCCGTAATATGATTGCCTTGGAAGACACATACACCCCATGTGATCATTCCAGACATGCTCATGTGCTCATCGAACTCTATCATGAAACCATAAACAGGCTATTTTGAGGCTTTTTTCATCTGAGCTAATTACAATTACTGTCCCACTCATTGGGATGTATATGATATCACTCATCAAGATGGTGATGTCACGCTGAAGGTTCCATATTCCTTCAAAGAGTATGTTCCTGCTAAAAAGAACTACCTTTGCGGAGTCTAAATCAATCGTGAGCTAACTAGCGTGTGCAGATCCAAGATGTATGTTCCACATAAAAATACTTGCACATGTTAGGGAACGTGGCTGATTGTCTGCACATAATGTACAGCTGACCCATAATGTAGGCCTATTGCAGTATGGTGTTTTGGTATGTGCCACTTCAAGACCTGGAACCATAAGAATCGGTGTGTGGCCATGGAGCTGCTCTACTCCTCTTTGAAAAAACTGTTTACATCCAGACCCACAGCCGCCCGGCATTTGAATGGTCAACTCCTTTGAAGTCTATGCAAGGGCAGTCTGTGATTGGTGGTAAATACTTGGGTGGATGCATGTGTATACCACTGCTCCAACGATGGAACGCCTTCCACGCGAAGGAAAGCCAAGCCTGCACTGTTCAGCGCATCACTTCGAATTATCTGCTCTGAAACCATCACACTTTCATACATAACACACTTATGCTTAACCAGAGTCATAGATTCATAATGTTGTTTCTTTGCACAGACTGTGGTTCATTGGATAAATATTGCCCAATTCATTCATATATTGCGAAATCAAATATATTGTCAACCCCCTTTAAGAAAATTAAAGATTTTTCTTATGATAAATTGAAGAGTCTAATTTTCAAACATTCAAGATTTATTGTTAATAGAAATGTGTTTATTTACATTCCTTTTAAGGAGTGTGTACACTTTTAAACAGTAAAGAAGTACGCTGCCAAATTATTTGTGGCCTCTTCATACACACATGCCAGTCATCGCAAAGCACGAAAGCGACCACAACGCGCTTTCCCTGGGCCGGGACCGCCCCAGTACCGAGCTCACAGCCACGAGAGCACAACCCTTGGATGGTAGACACACCAAGTAGCAACAAATAGGCGTAGGGTGACCTGGCGTGCAGTGGCGCGTTCCCAGTACTCAGTAAAGTCCATTTACAAGTTAGTGGCAAAGAGTCTGGGAGACCTGTGTAGCACAAATTACAGCCCGGGCCTGGGAACTTCTCTTGTAAAGATCAGGGAAGTACATCACCAACTCTTTGAAGATTTAGAAGAGCATTTTTCTGCAGAAGCTAGGCGTGAGGGAGCAAGAAGGAACCCACCTTCGTGGTTTAACAGCCATTTCAGGTCTGCCAAGCTCGCTCTCACTACAACATTAAAAACACAGGACAGGAGGGCAATTTAAGGGCGGCTTTCAAGAAGGCTGTTCATAATGCCTAGAAGGAAAGGGACCAAGGAAGGTGGAGGCTCTTCTTGCAGCCTCCAGGGACAGAGATCAGGCAGCATTCTGGAATATAGTGTGCAATGGGAACACTCAGGGGGCTGCCACCATCGAAGGTAACATTGGCACTGGTGACTGTATCACACACATCTCTAATCTCTACGATCCAATCCCGGGTGACAGTGTTCTTTCTGTGCTGATTAGAAGGCCTCGTTTACTAGCCATGGAGCGCCTCTGAGCTGCACCAGAGTATAAGATTTTTGCTTGCAATGAAGTGGTCCAGGGCATTAGGAAGACTGTCCCGCACAAAGCCAGCGGCCTAGACAACATTCCAGGTGACCTGTGTCTAGCTGAGTCTGATGTATGGGGTCCCGTATTTAATGCCGTAATGAGTGGGCTACAAATCCCCTATTCTTGTACGGGGACAGAAATTAGCCCAATATACAAAAAGAGTCTCCCACCTTGGTGGCAGTAAACTATACGCCCATCAGCCTCATCGCCAACACACAGAAACTCTTTAGCAGAATTATCTTACTAAGATTACAAGAGTGGCTAGAGGCTAACGACATCCTGAGCCCCATGCAAGCAGGATTCTGCAATCGCACATCAACAGTTGAACAAGTGTTCAGGCTGCAGCAGATATACTGGAAAACTAACGTCCTTGAGAAGGTCAGACTTTACATGATATTTGTTGATCTTCGATCTGCATTCGATTTGGTTCCCAGAACTGTGCTATGCAAAGTGTTGGCTGAGAAGGGTGTCCCCAGCTATTTATGTCAAATCATCGAAAGGCTGCATGAACAGAACTTTGCCCAAGTTTGCTGTGGCTGACTAAGAGAAGCAACATAACCCTTCCCCGTCAATACGGGCATTGGGCAATGCTGTGCTCTTGCTCCTACACTTTTTACACTGTTTGCCAACGACCTGCTTGCCCGCTTGAATTCCTGTGATGATGACACCCCTAGATTAGCTAACATGCTTATTCGAACAGCCAGGTCTTAAGGGCCATTCGGAATTCCGGAAGTGAGGTGATAGTCCGGAGGTGCTTGGGGAGGCTGTTCCAGGTCTTTGCTGTGATGTGGGAGACGGAGCTTCTTCCACTTCGATAGATGCAGGAGTATGAGCAAGTGAAAGGGAGGCAGAGCGTAGTCTTCTCGATGGTTGGTGGAAGTTCAGATGTGGTTAATGTAGGCGGGTCCTTGGTTGTGTAGAGCCTTGTGTGCATGGATAAGAAACTTGAATTGGCATCTTTTCTGTACGGGGAGCCAATGGAGTTCCCTGAGGTGGGATGTGATGTGGGTTTGTCGGGCAAGGCCGAGGATGAGTCTGCCTGCGGCGTTCTGTATGGGATTAAGTCTCTGTAGAATGTGTGCGGTCATTCTTATGTAGAGGGTGTTGCCACAGCCCAGTCAACTGGTGATGAGGGCCTGTGTCACGCTGTGTCTCGTGTGTAGGGGTAGCCATTTGAAGATCTTACGTAGCATACGTAGAGTGAGGAAGCAGGTGGAGAAGATAGCATTGATCTGTGATTTCATGGTGAGCTTGCTGTCAATGATTCCAAGGTTTCAAGCGTGGTCGGAGGGAGTGGGTACGGGTTCAATGTCTGATAAAGATTTATGTCTTCTGGACGTATGGGGAAAATTAATAAATGTGAGACTTGCACTGTTTTACAGGTTTGTTTAAAAACTGCTTTCAAAGACATCAGAAATGCCCCATAATTCAGGGACCAGACAGTGGTACTCGCCAATCGAGGGCGGTGCGTATAATAGAGCACCCGTCCTGCCCTTGGAGAGATTCCTTACCTCTCATGAACCCGGCTCTCGATGAAAGCAGCCACAACCTCCTAAAACTGACAAAGGAACCCATACAAATATAGGTTTCACCCTGAAGGCACGGAAGTGCGGCCATAACCTCGAAACTGGGGTCGAGTAGGCAGACATTATGCTCACACGAGGCAGGTACATAGCAACTCTTTGCCAGAACAAAACAACAACACTCATAACCCCAGCCGCTTACCCCTGCTGTCGCTGTAGATCGGAGGAGTTTTTTTGAAAGCATTCTATATACTCACCTGGTTTAAGTAGAAGCCGAGTGGTAGACCTACCTCGCACCGCTGCATCTGGGATGGTGGCTAGCTACGAGCTAGGGGCACTGTTATACCTGCCGGGTCTCCGGCAGGGGCGGGGCGGTTAGTCAATCGGCTTCAGCTACATGCTCAGTGTGTCACATGACGTTCTGGGAAGGCCGAATGTGGTGGAGTGATGGATCGGTCATCTTGGAGTGTTTAAAACGCACGTGCCTGTATAGGCAATGACAAGGGAAAATAGAGTTGAGAATGTTTTGGATCCATAATTCAAGATTAGTGCCCTTATGGAAGCCTCTCGATTATCCAACTGTAATGTGTGGTGCGTTCAGTCATGGTAAAACAAGAGGGATCATCACATTTCAATGTAGGTGATTGAAATGTGTATAGGGGATGAATCGATTTTTAATTAGTTCAGAGAAGTGCGACAGTGTTGTAGATGTTCATTGATAAAGGTATCTCTCGGAAAGATGCTCCCTTTGTAATAACTGACTCCATGTTATATCTTGGGTGGTCGTTACAGCATGAGCTGGGGATTAGAGCGAGTCTGTGTCAGGAGACCCAGTGTCAGTTGTTGACAAGGTATCCCCAACTGTAATACAACCCAGTGCGTGTATATGATGACGTGTCCATGCAATGTGATGTATAAAGGCATGACAATAAGAATGATAAAGACACGATTTACAAAACATAAGAGCAATATCCGATGCTAACGAACAACTACGAAACTATACACTCATTTCAAAGAACTTAAACACTCCCCTGAAAGTCTACGGTGGATAGTCTTAGAAACACACCTCCAGATAACACAGGGTGCCCTCTTTAGGATGGAACATAGATGGGTACCCGTCTGACTACTGACCACCAGGGACTGAATGATGAGATCCCATGGGGATCCCTTGCCAACAACTGACATTGGGTCTCCTGACACAGACTCGCTCTAATCCCCAGCCCATGCTGTAACGACCACCCAAGATCTTACATGAGTCAGTTATTACAAAGGGAGCATCTTTCCGAGAGATACCTTTATCAATGAACATCTACAACACTGTCACACTTCTCTGAACTAATTAAAAATCTATTCATCCCCTATACACATTTCAATCACCTACATTGAAATGTGATGCTCACTTTTGTTTTACCATGACTGAACGCACCACACAATATAGTTGGATAATCGAGTGGCTTCCATAAGGGCACTAATCTTGAATTATGGATCCAAAACATTCTCAACTCTGTTTTTCCTTGTCATTGCCTACACAGGCACGTGTGTTTTAAACACTCCAAGATGGCCGATCCATCACTCCACCACATTCCGCCTTCCCAGAACGTCATGTGACACACTGAGCATGTAGCTGAAGCTGATTGGCTTGCCGCCCCACCCCTGCTGGAGACCCGGCAGGTATAACAGTGCCCCTACCTCGTAGCTAGCCACCATCCCGGATCCAGCGGTGTGGGGTAGGTCTACCACTCGGCTTCTACTTGAACCAGGTGAGTATATAGAATGCTTTCAAAAATACTTCCCCGATCTGCAGCGACAACAGGGGTAAGCGGCTGGGGTTATGAGTGTTGTTAGATTGTTCTGGCAAAGAGTTGCTATGTACCTGCCTCGTGTGAGCATAATATCTGCCTACTCGACCCCAGTTTCGAGATTATGGCCGCACTTCTGTGCCTTCAGGGTGAAACCTATATTTGTATGGGTTCCCTTTTCAGTTTGAGGAGGTTGTGACCGTTTTCACCGAGAGCCGGGTTCATGAGAGGCAAGGAATCTCTCCAAGGGCAGGACGGGTGCTCTATTATACGCACCGCCCTCGACTGGCGAGTACCACTGTCTGGTCCCTGAATCATGGGGCATTTCTGATGTCTTTGAAAGCAGTTTTTAAACAAACCTGTAAAACAGTGCGAGTCTCACTTTTATTAATTTTCCCCAGACATCCACAAGACACGAATCTTTAATATGTCCAGAGCCCACTGGAAACTGATGAGGCACAATCTACTTAGAGATTAGGTGAGTTCTATGACATTCGACTCACGTTTGCTGCTTACGCTATAATTACAGCCAGTTCATCACCTATGTTTTTAGCTAAGAGTCACGTGCTTGTTACAAAACACACCACTTTGTAAACACATGTTATGTGTAATATTAGCAGGCACTTTGCTCACCGTAGCAGTTACCATTGATTTTTAACATAATCAAGGTTCAAATTAGAGAACCTGTGTGTGATCACGAATTATTTTAGACATACCGTGTTCTTGAGTATCTTTCATTTCCTCTGCAGGTTGTCCTCTGAATCTCAGCGGGTACCTATCCTGCTCATCCACTGAGTGGTAGGTAGGTTCCCACCTTACCACTGGGTGTAGATAGTTTCACTTTAAGGTCCTGAAGAATCGCCACTGATCCTCCAGACAAATAGGCGCGAAACATGTCAACCCACGAGGAGTAGAGCACCCGTCTCCTGACCCATTATAGTCAGATAGCTGCCACTCCTTTCCATTTTAATCAGGCAGGGGCCCTTCTAGAATAAAGTTTGTGTTATAGGAGTCCTGACATGTTTTAATTCTCACATTCACTACTACATATACACACACTAGGGCCCTAACACCCATGGCACCTAACGGCGAGGAACAAAAGATCTCCAACAAAGAGCCCCTTTATGGGTGCCCGTCGGGTATTGCAGCGCCGACCCGATGAGGAGCAGGTCCATATGATGAAGCATGACACCTAGCTTCCTGGGTTTGTGAGGGCACTAGTTGAGAAAGGAGGAATCCCTCTCCTCCTATTGTTTGTACGACAAGACAGCCTGCCATTCTGAAAACAACAAGTTGTCTGACTGAGATTTTAGACACACCAAGGAACTACGTACCCTCCATCTTTTGACAGTTCAGACACTGGTCATTACCTATCAGTTTCTTCAAAATGGACAAGTGGATATAGAAAGCTGAGACGTATTGCCCATCTTGATCCCTTGGCAAAGAAACGGTGGCTCATGCCCTGTTCTTCTGCCCCGAGTACAGTAGGCCCCGAGCCAAATAGATAATCCCCATCTGCAGCAACCTGGGCAGCCGACCCTGTGCAGAGGCCGGCAGGATCCTACAGTCTGACACCAGCAGGCACATTGTTTTTGAAGTCTCCTGGATCTTGTTTGCCGTGGGACGAATGATGAGGAAACATGTCTTAACACCGGCCGATAGATAGGACAGCAGCATCGCATGAGCGCTAAGAGAACCGCACATGGGGGAATGTTGTCAGGGTTATCGACTTCAATAACTAATTATCCTCTACCTAATAATTGCTGAGAACACTGGTACCATGTATTGAGTAGATGGATATAGTTTTTAGCCTTTTTTGATCATCATTGTGTCTTTTAAGCTTGTAGTGTTACTTTTATGTGGGTTAATGTTTCATCAATTTTATTTGTTTAAGTGTATTGTATGTAATAGGTTGCTGGAAGCCACTTATATGATTTTTGGATTTTATTTATACACACGTCTCATTTATGGCAATTGGCCGACATAAAGAGTATTGACTGACTGACAATATTGCATAATCAAATATATTGTCAACCACATTTAAGAAAATTTAAGTTTTACTATTATGATAAATTGAAGAGTCTAATTTTCAAACATTCAAGATTTATTGTTAATAGAAATTTGTATATTTACGTTGATTTTATGTACTATGTACACTTTATATGCTACCAAATTATTTCTCCTGAAACGTCCTTTCACAGATGTGTCATCTGTTCATTGTCCATTTTTTTTTACATCCTCTGGTGTTTCAGTAAAGGGAAAGTCCCACTCAACATTAGGGTGCCAATTCCGATCCGGTAAAAACCGGGTACGAACCGTCGGACGGAGCCCTATCTCCGTCCAACTCGTACCCGGTGCCAAATCCATCCGAAAATGCAAGTACGATTCGCACGGAAACACCATTTCCGTACGAATCGAACAAAACACCGACCGAACAGAAACTAAACACAATTCCGATCCTGAAAGGCGCCGAGCTGACGTCGGTACGCATCCAGCCTACGTTTCACGAACCAGGAAGTACGAATCGAACCGACGTCATCCCGCACGGAAAATATTTACCGGCTGCCAAAAACTGCCGGGAAATCAGGACGACACACGCAAGGAGCAGCTGGACGCGACGAACAGACATGGACCCGAACCTACGTGCCATCCCTGCCCTCCTGGCAGTCCACCTGGCGTACAGGAACCGACGCAGACGCCGCAGAAGGTCAGCACAACAACCAGGGGCAAAGGGGGGGGCAGGGGCAGGACACACAACACCAACACATGGTACCAAATCACACATGGCCTGGACATACCTGACCATCAGGGCCTGGTCACTTCCAGGGGGTGGGGGCGAGGCCAGCAACGCAAGCGTCCGCCACAACGGAAGTGGATGGTCACGCGAACCGGTACGTACCGTACCCAGGCCGCAAGAGCGTGGGTACGGAACGTACCACGCGTCCCCCTACGTCACTCCAACAATGGCGGTACGGCCCGTACCCACGTCAGAAAGGCCTTGGTACGGCTCGTACCAGCATTGCTGGGGTCATGTAGGGGTACGCGTGGTACGACCCGTAGCCACGCCCCCAAGGCCTGTGTACGGTGCGGACCCCACGGCACCGCAACAATGGGGGGACGCACCGTACCCACCCACCAAAGGCATGGGTACGGCCCGTACCCAGGCACGCAGAGCGTGGGTAGGGGTATGTACGGACCGTACCCCCACCCGTGGAAGTACGGCCCGTACCCCCACCCGTGTATGTATGCCCCGAACCCCCACCCGTGTATGTACGCCCCGAACCCCCACCCCAGCAGTGTATGTACGCCCGGAACCCCCACCCGTGTATGTACGCACCGAACCCCCACCCGTGTATGTACGCACCGAACCCCCACCCCAGCAGTGTATGTACGCCCCGAACCCCCACCCGTGTATGTACGCACCGAACCCCCACCCCAGCAGTGTATGTACGCCCCGAACCCCCACCCGTGTATGTACGCACCGAACCCCCACCCGTGTATGTACGCCCCGAACCCCCACCCGTGTATGTACGCCCCGAACCCCCACCCCAGCAGTGTATGCACGCCCCGAACCCCCACCCGTGTATGTACGCCCCGAACCCCCACCCCAGCAGTGTATGTACGCCCCGAACCCCCACCCGTGTATGTATGCACCGAACCCCCACCCGTGTATGTACGCACCGAACCCCCACCCCAGCAGTGTATGTACGCCCCGAACCCCCACCCGTGTATGTACGCACCGAACCCCCACCCCAGCAGTGTATGTACGCCCCGAACCCCCACCCATGTATGTACGCACCGAACCCCCACCCCAGCAGTGTATGTACGCCCCGAACCCCCACCCGTGTATGTACGCACCGAACCCCCACCCGTGTATGTACGCCCCGAACCCCCACCCGTGTATGTACGCCCCGAACCCCCACCCCAGCAGTGCATGTATGCCCCGAACCCCCACCCGTGTATGTACGCCCCGAACCCCCACCCCAGCAGTGTATGTACGCCCCGAACCCCCACCCGTGTATGTACGCACCGAACCCCCACCCCAGCAGTGTATGTACGCCCGAACCCCCACCCGTGTATGTACGCACCGAACCACCACCCGTGTATGTACGCACCGAACCTGCAATAAGAATGGTGTGTGCCAAACACCCCCAGCAGTGCCCAGACATAGGAGGGGTGGGTGCAGAGTCCTCCCAGCAGTGCCCAGAGACAGGAGGGGTGTGTGTAGAGTCCTCCCAGCAGTGGCCAGACACAGGAGGGGTGTGTGCAGAGTCCTCCCAGCAGTGCCCAGAGACAGGAGGGGTGGGTGCAGAGTCCCCCAGCAGTGCCCAGACATAGGGCAATATACCCCATCAACAAGTTCAGTGACCAACAAGGGTGATACCCCAGATGCAGGCGGAGCCATCGCTGAGCCAGCATGGCTATATTGAAAGGCAACCCTCACACATCCAGGAAATGTAGACACAGCACAGCACAGCATTTGGGAGGCACCCTGCAGGGAAAATGGCCTGCTCCACAGAGGATGGAACACACCTTGGGACAATGTCACCATACAGTGAGAGCAAACATGACCAAATACCATTGGCAGAGACCTTTGTGATGGCACGCAGATGGCAGGGTACACCCCATGAGCAGCACACTCCAACATTTCACAGACCCCCAACACATTATCACCACCCCAACTCAGGGAGCACCAGCACTAACAGCAAGTCCAGGAAAGCATCAGTGTGCAAAACCAAAAGAAAAGGCTTTATTCAGCAGGAAAATATCTCTGAGAAAATGTCCACTATGTACAAGGGCCATGGGCCAGCCCAGCAGCAAAGTCCGGGGGGGGTACACATCGGGACGTGTGTCCCCTAGCTTGCCTGCACAGTTCACAAGTCCATTTCATCCACAGAAGAGGGGGCATCAGGGGGGAGGGTGGAAACAGGCACCGCAGGGACAGGAGGGGAAAGGGTAGGTGTTGTGGGTGCAGGGAGGGATGATTCTGCCACAGGGGGGGTGCCAGCGCCAAAGGTGGAGGACAGAATGGCGCTGCACACGTCGGCAAGTTCCCCCAGCGACTCCCCCGCACCCAATCCAACCACAGGCCCCAAGGAGGGGGGGGGGCAGAGGGATGGGTCGCAGCGCCACTGGGGGAGGGTGTGGACAGGGTGGGGGACTCAACTCCCCTGGCCGGGTCCCGCCTCCACCGCTTGCGGGGTGGTGTCATCCTGGGGCTGGGGGGCACACTTGCAGTGGATGATGCTGTCACCGACTGTTGGCCAGGAGAGCTAAGGGGAGTGGATTTGGAGGGAGTGGGTTGTGTGGACTGCGGACTCCCACTGTGGCTGCGTGTTCTACGTTTCCCCCCCGACCCAGTGGGTGTGCCTTCCTCACCCCGTGTGTGCGTGACAGGAGGTGTGCGCTTCGACTTCCCTGGTGGTGTGGTGCCCGTGTCTGTTGGGGTGCGTGCACGCTGACGTCTGGATGTGCGTGGGACAGGCACGGGAGTGGGAATTGTGGATGGTGCAGGGGTAGGGGTGGGTAGGCAGCGCTGCAGGAGATCCAGTGCTGCAGTCAGTGTGGAGTCTATGGACCTCAGCAACTGCCGTTGGTCAGACTGCGCAGCCGACATGCCCTCCATGTATGCCTCCATCTGGGTCAGCACCTGGGTGTGGGCATGGAGGACATTTAGCATCGCAGTCTGACCAACCTGCAACTGCCTCAGGATGTCCACAGACTCCGCACTCACCGCAGCAGTGGTGACAGGGGCAGGGGGTGCGGTGCCTGGCAGGAAGGAGACATGTGGGGACCGAGCACGGAGGGAAGGGCCACGAGCAGCTGGGAGGCCGGTGATGGAAACTGAGGTGGCGGGGGGATGTGGAGGGCTGCCATCAGCTGGGGGGGCAGACTCCGCCACCTCTTGGAGCTCAGCCTCGGACCCGTCTGCGTCATAGTCTGTGTTGGCAGTCGACAGGTCCTCTGCCTCACTCCCTTCGGCCTCCGTGCCACTCCATGTGCCAGACAGGACAGCACTGCTGGCACTGGTGCTCAATCCCTCCTCCCGGTCCGTGCTAGTGTCTCCTTCCGTGTCCCCCGGCGATGCTGTGGGCAAGGTGAAGAGACAGGAGAAAATCAGACACCTGTACACTTATGTCACATGAGTCAAATATACATAGGTCACATTGCATAGCCTGAAAAGCAACAGGAGTAACACCTACAAAACAATGTACACATGTAGGCCATGGAACACACAGTTTTTCTACCCACCATGCCACTGAGACACAATGGAGATCATGACACAACAGCAAATCACTGCACCTGAAATTTTAGAGAGGAGTCAGCCTCTGGGGACAAATGTGCACAGCACCTGCACCACACTGCGTCGTCAAAAAGGGATGAGCATGAATCATATCCATTTACTCTTGCCGCATGCTGCAAAGGCAATACATGAAACCAGGCCACACATGACAGGGTCACTGCACCTTGAGCGTATGTCCAGTCAAACATCACACACAGGCTAAACCCAGCAAGGAGGATGAAGCTTCTGACATGTAGGCCTTGTACGCACAAACCACCCACACCTGAGACAATCTCATTGAGACGGAGAAAGTATGTACACCTCTTACTCTGGGATGAAAACACATGGCCTCCACTAATTCATGACTGTACACACACAGCCCCTGGTGCGCATGTCCACACATCATTGACAGGCAAACATCATCAGATTGTCTCAACAACACACACAGGTAATGCCCACTGTGAGTATGCACAAGCAAAATGGGTCCCCCTGTACAGTGGACACATGTAGCAACCTGTAGGTCCTAACAGTTGAGCCCAGGGTACAATGCCACCCTACCCAACCCATGGCGAAGACACAGTGAATGGCCATATTGTTGGATTACGCACATGATACCTAGGAAGAGGTGCCCCAGGGCACAGTAGTGCCCACACTCCTCCATGGTCCAGGATGGACATGACTGCAAATTAAGCAACCGTCCCTGCACTTAGCAGGCCTCCCACTCAGGCACATCATGTCAGAGGGCACACAATTGGACATGCATGCTGGAAGGCTGTACATTTTGGAGACACACCCCTATGTCGTGATTCACAATCAGTGCCAAGTGACATGGACACCACAATGACTGAAATTGGCCATGGCACACGCAAGGTCCCCATACCTGTGGCACATCACCTCCACACATGATGCTGCTAGCATTGGGCACCTGCATGAACTGCCTGCCTAAATAACCTTGTGCAAGAGTGGCTACAGACAGACCAGGGAACACATGGCAAGGAGGGGAAGGGAGGGAGTGAGAACAGCACTGTGCTACTTTGTGGAGAAGTTGACGCACTGCACAATCAAACCCTGGCAGTGTATCCATGCAACTGCACACTTACATTGGCTGGGGACACACAACTGACACACATGTACCTACCCCCTTCCTAATGCTGCTTCTCCTGTAGGCGCCTGTCCATATCGGGGAAGACCACCGCCAGCACACGCTTCTGGATGTGGGTCAGACGACGGCGCCCACGGTTCTTACGGCTCACAGGTGAGTCCCCCAGCAGGACCCGTGCAATCCTCCTCGTCCAGCACCGGATGTCCTGCCAGCGTTTCCTCACCTGAGACAGGCTCCGCCTCCGACCCTCTGTACCCCTCACGGCACTGACGGCTTCCCTCCAGATCTCCCCCTTGGCAATGGCGCCTACCTGTGAGGATGCAAAAGTGAGAATACATTAATCCACATGAGCAAAGACACAGAGACACACATATAGAACAATCCTCTTTATGAACAGGCCATGGTATGCATGCAACTAATTGCACCTTTGTCATAGGGACATTAGCCACTGTGGAAGGCCAAATGCACTACGTGCCATTGAAAGTACACGGGTGGCATGAGGGGTACCACACACTCACTGACCAGGGATCACACTGTGCCTCACAGGCTACACCAGGATTATGTACAGCACCTCACAGCAGTCACCTGCCCCAGCACACTGATGCTACCTCAGCAGAGTACACAGACACACACAGGTACAGGACAATCACATGGCATTGCCAACTGCGGGTACACACCTCACTCTGCCCATGTGCCAGTAGACGGGGGTGTCACAGGTGTGGGGCTGGCTCAGCACGGCATGCACACAGCACTGCTCCCTGCTCACATCGGATGGCCAGGCCATATCCATCCCTCATGCTGCTTGTGTGCAACACTCCCCATATGCACTCACCCACATGACAGGGGACTGACACACACACCAATGTGCAGGGGACGAACACGGCCTTTGGACACTCACAGCACAGGTACACTGAACAAACACACATCCATGGGTACTGTCACCTGTCACACTGGGGGGAACACAGGATCACATCAGGACTGTGGAAACAACATCCCCAGGAGGATGCCGCACGGCCACCAGCTGCTGCGTGTGCCCCTTGCATCCCTGTGCCTCGCTGCTGCCTCGTTCCTGATTGCCGCCGCTGCGGTTGTTTTGCCCTTTGTTTTCACGTGAATTTGTGCCTGCTTGTCATAAACCCGATTTTTCCCTTGTTTTGACGAATCTTTGTGTCTGTTTTGTCTGAATTTCGTTTTCCCCGTGTTTTGCCTTCCTTCCTTGTTGCCCGCCGCCCTCCGCCCTCCCTTCCCGCCAAACGCCGCTTTTCCCCGCCCTTTTTTGTATTCTGTACCCTCCCCGCTCCCGCCTCCCAGCTGCTCCGCCCACCCGCGCACTTGGCCTTAAATGGCGACCGTGCGACGCAGGTGAGTGTGACCCACTTGTGGGACACCCCCGCGCCGCACGGCCACCAGCTGCTGCGTGTGCCCCTTGCATCCCTGTGCCTCGCTGCTGCCTCGTTCCTGATTGCCGCCGCTGCGGTTGTTTTGCCCTTTGTTTTCACGTGAATTTGTGCCTGCTTGTCATAAACCCGATTTTTCCCTTGTTTTGACGAATCTTTGTGCCTGTTTTGTCTGAATTTCGTTTTCCCCGTGTTTTGCCTTCCTTCCTTGTTGCCCGCCGCCCTCCGCCCTCCCTTCCCGCCAAACGCCGCTTTTCCCCGCCCTTTTTTGTATTCTGTACCCTCCCCGCTCCCGCCTCCCAGCTGCTCCGCCCACCCGCGCACTTCGCCTTAAATGGCGACCGTGCGAACGCGCAGCGTTGACGCGCAGCGGGCGCGCCGATTGTGCGCCGAAGGCGCGCCAAAGGTAAGCCCGTCTGCGCCCGTCCGCGCCTGGACCGCGCCCAGTGCCAGGAACCCTGGACCTCGACGATCCCGACCGACCCGCCGGACGTACGCCGCCGCCACCCTCACCGCTCTCAACACCGGCCGACTTCCAGACTGCCACCAAGCCACTCCACGACGTACCCACGGACCTTTCAGCTGCCACGCCTGCAAGTTCACCTGCACCCGGACCTGCCTCGCACCAGCACCCACCAAGTCGAACGCCAGCAGCACCCACCTCAAGTGCATCCTGATCAACACCCGCTCCGTCCACAGACACGCCATCGAACTCTGGAACCTCCTAGACGCCACAGCCCCTGACGTTGCCTTCCTCACGGAGACCTGGATGAACGCATCCTCAGCTCCCGACATCGCCATCGCCATCCCAGAGGGCTACAAGATCGTCCGGAGGGACCGAAACGCCAACCAGATGGGAGGAGGCCTCGCCATCATCCACAGGAACACCATCCGTCTCACGACCAGCACCGACGACACCCTGACAACCGCCGAACACCTGCATTTCCAGATCCACACCAACCCGAACACCACCCTCAGAGGCACCCTGATCTACCGACCCCCGGGACCACGCACACAATTCAGCGAGGACATCGCCGATTTCGTCAGCCCGCATGCCCTCCCCTCCGCTGACTACATCCTCCTGGGAGACCTCAACTTCCATCTGGAAAACAACAACGACCGCAACACCACCACCCTGCTCGACAACCTCGCCAACCTTGGACTCAAGCAACTGGTGTCCACCCCCACCCACCTCGCCGGACACACACTCGACGCAGTCTTCTCTTCCAGCACAGACATCGAGTTCAGCCACGCCACAGAGCTTCAATGGACGGACCACAGCTGCGTCCACTTCACTTTCAAGAGAACGACGACCCACCACCACCAGCAACAGGCCGCCCGCAGAAGCTGGAACAAGATCACAGCAGACCAGCTCGCCACCTCCCTGAGTCAGCACCCCCCTGCCAGCTCAGCGAACCCCAGCCAGGCCGCCGACAACCTCACGAAGTGGATCAGCAACTGCGCGGACGAACTCGCCCCTCTGAGGACCCCGCCTAGCAGACCCGGCAGCAAGAAGGCCCCATGGTTCACCGACGAACTCAAGAGCTCCAAGAAGAACTGCCGAGCCCTCGAGAAAGTCTGGAGAAGGGAACCGACACCGGACAACAGGACCTCCTACAAACTGGCCACCCGGAAACACCACCAGCTGATCCGCGCCGCCAAGAAAACAGCATTTAAGGACCGGTTGGACAACAACGCACACAACTGCAAGGAACTCTTTAACATCGTGAAAGAACTTTCCAACCCCAGCGCAGGAAACAACGACATCACCCCATCGCAAGACCTCTGCAACTCCCTCGCTTCATACTTCCACAACAAGATCACGGTCATACACAGCAGCTTCAACAACCAACCAACGCACACCGTGACCGAACAACCACCCCCCACCACCATCCTTCACGCCTGGACCCCGATCAGCACCGAAGACACCATCCGCACAATGAACTCCATCCACTCCGGATCACCGACCGACCCTTGCCCTCACCACGTCTTCAACAAGGCCGACGCTGTCATCGCACCCCACCTGCGAGACATCATCAACACATCCTTCGACACCACCATCTTCCCGGAGAGCTGGAAGCACGCCGAACTCAGCGCTCTACTCAAGAAACCAACAGCGGACCCCACCGACCTCAAGAATTACCGCCCCATCTCGCTTCTCCCGTTTCCAGCCAAAGTCATCGAGAAGACCGTCAACAAGCAGATGGCCGCCTTCCTCGAGACGAACGGATCCCTCGACCCCTCACAGTCCGGCTTCCGAGCCAACCACAGCACCGAGACCGCCCTCATCGCCGCCACCGATGACATCCGAGCCCTGATGGACAATGGAGAAACAGCGGCCCTCATCCTCCTGGACCTCTCCGCGGCATTCGACACTGTCTGCCACCGCACCCTAGTACAGCGCCTCAGCAACGTCGGAATCCAGGACAAGGCGCTGGAATGGATCATCTCCTTCCTCGACGGAAGAACACAGAGAGTCCGCCTACCACCGTACAAGTCAGAGGCCTCCGAAGTCATCTGCGGCGTCCCCCAAGGATCATCTCTGAGTCCCACCCTCTTCAACGTCTACATGAGCCCCCTCGCGGCCATCGTACGCAAACACAACCTCAGCATAATCTCCTACGCCGACGACACCCAGCTGATCCTCTCCCTGACCAACAACCCCGCCGCCGCCAGAGCCAACCTGCACGACGGGATGAAAGAGGTAGCCGAGTGGATGACGATCAGCCGCCTGAAACTGAACTCGGACAAGACGGAGATCCTCATCCTGGGCTCCTCACCCTCCGCCTGGGACGACTCCTGGTGGCCTCCCGCCCTGGGCACCGCACCCAAACCGACAGACCACGCACGCAACCTGGGCTTCGTCCTGGACTCCTCCCTCTCCATGACCAGGCAAGTTAACAAAGTCTCCTCGACGTGCTTCAACATCCTACGCATGCTACGGAAGATCTTCTGGTGGATCCCCACCGAGACCAGGAAGACCGTCACCCAGGCCCTCGTCACCAGCCGTCTGGACTACGGCAACGCCCTCTACGCCGGTACCACCGCCAAGCTCCAGAAGAGACTCCAGCGGATCCAGAACGCCTCAGCCAGACTCATCCTCGACATCCCACGAACCAGCCACATCTCCGGACCTCTGAGAGACCTTCACTGGCTCCCCGTCAACAAAAGAATCACCTTCCGCCTCCTCACCCACGCACACAAAGCTCTACACGACCGAGGCCCGAGTTACCTCAACAGCCGAGTCAACTTCTACGCTCCCAAACGCCACCTCCGCTCAGCCAACCACGCCCTCGCCGCCGTCCCCCGCATCCGAAGAGCAACTACAGGAGGAAGGTCCTTCTCCTACCTGGCCGCCAAGACCTGGAACTCCCTCCCCCCCGACCTGCGCCTGACCCAAGACCACCTCTCCTTCAGGAAGAAGCTGAAGACCTGGCTGTTCGAGCAGTAGCGGCACCCCCCCCCCCCCCCCCAGCGCCTTGAGACCCTACGGGTATGTAGCGCGCTCTACAAGTGTCATTGATTGATTGATTGATTGAGTGTGCAGGCAGAATGTGGCATGCACCTTGCATTCATTGTCACAGTAGGCACTATGCAAGTGAGGAGTGCACACAGGAAACACAGCATGCTCTGCATGGGTGACATGAGGCCTTCCACACCCTGGGACCCACTCCAAACAACAGTGCATGTCTGTCACACATGGACACAATGCCAGAAGTCACTGGCACACAAAAGGGGCACAGTCTAAGCTAGTGGAGTCTGCACTCACCTGAACCCCTGGTCGACCATACAGGCTCTGGAACTGTGGGAGGATCACATCTATCAGGGCAAGGTTCTCCTCCTGGGTGAATGGCTGTGACCTCTCCACAGTCCTGGACATGGTGCCAGAGGAATCACTATCAGCAGCAGTGGTCATGGATGAATGGATGTGCAGGCAAGTGCTCTCTCATGGGACCTGGCTGCCTTATATATGCCTGGCTGGCCTGTTCATGTATAGGAGTACAGATTGATTGGTCAGTCACATTTGCATCCTACGTTTCATCCAATCCCTTCAAACCTACCCCAGTGTGTGGCTTTGCATGGTTTCAGTTTTGATGATGATGTCAAGTCAACATCCACATTGCAACAATGTAGATTCTTTCAAACTGACTTCTGCTGGGCACCTGGTGCTCAAATTCAAAAATCTAACTCAGTCTCCATGGCAACCATCATGCATTTAGGCCCTTATACTTGTCCCTCATGTGTCCCCTATGTGTTTTCATACATATACACACAGGTACGGTGCGTTCCACGCCCTAGGGCACCCCACAAGCAGTGATACGGACCGTACACGCGCTTGTACGGTCCGGATCACAATATGGGCGCTGGCGTATGCGTACGCCACAGTAGTACGGACTGTACACGCGCTTGTACGGTCCGGATCACAATATGGGCGCTGGCGTATGCGTACGCCACAGTAGTACGAACTGTACACGCGCTTGTACGGTCCGGATCACAATATGGGCGCTGGCGTATGCGTACGCCACAGTAGTACCATATTGTGATCCGGACCGTACAAGCGCGTGTACAGTCCGTACTACTGTGGCGTACGCATACGCCAGCGCCCATATTGTGATCCGGACCGTACAAGCGCGTGTACAGTTCGTACTACTGTGGCGTACGCATACGCCAGCGCCCATATTGTGATCCGGACCGTACAAGCGCGTGTACAGTCCGTACTACTGTGGCGTACGCATACGCCCGCACCCATATTGTGATCCGGACCGTACAAGCGCGTGTACAGTCCGTACTACTGTGGCGTACGCATACGCCAGCGCCCATATTGGCCCAGGGACCCTATACACGCACTCAGAGCGTATGTACGGTGCGTTTCACACCTGTCAGTGGTGACAGGCGGCACACAGACAGGAATGGAGCGGTCAGATTTTGCCAAGGGTGGACACCAATGCATTGTCTGTGCAATACCACATGTGTGTGACACAGGTGTGTCAGGATGTGATGTGGCACTTTACCCCTGAGGTGTGGGCAAAGCACATGTACGATGAGCTGTGTACACATGTCGTGTGTGATGGTGCGCATTGTACCACACATCCCCTGCACTCCTTTGACATGTGTGCATGTCGTACACACTAGTGGAGCCATGAGTCACTTGCATGTCCCAGTCACGGACACCCGCACCTGTCCCCTGATGCCAGGTACACGGAATATTACACATGACATGTGTATGGCTGCGTTGCACGCTGCAACCATGTCATGTGTGTGGCATGTGTTTCCATGATTTTGCTGTAGGTGTGTGGTCCAATGCATCAGCAGTTGCTGCTGCCAAAATGTGTCTGTGTGTAGATGGCCATGGCACACTGTTCCGCACACCAGCCCACATATGTGATTTGCCATGAGGTGTGTATGTATGCAACTACACGGAGTATCAACACAAGTACATATCCACATGCTCTCTATGTATGTTCTGTCTCGACATTTACTCCTCCAAGGCAATGTGTGTGGCCTGTCCTATTCCTATGACATGTGACCAGTGCATATTGCATCCACCAACCTGTCTGTACCATACGCATACTACTTCTGCACATGTGTGGATGTCTGTGAATCCTGTGATGCGTGTGCATGTTCACTTACACTGGCCCACAGCTAGTCTCATGACATGTCATCGTGAGCTTGCCCCACTCCGTCAGTGGCTGTCCCTTGGTAGGAGTGTCACCTGACTGGCGTACGTGTCCAGGAAATGTGGCACAGACCTGACTCAGAATGTGGCATATGTGTATTGGCTGTGTAACATGTGCTCAGTGCATTGACAATGTCGTTGTACAGTGCTCACTCTTCGGTGTTCCTTCCATTTCACTGCAGGGCTCCGCCTCTCCCTCGACGTATGCCAGACATGGCTGCCCTGCATGAACGGGACTGTATACGCCGCTACAGATTCAGCCAACGGTTGATTGATGAGTTGACTGGCCGGCTGGAAGCACAACTCCTCCCGCGCCACAGGTATCCCAGTGCACTGACACCCAAGTTGAAGGTGATGGCAGCCCTACATTTCCTTGCCACGGGTACATTCCAACATACCATTGCTGATGTCGGGGGCATGTCCCAGACGATGTTCAGCCGTGTTCTGCATGATTTCTTAGAGGCCATGTTGGTTCACCTGGATGAGTACATTAAATTCCCAATTCGTGAGCAGTTGACAGATGTCAAGTGTGAGTTCTATGCCCTGGGAGGGATGCCCCATGTCATTGGGTCCATAGATGGGACACATGTTGCGTTGGTACCACCACAGGCACAGGAGGTGGTGTATAGGAATCGCAAACATTATCACTCCATTAATGCCCTTGTGGAGTGTCTGTCCAACATGGTGATTTCACATGTCTGTGTTCGCTTTCCAGGATCAGCACACGATGCCTTCATCATGAGGCGTAGCAGGCTGCCTGAAATGATGCTGCAGCTGCGGAACGAGCGAGCATGTATTGTTGGTGGGTAGACTCTGGCAGTTCAGTGTTTGGCGTCATCTTCCAATCTCACTGCCTGTGCTGACACACTTCTGTCCATGATGTTTCCTTGTAGGGGACGCTGGCTATCCCAACATGCCATGGCTGATGACGCCTGTCCGCAACCCCAGCACGGCTGCCGAGCACCGCTACAACAACGCCCATGGGCGGACCAGGAGAGTCATTGAGAGGACGTTTGGACTTCTGAAGAGCCGATTCCGGTGCCTCCACAAGACCGGCGGAGCACTCCCATATGCCCCGGTGAAGGTGTGCAAGATCATCATCGTCTGCTGCATGCTGCACAACATGGCAGTGGAGGAAGCTGTTCCACTCATACTGGATCAAGATGACCAGGACCATCCACCCGTGGAGGATGAAGGCCTTGGTGACGGGGCAAGTGATGTGGAGGAGGAGGAGGCTGTGGAGGACATGCGGAGTCGGCTCATACGCAACTTCTTTGCTTAGTGGTGAGTTCCAGTGTCTGAGTGTGCACGCATTGGGCCGTGTGTGGCATGTGTTGCAATGTGTGTGTCCATCTGCATGTCTGCCAAGTGAGTCAGTGGTGTGTATTGAAGTGTCACTCGAGTGATGGCGCAATGGAAGGATGTTGTCTGAGGGTCATCATTGTCACCGGTCATGTTGACAACATGATACGTGTTGAGTACATGCTTGCGGATGTGCTCCTTTGGGCTGACTCCTTGTGTGTCTCTCTTCCACAGGTCCATGGGCATGCTGTCTGCTGGTGGCATTGTTGTGCTCCTGCTACTCCTCATGAACACAGCAACATGTGCTGATTCTGCGTCACATGCACGGGCAAGTTTGGAAATCTCCTTAGGGTAAGGGATGCCTCACGGCGTTTTGGGTGTGTGAATTGTTTGTAGTCTGTGTGCACTTCTCCGGTTCATGTGTGATCAATTTGCATACATGTGGATCCTACATGGGGAACATGACATGGGGCAGGCTTCACCTGGAGCCATGGTCAGACTTGGTGACTGTCATGTGTCAGGGGATTGGGGATTGTGATGAGGCCATCAATGTGTGTAACACTGACCTCGGAAACATACAGGTTGCCCCGGGTTGACATGGTGTGTGATTGCCCCATCAGGGCCTCAATGGTGTATAGCAGCCTCTCCGTGGCAGCAGGGGGTGTTTAGCTGTTATCCGTCACTTGTGTGCCAGTTCAATGGAATACCAGCATCTGTGTTGCAATGGGGGGTGCCAGTGTTGCTCCCACATGTTCATCCACATGACCTGTGTATGTGTTGACAGAGTATCATTGTCATTCCAACACACATGACTAATAAATTTGTCCCTCTGTCTCCAAGGTGCCTCTTCCCTGTCAATGGTGGCCTGTTGCCACTGTGCGTGCGGCATGTCTGGCATAGTTTTCAGAGGTGGTGCATATGTGTCTATGTGTAGAGTGACAAGATGCTAGCGGTTTGTCAGGGAGTGGGAACTGTATTATGCACAAGATGCACAGTTCCATCCACCTCAAGGCAAGAGAGACCATCCCCCAGGGCAACTACAACATCCGTGTCGAATCCTACCCTGCAGTCTACGGACATGTGCCTTACGACTCCCATGATACTTGTCCATATCCGGAGTGCATATGCACAGCTCTGCTACTGCATCGGGCAACCAGGCCACATCAACGTCCAAACGGGATGGGGGGAATGATTCACAGCCAGCTGCAGGATGACCTTCTCGATCCACGCCCACACTCATGATGCAGCCCACAACCCCAACACAACCATGTGGCACTGTGATCCAAAACTCCATTCTGGCATCTCCATGCATCCAACCTTGGCCTAGCCACCATTCTCAACATCCGCCTGACGGAAGCATGCAGGACATGGTAGGGACACATGTCTAGACATACCTGGGAGCGGCAAGCCAGGTCACTCCACATGATCCCTGACCTCTGCGCATGACTGTTGCTCCCCTGAATGTGTCTGTAGCCACAGTTGTGCGGGAACCACTCAGCTGGTTGGGCCCAGCACAGGTGAGTATGGTACTCCATGTCTGTATCAGATGATACATTGGGACCCATGTGTGTCCTGTGCAAGACTGCGACCCCACGGTTTGGATGGTTGGAGTTAATTCTGAGATCAGGCATGCTTTGACTTTACGACACACACATGTATTGTAATAATGCAGAATCACGGCATCATCTTGTAAGTGTGATTAATTTATTTGTGGTGGGGTACGGGTTTGTGGGGATGACAAGAGGTGCACAGCGGGAGTGTAGAATCCAAAGTTCACTGGGGGAGTTGGTATCCTTGCCGTAGCAAAATGTCAGAGTCCATGCCACAGTCTTCGTCAACATAGGTCAGACAGTGACCAGCAAGTCCATGTGGCAGAGAATGTCATGTGCTGCTATTGGGCCAGAGGGCCAGGTGCCAGGCCAGGTGACCTGGGAGATGGTGATGTTCTGCTGACTCTCACAGTCTTTTTCGTGGACGACCCACCTTCCTGCGGGGACCCTCGGAAGCAGGCCGTGACGATGTCTGTGACGCTCCGTCGGATGAATCCTCCTCCTCCTGATCCCTCCCTGTGTCTGGTAATGGCCTTCGCCTGGTGCCACAGGGAGGGTTGCCCATGTTCTCGGCAATCCGACGGAGTACACCGGTCATTTGGGTTTGCACCGCCACGAGCTCAGCCTGTCTATCCTCCATCCTTCCTTGGTGTTGCAGTTGACAGGCATGTTGTTGGGCCTGCAGGGTCTTCATCTCCTGGAGGGTCCCCTTGATGTCATTGAGGGTGGACGCAATCTGGTCCATGCCCCTGGTGTCACGCCGGTATGTATCCAGGATGTTGCTGACCTGGGACACTACCGGGTCCGGAGCTGCCTGGTCAGGTTCGCGCCTCCGCCGTCCTCCACTCCCGCCACCCCTGCCCACGTGCACCTGGCCTGCCGTTGTGGGCGCATCGGGTCTCCGGGACCCCTGAGGGATGGCATCTGCGTTGCCGCCTGCCTCCTCCTGGGTGCCCGGAGGACCGTGTCCCTCCTGGGCAGACTGGCTGGGTGGTCGTGTGCGGGCAGGGCTCCTGGACGTCTCCTGGGATGTGGCAGGTATGGGGGTGGTGGTTGGCACAGTTGTACCTGACGCAGGTGCTGCAGGTGGTTGGACACCAGAGGGGCCAGGTTGGTCTGGGTCATCCACGGAGTGGTGAGAGTCATCGCTGGCGGTGGGGTCCTCATCCCGCGGAGCCTGGTCCTGTGAGACTTCCCCCCCAGTGTTGGGGGGTGTTCGTCGACGTTGACCTGTGTGTGAGAGAGACAATGTTAACAGTGTTACATGTGGCATCCATGTTTCATGCATTTCTGATTTGGCACTCTTCCTCTGGGTAGTTGGATCTGTCTTGCATTCCTCTCACAGTGCACTTGTGCATGGGTATGTCCCTTGGCCACAGCTGTCAGGGCTTTACGCATGTGTGACACAATCTTAGTTGATGCATCTATTTGGGTACACAGTCAGCAGTGTGGTGTGCGGGCATAGCGAGCCATGCAGAGGCGCCTTACGTGTTGCACTGTACGTGGCCAACTGGTGTTTTGCCAAGGCAATTTGATGTTGCAGGTAGGTGACTGAAGCATTTGTGACAGGGTTCTTACCGACACAGTGGGTGGGTATACTGGGTGTGTGGTTAGGTCTGTGCCTGCAGCACGGATGGACTCGTGCACAGATTGACACATGGACCGGTCTTCATCTACGGTAGGGGGGGTTTGAGGCACTGCCAGACCTTGTCTGCATGCACACAGTCCACCGGCTGACGAGTGGACATGGCCACACCACCCAAGGGTGATTTAGTCTCCCTGTGTCTCCCTTCCTCCCTCCCTCTGTCACCCTCCTCCCTCTGTCGGTCTCCCTCTGTCACCCTACTCCCTCCCTCTGTCTGTCTCCCTGTGTCCCCCTCTGTCTCCTTCCCTCTCATTCCCCCTCTCCCTCCCTCTATTTGTCACCCTCTGTCACCTCAGGCCAGCTTCCTGGGCACACACAGTTAGCCGGTCTTGGAATGGCCATTGGCTTGTTCATGTGAGTTAGTTCCTGTTCTCCGGGCACCCATTGGGCAGTGTGTCTGAGTGTAGGCTGCTGCTGTGGCGGTGTGTGCTGAGACTCTATCAGAGCGATGCATCTTCATTGACTGCTGTTATGTGCAAATTGTGCCTTCAGACCCATGTCATCCTGCATGGCAGCCACCATTTGCAGGCAAGACAGTACTGTGTGGGTACACACAGTTTGTATGGCTGTGCCCTGGGCCATATGGGCTGAGGGCATTGTTGTGTGCTTGTGAGTTGCTCAATGTTAGTTTTGATGCCCCCACTACCAGCATCGACCACATCCTGTCTTGTGTTGGTGTTTTGTGTGGCCTGTGACTTGGCATGGCCCTGATTGATGCATGGGGCATGGAGGCGCTAGTGGCATGTGTGTGTTTGTGGAGTGTTGTTGTGTCCGGTGGTGGCTTGGGGGGGGTGGCATGCATGATTGATTGTGTATGGCATCCCCCCTATGTGAGGTGAGTTGTTTGTGTACTCACCAGGGTCTGGGAGTCCTGGCAGTCCGTGTAGTCCCTCCACCGCCAGCGTGGACATCACCTTCTCCTCCCAGGGATGGTATTGTACCGGTCTGGGGGGCGGCCCTCCTCCAGTGATGTTCCCCTGGTTGTGATTGTCAGTCATCTTCCTCTTGACCGTCCTCCGCAGATTGTACCACCTGGATTGGCACTCGTGCCTGGTCCTTCTGGTGGTCCCAACAGCATTCACAGAATCGACAATCCTCTGCCACATGGCCGTTTTTTCGGATATGCTGGTCTGTCTGACCAATGTCCCAAAGAGCTGTGGCTCGACTCTGAGGATTTCGTCGACAAGGATCTCCAGCTCCTCCTTTGTGAACTTTGGATTCTTGGTGGTGGACATGGCGTGGGGTGTGGGTGTGGATGGTTGTGGGGGTGTGGGTGTGGATGGTTGTGGGGGTGTGGGTGTGGATGGTTGTGGGTGTGTGGGTGTGGTAGTGGAGGTGTGTGTGTGAATGTGATGAGGGGGTGTTTGTGTAGGTGGTTGTGTGAAGGTATGCAAGTGTGAGGTTCAAGTATGGTGGTGTGGGTCGTCTGTGGGCTCTGGCAGCAGTGGGTCTGTTGCAAAGGCTCATGGTTTGTGTGTGTGGTCCATTTTTATTGGTCCATTTGTGGGTGTGGCTGTGTTTGAAATTTGTGTGGGTGTGTTATGAGGAGTGATTGAGTTTTGGGCCTCTGTTTGGCAGTTTGGCAGTTGCAGGTCAGTGTATGTGATGTTTGTGGGGTTGTTGGGCATGTTTGGTGGTGTGGGGAAACTCTAATTGACTCTCCTTGTGTAAATATGGTTTGTCCTGGTTCAGTACGTGTGTTTTTGGCGTCAGTACGGTCCGTACATGCACTGGTGGGGGTACGGTCCGTACATTCCCTGGTGGGGTGTGGGTACGGCCGTACATACACGGGTGGTGGTTTGGTGCGTACATACACGGCTGGGGGGGGGGGTGTTCGGTGCGTACATACACTGCTGGGGTAGGGGTTCGGTGCGTACATACACGGCTGGGGGGGGTTCGGTGCGTACATACACGGCTGGGGGGGGTTCGGTGTGTACATACACGGCTGGGGGG
Organism: Triturus cristatus; assembly: GCF_964204655.1. Classification (NCBI taxonomy): domain Eukaryota; kingdom Metazoa; phylum Chordata; class Amphibia; order Caudata; family Salamandridae; genus Triturus; species Triturus cristatus. The sequence goes on along the minus strand of NC_140594.1, from coordinate 26,143,753 downwards.
GGTTCGGTCCGTTCATACACGGGTGGGGGTTCGGTGCGTACATACAGGGGTGGGGGTTCGGGGGCGTACATGCACGGGTGGGGGTTTGGTGCGTACATACACGGCTGGGGGGGGTTCGGTGCGTACATACACGGCTGGGGGGGGGTTCGGTCCGTTCATACACGGGTGGGGGTTCGGTGCGTACATACACGGGTGGGGGTTCGGGGGCGTACATACACGGGTGGGGGTTCGGGGCGTACATGCACTGCTGGGGTGGGGATTCGGTGCGTACATACACGGGTGGGGGTTCGGGGCGTACATGCACTGCTGGGGTGGGGATTCGGTCCGTTCCTACACGGGTGCGGGTTCGGTGCGTACATACAGGGGTGGGGGTTCGGGGGCGTACAGACACGGGTGGGGGTTCGGTGCGTACATACACGGCTGGGGGGGGGTTCGGTGCGTACATACACGGCTGGGGGGGGTTCGGTCCGTTCATACACGGGTGGGGGTTCGGTGCGTACATACACGGGTGGGGGTTCGGGGGCGTACATACACGGGTGGGGGTTCGGGGCGTACATGCACTGCTGGGGTGGGGATTCGGTCCGTTCATACACGGGTGGGGGTTCGGTGCGTACATACAGGGGTGGGGGTTCGGGGGCGTACATACACGGGTGGGGGTTCGGGGCATACATGCACTGCTGGGGTGGGGTTTCGGTCCGTTCATACACGGGTGGGGGTTCGGTGCGTACATACAGGGGTGGGGGTTCGGGGGCGTACATACATGGGTGGGGGTTCGGTGCGTACATACACGGCTGGGGGGGGTTCGGTGCGTACATACACGGCTGGGGGGGGGTTCGGTCCGTTCATACACGGGTGGGGGTTCGGTGCGTACATACAGGGGTGGGGGTTCGGGGGCGTACATACACGGGTGGGGGTTCGGTGCGTACATACACGGCTGGGGGGGGTTCGGTGCGTACATACACGGCTGGGGGGGGTTCGGTCCGTTCATACACGGGTGGGGGTTCGGTGCGTACACACACGGGTGGGGGTTCGGGGGTGTACATACACGGGTGGGGGTTCGGGGCGTACATGCACTGCTGGGGTGGGGATTCGGTGCGTACATACACGGGTGGGGGTTCGGGGCGTACATACACTGCTGGGGTGGGGGTTCGGTGCGTACATACACGGGTGGGGGTTTGGTGCGTACATACACGGGTGGGGGGGTGGTGGGGTGTTCGGCGCGTATGCGGGCACATGTCTCCATGGTTGCTATGGGAGTTCGGTTCGGACGGTGTTTTTTGCGTACGGTTGTGAAATGGGGAGGACGGGAGGGATCGTACTTGCGCTGTCGGACTTTATTTTTCCGCACGGTGGGTTTTTCGACCGGGGACGTGTCGGTGACTTTTCCCGACCCGAGGACGTGTGGGGAAATCTTCCCAATGCGATTCGTATGGATTTTTTTCCGTTCGAATCGTACTTGGCAGTTTGTACGCTACTTTGACGATTCGGACGGAAAAAAATCCGGATACGAGTCGGATGGGGAATTTTTTTACCGGATCGGAATTGGCACCTAGATTGTACACATATATTGTGCAGTACCTCACACACTATAATCACTTTTCACACCATAGGTGGTGTGTAAAGTCTTCTCCTGCCAGATGGATCCAAGCACCTGAATCTAGACTTTAAAACACCAAATGTGTGTTCAACTACATTACATCTTCGTCTCAGTGAAGAATTGTACTTGGTTTCCGCCTCGCTCTGTGGTTGGTTGAGTGGAGTCATTATCCATAGTTGGAGATCTTAACCTTGCTCACCTGAAGATAGAGTTAGAAACACATATTAGGAGTAGTTCACAACTTACTGCTGCATATATGATGGTTTTAGAAAACAATCTTTTGATTTAAATTGTAATTAGTGTTTGCGGTGTGTCAGAACCCCTTTCAGTGGCCACTGGGCAAGCCGGAGTTATTAGGCCCACCCGTGGTGGCTGAGGCCTTTTATTCCTGATGTCCCAGGGCCCGATCCTACCATGGATCCTGCTCAACTGGGCCAAGCATCCCTTCTGCACCTGACTCTCAGGTAGCATCGGACGAGCAATCATGCTCCTTCAGGGGGAAGCGCAGATACAGATCAGTGAGCACGACTCACAACTCAACGTGCAATCAGCGCAAATAAAAAACCAATGTCCAGTCAAATACTTGTTTTTATATCAAAAGAAGTCTTTAAATTTTAATTCTACACATGCAAAAGAAAACATTCAAAAGCAATAAAACAATCCCCTTTGAGGTCGGCGCTCTAGTAGTTGTCAGGCCACTCCCTGTTCCATTAACTATAGTGCAACGGGTGCGATGTTATTCCTCATTCAGTAATGTCCACATGCAGCTTATGTAAACAATCAGACCGTACTCAAGAGCTCTCCCTGCTGACTTCTTTCAGAAGTTCAGTTGCAACAGTGAACGGGTTTGTAGCACAGATCCTGGTATGTCCCCAGGGTCTCCAAAGGCCCAGTTCATGGCTTACCTGCTCTGGCGGTATGAAACCCTTCAGAGGCGCAGCAAAGACCTGCTCTGGATTGGCAAAGTCAGGTTGCGTGCAGTCACAAGCTACAGCACCCAGCAGCTGCAGGCTCTCTCCTATGAGCCACGCTACTGGCTGTTTCTAGCGATCGGGGTTGGCCTCATTCTGGTGATCACGCGGTAAGTCACACTTCCCTTCGTTGGGGAAGGGATGGCAGTTGATCTCCTTGCTCCCATGGGGCTCTGGTGATGTCCTTTGATCTTCTGGCTTCTCTCGGTGCAGGTTCCCAGTATGCAGTCTCGGCCCACCTTGGTCATAAAAGCAGTTTCTCTGACCCAGGTGATGGCCTGAGCCCTTGGCCTCAGCGTCTCTGGCAGCCCCGCCTGGAATATGGGTCACTGACACAGCATGTGGTACTTTAAAATTTGGGACCGCGTAGGAGGCAGGGCCCTACCCTGCCTATTCCGGTATCAGCGAACCGCGAATGGCCAATGCAGTATGTACAAGTGCTTTGCACAACGTTTTATCGATAAATGCACTTTGTATACGATATTACACATTGACTTCGTGGGTTCCATCTTGGAGCGGTGGCCATCTTATGGTTGCCCTCACATAGGCTACACATTAAGGACAAGTACAGGCCTTGAAAACACATGTGCCTTCCATTGACTTCGCTGTGACCTATGCGACTTGGCTCCACCGCCCCAGGTCAGTCCGGTCCCACGAGCTGGCCGTCCTACGGCCACCTGTGATTAGCATCAGGGTTTGACACACCATGGAGCCTTTTCGTCCCACATGGGCCTCCGGCTAGTCTCTTTCACACCTGACTTTTCCTGCTTTGTGGCTTGTTTTGCAGCCAGGAGGTGCCCCTGTTTGTTGGGGTCTGCTGATGTCTGGTGTGGGATCTGGGCCTCGCTGGGTAAATGATTGTGGGCTGGCCAGGCTGGAATGTGGGATGGTCATCGTGGCTCTGCCTTTTCGTTTGTGGTGGGTGCATATGAATGACCATATCGTAAAACAAGGAATGTGTGCCTGAAGCATGATGTTTTGTATATGGGGAGAAGGCCGTTTCTGTAGGTTGAGCAGTCTCCTGAGAACATACATTGTGTTGTACTTCGCGGATACCTGTAATTGGTCTGCAGCCAATAAATATGATCTTTGACTTCACCTAGAAGACTCTGTGTTTCTGTGGGTCTGAAACAGGAAGAACTCGAAGTCCTAGGGTGTGTTCCCCTGCACCGCTGGGTTTTAAAAACCCAGTACTTCAGTTGGCGCCCAACTCGGGGCGATTTCAGCGGTACCGGTCCAAGCCAGAGGTTCGTGAGGAGCTTCGTGTGGAAATTCTGGAGGAAGGCCGCCACTTCATCGACCCCTGCATGTCGCCGTGGTCCGAAAGTCTTTTCTGCGAGGTTCTCCGCGTCCCGACGGCTACGAAGGACTGCTGCCCTGATTAATCGCCCTGTTTTGGACCCTTGACGATTTGGTAGAGCGAAACAATTGAGAGAGTCTTCTGGTGACGCCATCGATCATCGATACCTCAGTTAAGTATAAGTGTGGAGCGTCTCCCAGTTTGTTTTGGTATCCTTCGGGAATTTGGTATCCTTCGGGATCGCTTTGATTTGGAACTTGCAAGTGCCAAAGCCAGAGGACTCGTGTATTCACGAGACTATCGTATTCGATAATCCTTTGAAGTTTGAAACTAGACTAGTGAGCGAAGATGCCTGGTTCTAGTATATTTGGTAATTGGTTTTGTTTGGGTTGTAAAAGGGATTCCCAATTAGAGGATTCATGTCCGGTTCCTCCAATTGGAACTCCAACTTATGAGCTTTATGTAAAACATGGCGTGGGCCCCATCGCATATAATGAAGTATGGATCCGATACACCAGAAAGGACGGTGTTTTAAAATGGCCCCAAAATGGTAGTTTCGATACGGTATAAAGATAGAATATCGACGGGAAAATATCGACTAGCATTAATATCGTGGTAAGAATATCGACTGTGAAAAATATCGTAATAGAAAATATCTTTGTAAAAAATATCGTTTCTTGAGAATGACAAAAATATCGTCAAGAAAAAATATCGATGAACAGAATATCGTTGATCAAAATGTCGTTTCATATAATATCGACAGAAAAATATAAGTTGTTATAAAATTTATAAAAAAATATGTATTATGTTTTTAAAAAACTTACAAAACTCCTACTAGTAATAATATGTGTTAAAAAATATTTTCTACAAAAGAATTGTTAAAATTTTAGTAGCGGGTTATTGGTATTATAGGGGATAAGGGTGGGTAGTAATTTAAAATTTGGTTTTTACAAAATTTCTAAAATATAAAAATATTAGAAAATAATTAAGAAATCGAAATTTTAATTAGAAATTTCGATTTGTTCACGAAATTAAATTTGTAATTACATTTTAAAATTCCCCCCAAAAATTTTAGGAGCGGGTTGTTGGTATTATAGGGGATAAGGGTGGGTAGTAATTTAAAATTTGGTTTTTACAAAATTTCTAAAATATAAAAATATTAGAAAATAATTAATAAATCGAAATTTTAATTAGAAATTTCGATTTGTTCACGAAATTAAATTTGTAATTAAATTTTAAAATTCCCCCAAAAAATTTTAGGAGCGGGTTATTGGTATTATAGGGGATAAGGGTGGGTCGTAATTTAAAATTTGGTTTTTACAAAATTTCTAAAATATAAAAATATTAGAAAATAATTAAGAAATCGAAATTTTAATTAGAAATTTCGAATTGTTCACCAAATTAAATTTGTAATTAAATTTTAAACTTCCAAAAAAAAATTTTAGGAGCGGGTTTTTGGTATTATAGGGGATTAGGGTGGGTAGTAATTTAAAAATGTCGTGTTTTAAAAGTGTAGAAAATATTAATAAAATAGAAATTTATCATGAAATCAAAATTTAACTTTGAAATTTTAAATTTTACATGAAATTTATTTTTTAATATTAATAAAAAATATTAAATTAATATTGAATAAGCGTTATTTTGGTATTATAGGGTAATAGGGTATAAAAAATAATTTAGATAGAAAAATTTATATTGTTTACTAACCTGCACATTTCCTGACTTATGTTGGATTGGAGTTAGAATAGTAATTTGTTATGGTTTACTATCCAGCACTTTCCCTGACTTATGTTGGATTGGAATTAGAATAGTAATTTATTATGGTTTACTATCCAGCACTCTCCCTGACTTATGTTATGTTTGGAGTTAGAATAGTAATTTATTATGGTTTACTATCCAGCACTCTCCCTGACTTATGTTATGTTTGGAGTTAGAATAGTAATTTTTTATGGTTTACTATCCAGCACTTTCCCTGACTTATGTTGGATTGGAGTTAGAATAGTAATTTATTATGGTTTACTATCCAGCACTCTCCCTGACTTATGTTATGTTTGGAGTTAGAATAGTAATTTATTATGGTTTACTATCCAGCACTTTCTCTGACTTATGTTGGATTGGAGTTTGAATAGTAATTTATTATGGTTTACTATCCAGCACTCTCTCTGACTTATGTTATGTTTGGAGTTAGAATAGTAATTTATTATGGTTTACTATCCAGCACTTTCCCTGACTTATGTTGGATTGGAGTTTGAATAGTAATTTATTATGGTTTACTATCCAGCACTCTCTCTGACTTATGTTGGATTGGAGTTTGAATAGTAATTTATTATGGTTTACTATCCAGCACTTTCCCTGAGTTATGTTATGTTTGGAGTTAGAATAGTAATTTATTATGGTTTACTATCCAGCACTTTCCCTGACTTATGTTATGTTTGGAGTTAGAATAGTAATTTATTATGGTTTACTATCCAGCACTTTCCCTGACTTATGTTGGATTGGACTTTGAATAGTAAATTATTATGGTTTACAATCCAGCACTTTCCCTGATTTATGTTGGATTAGAGTTAGAATAGTAAATTATTATGGTTTACAATCCAGCACTTTCCCTGACTTATGTTGGATTGGAGTTAGAATAGTAATTTATTATGGTTTACTATCCAGCACTCTCCCTGACTTATGTTATGTTTGGAGTTAGAATAGTAATTTATTATGGTTTACTATCCAGCACTTTCCCTGACTTATGTTGGATTGGAGTTAGAATAGTAATTTAATATGGTTTACTATCCAGCACTTTCCCTGAGTTATGTTATGTTTGGAGTTAGAATAGTAATTTATTATGGTTTACTATCCAGCATTTTCCCTGTTTTTAATAAGAATAATATATGTCATGTTGTAATATTCATTTCAACAATATAAATTAAAAACATTTTTATAACATTTTTACATACATATGACAAGTTTCTAAATTAAGAAATAACAATTTTTAAATCTTTTTTTTTATTCATAGTTTAATTTGTTACTGCAAAGATTTTGAACATTTTATAAAACATTTAACATAATTTTTGTTAACAAATTATATTGCAGTTTTGTACATAAATACAGTTTCAATTATGCATACATTAGTATATTAAATTTTTATATTTTTTATAAAAATTTAATATATTACATATTTTTTATGACATTGATTTTATCACGATATGTACATAACATAAATTTACATTTTTTAACATCTGAGAAAAATATTTAACAATGAAAAACATTTTTTAATATACAATAAACAATTAATATATAATTCTATTGAACATATTAATGTATATTTTACAATATTCATTTGTTTTTTAAGAATAAAAAGTAAATTATTACTAAACATGGTAAATTTATATTTAAAGGATGGATTTAACTATTAGGTCTAAGTATGCTAGGCCTTCTATACTTGGGTACAGTCTAGTTTTTTGCTGGAGATATTCGTACATAATTAATGTTTGTTTACTTAGTTTAGGGCCAATTTTAGAAAGGGATTGCTCTATTCTGAGTTCTTGGTAGCTTTGTTCTTTTTTAATGCTTTGGATTAGTTTGTGAAGTGTTGGTTGACTTCTTCCTAAAGTGGCTTGGAAGGCATTATGCCATCCTTCAACTGCGTTGTTAGTTTTAGCTTTCTGTGCTATTGTACTAGCATACACATTCCACCATGGAATTTGAAATTTAGGTTGTCTACGGTGGCCTGAACGATGTAATCTTCCAACCCAGGTATCTTCAAAATAGTCCAAGAAGGGAGTTAGTATTTTCTCATTGGTGCGGTAGAAAGGGCTGTCAATTAATAAATTGTAGTAGTTAGCTACTTCTGTTGTTGGTACATATGCCAATGCAATCAACTTTTTTATTTGATAAGCAAAGTGACTGTTTGTACAATATTCAATGCTTAAGGTAGATTTTTGTAAGTGCCTCCATATACTTTGGTTGTAGTGATAATAACAACCTTGTATTGAGGTATGGGGATATATCTCAAGGATAGCTTGAATCATGGCTATTTCAAAGTCAATTATAATTTTTTGAGGATAGTAATTATCTGTTAATTCTTTGATCTTTGTTAAAAGTTCAACGTAGGTAGTATTTGTTTTGTTTGGCAGCAGAGTATAAATTAGAGGGATATTTGTATCTTGGTATTCCCCATGGATGGTGTAAAGTTGATAGAAAGGTTTGGGACAAACTTTAAAAGTCCCGTCCATCATCCATGTTTCACATGATTTAAGTTTTTGCAAATTACTATTAGTAGCAAAAAGTAAAACTCGTTTGTCATGACTCTGGTTGTCATACATTAGGAATTTATCCTCATTATGTGTAATGGTATATTCAGGATATATTTTTATATCCTTAAAACTTTCTGGCGTTGGTGGAGTTGGATCTGAAGCACGTTTAGTTTTTGAAATTAATCTTTTTAAGTTGGGAATAGAAGGTAGCTGTCCTGTCACATGTTCTGGCACTTTGCTTAAAACATTTTTCAAAATACTAGTGCTTGTTTCTTGTGATCCTTTACTAGCATCTTTCAATGTTTCCAGTGCTTCTCTAACTTCCACTTCTGTTACATTTGGTGGGTGGTTATGCTCACGTACATTTACCACATTGTTATCAACAGTTGTTGCTCTACCATAGCATGCACTTGAGTAATATTTGCTACATTTCCAATGGGTCTTATTCGCTTTTACTCTTTCTTGGGTGTAGGTGTAACCCATGTAGTTCAGCATTAGTTTCCCTTTTTGCGAAGTAATGAAAGTAGCTCCAGTTGCCATGTCTAAGGTAGATCTGTGGAAAATATATATATGTATTTTTAAGAACATTGAAGACGATTTACAGAGATGTGTATAAGAGCAGGAAAAAGCGTGAACATATACTTACTATGTGGCTTCACTGGTAATTCTTTTATTCTTATTTCTCTTTCTGAATTTTCTTATTTTTAAGTTCTGTAGTAGTGTTAAAGAATAATTGAAAGACATGATTTAGTGTTATAGGTGTTTGATTTTACTTTCAGAATTGTTATACATACAGTGACTATACTTACTTGATTTCAGTAGAAGATGTTGGTAGTGTAGTTGTAGATAGGTAAATAATTTTGTAGAGTCTGTGGAAAAAATAATCATTGTGTTACTTATAGTATTTGGATGATAGTAGTTGTTAACATATGAAGTAAATAGTACATTTACTTAGCAAGCTTAAATAATTTTTATCAGCTATCTAAGTAGACATGGATAAGGTAGTTTATAAATGTTTTTACATCTAATTTTTTGGTCGTTGTTGATAAGTTCAACATGTTTTGTTTTCACTCTAAAGAAGAACAGTTTTTAAATTAGGGAGTTTATCTACTTTTTGCTAAGTTCAAATGAAAAAAGCAATGGGATTTTACTTACTTGAAGTGTAGTATGACGTTTTGTAGTTGTAGTCGTAGGTTTGTATTCTCTTCTCTCAGCAAGGTAACCGTTTTTCTCCAAGTTTGTGCCAAAAATGGTAAATTACGTTAAGTGTATAATTGTTTTTATATTAGTGAGTTAATTAATGGTAGCTTTTGATTGGTTCAATTAGTGAAATTTCAAAATCATTGGTCGAGAACGTAATTTCGAATTAGAAAACCGTTATTTTCGTAAGAGTTTGTTGCATCACTATTTGTTTGTTAAAGTACATTGTAAAAAGTTTTATATGTGCTTTTTTGTTTTATATGTAAATAGTTTATATGTAGAAAATAATGAAATGTGTTTCACATTTAGGCCATCGGAGTGTATGATAGTATCAGTAAATGTAATTTTTTTTAACATATATTATATATTTTTATATCAATAAGTATTAGGAAAACTAAATAATTATATGTGTGAATAGTTTTGTAAAGTAAAATAGTAAAAACAAGTGAGTAAAATAAAAGAATCGTGCATATCGAGTTGGTAATAAAAAGACGATATTTTTTGTATATTTCTATAAGCAGATAGGTCGTCGATGTTAGTGTAGTCGATATAAATGTCTAAGGTAATGATATTTAAAATAAAGTCGATAATGTATGTTGTAGATATTAGTGTGAACGATATTAGGGTTGTCGATAAAAAAAAATCGATATTTGTGTGAATTCTTGTTTAAGTATAGGATGACGATATTAATGTAAGCGATATTTTAGTGACGATATTTATTTCTGACGATATTTATGTTAACGATATTCCATCATGGAACCTTCGATACAGATATCTTGGATAATTTGGAAGTTAAATTATTTAAAAAGAAAGCCCGGCCGGCGATGTTTGACTCTTTCCGCCTATGGCGAAAGGAAGCCAAACAGAAGGAAATTAAGCTAGCAAAAAGGAATAAGAGAGAAAAAGGTATGTCAATGATGCAAGCAGCTGTGCAATTTAAAGATAATGAGGAGGAACAAATGAATGAGCAGTTGCATAGACAGCGCAAACTAGGGATCGATAAATGTTACCCAGTTTTGTCACCCCTTCCACAAGATGAGACAAAAGAGAAAGAAAAATATTCCCTAATGTCCCATTTGCTAAGTTAGCCACCCCCGTATGCACAAAATGCCACAGCGCCTCCACAGCTCGTAAATATGCAGCCTCCAGTTAATGTGCCGCAAGCCTTCCCACAGCCGCCAGCGCCCCCTCAGCTGGCTCCTATCCCTACAGTGCAGCCCTCTCAAGGGCCGCCGATTTCGTTACCTGTCTCCCCCGCGCTTCCTGCGACTTTGCCTAGTACATCAGCTGCCTCCCTTGGCGCCCTTCCTAACACTGCCCCTGTACCTGGATCTACACCCGTTTTCCTCCCCTCTGTCTTTTCCCCCGTTTTCGCCTCAACTTCTCCTTCTGCACAACAACGAATAGCTAATGTGGTTACTAGTTTAATGTCGCCTCTCTTTGGGTCATCTAGTATGACCCCTGGTTTGCAACGTAAGCAGTTGCGTAGTCAGCTGCCTGATTCTGAAGAAAAAGAGGTATTAGACCATATGGTACGTAGGTGGATCGTGTTTTCTTCACTCTATGATGTGGAGTCAGTCGTTCATGTTTTTCACCAATGGGATGCCCCGAAACAGAGGTATGTGTTTGAGAAAATGTGTGAAATCCTCTGTGAGGAGTTGGAAGATCATAGTTCAAACTCAATCCCGCAGGAGTTGTGTCGAGTGCGATTTGATTTTGAAACAGGTACAATTGTGGGTCCCAACGTAGATAAAGCAGTTGCGACTTTACTGTCCTTCAGGAATGTTGATTGTCAACAATCATTGTTCGAACAGGAATTCCCTGTGGGGAAAAAGGTAAAAGCGCGCCAATATCCAATGCGTGAGGTTCCTCCAGTTTGGAGGCCTGGTGATGCTACTGCTGTTCCACCTGTTCTGCCACATTTTCAGCGTGTTTGGGTACATGTCCCATGGAAGCGTTCTGAGGTATTAGCGCTTAAGCAGACATTGCCTGACCCCCGTAAAAACCCTGCAGGATATTATAAGGAGTTATCACAGACTGCAGAATCGTGTGTCATGAATCTAGCTGACATAGATATGTTGTTCGGGAATGTTGTTCCACAGCCTTTATGGGGATCAATTCGTAATACAGATCATGCTGCAGAACTAGGGGGCACATGGGCTAATATCATTGCTGCAGACAATAGACAAGATGGTGGTGCCAAGCCTGACCCTTTGGTAGCAGAACTCCCTGGTAGAATTATCACTTACATGAAGACTTTAATGCCCGCAATGCGTGTGAATTGGGATAAATTGTCTGCGTGTAAGCAGAAGAAAGATGAAACGGTGTCTGATTTCTTCACTAGGTTTGAAGAAACATTTGTCGACCACAGTGGTCAAGATATGAGCACTGAAGGTGGTCAACGATTATTTGTGGATAAATTTGTGCATAATTTGCTTCCCGAGTTGTGTAAGAAGTTGAAAGATTCAGAGAGTTCTTGGGCTGTTTCCTCATCAGCGCAAATACTGGCTACTGCACAGTATTACAAAAATAGAGATAAGGATGAGAAAGATAGAGCAGATAAGAAAACGAAAGAATTGAAAACGAAGGTTCTGTTACAGCAAGCTTACCCGCCACGTGGTGGCCAGAGTAATTATCAGCAACCGCCACAGTTTCAGAGGAACGTGCAAAGGTACGAGTATTCTCAACCACGTGTTCCAGTAGGCCCTAATCAATGTTCGTATTGTAAGGAGGAAGGTCATTTTAAATATAGTTGTCCTAAATTAATGCAGCGTACTAGTAATGCGTATGGCGCAAGAGGTAGAGGTGGTCAGCAAGCTCCTAGAGGCAGAGGGCGTGGAATAGTTCCCCAGAACGCGCGTCCTCTTCCGCCTCAAAATACGATAAATAGCTTTGATCAGCAAGCCAATGCAACTGGTAATACAGCTCAGTACTATAATAATGATTACTATGCAGAAGACGACAATTTGGAAGGTAATGATTACTAGGACAGCCATAGACAGAGAGAGGGAGTTGTTTCAGTGCCCGTGGATCAGAGTGGACCGTATGTTAAAGTGACTACAGCGGGTGTAACAGAGCCCTTTCTGCTGGACACTGGTGCTGCAAAGAGTTCAATTATGCATTCAAAACTCCCTGGCGCGCCTTTGTCTGGCGAAATGAATGTTTCAGTAGGTTTTTCTGGCGCCCCGGTTAGGAACCCGATTTCTAGTCCTATGCCCCTTTCTGTTGGACCTTGTGAGCTAAAAGCACCCCTCATCCTAACGACAGGTTGTGGTGAAAACCTGTTAGGGTTGGATTTGTTAAAAAGATTGCATGCAACGCTATATTGTTCTCCCTCAGGAGTACAACTTACATTGGGTAAGGAAGTGATTTCCCCGATGTATTTGTCTAAGAATGCAATGCCACCTGAATTGTCATCCCTTCCGGATGTCCTTTGGGCTACTGGTCCCAATGATGTGGGTCTCTTGGAAATACCGCCATATGTGGTCACTTTAAATTGAGAGCCAATGTCAGATTGCCACGCATTCCCCAGTACAAGATCTCCAATGAAGGCCAGAAAGTGTTGTTAGCAATTATCAGTGATTTGATTACAAAGGGCGTAATTGAAGAGACAGGAGGCAACGTTTGCAATAGTCCTGTTTTACCTGTTTTAAAACGAACGGACCCTTCGCAGCCACCTGTTTATAGATTTGTGATTGATCTTAGAGAGGTAAATAAGATTGTTGTGCCACAGTTTCCAGTTGTCACTGATATAACTGCCTTGTTAACTATGATTCCAGCCTCCGCTGCATGGTTCTCAGTGATTGATTTAAAGAATGCTTTCTTTAGCATCCCAATTGCAGAGGAGAGCAGGGACATTTTTGGCTTCAGTTTAGGAGGTCGAAGCTTCCGCTTTAAACGCGCTCCACAGGGCTACTGTGAAAGTCCATCAATATACAGTCAGGCTTTAAAGGCGCAGCTTGATGCACTTGTTTTACCTAGTGGCGCTACCCTTATTCAGTACGTTGACGATTTACTAATCGCAGCGGATACTGAAAAGATTTGCAAAGAAGCTACATTGTCATTGTTGCGTCATTTGTCTGCCTTTCATCACAAAGTGTTTCTCTCAAAACTGCAATATTGTCGACAAGAAGTGACCTACTTAGGTCATCTCTTATCGAAGGAGGGAAGGAAACTGACCCCAGAAAGAATTCGAGCCATTGCACAATTGAGCGTGCCAAGAACACAGAGAGAAGTGCGTGCTTTCTTGGGCATTACTTCGTACTGTAGGCACTGGATCCCGAGTTTTTCTTTGCTGGCAAAACCTTTGTTAGCATTAACATGTAAAAATACACCGAACCCTGTCCCATGGTCTGAAGAGTGTCAGAAAAGTTTTTGGGAATTGCGTAATGCATTATGTTCAGCTCCTGTGTTGGGTACCCCTGACTACAGCAAGCCTTTCACATTGTATGTTCATGAAAAGGAAGGTTGCGCATTATCAGTGTTAACACAGCCTTTTGGTGACAGACCGCGTCCATGCGCATATTTTTCGTCAACTTTGGACCCAGTAGCGAGGGCATTGCCAAGTTGTTTGAGAGCTACAGCCGCAGCAGCTGTGCCTATTCGACAGTCTGCTGGACTAGTGATGGATAACACATTGGTTGTAATGGTTCCACATGCTGTGGACACATTGTTAAACCGGACCAAGACACCACACTTAACTAGTGCTCGATTGTCAGGGTATGAATTAACACTGTTGGCAAACCATATACACATAAAGAGATGCAACACGTTGAATCCAGCTACATTATTGCCGATTCCAGCAGACCTAGATGAGATTGAGCAGCATGATTGTCTGTTCAGAACAGATGAAGAAACGAAAGGGAGAGTGGATCTTAAAGATACTCCCCTGACTGAGTGTGATGGTACCTTATGGGTGGATGGTTCGTGCTTCAAGCTTCCGAATGGTGATACGACTGCTGCATATGCTATCACGACTTTGCACACGATTGTTGAGACTGCACGCATACCACATAATTCGGCTCAAGCAGCAGAATTAATTGCCCTTACAAGAGCATGCGTGTTGTCTGAAGGAATGAAAGTGAACATATATACTGACAGCCAGTACGCCTTTGGCGTGGGCCATAGTTTTGGGCGATTATGGAAAGAACGTGGGTTCCTGACTTCGCATGGAGCTAAAATTCAGAATGGTCAGTTGGTGAATGATCTCCTTGAGTCACTGACCTTACCGTTACAAGTTGTAATCATGAAATGCAGTGCGCACAAGAAGGTCACTGATGATGTTGGTCATGGTAACGCATTTGCTGACGAAATCGCGAAAGAGACAGCAAAAGATGTGAAGACTCGAATGTATGTTGCAGGCCCTGCAAAATGGGTTGGTGATGTTGGAATATGTGAAGACACGATAGAGAGTGTGAAGTCCCTTCAAGCTGAAGCCACATAGAAAGAGTTGAGCAAGTGGAGAGAAAGTACGGGTCAATTGGATGAAAATGGTTGTTGGGTTGATTTGTCAGAACATCGGCGATGGTTGTTACTTGATGCATATGTGCTTCCAGTGGTTACTATGGCACATGGAATGGCACATATTAGTGTGAAAGGAATTTGTAAGTTGTTGGCCCCAGTATGGCAGAATGCTGGAATTCCCAAGTGTGCAGAGAATGTGGTCAAGAATTGTATGGTATGTTTGAAATACAACCCTGGTAGGGGAACCCCGACTCCAGCTGGTCATTTTGCGCCTCCATCATATCCATTTGAGGTTTTGCAGCTAGATTTTATCCACATGGAAAGGTGCAACAACTTGAAATATGTACTGGTTGTTGTTTGCGCTTTTTCAAAATGGATAGAAGCATATCCCCTAAAAGACAACACTGCATTATCCACAGCCAAAGCCCTTGTGAAAGAATTCTTCCCTAGGTTTGGAATGCCAAGAATAGTGTGGAGTGATAATGGGAGTGAATTTGTGGGTCGAGTGATGAAGAATGTGTGTGAGGGATTAGGTATAAAGCAGAAGTTCCACGCTGCAAATCACCCCCAATCAGCTGGATTAGTAGAATGCTACAATGGCACCCTGAAGCTTAAGTTGGCCAAAATCCAGGCGAGCTCCGGTCTTAAATGGCCTGACGCTCTGCCTTTAGCACTCCTATCAACAAGAATGACTGTGCATTCACGAGTGGGACTTAGCCCATATGAGATTATATTTGGCCGCCCGGCCAATGTATGGGGTGTGCCAAGACCGACAAAATTCAGTGAAATCGAACATCCAGTACTGCTTGACTATCTGTATGAATTGACGGCTAAATTGCGTGTTTTACACCAACAGGTGCACAATACTCTGCCCCAGGCCTCTGAAGCTCCAGGACACCGTATCGACCCTGGCTCGTGGGTGCTTGTGAAAAACTTTCAGCGAAAGAACAACGATGAGCCCCGTTGGATCGGCCCTCACCTCGTACTTCTATCGACAAGATTAGCGGTTCGAGTGAAAGGGAAAAAGAATTGGATACACGGCGCCCACTGCAAACAGATCCCTTTGCCTCTACCATATGACCGGTGGGTCCAGGAGGGTATCACTGATTCTGAAACTGACACTGTCCCTCATTTTCTGCCATTCAGTGATGCACGTGTAAAGGGATCGACTTCAGAATGAGAAAACGACGATATTTTGCAGGAAGCTGTGCCACCGTCAATTCGAATAGACACCACAGAGCCTGAACTCTTGTTTCAAGATCAGACAGTACCTGGCAGAAACCGCTACAACCTGAGACCAAGGCCTATGGACAAATAAAAATTCCTTTCCCTTACTATTTTTTGATATTATAAATCTCCCATCTGAAGGACTTCTTGATTATTTTTTTTTGAACCACCATCCGGGTTCAGCCGCAGGGTCGCGGTGCCAAGACTTTGGGGTACAGGCCGAAGACGTTGGGTCAACGGTTCTCCTTGGTCTGGGGCGTTCCCTGGACTGACAGGCGTACTCCTTAGCAGAATATATTCAACCGCCGCGAGCGGCACGATTAGAGGATGGAGTTTTTCAAGATGGAGAGACCCGCTGAGGAAATGAACTTTAAGACGAAAATATGTAAAATAATGAAGAGCAAACGTTTTGTATTGATATGTCTGTTTATACTATGTAGTATGATGGTGTTTACTGTAGGATTTGTATTCTTCTCCTCCCAAGTGCCAATTGCTCCCACTGTAAAGCCTATACCTCCTCCTACTGCCTCCTTACACTCTTTCCACCCTCTGCCTGAACACGAACAAGCTAGACGATCTGAGTTTGTAAATAACTTGTTTATTCAACTCCTGCACCAGCACCAACTAGTCATGAATACAACCAATTGCTGGGTGTGTGGGTTAATGCCACTTACCATTAACAAAGGTATTCCTTATCTAGTGCTACCGTTTAGCTATAATGGATCATCATGGGCATTCCAGACTATGTTTCTTTTTGCATTAGATGCATACTCCCCGCGACAACCGCGTTCCATCAGACCTAGCACTAACAATAAGGCCTTAATGAAAGGAGTTGCTGATATGAGCAGAGATATCGACGCATACTCATCTATTCCCAAGGATGAATTGCGAGCTTACGTAGGTTGGAACGCGACGGGGTATAGCATTAGTCTGGGTGAAAGGCAGCGGAAAATTTCATCCCCAATTTGGGTCGGTTCTGTTTGCAAGGTAATGGTCAGAATCCAAGAGCTCAACTGGGGAAAAGTGACTGTACTGAAACGTACACTTTTCCATCGCAGTTTTCCCCTGCGTTTTTGGCTGCCAAGGGTACATATTTTGTTTGCAATGACCGAGCATATACATGGTTGCCCCCTGATTTCTCGGGCACATGTTATATTGCAAACTTGCTACCGCCAACATTTACTGCTGCCTCTGATTATCACAAGACCAGAGTTGTGAGAGGCGTGATTAGCCAGGAGGATACTGCCGGTCAGGAAGCAGGAGACTTCTTTTTGGGTTTCCTGCTGTTTTGGGGACTGATGGTCAATAGTAGGAACCTGAGACAACTGACTCGTGTGGTTGAATCTACTGTTAATGTAACGGCTGGTGCCCTTGGTAATTTGACAGCTGAGCTCCAAGCGGATCGCCTCATGACTTTGCAGAACCGTATGGTTCTAGACGTCATACTTGCAGACCGCGGTGGGGTATGTAAGGTCATCCAATCTAGCTGTTGCATTTTCATACCAGATAACGCTCCAACAGTTTATCAAGCCATCTCTAAACTGCATAAAATATCTGAATCCATACATGTGGATAAAGGAGATTGGTCACTGATGGGGTGGTTCTGGGAACTGATATCTGCCTGGGGTTGGAAAATTCTGATGGTCATTGGAATGATCTTAGCCATTGTTTTCCTGTTCTGTGTGTGTGTGCAGTGTGCTCCTGCGATATGTGGCCTCTGTGCTACATTATGCGTAAGGAAACCTGTATCGAGGGACGAGCTAAGTAATAGGATGATGCTACAGCAACATCTCCATGACTTTATGAATATAGACCTGGACTCGGATTAATATGAGTATAGTTATTGCCTATGTAAGGGCAAAAGGAGGGTCTGTGGTACTTTAAAATTTGGGACCGCGTAGGAGGCAGGGCCCCACCCTGCCTATTCCGGTATCAACAAACCGCGAATGACCAATGCAGTATGTACAAGTGCTTTGCACAACGTTTTATCGATAAATGCACTTTGTATACGATATTACACATTGACTTCGTGGGTTCCATCTTGGAGCGGTGGCCATCTTATGGTTGCCCTCACATAGGCTACACATTAAGGACAAGTACAGGCCTTGAAAACACATGTGCCTTCCATTGACTTCTCTGTGACCTATGCGACTTGGCTCCACCGCCCCAAGTCAGTCCGGTCCCACTAGCTGCCCGTCCTACGGCCACCTGTAATTAGCATCAGGGTTTGACTCACCATGGAGCCTTTTCGTCCCACACGGGCCTCCGGCTAGTCTCTTTCACACCTGACTCTTCCTGCTTTGTGGCTTGTTTTGCAGACAGGAGGTGCCCGTGTTTGTTGGGGTCTGCTGATGTCTGGTGTGGGATCTGGGCCTCGCTGGGTAAATGATTGTGGGCTGGCCGGGCTGGAATGTGGGATGGTCATCGTGGCTCTGCCTTTTCGTTTGTGGTGGGTGCATATGAATGACCATATCGTAAAACAAGGAATGTGTGCCTGAAGCATGATGTTTTGTATATGGGGAGAAGGCCGTTTCTGTAGGTTGAGCAGTCTCCTGAGAACATACATTGTGTTGTACTTCTCGGATACCTGTAATTGGTCTGCAGCCAATAAATACGATCTTTGACTTCACCTAGAAGACTCTGTGTTTCTGTGGGTCTGAAACAGGAAGAACTCGAAGTCCTAGGGTGTGTTCCCCTGCACCGCTGGGTTTTAAAAACCCAGTACTTCAAGCACGCACATGTCCAGTCATGCTGACCTGGAATTGACGTTCCTGGTGGCCCCCTCTTTGGCAACCCACCACAAGGCTGTGCAGGCCTGGTGCCCTCAACATAGCCCTCGCTCCTCGGCTCAGTCCACGGTGGCCCCCCTGGTAAACAGGGGTCGCTGAATAAATCCAGCACACGTGGTGTGGCCTGATCGGTACAATAGCTGATTCCTCACACCTTGCACACAGAGTCCTCGCGCTAGGGCTCCCCTTGGACCTTGATCCTTCCAATGCTCTTCTCTCCCTCACCTTGCACACAGAGTCCTCGCGCTAGGGCTCCCCCTGGACCTTGCTCCTTCCAATGCTCTTCTCTCCCTCACCTTGCACACAGAGTCCTCGCGCTAGGGCTCCCCTTGGACCTTGCTCCTTCCAATGCTCTTCTCTCCCTCACCTTGCACACAGAGTCCTCGCGCTAGGGCTCCCCTTGGACCTTGCTCCTTCCAATGCTCTTCTCTCCCTCACCTTGCACACAGAGTCCTCCCGCTAGGGCTCCCCTTGGACCTTGCTCCTTCCAATGCTCTTCTCTCCCTCACCTTGCACACAGAGTCCTCACGCTAGGGCTCCCCTTGGACCTTGCTCCTTCCAATGCTCTTCTCTCCCTCACCTTGCACACAGAGTCCTCACGCTAGGGCTCCCCTTGGACCTTGCTCCTTCCAATGCTCTTCTCTCCCTCACCTTGCACACAGAGTCCTCACGCTAGGGCTCCCCTTGGACCTTGCTCCTTCCAATGCTCTTCTCTCCCTCACCTTGCACACAGAGTCCTCACGCTAGGGCTCCCCTTGGACCTTGCTCCTTCCAATGCTCTTCTCTCCCTCACCTTGCACACAGAGTCCTCACGCTAGGGCTCCCCTTGGACCTTGCTCCTTCCAATGCTCTTCTCTCCCTCACCTTGCACACAGAGTCCTCGCGCTAGGGCTCCCCTTGGACTTTGCTCCTTCCAATGCTCTTCTCTTCCTCACCTTGCACACAGAGTCCTCGCGATAGGGCTCCCCTTGGACCTTGCTCCTTCCAATGCTCTTCTCTCCCTCACCTTGCACACAGCGTCCTCACGCTAGGGCTCCCCTTGGACCTTGCTCCTTCCAATGCTCTTCTCTTCCTCACCTTGCACACAGCGTCCTCACGCTAGGGCTCCCCTTGGACCTTGCTCCTTCCAATGCTCTTCTCTCCCTCACCTTGCACACAGCGTCCTCGCGCTAGGGCTCCCCTTGGACCTTGCTCCTTCCAATGCTCTTCTCTTCCTCACCTTGCACACAGCGTCCTCGCGCTAGGGCTCCTCTTGGACCTTGCTCCTTCCAATGCTCTTCTCTCCCTCACCTTGCACACAGCGTCCTCACGCTAGGGCTCCCCTTGGACCTTGCTCCTTCCAATGCTCTTCTCTTCCTCACCTTGCACACAGCGTCCTCGCGCTAGGGCTCCCCTTGGACCTTGCTCCTTCCAATGCTCTTCTCTCCCTCACCGTGCACACAGCGTCCTCGCGCTAGGGCTCCCCTTGGACCTTGCTCCTTCCAATGCTCTTCTCTCCCTCACCTTGCACACAGAGTCCTCGCGATAGGGCTCCCCTTGGACCTTGCTCCTTCCAATGCTCTTCTCTCCCTCACCTTGCACACAGCGTCCTCGCGCTAGGGCTCCCCTTGGACCTTGCTCCTTCCAATGCTCTTCTCTCCCTCACCTTGCACACAGAGTCCTCACGCTAGGGCTCCCCTTGGACCTTGCTCCTTCCAATGCTCTTCTCTCCCTCACTTTGCACACAGCGTCCTCGCGCTAGGGCTCCCCTTGGACCTTGCTCTTTCCAATGCTCTTCTCTCCCTCACCTTGCACACAGCGTCCTCGCGCTAGGGCTCCCCTTGGACCTTGCTCCTTCCAATGCTCTTCTCTCCCTCACCTTGCACACAGCGTCCTCGCGCTAGGGCTCCCCTTGGACCTTGCTCCTTCCAATGCTCTTCTCTCCCTCACCTTGCACACAGCGTCCTCACGCTAGGGCTCCCCTTGGACCTTGCTCCTTCCAATGCTCTTCTCTCCCTCACCTTGCCCACTGGTCTTGGAAAACAGCACGCGCTGGTGCTCCGGGCTCCAGGGCAGTTGGCCTTGGTTTCCTGGGTGGTGTCCCCTCACCCAGCAGGGAAACCAGCAGGCCTGGGCCCCCAGTCCTGGGCACAGGCAGAAGTACTGCAGAGCTTCCCCTCCTCGCACAGCCCGTCCGGATCCTCAGTACAGGACAAAGTTTGGGGTCTCAAAGTCCACTTCTTATAGTTTTTTTCCAGACACAAAATGTGATTTAGTGTCTGAGTCTTCGAAGTTGTGTGTTTGGGTTCTGCTTCTTGGAAACGGACACCTTTCCCCTCTCTTCTTTCTCCTGAAAGATGTCTGTCACAGCAGGAAAGACTCCGAAGCCGACTAACCCAAAGCAAGACTCATGGGAGTGACCAGCGTTCACACCTGGATGTCAGCCACAGTGCATCAAAAGGTTAATCCTGGGCTCCCAACCCTACTGTTTATGATTCCCTATTCAGCCCCATCTCTCTTCCTGAGAGGGGTCCAGGCCCCTCCCTTATGATCTATCATTGATTCAAAGAGCATCCTTTTGAAATTCAGAGAGCAAGGCAGGTTCTCGCATTTTCCAGTGCACGTAATCCCAGCATGCAGGAGTGCAGCAAAACACAAATCTGTCTGGGGGGGAGGGGGGATTCCTCAACTCCTCGTGTTTTCCACAGGCAGGCCTGGGCTTCCCAAAATGGAACCCAAGGTACTCCACATAATGTACCAGTGCAGGCACTCTTGCACTCAATGTACACCCACAGCACACTTACTACACAGCACTGTATTATGCCACCACAAGCATAACTACATGCAGCAAATGCATTCAGTCTGCGCACACTGTTAAATGCTGCAGCCCTTCTGTATTGTACAAGTGTGTTATTTTAAAAACACACACTGTCAGCATACACACAGTTACCATGCGTACTTTGTACCATGTGTAGTGTCCTTCTTGGGAGCATCCATGCACTCAGCACACGTTTCCATCACACACGCCCTTCCACATCTACCTGATGTAGGCCAGGAGTGAGTTGAGCACACAGCTGCAGAACTTTTAAAAAGTGAGCGAGCCTACAGGCCTTACTCCAGTGACGGGGTAAAAAGGCCCTGTTCACTACTACTGTTCACTACCCTGTGCACTGCCACCAGCGCCCTTGTGCCGTTCCACTCCTGGTGAGGTGGTAGCCTTCTACCACTATGAGGCAGCGCTTTTGGCACCCCTTCTGGTCCGACAAGACCACAATCTGTGAGACAGGCTTATGTCAATGCACACACGTATGATCCGTGTTCGCCTAAAACAAAAAATAAGCATTAGGAACCCAGACCACAGCGCAGTTGGGCACTCAGGGCAGGGCCGCACGCCCATTACCATGCAGAGGACTTTTCCATCTCACAATTTGGTACTTTATGGTAATCATGACATCATTTTTCTAATATATGAAATTTTTCCCATTTTATTTACCTATCAACAATTCATCAAAGCTCCAGGACCGCGCTGACCATCTACACAAAATTGATACATCTTCATGTGGTCTTTGAAAAATATTTTGAAAAGAGGGAGCGCTCACTAATTTTTCATGCATTTCACTAACACGTATATCACAGTGGCTCAATCAGGGTTAGATCACCTTTCACATCGGGCTTTGTTCACTCGATGCAGGAGCGGCTTCTCTGCTCACCTGGTAATTGAAACAGGGGTTTGAAGTTTCTTTGACAATGCAGTGCAGGCCTTTAACATTAGCCAGGGCCACTGGAATTATTAAATTTTGCGGCGCTTTTTGCTTAGTTATGGGTTTACAGCATTTGTCACATAATCCATCATCTGCTGCGTAATCTGTTAATTTTAACAAAAATAAATGTTGCTTCTAGCTCAAATTGATCAAGAGTTACTAAAAACACAGCACCACGTTGCAGCGCAGTGGAAGACCCTTCACATAGGTTGACTAGTCAATTTTCCTTTGCTTATTGCTGGATTTGAATTTTAAACTGGTACTAGTGGGTGAATCCTCTGCCTGGACAGTATTAACATGCAAAAACTGCAAATAATAAAGTAATACTATCACAAAATGTGCCACAATACACTACATAATTTACCTTTTTCTTGCATAATCATTTTGTGAACCCTGCTGCATTATTTGACCTTCCCCTGCTGCATAATTCCAGAGACCCTAAAATTAGCTTTCATGATGAACATATTAAGAGGTTAAGAAAGTGTTAACATGAGCAACTATTTTGTTTATAAAGAAATACAATCTCTGATCTGCTGCCAGTTGAATTTAGGGGAGCCAAGAATTATTGTTGGGCGCCTGGCACTGTCACACCTCCCCTCTGGTCACTAGGGCCCTAACTAAGAATCTGTAAGGCTCCAAAGCACCCCTAAAGACCCAGAATTATCCATTTCCGTCTCCATCACAAAGGCCATATTACTCCTGACACCACATAGGCTCCAACCAAGAGCATTTAAAGTGCAGGATAGTGCACTGTTCACAAGCCACTGCACAGCTGGTCCTCTCTTGTGTATTGTTCATAGAACCCTGCACAGCTGCTCCCCTCTTGAGCAGTGTTGACAAGCCCTTGCACAACTGATCCCTTCTTGTGCACTGTTCACAGGCTCCTGCACAGCTGCTCCCCTCTTATGCACTGTTCACAAGCCCCTGCTCAACTGATCCTCTCATGTGCACTGTTCACAAGCTCCTAACAATTGAGTCCTTCGTGTGCACTGTTCACAAGCCCCAGCACAACTGATCCCCTCTTGTGCATTATTCACAAGCTCCTGCACAACTGATCCCTTCTTGTGCACTATTCACAAGCCTCTGCACAACTGATCTCCCCTTGTGCGCTGTTCACAAGCCCTTGCACAACTGATCCCCTCTTGTGCACTGTTCACAGGCTCCTGCACAGCTGCTCCCCTCTTATGCACTGTTCACAAGCTCCCGCTCAACTGATCCTCTCATGTGCACTGTTCACAAGCTCCTGCACAACTGATCACTTCTTGTGCACTATTCACAAGCCTCTGCACAACTGATCTCTCCTTGTGTGCTGTTCACAAGCCCTTGCACAACTGATCCCCTCTTGTGCACTGTTCACAAGCCCCTGCTCAACTGATCCTCTCATGTGCAC
Source organism: Triturus cristatus (assembly GCF_964204655.1). Classification (NCBI taxonomy): domain Eukaryota; kingdom Metazoa; phylum Chordata; class Amphibia; order Caudata; family Salamandridae; genus Triturus; species Triturus cristatus. The sequence goes on along the minus strand of NC_140594.1, from coordinate 26,119,829 downwards.
TGTTCACAAGCTCCTCACAATTGATTCCTTTGTGTGCACTGTTCACAAGCTTCAGCACAACGGATCCCCTCTTGTGCATTATTCACAAGCTCCTGCACAACTGATCCCTTCTTGTTCACTGTTCACAGACTCTTGCACAGATGCTCCCCTCTTATGCATTGTTCGTGTGCCCCTGAACAACTGGTCCCCAATTGTGCACTGTTCACAAGCCCTTGCACAACTGCTCCTCTCTTGTGCACTGTTCACGTGCCCCTGTACAGCTGGTCCTATCCTGTGTATTGTTCATAGACCCCAGCACAACTGCTCCTCTCTTGTGCACTGTTCACGTGCCCCTGTACAGCTGGTCCTATCTTGTGTATTGTTCATAGAAACCCTGCACAACTGCTTCTCTCTTGTGCACTGTTCACGTGCCCCTGTACAGCTGGCCCTATCTTGTGTATTGTTCATAGACCCCTGCACAACGGCTCCTCTCTTGTGCACTGTTCACGTGCCCCTGTACAGCTGGTCCTATCTTATGTATTGTTCATAGACCCTTGCACAACTGCTCCCCTCTTGTGCACTGTTCACGTGCCCCTGCACAGCTGGTCCTCTCTTGTGTATTGTTCATAGAGCCCTGCACAGCTGGTCCCCTCTTGTGCAGCGATCACAAGCCCTTGCACAACGGATCACCACTTGTGTACTGTTCACAAGCCGCTGCACAACTGATCCCTTCTTGTACACTGTTCGCAGGCCCCTGCACAACTGATCCCTTCTTGTGCATTGTTCACAGGCTCCTGCACAGCTGCTCCCCTCTTATGCAATGTTCATGCGCCCCTGCACAACTGCCCCCCCTTGTGCACTGTTCACAGGCCTCTGCACAACCGCTCCCCTCTTGTGCAGTGTTCACAAGCCCTTGCACAATGGATCGCCTCTTGTGCACTGTTCACAAGCCCCTGCACAACGGATCGCATGTTGTGCACTGTTCACAAGCCCCTGCACAACTGCTCCTCTCTTGTGCACTGTTCACATGCTCACGCATAGCTGCTCCTCTCTTGTGCACTGTTCACGTGCCCCTGTAAAGCTGGTCCTCTCTTGTGTATTGTTCATAGACCACTGCACAACTGCTCCCCTCTTGCGCAGTGTTCACAAGCCCTTGCACAACGGATCGCCTCTTGTGTACTGTTCACAAGCCCCTGCACAACTGATCCTCTCTTGTGCACTGTTCACAAGCCCCTACACAACTGCTTCCCTCTTGTGCACTGTTCACAAGCCCCAGCACAACTGATCCCTTCTTGTACGTTGTTCACAGGCTCCTGCACAGCTGCTCCCCTCTTGTGCACTGTTCACGTGCCCCTGTAAAGCTGGTCCTCTCCTGTGTATTGTTGATAGACCCCTGCACAACTCGTTCCCCCTTGTGCACTGTTCACAAGCCCCTGCACAACTGCTCCTCTCTTGTGCACTGTTCACATGCTCCCGCATAGCTGCTCCTCTCTTGTGCACTGTTCACATGCTCCCGCATAGCTGCTCCTCTCTTGTGCACTGTTCACGTGCCCCTTTAAAGCTGGTCCTCTCTTTTGTATTGTTCATAGACCCCTGCACAACTGCTCCCCTCTTGCGCAGTGTTCACAAGCCCTTGCACAACGGATCGCCTCTTGTGTACTGTTCACAAGCCCCTGCACAACTGATCCTCTCTTGTGCACTGTTCACAAGCCCCTACACAACTGCTTCCCTCTTGTGCACTGTTCACGTGCCCCTGTAAAGCTGGTCCTCTCCTGTGTATTGTTCATAGACCCCTGCACAACTGCTCCCCTCTTACGCAGTGTTCACAAGCCCTTGCACTACTGCTCCCCTCTTGTGCACTGTTCACGTGCCCCTGCACAGCTGGTCCTCTCTTGTGCACTGTTCACAAGCCCCTGCACAACGGATTGCCTCTTGTGCACTGTTCACATGCTCCCGCATAGCTGCTCCCCTCTTGTGCACTGTTCACAAGCCCCTGCCCAACTGCCCCCAGGGGATTTCTACAAGTTATTGAGACCATACAAACTCTGGTGCCTTCGATCGATGAACGTGAACCTCCTCTCGGTCTGGCCACTCAGAGAGAAGTGTCCGAGGAGCGCGACTTCATGCACACAACTCTGCGCTCTGGAACACACCCCTCCCTCGGACACTAAGGCGGCAAGAAATCTACTGTCCCTAGACTCACTGTCCGGCTCTGTTTCTAAAGTGCCGCGAAACGCTTCACTGCATCATCAGCGCAATAACCTGCCTCAGTGGCTGCTGCGACCCGCCTGGCCGGCACAGCGCCGAGAGGCCGCCCATCCCGTAGGCACTGAAGGAACACACACTATGATGGTGAAACCCCCACTGCGCACCCCACAGATAAGGGTTTCCATCACCATCGCGAGGGCCACACCAGGGCTCTTCCAGTGAATGGGCCAATGACCAGCAGCAGCCAGAGCACCCTCCCCCCGCCCTCCTCGGTGTCTCCTTGAAACCAAGCGCTTTGAACCGTTAGCGAGCTGCACATAGCGCTTTATGAAAACCTTAAAACGAGCTCCAGAAATGAAATGGCGCCTTGATGCCTTGTTTACTCCGGAGCGCCGTGAACTCTCCATGGGCGTGGAAGTGTCGGGCCTCAGAACAACGTGTGCACCATTCTGGCGATGCGGCGGCGGGGCCTTCCACCCTCCCTCAATTCTCGGTCGTTTTCCTCCCCAGGCGCATTAATTCAGCTAATTGCAGCGCACCTGGGCCGGGAGGGGTGAGTCACGGCAGGGCGCCCCCTCGCAGCCTTTATTGCGAGGTTGTGGGGCCCGGGGCAGGTGACGGTGTCTGTCGAGCCTTTGTTCTGATGGGTGCGGCGGACAGACCCACAGCTCCGGTGTGTGAAGAGCAGTCCACAGACACGACGAGCAAACACAGCTCTGCGTCCCTGCCAGCCGGGGCCCTGGTGTCCGTGTATCCCGACGCACAGAGAGCACTCTGGAATGGTGCCCCTCAGTGCCAGGCTGTGCCCCTCGGTGCCAGGCTGTCTGAACATCAATGTAGCTAATCTTAACGCACCTCCCAGAAACGGGGTATCTTCAGATCTGTGTGTGGCTGGCAGTACCCTGCCCTGTATTGTATCTGTGGTCTAGTCAAGTTGCATTCCAGATACAAAGTATCTTTAGATCTACCTTCCACCCTCCCACCCCCATCAGCGTGCCCTTTGCTGTATATGTTGTCTTGTTATTTTGTGTTCCGGATACAAAGGATCTTTTATCTAGCGCCCGGCTCGCCCCCCCCCCCCCCACCCCCCCCCCCCCTTCCTCTGGCCATTAGCCTATCTGTTGTCTAGTTATATTGTATTGTAGTTAGAAAATATCTTTACAACTGCCTTCCCCGCCCCACCCCCAGTCAGTGTGCCCTTTAATGTATCTTTACATATAGCTCCACCCAGGACTCGAGTCCGGGTACCACGCGGGTGGACGGCGTCCCCCCACTTATTTTACCGGGAGCTCGATAACTGAAGGAAATGGAGCCACACATTCACTCTTTGGCCTCTCTGGGGCGAGATCGGAGCTCATTCAGAACGCTGCTCACGCGCTGGCTTCTCTGATGCAATCGCATCTAAGGGGTGAGCGAGGGGAGGCAATGAGTCTGATGGTGCAAGCCACCTTTTGTGACGTCACTTCCTGTTGTGACGTCAGCGTCCCCCCACTTCTTTTTTTACGACTTGTGCCCTGGCTCCACCCCTGCACCAGTGTGGCCATTAATGTATCTGTTGTCCAGTTGTCTTCCAGATACAAATTATATGTACACCCCCCTCGCCGTCAGTGTTGGTAATAATGTGTCTGTTGTCTAGTTGTCTTCCTGATACAAAGTATTTTTACATCTTGCCGCCCCTCATCAGTGCTGTGCAGCCATGCATGTATCTGTTGTCTAGGTGTCTTACAGAAACACATTATCTTTCATGTAGCTCACTCCCTCGCTGTCAGTGTGGCCATTAATGTATCTGTTGTGTAGTTGTCTTCCAGATACAAAGTATCTCTACATCTAGCTCACCCCCTCACTGTCAGTGTTGCCTTTAATGTATCTATGCCCAGTTGTTTTACGAATAAAAAGTATTTTTACATCTTGCTCTCGATGCCAGTGTGGCCATTAATGTATCTGTTGTCTAGCTGTCTCACAGATACAAAGTATCGTTACATCCCCCTGTCAGTGTGGCCATTAATATGTCTGTTGTCTAGTTGTATTACAGCTACAAGGTATTTTTACTTCTAGCTCTCCCATCAGCCCCCCTTTCCCTTGTCAATCAATGTGGCCATTAATATATCTGTTGTTTTGTTGTCTACCAGATACAAAGTATCTTTACATCAAGATTCTTGTTCATTGTGGCCATTATTATATCTGTTGGTTTGTTGTCTTCCAGATACAAAGTATCTGTACATCTAGCTCTCCCCCTCGCCGTCAGTGTTGACATTTATGTATCTGTTGTCGAGCTGTCTTCCAGAAGCAAAGAATCTCTACATCTAGCTTCCCTCCTCGGTCAGTGTTGCCATTAATGTATCTGTATTTTATTTATTTATTTATTTTTATCTTCTAGGGTACGTTTTGGAAAAAGAGGAGAATGCACATCAGCCTTTAGAGTTACACGTGGCATAAGACAGGGTTGCGTTTTAGCGCCCTTTTTATTCTCTCTTTACATTAATTGTGTAGATTCTTTCCTACAATCACTACCAGCAGATGCCCCAAAAGTTGGTATGCGCCCTATGCCAGTCCTCTTATTTGCGGACGATGCTGTCCTAATTTCTAGGACAGCAAATGGGCTGCAACATCTAATCGAAAATTTCGTGTCTTTTATGACCAATAAAAGTTTACAGTTAAATTTAAAAAAAAACCTTTTGTGATGACATGTGGGAAATATAGACCTAAGATCAGACAACATCATGCTTGTGAGGTTGTTATAAATAGAGTCTCCACCTTCTCATACTTGGGGATGCTTTTTAGCAAAACTGGCCGATGGAATATGCACATTGATTTGAACAGCATGACATTTTTAAGAGTGACGGAAAGTATTTTTAGATTTGCAACTAAATTAGGAAATAAACCCATACCAGAGATTTTAGCTCTGTATCGGAGACAGTGTATTACTGGGGTTTGCTACGGGGCTGCGATTTGGGGGAGAGCCCCCATTGCTACCTTACAAACACAAGAAAACAAGTTCTTTAAAAGATTACTAGTGGTCCCCCAAGCTACAGCAGATTGTATAGCACACAAGGAATTAATGGCCCCATACCTAACCGACACGATACATTTAGCCGGCTTGCTCCTATGGCAGGGGATATGGTCCAAGGATGTTAAATAAATTTACGAAAGAAATAATAATGGACTGTCTGACACTTGATTTTAACAGGAAAATCCCATGGTTGGAACGTATCTTTAAATTACTAACTTTTTGTAAAATTGACTTTGATAAAAAAGAACCCGTCAACCATTCAAGAGATTAGCAAAAAGGACCTGAGGGCTAGACATTCCAAATGTGTGGTTAATGTATTTTATGATAGAAAACTACCGATGAAATATTGTTATATTATTTTTACATTGTATGAATTGTAACTTTTCATTGTAGATACTGTATGAACCTAGTGCTTGTATGGTGAATTTTGCATACACCGAATAAAGCTGAATTGAATTGAATTGTATCTTTATCTAGTTGTCTTTCCTATTCAAAGTATTTTTAGGTCTCGCCTGATCCAGCGCATGCATTGCTTTGGCCGAGACATTTAGTAGCTGCTTTTGAAAGTGCTACCAAGCAGCCGCCAGCTTACTGTCACGCGCACAAGCACGCGCACAGCTGCGCGCGCATCCCTAGTGTGCTTTAGCGCCTCATCGCGATCACTTTCGCTTTCAGAGTGATCGCGATGACTTTCGCTTTCACGGCCGCGCGGCGTTACTTTTACTGCTGCGCGGCCAATGCTTGTTTTTTTAGCAGTAGGCCTTGACATGGTTCCCCTTTAATAATGGGAGCCGTGCGCCTTTTTGTTCTGCATGAGTCACGTCAAGGGATGCGACTTACAGCACTGCTTTAACTTCAATAATAGTGGCAACGCCTTCCATTGATTCTGCACAGCTCGCGTTAGGAGATGCCGCTTATAGCAGCAGGACGACAGCTACACTCTTCCTCCTTAGCATACGCTGCTTAGTTAGAGTGCCTGGATTAAAACAATCTATGTTTTATTTTTGGCAGCGCACCATGCCGCACTTAATCTTTAATAACGGCGTCCACACACCTTTCTTTGGTTTTGCACAGCTCTCGTCAGAAGATGCCCCTTATAGCAGCAGCCACAAACGTGGAGCCAGAACTCCCGATAAGCACCAGCCGGAAATCCTATCGACTTCCACCCAATAGCAACAACCGGTATCTGACGACAGCTACACGCTTCCTCCTTAGCGTGTACTGCTCAGTAAGAGTGCCTGGATTAAACCAATCTGTTTTATTTGAACATCGCGGCACACCGTGCTTCATCTTTAACATGACGGCAGGGCTTTTGGTCTCATTTGTGCGGCGCGCCCAACTCAACCTTTATTTAAATAAAATAGAATTTTTGGCAGCACGCAATGCTGCGCTTTAACTTTATTATCACCACACACCTTGCTTTTGTTCTGTGTGGCTTGGTTCATGAGATGCCGCTTATAACACCGCTTTAACTTTAATAATACAGGCAGCGCACCATTCTTTAGTTCTGCCTGGCTCGCGTTAGCAGCAGCCACAAATGTGGAGCCAGCACTCCTGCTGAGCACCATCTGGAAATCCTATCTGCTCCCACAAAACACCAACAGTTGGCATCTCAGCAAAAACAGTATACAGTGGGAATACCAATCCCGTCTCCGCTTTCTCCACTACCCTCCCCATCACTTTCTGTCACCCACCTCCATATCTCATTTAATAAAACAAAACAAAAATGTTAAAGGCCCAACAGCAGCAGATTGCTGCGGGACCACTCTGCTGTACAAACAAGCATTGGCAAAGCCAATAGGTCTTGCTTTTGGGACCTTATAGTGCTTAGCCATGCAACAGTTGATGTTGTTGCATAAAGGATATTGTGCTGCATAACTAAATACTTATAAGGTCCCAAAAGCAAGACCTATTGGCTATGCCAATGCTTGTTTACATATTCTTCCCCGTCTGTGTGGCCATTAATGTATCTGTTGTCTTCCATACAAAGTTTCTCTACATGTAGTTCTTATTCTTGCCGTTAGTGTTGCCATTTATGTACCTGTTGTCTAGTTGTCTTCCAGATAAAAGTTATCTCTATATCTAGCTCTCCCCCTTGCCTTCATTGTTGCTATTAATGTATCTGTTGTCTTCCCAATACAAAGGGCCCGATTCACAGAACTAACTTAAGACAAAATCCTAAACTTACTACCAATTTGGTATTCACAGAAGGCACTTACTCATTTTGGTATTCACAGAAGGCACTTACTCATTTCGGTATTCACAGAAGTTAGGACTCCTAACTTTAGGACTCCTAAATGCCTTCTGTGAATACCAAAAGTCTTAAAATAAGGATTTTTCTCAATTTAGTAGTCCTAAAGTTAGGACCCCTAACTTTAGGACTCCTAAATGCCTTCTGTGACTCCCGAAAGCCTTAAAATTAGGATTTTTCTCAGTTTAGTAGTAGTAAAGTTAGAAGTCCTAACTTTTCTACTCCTAAACTGAGAAAAATCCTAATTTTAAGACTTTCGGTATTCACAGAAGGCATTTAGGAGTCCTAAAGTTAGGACTCCTAACTTCTGTGAATACCGAAGTGAGTAAGTGTCTTCTGTGAATACCAAAATGAGTAAGTGCCTTCTGTGAATACGAAAATGGTAGTAAGTTTAGGATTTTGTCTTAAGTTAGTTCTGTGAATCGGGCCCAAGGTCTTTTTAGGTCTCGCCTACACAGCGCGCATGCGCTGCATAGGAGGGGACCTCTTGGAATTGATCAGCTTTTTTGGCCAAAAACGTGCACACTTTGCATTGCTTTCAATTGAAACCTGTGCACGTTTGGCGGTTCCCTTGTGGGAGTGAGCAGCGGCGCCATGTGTTAGCAATTATCGCGCTCGCTCCCGTAAGGTAAACGCTGCACGTTGCTGCACTCGCCCGCCGCAGTCACGGACACGCCTTCCAGATTGGCAATCTGCCTGCCCCAGTCCCTGCTCTCCGCCGCACTCCCACCACCCCTCCCACTTGTTTTTTCATCTCCACAGCTATGGTGCGTGCGCACACCACTCAAGGTCTTGTTTGTTTTGTTCTGGGTGATTAGAATTCAGACTTGTGACTAACAAACTGCACACAGGTTTTCTCAGCCGATGACGCAGTGACCCGCTGAGCTACCCTTCCCGCTGGCACTTCTTCCAGAGGTTTGCTCTCACAGTGAAGTCGGGGCTCCGGTCCTCCTCCGTGGGCTCCCTACAGGCCTGAGAGCTCCGGCCCGGGTGCTGCGGCCCCTGGTAGAGGGGGGCTGGCAGAGCCCCCCCGAGAGAGCCCCTGATGCAGAACTTGTCCTTGTGCTTCTCCAGCAGGGGGAGGGAGCAGAAGGCACTCTTACACTTCTGACAGCGGTAGACTCCCAGCTCGTCCATGCTGCCCCCAAGACAGGGTCAGGGGAGAGTCAGGGCGGGGCGGGGGTGGCTGGAGGGGGCGCTACCTGTACTCTGGGAGCTTCCTGGGGGCTGAAGTTGTGGTGGTCGGTTGTTCTTGAAAGTGGGCCTGTCTCTTCTCAGGACCTCTGTCCTCTCTTGATGGGCTGCCTCTTCTTGTGCTCTTGGGTTTGTCTCCTCTTTCGGTTCTCTGTTTCCTCTCAGGGGCTCTGTCTCTTCTGGCTGTGCTCTCTCCTGCGAGGGACTCTGTCTCTGTGCTCTCTCTCCTCTCAGGGGCCCGGATCTATGGAGGCCCTGTCTCTGGGAGTGCGCACTGCCTGGCCCCTCTCTGTCCTCTCTTGGTGCGCTGCCTCCTCTTGTGGTCTCGGGGCTGTCTCCTCTTTCAGTTGTCTGTTTCCTATCAGTGGCTATCACTTCTATCTGTGCTCCTCGGCCCCTCTCTGTCCTCTCAGGAGCTCTTTCCCGTCTGTCTGTGCTCCCTTTCCTCTGAGGGATCTGTCATCTCTTCCGGAACCTTCTCTCCTCAGGGGCTCTGTCTCTACTCTCTCTCCTTCCTGGGAGGCACTGTCTCTGTCTGTGCTCGCTCTCTCCTCCTAGAGGCTCTCTCTCTGCTCTCTTTCCTCTCAGGGGCTCTGTCTCTGCCCTTTCTCCTCTCAGGGGCTCTGTCTCTGCCCTCTCTCCTCTCAGGGGCTCTGTTTCTTCCCTCTCTCCTCTCAGGGGCTCAGTCTCTGCTCTATCTCTCCTCTCAGGGGCTCTGTCTCTGCCCTCTCTCCTCTCAGGGGCTCTGTTTCTTCCCTCTCCCCTCTCAGGGGCTCTGTCTCTGCTCTCTCTCCTCTCAGGGGCTCTGTCTCTCCTCTCTCTCCCCTCAAGGGCTCTGTCTCTTTCCTCTCAGGGGCTCTGTATCTCTGCTCTCTCTCCTCTCTGGGTCTCTGCCCACTCTCCTCTCAAGGGCTCTGTCTCTGCTCTCTCTCCCCCCAAGGGCTCTGTCTCTCTCCTCTCAGGGGCTCTGTCTCTCTGCTCTCTCTCCTCTCTGGGTCTCTGCCCTCTCTCCTCTCAAGGGCTCTGTCTCTGCTCTCTCTCCCCTCAAGGTCTCTGTCTCTCTCCTCTCAGGGGCTCTGTCTGTGTACTCTCTCTCTTCTGGGGGTCTCAGCTCTCTCTCCCCCGGGAGGCTCTGTCTCTTCTGGGAGGGTGCTCTGCACTCTCTCGTGTGCGCTCTCTCCGGAGCTCGCTCCCTCTGCTAGGGATCCGAGGCGGGAGGCCGGTGTCTCGGGCGGCGTCCCTCGTTGCTGTGGGAACGAGAGCCGTGCCCTGCCCTGTCCTGCTCTGGGACAGGCCTCTCAGCCGGGAGCCCGAGGGCCTGGGACACATAGGACAACTTGTGGCTCTCAGTGTGAGATTTACAGAGAGGGCGAGTGTGTTTGTGACATCAAGCGTTGGCAAATCCAATATGTCTCTTTTAAACAGTAATGTACCACCACGATTGAAACAAGCATTTGCAATGCAATAGGTCTCGCATTTACGCGAGTTTGAGCTATTGACATTGCAAATAACAATGTCTTTTTTTGTTTGTTTTTGTTTTTAAAACATAAATAAAAGGCATTGTCATTTACAATGCCAATAGCTTAAACTCGCGTAAATGCGAGACCTATTGCATTGCAAATGCTTGTTTACATCTTACCCCCGTCAGTGTGGCCATTAATTTTTAGGTCTCGCCTACGCCGAGTGCGTGCGCTGCATTGGAGTTCCTTTAGCCATCGCTCTGTTCTTTTTGGAAGCACACACTTGTGCTTGTGGCGGCATCCACATTGCGGGAGCGAGCAGGGGCGCTTCACAAGCACGAGTATGTGCTTCCAAAATGAGCAGACTGCGTGCGCACGCACGCACGCACCACTGCCGGGCTTGTTGTTCCTGTGACCAACTCACTCTCAAATAATGACGCTCCGTATTTTCAGATTGCGCGCGCACGCATGCACCACTGCCAGGCTTGTTGTTCCTGTGACCAACTCATTCTCAAATAACGACGCTCCGTATTTTTGGATTGTGCGCACATTCGGAACCCTTAGATGGATTACTGAAGGAATACGTACGTTTGCTACCATGGTAAGAAACAAGTATAGCAAATGTAGAAGACTTGTATGCGACCAGAGTTAGAAGTGTGCAGAATTGTGTGTAACATCCTGTGGACATTTTAATATTTAAATATTCTATTAGAAGTATCAGGGTTTTTTAGATCAGATGTTATTTACCCTCAAAACTTCTTGACTCATTATCTCCGAGTGCTCTGTTTGTGCTTCAGAATGTATGTCCTTCACCCCCCAAATCCCATCTGTGCTTGTTCTGTCGACTTCCCTCAGCCTGTGTTCTACAGACACTCTTGAATTCTACGGACACTCTTGAAATTTTGCTCCAAGGTTGTCTGTGTTCCGCGGGAGCTGGTTGGGTCACTAGGGTTGCACATTTGTTAAGGCCGTGTGTTTTGTTTTTGTATATCACTGACGTGTTTTTTTTTTTTTTTGTCATGTGTAGGATAAATGTGGATAATCCTGGTCTATTTAAAATTCACTCATGCCCCTAGGCTGAATGTCATTAAATGCATCCCGTACAGCTGTTTTTCCATTGCTATAAGAATACCAACAAAAGCAAATTTATACCCATTATCCCTTGTTTAGCTTGGGCCTTATTTTTTTCTTTTTGCTTTAAGACATCAAAACAGGCAAAAGCTCAAGTTGAATACCTAGCACTAAGCAGCGATCTTTACCCTAACAACACTTTCTTCACACTTCAATAAATGTACTCCCCCGCGGAGCCGTCTGCACTAGATATGCTGCGGTACTACCAGCTCCGCGCATCCTGTAGAAGTAGACTGCCCACATCTCCAGCACCTCCGCCTCCCCTGCCGGCGCTTGAAAACCTGTTGGCGGTGAAGTCGGGACGCAAACTCATATCACGCATTTACAAACACACTCAAAAAGCCTCCCCAATAATCGTCCCCACCCCCGTGCGGCTTGGGATGTGGAACTGGGTACCCCCCTCACGGACGCACAATGGAAGCTGAGCTGCCAGCAGCTAGAGCGCCTATCGCCTAACGATCGCCTCCGGCTCATACACTTTAAATTCTTGCATCGTCTATGTCACACTCCCGTACACGTGTTCAAAATGGGACTGCGGGAAGACGATTGCTGCTGGAGATGTGGCTCCCCTCTTGCCACCTTTACACACCTGGCCTGGAGCTGCAGGCCCATAGCGCAGTTCTGGCTGGAAGTCTATGCACACAGTAAGGACATAACTGGCCTGGTCCTCTCCCTCGCACCCATCACATCCCTGCTCGGAGTGCTGGAGACAGTGCCCCCTAAATCGCGCAAGCTGCCCTCACTGCTCCTACTGATGGCCAAAAGGCAGATAGCTCTGCACTGGGGTGCTACGCGACCTCCGTTAGCTAAAGACTGGATTACACAAGTCACTTATTGCAGCTCACAGCTCTCCACCTACTGAGAGCTCCAACCAATTGGATCCCGACCCAAGGATAACTGGGAACCATACGTAACTTGGTTAAACTCTAGAAATGTAGATGTTTAATGTATTGATAGCATGCTCTGTGTCCCCTATGAGACCACTCCTGGATTGTATTATATAGAGTTGGTGTAGAGTAGAGGTGCAGTAATGTCCTATTGTCCTATTGTTTATTTGTGCCTACTGGTGTTACAAATTGAAGAGGACACGTTGAGGACCCCAGGCTTGATGGAAGTGAATGTAACCTTGCCGTGTCGGATCAATCATCACAGTACAGCACTGCAATGCTCGTTGTTTCCTTTTTGTTGTTTATGTGATGAAAATGCAAATAAAAACAATAAAAAAAGCTTACGTTGAATTTCAATAAGCTGCCCATTGTGACTTCATGTTCAATCAATTTTAGAAGGTTTTAGGTTTACATACCTTTACATTAGTTCCCAATGCTCACAAAGATATCTACTTTCTTCTGCTTCATCATTGACTAGGGTATACCATGTGCATTCATTTTGCAAAACACGTCTGAGCTTGGCACATATGAATTTAAATGGACATACACATCAGTGTGTGAATGACTGTGTGAATAATTATCTGTAATCTATAACCCTATGCACCTACATCAACCTACCTAAATCGAAGAGTTTGATTTATGAATTATTTACATTCGTTCCACTTGGGCGGTGTACATTTTTTATTTAGGGTCTTGGTTGTGTGGCTCCTAATCTGATTGCTAAGAAGGTCTGTTTTCTCCAACTTGCAGAAAGAAGCACTTGCTCTACGCAGTTTCAGGGAAATGCTCAAAACTGCAAATTCTGGTCTTCAAAAAGACAGCACTAGGGTTGGGGTTCTCTGCAGTACACAGTTACCCCAGGCACACCACAACTTGTGCTTTACACTCAAGAAAGCATTATGGGCCTAAGGTACAAAAGATTTAACATTTACAAAGTCACTGCAAATGATACCAGAGGTCTCCCACCGTTTTTAGATCTCGCCTGAGCCAGCGAATGCGCTGCACTGGCGAGATATTTAGTGAGTGGGGTTTTAAAAAGCCGACCACAGCTTTTTGGGTGGCATAGAGCATGTGGTTACGCGCACAGGCACGAGCAGAGGCGCCATCTGGCTTTCCTCTCGCTCTCCCAAGTGCGCACGCCTCGCTCCGCCTCTCTGTGCATCTCCCGTCCTCCTCGTGTGCACTGAACTTAAACCTGCTCGCCCCCGTGCTGCAGAGCCAGCCGCTGTCCTGAAGGGCCGACTCTTGCCAACACTGCTGCCCACTCCATAAAGTGACAAGTTACAAATGACTGTGGGCGTCATATTGTTACATGCTCGTGTCTCCTGTGTTCCAACAAGTAAATAAATGTTACCTTCCCGGACTCGTCTTCGTCGGCGGCCACTGCGCATGAGCAAAGGCACCACCATCTGGCTTTCCTCTCACTCCCCCAAGTGTGCGCGCCTCGCTCCGCCTCTCTGTGCATCTCCCGTCCCCCTCGTGCGCACTGTACCTAAACCTGCTCGCCCTCGTGCTGCAGAGCTATCCGCTGTCCTGAAGGGCCGACTCTTGCCAACACTGCTGCCCACCCCATAAAGTGACAAGTTACAAATGACTGTGGGCGTCATATTGTTACATGCTCATGTCTCCTGAGTTCCAACAAGTAAATAAATGTTACCTTCCCGGACTCGTCTTCGTCGGCGGCCACTGCACACGAGCAGAGGCGCCATCTGGCTTTCCTCTCACTCTCCCAAGTGTGCGCGCCTCGCTACGCCTCTCTGTGCATCTCCCATCCCCCTCGTGTGCACTGAACCTAATCCCGCTCGCCCCCGTGCTGCAGAGCCAGCCGCTGTCCTGAAGGGCCGACTCTTGCCAACACTGCTGCCCACTCCATAAAGTGACAAGTTACAAATGACTGTGGGCGTCATATTGTTACATGCTCATGTCTCCTGTGTTCCAACAAGTAAAAAAATGTTATCTTCCCGGACTCGTCTTCGTTGGCGGCCACAGCTGTCTCCCTTTCGCCCTGCTAGAGTGCTCTCTTAAAAGGAGGCAAACAAGTCGCATCAGACGGCGCCTCTGGAGCCCACCAGTGCAGACCAAAAGCTATACCTCATGGCGCTATTGGAATTGTAGCAGCATTTTATTGAATCGAAATTAGTCTTAGATTTCTAGATGCTGGTTTCTTTACTGCAGCGGCTCAGTGCATGAATAGTCTGTTTTTTTTAGAACCAAGAACGTTTTTCCAGTATAAGCAGTCTAAACATACATTTGTTTGAAAGCATCCCAGGTCTGCGTTTTACAAAATCATTTTATTATTCCCAGGAAAGGGGCATTTGGGTATTTCTAATCTTGTTTCATCAACTCATCAGTGTATTGATTCAATTACATAGCTTGGCCAGCCTGGTCTCTGTAACAAAGCCCTTTTACTGCCAGACCTGCTTTCTCGCCAGCCCCCCAATCACAGAAAAGTTAGAATTATTCTGTGGAGTCAGCGCCACCACAGCATCGCTCTACACCACCACAGCATCAATCAGCACCACCACAGCATCACTCAGCGACACCACATTATCACTCAGGGCCAACACTGCATCACTCAACACCACAGGATCACTCAGCACCACCACAGCATCACTCAGGGCCACCACAGCAACACTCAGGGACCCAACCATATCACTCAGCGGCAAAACAGCATCAGTCAGCACCACCACATCATTATTCTGCACCACTGCAGCATCACTCAGGAACACCACAGCATCAATCAGTACCACTACACCATCACACAAAAGCACAACAGCATCAATCAGCATCAACACAGCATCAGTCAGAATCACCACAGCATCACTCAGTACCACCACAGCATCACTCAGTACCACCACAGCATCACTATATGCTACCACAGCATCACTCTGCAGCACCACAGCATCAATCAGCATCACCACAGCATCACTCAAGGCCAGCACAGCATAAATCAGGGCCAGCACAGCAACACTCAATGACACCACAGCATCACTTAGTGCTTCTTGCACTTTTTAATTACAACTTCTTAGCATGCTGCACAGCAGCCACACTTCTCTAGTGCACAGCTTAGAAACATTGGCAAAGTCAATAGCTCTATCTAAACACTTATAAGGCCCCCCAATGCATAGCCGATAGGTTTCGCCTTTAGGACATTATAAGTGTTTAGTTATCCAGCACAATATCCTTGATTAAACAACATCAAGTTTTGCATGGCTAAACACTTATAAGGTCCCCAAAAGCGAGCCCTATTGGCTATGCCAATGCTTGTTGTAATAAAAACTTCCTATGTTGAACATAAATCATCACCGGCTACTAATATTACTGTTGTAACAGTGACCACTTTAGACAAGATTACAATAGTGACCACTATGTCCAAGTTTACAAGCAGTGATCACCTTAGTGCATCAGGAGGGTTGCTAACAGTAATGTAAACCAGCATTTGCAATGCAATAGGTCTCGCAGGTACACGAGTTTAAGCTATTGGCATTGTAAATGACAATGCCTTTTATTTATGTTTTTAAAACTAAAACAAAAATAAAAGGCATTGCTATTTGCAATGTCAATAGCTCAAACTCATGTACATGCAAGACCTATTGCATTGCAAATGCTTGTTCTGTTTTGTAGTTGTCTTCCAGATAAAATGTATCTCTACATCTAGCTCTCCCCCTTGCAGTCAGTATTGCCATTAATGTATCTGTTGTCTTTTTCACATCTTACCCCTTCAGTGTGGCCATTAATGTTTCTGTTTTGTAGTTGTCTTCCAGATACAAAGTATCTTTACATCTAGATCTCCTCTTCAGTGTGGCCATTTATACATCTGTTGTTTAGTTGTATTACAGATACAAAGTATCTTTATATCTAATTCTCTGATCAACCCCCTCCCCCTAACCTCTAGTGATAACTTTAAAGTATCTGTTGCCTAGTTGCCTTGTCGATAGTAAGCATTTTTACATCTTGCCCCTTCCCCATCAGTGTGGCCATTAATGTATCTGTTGTATCGTAGTGTTCCAAATACAAAGTATTTTACATCTTGCTCCCCCACCCCTGTCAGTGTGGCATTAATATATCTTTTGTCTATTTCTCTTCCAGATACAAAGTATTTTTGCATTGTGCCCCCTTCACTGCTGCCATGAATGTATCTGTTGTCTAAATGTATTCCAGATACAAACTATCTTTACATCTTGCCCCCACCACTGTCAGTGTGACCATTAATATATCTGTTGCCTAGTTGTCTTCTAGATACAAAGCAGTGGCGTCACTAGGGTTGGTGTCACCCGGTGCGGGTAACTCATGGTGTCACCCACTCACGACTTACCGCATGGACCTCTTCCGCTCTGAGTCCGCCAGTGGACGCAGTTGGCAAATAACGGGACCATACAGAATCCTTAGTAACGTTTGTAAATGTAGGTCCTATATTTACAAAATGTGCCTGTTAACAACAGTGTGATAATGACTCATTAATCAGGTTGTACAGTGGGCTACCTGCTAGTCAACAGTTTATTGTAATTTATAATATCATAGGTATGGTACTTTTTACTGGTGTGGTCTTCCCACTATCCAGCAACACGATATATCAGTGGTCGAAGTGGGGGGAAAAAAGTAGGGGAACTGTGGGCGGAGAATCAGAGGGCGGGAATAACCCAAGGATTGGATTAGTGGGCAGAGGCGTGGCCAGAATGCGCAAACATCCCAATTTTTTGTATTTGTTTGGTTCACTGCCCAGTTTTATCAACCAATGGATACACATGATTATTTAAGGTTATAATGAGTTATTGACAGTAAAATGTGTTCACAAAGTGGGATATGCTTCTAATCACAGAATGTCCCCAAATACGATAAAATGTGGAAGCACGAGCCATTTGTCTCCGAGCCATGGAGTTTCTGTCATCAGCACTTCTCCCTTTTCCAAAACAGCAGTTCAAACATGAATGGCTAAAAATCCTAGTTTGCAAATGTTTTCTAAATAATAATGGCTCTGCCATATTTGCCTCATAATGCAAGATCTGTAGCATGATCTGACCATTTAAACTAATAAATAGTTTGTAGCTCAAACGTATCAAAAGTTAATAAAAATGTGACTTGTGTTGCTGCGGAGTAGATGACAGTTAATAGCTCACTGTTCTATGTTAGGATTTTAACTTGTAAACTGCAAGCAACAAAAGGATCTCTCTGACAAAAGCAGTAGCCCACTGGCCTATTTACATTATGTGCACTTTGTGATCTGCATGGTACATGTTCTTTGGAGCAGGAACATTAACCCTCTGAGCTACCTTTCCATAAGTCAAATCTTCCATTAGACAAAATTCCGATCTCTCTCTAGGAAGAACATTAATCACCAGAGTCATCATGACATTTTTATTGTTACCGAAAATTACTGGAGGCCAGGAAGGAGGCAGCAAGCGCTTTTAAAACCATAATATACTTGCAAAAATGATGCCTCCACCTAAAGTGAGCACCTGGTGCGGTCACACCGGTTGCACCGCCCTAGAGCTGGCCCTTCTCAAGGCTCCTGTGATCTCAGTGACAGGGTCACTGTTCTAGGGTGTACTGCTTCATAGGCCTATCCGCAAGACTGGAGGTGAACTTCAGTATGAATAGTGGTGGACAAGCCTTGAAGGTTAACCCAGACTTGCCAGTGCTAGGGTCCACCTGCTGGTGCTACGACACCAGGGCTTCTAATGTCTTGCGAAGCCTTCTAAGGTCTAGCATGAGATAGTGCTCTCTCAGGAGAGTGGTCTGGTGGACTGGTTATTAAGGCTGAACCTGGTTCCCCAGTTCCAAATTCATCAGCTCTGGCCATAGTGCCACATCCTCTCCCCCACTGAACACCATACTGCCCCACTGAGAAAAACTCCCACTGCCTTCAACTACAACCCAATTGTTGCCAGCTATAAACACCTGGATGCGGCTCACTTTAAATTACGCACTGGGCAAGAGCAATATGTGGCCTACAAAAAAAAGTGACAGCATCCTGGAAAAAGCAAACACTCATAGGGAATGCACAATTTAGCAAACCATGTGAAATGTAAGCAGGAACAACATGGTTACCTTAACGCTTTTACACTCACTGTTCAGAAATCAGTGAGTGCTTTTGCCTGAAAAGTTAAGGACATGACAACAGGGCCCTGAATGGACCCATTTTAATGGCCATTGCTTATATCCTTACAAAACGTAAGCAGTATGGTAAAAAAAAGACAACATCCCTAGATGCAGAGCAGCAGTACAAATTTTGTTTTTCAATCCTCACATTGCAGTACCTCCAGGATTGGTGCATTAGTTCCAAGCCCAGGGAAAACAAAGCCAAGACAACAAAAATAGCGCTTCACTGGCAAACTCTGTAAAAGGGGCGCTAATGTGTTTGGGTGTGAATAAAATCAATCTGGCCAGTTTGCTACCATTCTGTCTTACTTTATTTAGTTATTTATTTTTCATATTTTTAAACTTTTATTTCCGATGCTGCACTTTGGAATTAAATGTCAGAAAAATAGACATTGATTTCCAGCAAAAGTGATTTTCTTTTTTGGATCCATTTCACAGGGAAGCAAATAAAAGAAAGGAGGGGAGACAGTGCACACTGCACACAGGCTCCTCCTCCTCCTAAAAGGTTAGGTTGCTCTGCGCACACCGGCCCTGTTGGTGTCACCCCATGTGAGGGTGTCACCCGGTGCGGTCCGCACCCCTCACCCCCATAGTGACGCCGCTGATACAAAGCATCTTTAGAAGAAGAAGTGTGGCTCAATGATTAGAGTGGCAGACCCTGATGCAGAGGTCTAGCCCGGGACCAGGGTTCAATTCCCCGCCTCGGCGGGTCTTGGGCTCAAAAATTTCACAGACAATATAATTCTCGCCTCGGTGCCTATTCCAATCATGGAGTCCCACTCTGCAACTCTGGGCAATAACTTGCTTAATCTCCACAAAGCCCCCCACAACGCTAAGGATGCCTGGCCTCCACCTTGGGGGTGCCCAGGAGTGGACGCCTCACAGGGAAAGCCAGGATGGGTTCCACAGCGGTATTCGTACAAGCGCCTTGAGACCCCTGCGGGTGAGTAGTGCGCTATACAAGTATCAATTTACAATTTTACATCTATTACTCCCATCAGCCCCCTCCCTCATCTCCCAGTCAGTGTGGTCATTACTGTATCTATTGTCTAGTTGTCTTCCAGATACAAAGTATCTCTACATCTACCTCTCCCCTTTGCAGTCAGTGTTGCAATGAATGTATCTGCTGTCTAATTGTACTCCTGAAACAAAGTATTTTTACACCTTGCCCCCATCAGTGTGGCCATTAATATATTTTTTGTATAGTTGTCTTCCAGATACAAACCATCTGTACATCTTGCTCCCCCTGCCCTGTCAGTGTTGCCATTAATGTATCTGTTGTCTGGTTGTCTTCCAGATACAAAGTATCGCTACATCTAGCTCTCCCTCTTGCTGTCAGTGTTGCCATTATTGTATCTGTTGTCTGGTTGTATTCCCGATACAAAGTCATTTTATATCTTGCCCACAACTGTCATTGTGGCAACTAATGTATCTGTTGTCTAGTTGTCTTCTAATTGCAAAGTATCTCTACATCTAGCTCACCCCTTGCCATCAGTCTTGCCATTAATGTATCTGTTGTCTAGTTGTTTTCCAGATACAAAGTTTTGTTACATATTGCCCTCCCCATCAGTGTGGCCATTAATGTATCAGTTGTCTAGTTGACTTCCATATACAAAGTATCTCTACATCTAGGTCTCCCCTTGCTTTCAGTTTTGACCTTAATGTATCTGTTGTCTAGTTGTGTTCACGATAGAAAGTATTTTCACATCTTGCCCCCCACCTCTCCCACATCGGTGTGGCCATTAATGTGTCTGTTGTGTAGTTGTCTCCCAGAGAGAAAGTATCTTTACATCTAGCCCCCTCCCCTTCAGTGTGGTCATTAATATATCTGTTGTTAAGAAGTATAACAGATACAAAGTACCTTTACATATAGCTCTCCCATTAGCCCCTTCCCTCTTTCCATCAGTGTTGCCATTAATGTATATGTTGCTTAATTGTCTTCCAGATAGAATCTCTACATCTAGCTTCCCCCTTGCTGTCAATGTTGCCAATAATGTATCTGTTGCCTAGTTGTCTTCCAGATACAAAGTATCTCTACATCTAGCTCCCCACCTCCCACTCACTGTGTCCATTAGTGTATCTTTTGTCTTCCAGATACAAGGTATTTTTACATCTTCTCCTCCATGTAAATTCTTTTCCAGATACAGGAAGCCTGTTCACAAATATATATTTGCATATGTAGCTTCACTCATGCGTAAACGTACAACTAGTAGAAGCTTTACACTTTTTTGTTATTTACCATTTTTTAGTCTAAATGTACCACTAGGTGCAAACTTACATGTATTCACCCCCTCAAAACAGGGCGTGGAGCCTTTTGGAAAAGGGTTTACGAGTGTAAAGTTACTACTAGTAACGTTTTAAACATGGGCAGAGGTCTCTGGCACTGAAGCGGAGATCTACCTATGGTAAAGTATAGGGAACAATACTAAAGTTTAATAATTAATAAAATACACATATTACACATATTTTAGTGTAGATTAAAAATATAAATCAATTTAAAATAATAAATAATAACCTGGACCTAAAAAAAAAAAACTAAAATGTTATTACATACCAAATGGAAAGTAGATCAAATAAATGTATGATTATTTTTTAATTTCCTTTTTTTTTAATCTCACCATCGGCTATCATTTTTGCATTTAATTATTATTTTTGCATTTTATGAAATCATGTTAGTTTAATCATTTAACATTTTTAAAGATTTAAACTTTTTATTTCATTATGTTTGAAGAAAAAGTTAAATATTTATTGAATGTAAAATATATTTTGCACTGAGTATAACCTTTAACACTTGCCCCCATATTTCCTATGGGCGTGTGCTGCTGTACTACTTGTAAGTAGCCATGGGACTGTGTGTGGTGCTTGGCTTACTCCAGGTCTGAGCAGGAGTACGTTTACTGCTGTTTTTGAACCTTTTTGGCTGTGGAAGTGCAGTTTGTGACTAGCATTGGGCTTTCTCTTTTGTGGGTGGGTGTTTGTATTTGCATATCTCTCCTAACCCCTCCTTACCCATCCCTAAGCACATCCTTACTCCTTCCTAATTCCATCCCATTTATTTGTGCGCGTTCTCCGTTTTGCAGCCACTCTCCCAGGTACCTCCCACATTTACTACTAAACGCATACCTATGCGTGTGGAGACCTCCGCCACTGGGGCAGAGTCTCCACATGGAAGAGACAGGAATGAGGGAGGAATAGATGTCTACATGTAGGTCAGTGATTCATGTTTTGTAGGAGTACGGCAGTACTGTTACTTATCGTACTACAAAGGGCAGTTTGGGAATAACCCCCAAATATCTTCACATCTACCCCGTTGATGACAGTGGGGCCAGTAATGTATCTGTTGTCTGTTTATTTTCTATTCCGTGCTTAATTTGTTAAAGTATGAGTGCCGGTGTCCAAGGCGCTGCTTAGAAACCCGCTGATGGCGCTATTGAATCTCACCGTGCCCAACACCAAGGCTGCATCGTTCTGAATCCTCCTCTGGCCTCTTTAATCCACGACGAGACACTCCCTGGCCCTTTATTTCATTCTTAGAGGTTCCTGCTTCGTCTCTTTGTGACGTATGTACCATCTTTCACTTCCTCCTTCTTTCCTCTTTGCGTGCTTTTCTCTCTCTTGATGACGCAAAATGTCTGATGTGGAAAATAAATGTGGGCCCCAAAAAAGAGTGCCAGTGGTTCCACCACCAACCACCAACCACCAACCACCGGCTCAAACTAAGCACTGATTCTAATCCAGAAACAACATATCTATAAATCCATGCATCAATGGCTGTCTTCTCATTAACATATCTGTACGTATTCATAGCTGGAACCTAGCCAGAAGGCAGCAGAGCACTGTACGTGGTCAAAGACGAGCTTAAAGGTGACGAGTAATAGGAGAGGAAGCTGAGTTGAGGATGGTTAATACAACCTGGTGTAGTGTTCTTCAAAGAGGAGCGGCCTCAACTCTTTCCTAGGGTGGAGCAGCGTGGGGCAGTCTTGAGGGAGGCTGCTCCAGGTCCTGGGCTCAGAGATGGAAAAGGCCTGCTGCCTTGTTTCTTCTGCTTTTTGCACTTGTCACTCTGTAGTCTGATGGTGTCCTGGCTGTGGGCGTGTCCATAACCACAAGAGGTGCTGAGCTGCATTGCTCACATACCTAGCATAGTTGACGACACATTCTTGAATAGTTTGCTGAGGTTCAAATCTTACACTTTTCTTTCATTTTGAAGGTCCACTGTGTGCTCACATTGTCAGTCCTGCACCTGCACTGCACTGTAGTTTCAGTTTTGTCACAAGATGTCTACTGGAGCCCTATGTGTGAAAACATGCAGACTTTCTTTCTGTACTTGGGTCTTTTAGCTTTTATGCTCAAGGGGGTGTAGGAGATCCCCTTGTCTTCTAGTTCTGTGATTCACAGATTACTTTTCTTTTTGTCAAAAAACATTTTCAAGCGTCTATTTTGGTGAGCTCTCCAACTTCTTTCACAGTATGACAATTCCAAGTGTGCAAGTGATCTGGTTACAGGAAACTTGAGCAGCTCTGGTAATGAGCGATGGCTGGCCTCAGTGTTAATACTGTGCAGACTAGATTAGGGGAGAGGAGTTGGCCTAACGGCTAGGGCGGTGGACCTCAAATCTGGGGAACTGAGTTCGAGTCACAGCAATGACGCTGAACATCCTGTGATTCTGGGCAAATCACTTAATCTCCCTCTGCCTAACAAAAACAAGCATTGGCATAGCCAATAGGTCTCGCCTTTGGGACCTGCTGCATTACTAAATACTTATAAGGTCTCAAAGGCGAGACTTATTGGCTATGCCAATGCTTGTATGTAAGTTAGCCTTTGTTTCTATTCACGTTCAGTGACTTGTGTCACTGAAGCAGAACAATTTCTAACCAAACCTGCAAAACCCAAATAAATGATCTAAGATGGGCGATGAAGGCGGAGATGTTGAAAGCCTGCAGAGAGGTACTATAAGTGAAATACAGGTGTCAACAGGCAGAAACCCCTTCGCGACCCTTACTAGCAGAAGAGGAAATCTAACCACCCTATTTGATTTATTTTGCAGGGTGAGTGGCTGCAGTATCTGTTATCAAATACTTTTTGGGAAGCACTCACTTCAATTTATAAATGCGTAGTTACACACACAATATGCGAAAGCCATGTGGTACATAGTAAACACATTTTTTGTGCAGGTATTTTAACATAAACACATTTTTACTCGGCGCCTGGCCTTATGCTATTTACATCCAGGAATGGCTAGCAGGCATTACAATTCATTTAGTGCATGCTTATTGAGTCCCAATGTTCTTGCATCTATTTGAATAGAAGTGGCAGGCCGCGGTTAATGACGCAGTAAAAAGTAGCAGTCTGTTGAGCTGCCCAGTGAGTGCTACCATGAGGAAATGAGGGTCTCGGCCTCCCGAACGCTGAGGAGCCATTGCACATTCCGATCACAGGTCTGCATTTTAAACACGCGTTCCCAAAAGCAATAAATGCAAAGTCAATACTTTACCCCCAGCAGAAAAGGTACATCTTACCTCATCCCTTTGACAGTGGCGGGGAACATTTTCACTCTTTCCTTGGTATCTGTATCATGTCTCCCCCGAGGATTTATTGCGTACAGATAAAAGCTTTGCAGGTCTGAAGTCACTGCTGAGGCGCTCTAAGAATCTGCTGCAATTTCCCACAGTCCCACACACACCGTTTCCCTTGCGGGAGCGAGCAGGGGCACCATCTGTTTGCAAGATAATTACAAACAGATGTCGCCAAAGCTCGCTCCCGCAAGGGAAACGCCAAACGTGCATGCATTGCAATTGAAAGCAATGCAAAGCGTGCACGTTTTTGGGCAAAAAATCGAATCGATTCCAAGAGGTCCTCTCCTAAGCAGCGCATGCGCGCTGCGTAGGGGAGACCTAATGAATGTGTCCTCATGTAATGCAACTGGTGCTATGCAAAGCGCTATGATACCCGATTCGGGTCAAGTTCCCGCGATATAAAACTCTAAAATAAAAAAATAAAACAATAGGAACATATCCAGGTGCAAAAGTTTATGGGCACTTAAAAGGGGTTTTGAGTGGATTGGAAGCCCTCCTTCAAAGATCTCAGATGTGGTAGGTTTGCAGACAGGGTCACTACAGCTATTCTCTACCTGGAAAACCACCACACAGACACCCAGACATACATGTACCTCCTGTTACCTCTGTAGCTCCATGGGTGTGTATACCTCGTGGGTCAATATTATCTTCTAACCCTAGTGGCAGAACCTTCTCTCTTGTGCCCCCTGTAGCAGTGAAGATGTGACTTGAGGTCTCGCGCACTGAGGGTTTGACTTGTCTGGCAGAGGTGGGTGTTTAGGATCTGGGATCCTTGTGGTCTGGTCTCTGATGTTTTTCAGAGGACCAGGCGTCCTGCACTTTGTGGAATGCAGGGGTCATTCTGTTTCCATGATGATAGACCAGCATCAGATGAAGTAGAATAGAGCGTGACAGGTGTCTCCTTAGGTTGTAGAGGATGTACACTGAAGTGGGATGAGCCATTAATTGTACATAAAACTTAAGGAACATTATTTGTTTGGGTGACACAAATTCTGGAAGCATGAACCAGCCCAAGGAAGTTTAGTGGAGGCCGTTTTCAAGACGGTACCTCCTGAGAACCAGGACCAGCTTAGATCCTCCTCTAGTTTGTTAAACCCATTCCCAGGATCTCATGACGATGCAAAAAGAGGACATTTGCGTTGTCACCCAAAGTGCAGGCACGTTCTTGACAGTATTTCCTTGCATGTGAGCCCTTACTTTGCACTAATCCGATGTTATAAATACACCAGTGGTACCTGGCGATGCCAGTTACTATATGTGAGGAGTGGGATGAAGCCAGTATGAAGAATGTGGCGAAGGCAAGGCACCACTTCTTGCAATCCGATGCAGAAAGTCCGACATTAGCTTGGTGAGATGAATAATGTGTGGGAAATGCAGAAATCATTACCGACCTAAAACCACTAGTGCAGCTTCTGACATCAGATTAGTCAGGTCAAGCAGCAGAGAGAGTTGCTAAGATACAGTACAGCATATGTACTAGGGATGGGCGGAACACGGGGAGTTACCTAAAAACTCTGTGAGATTCCACAGAGTTCCGTGAGCAGCAGAATTTGGTACGTCACACTGCTTGCACTGATTGTTAGTGCCAGGAGCTTGTCCTGTGCTGAACAATCTGCGCAAATGGCACCGCGCGGCATGCCAGTGGTCGCTGCTTCTTTCTGTTGCTTGAGCAGACTTTCTACTGGAGGGGAAGCTTTCTCTAAGCGAGCGGCAGCGACCTGCCACAGCTGTCTGCATTGAGAAATCTCACCTGGATGCGGTCAAGCACTCGATATTCTCACTTTTGCTCGCCAACTTAAAGTTAGTGAGCTGCATGTGAGAAAAAACTCCACCATGCAGCGGTTGGTAACATTTTTGGGACCTCTTGATAGAATTGAAACGTAACATTGTCATCTTATTAGTGTTTTACCCAACGTCATGTTAGCATTTATATGGCTAATACATTATATGAGCCTATTGTGTGCAGACGCGATCAGTAAATACAGATGTTGCGTTAATTAGGTTGACATCTGTGCCACCATTTTAGCTCTCGAAGATGCCATTTTCTATTATAATCAAAACTGTTACTTGCTCATTTATGAGAAATGGTCCTTGGTAAGTTTAGTTTCTCCAATGCTGAAACTTGCTCATTAACGCATGCCTTTTCTGTTACATAGAGGCCTTCTCCCACCTGTCTAGAAGGGAGGATAGGCCAGACGACCTTGGATAGTAGATAGCTTGTACCAGGCTGCAGAATCAAAACTTATGTTCTGGGCCCCCATTGTATTACGACAGTTACCAGTACTTTTCCATAATAAGCGGGTCTTCGCGGGCTCTCTAACCTACATAATGTAACTCTATGCTTGTTAGAGTCAGTCCTTCGTCAGCCATCATAGGAGGCTGGTCAGACTGGACTACACTGCAGTGTATTTTGTGAATAAATGAGTTTGCTTGCATTCTCTACTGCGTCATCGACTCTTCATTCTCGGAAGGCAAGAGGAGGTCGAGAGCGACCCGGGTGACTCTAGTGGGTCACTTCCTTCAGTTGGCGTCCGAACAGGGACTCCACCAGGTGACCCATCCAGCCCGTAATTGGGTCAAGGGGGTCTGGGGTACGTCTGGTCAGATATGCGGATTGGGGATCCCCATATGATAGAGGTTGGTTCTCGAGGCTGCTCTGCCTGTCTGATTGGGCGGCTCCTCGTCTAGTGGTCATCTCGACTGGGGTCCTGAAAAGGCGAAAATCTTGGATCTGACCGTTTGGTCAGAAGAGTCGGCAGTGGAGAATAATATTGTTTGACCTGTGTGCACCGGGTGAGTTTTGGTAAGTGCGGCTCCGTCTTGATTAACTTGGTGGGTCTGTGGGCCCTTGTGATACGGAGCGTTTTGAACATTCTGCCAGGCCACTTGCTGAATTTGGTTTAATATTGAAGAGGCCTGGGGCTAGAGCCTATTTTGTCTTGGTGCAGTCTGTGGACTGACTTGGAGAGCTCTTTGGCTTGTGCGTTCTTGTTGTGTGTGTGTGTTTATTTAGGTGGAGATTAAATGTGTCTGATGCTAGAATGCCTTGTTGGAGTAAAGTGTTGTGCTTGGGGTGCTGCTGTTGTTCCGCTGAGCATCGGCCAGAGGAAAGGCCGCCTGCGCCTCCAGAAGGCACTCCGAGTTTTGAGATGTATGTGAAGCACGGTATTGGCCCTTTTATGTTTCGTACATTGTGGCACAAGTATACGAGGGACAATACTGATCTTCAGTGGCCTCTGGAAGGTACCTTTGATGAACAAAAACTGAATTATTTACAGGACAAATTATTTGCTAGAAGAAGTAGGCAGTCGATGTTTGATACTTTGCAGGTATGGCAGAAAGAAGCTAAACAGAGGCGTATACGTGCCAAGAAGGAGTCTAGGAAGAAGGCAATGCAAACAGTGGTTCAGACAGCTGTAGCTTATGATAAGGAGCAAACTGAAAAGGGTATTTAGTGTGCAGATAGGAAGTTTCGATTGCAATGTAACAAGTCCTATATTGTTCGAGAGGATGAGGATCCTTTTGTGGAGGATCTGTTGGATACTCGTCCCCCACCTCCCTATGCCCCGCAGGGAATATATCCTGTTGTTCCATCGCCTCAGTCCTCCATTGCCCCACCGCCCCCTTCTAGTCTTGCCGCAGATTTAACAGCTTCGGCTCCAGAACTATCTGTCTCCCCTCCAGTTTCGCAACATGTGAGTGTGGCGACTGCAAGCCCGCAGGGCCTGCTGCTTCCCCTCATGTTTCTCCTCCTTCTCTTACACCCACCACACAATCATTGTTGACATTGTCACCTGCGTCTGTACCTCTTGTGTCTTTCCCAGGTATTCCATCCTTGGTGTTGGGTAGTGTTGGGAAACCGGTGCTAGGGTCGGATGGAGGGGATTAGGCGGCGGCACGGGAGCGTATGGGGCGGGCATTGATTCGGTCCAATGCGGGTGAAGAGGAGAAGTAGATGGTTGCAAATAACGCAGCACAATGGGTTCGGAATCTAATTTATAGTGTGGAAGATATATGGAGTGTGATGAAAGATTTTGACCCGTTTGTACAACAGCATGCCCTTCAGCATATGTCGGCTACATTGATTGGTTTGTGGGAACAGTGTATTGGAGGCACAGCACCTAAAGTTATTTATGATATTCGAGATTGTGCATATTCAGTTGGTATGGCCCCTGCAGAAGTTTTTAGTAATGTTTGGACGCTTCTCGGTTATCGCAAAAGATTGCATAATCGTACTCCAACTACAGTGTCTCAATTTCCAATGAGAGAGGTGCACCCTGTTTTTTATCCTGAGATCCCAGAACAGCATAATCAGAATGGAGATGTGGTTCAGCAGGAGGTAGAGGCTCATTTTTGGGAACAATGGGTCTGTACCCCATGGAAGAGAAGGGAGGTGCTTGCTCTTAAAAGTCAGTTACCGGACCCTAGGCAAAATCCTGCTGCATACTATAAAGAATTAACAGAGGCTGCCTCCTCATCAGTTATGACTTTCGCAGATATTGAGACGTTTTTTGTGCCTTTGGTGCCAATGGACATTTGGCGGCAAGTGCATACGCAGGCTCATGCAGCAGAGCTGAGGGGTGCTTGGAATGAGATTAGGGCATGAGATAAGGAGAGAAAGACCGGTGAAAAGCCCAAAGCTGAAATTTTGGCCTTGCCAAGCCGCATTATAACCTATATGCATTCTCTTATCCCACCTAGACGAGTGGATTGGGACACGTTAATGGCATGTCGTCAGAAGAAAGAGGAGAGTGTGTCAGATAATGTTAACTCATTTTGAAGGGGTGTTTCTAGATTTCAGTGGGCAGGGTTTGTCAGTTGAAGGCGGTGTTCATTTGTTTGTTAATAGGTTTGTTACGAATTTGCTTCCTGAAATTGCGGCTCGGCTGCAGGCTTCTGAGAGTACTTGGCCTACTTCCTCCCCTTCAGTGATATTGAGTATGGCTCGATATTATGAGCATCGAGAAAATGAGGAAAAGGATAAAGTGGAGAAAAAGAGTTAGGATTTGAAGACGAAGGTGTTGCTACAGCAGGTTGCAAGGGGTTCTGGAAGGGGTCGAAGTACTGGTCTGGCTCAAAGGTCATGGGGTGCTGGTAGAGGTGGTGCACCCTTGGGGCTGAATCAGTGTGCGTATTGTAAAAAGGAGGGACATTGGCGAAACGAGTGTCCGAAACTGTTACAGAAACTTGCAGTACCCAGAGGGTGGGGTCCAGGTGTAAGGTGCCGTGGATAGGTTGGTCGGGATGAGGATCAAGTTGGTACATCTTCAGGGGATTGTTCAGATCAGAATGATTTCGATGACCCCCGGGGAATGCAGTACTATCATGACGATTACGATATGGATGAAGTTACAGGGATGTCCTATAGCTAGTACAGCAAGAGACAGGGTGAGGGACCAGTCCAAATTCCTGTAGATCAGCGTGGTCCTTATGTCACGGCAAATTTGCATGGTTCGGCACAGAAAGTTTTGGTGGACACAGGTGCAATGAATAGCTCTGTTTCTCATTCTCTGGTCCTCGGGGCAGTCCTGTCTGGCCGTAATAATGTCTCAGTAGGTTTTTCTGGCATGCCGGTTGTGTGCCCCTCATCCCGACCTCTTGCTTTTACTGTTGGTCCTTTTACTGTGGACTCCCCATTTTTGGTGACGGCGAATTGTGGGGAAAATTTATTAGGACTGGATTTGTTGAAGAAGTTACATGCCACTATTTATTGTTCCCCGGATAGTGTTTATCTGACTTTGGACCTATGGTGGTTTGGCGAAACATGCACCACTTCCTGTTGAATTTAAGGATGTGCCGTCCTCTTTGTGGGCCACAGGGGATACGGATGTGGGGTTGTTGCAGATACCACCAGTTTCAATAAAGGTCAAAGATAACGCCGTGCTCCCTCGTATTCCCCAGTACAAAATATCACAGGCTGGGGAACAGGCTTTGATGCAGATTATACAGGACCTGATCAAATCAGGGATGGTAGAGGGGACAGTAGCGAACGTGTGCAATAGCCCCATTCTCCCTATTCTTAAAAAGGTACCTGTGGATTCCCCTGATGCACATCATGATGTCTATCGCTTTGTGATTGATTTACTATACGTCAACAAGTTAGTTGTTCCTTAGTTTCCGGTAGTCCATGATATCACCTTCCTTTTAACAATGATTCCTCCCACAGCTAAATTCTTTTCTGTTATTGATTTGAAAAAGGCTTTTTTTAGCATTTCTGGCCATCCTGACAGCCGGTATTTATTCAGCTGTACTTTAGCTGGCAGAAGCTTTCAATTCTGTAGAGTTCCTCAGTGGTATAAAGAAAGTCCTAGTATCTATAGCCAAGCTTTGAAAAGTCAATTGGACTCTCTCTCTCTTCCCGCAGGTAATGTATTATTGCAGTATGTGGATGATATTTTGATAGCCTCTGCTATCGAAGAGGGTTGTCGGGATGCCACAGTCAAATTGTTAAAGCATTTGGCAAACACGGGATATTAAGTGTATCTTTCTAAATTCCAATATTGTCAACTGCAGGTCACCTATTTAGGTCACCTGCTGTCGAAGGAGGGTCGGAGGCTAACACCTGAGCGAGTTGATGCTATTGTTAAGATGCCTGTCCCTGTGACTCAGAGGGATGTGCATGCTTTTATAGGCATCACCTCGTATTGCCGGCACTGGATACCTGCTCATTCTTAATTAATACAGCCTCTGCTTCGCTTGATAACTAAAGATGTGCATGAACGCTTGCCCTGGACGCATGACTGTCAGCATGCATTTGAACAATTAAAAGTTGCGCTTTGCTCTGCACATGTGCTTGGCAAGCTTGATTATAAGAAGCTCTTTGTGTTGTACGTACACAAAGGGACTGGATGTGCACTCTCTGTGTTAACACAAGCCTTTAGAGGTAAGCAGAGGCCGTGTGCTTATTTTTCTGCTATGCTTGACCCTGTCGCCAAAGCCCTCCCAAGCTGTTTAAGAGCCACGGCGGCTGCAGCGGTCTCTATCCGGCAATCGTCAGGGCTTGTTCTCAATCATAATCTCACAGTAATGGTACCACATGCTGTGGATGTACTTTTGAATAAAACAAAGACCCAGCACCTTACCAGTGCTCGTCTGACTGGGTACGAATTAACATTGTTTGCACCTCATGTTACTATCAAAAGATGTGCCACACTGAATCCAACCACGTTACTACCCCTCCCTTTGGAAGAGGATGCCCATGATGCCCATGATTGTCTGTTTCGGACGGAGGAGGAGAAGAAGGGACGGGTAGACCTGACTGATGTTCCCTTATCTGATCCTCAAGGGGAACTATATGTCGATGGCTCTTGTTTCAAATTGTCAGATGGCACCACTACAGCAGCGTATGCTATTACCAACGCTGCTCACTGTAGATGAGACGTCACGTGTTCCTCATCAATTAGCGCAAGCTGCGGAGCTAATAGTTCTTTTGCGAGCATGTGAATTAAGTGAAAGACTGGCTGTCAATATTTATACTGACAGCCAGTATGCCTTCAGGGTGGCCCATAATTTTGGATGCATCTCGGCAGACGGAGGATTCTTGACATCACATGGGACCAAAAGTCAACATGGTCCGTTGATAGAGAGACTTTTTACAGCTTCCCAATGGCAATAGTCAAATGTAGTGCTCATAAAGCAATTACGGATAATGCGGGAGGGGAAATGCCTTTGGAGATCAGATAGCGAAGGAGACAGCCAGGTCAAGAACGACGAAAATGTTTGTGGCAGGTCCTGCTAGATGGGTACCAGACGTTGGTATGTTTGAGAAATCACTGGAAAGTGTTAGAGAAATACAGAGTAAGGCAACAGTAGAGGAGATGGCAGTGTGGCAGGAGAGTACAGGGCATCTTCATGACGAAGGATGCTGGACTGATAAATCCGAGAAACAGAGATGGATATTACTAGATGCATATGTACTTTCCATAGTTACCATGGTACATGGTCCGGCCCATAGTAGCGCCAAAGGCATTTGTAAAATGTTAGAACCTGTGTGGCAAAATGACAATATTTCAAAAGTTGCTGCTCATCTAGTGAAGCATTGTATGATTTGACTGAAACACAATCCTGGGAAGGGTAAACCTTCTGGTAATTTTGCACCTCCTTCTTTCCCTTTTGAGGTACTCCGGATGGACTATATAGAGCTACAGCAAATGGATTGTGGCTTACCCAACAAAGGAAAACACTGCCATGGCAATGGCAAAGGCTCTTATTAAGGAGTGTTTCCCGCGCTACTGCTTGCCCCGTTTGATTTGGAGTGACAACGGAAGTCACTTCAACGCAAAGGTGATCCAACTGGTGTGTGAAGGTCTGCACATCAAGCAAAAATTCCAAGCAGCCAATCACCCTCAGTCAGCAGGTTTAGTTCAGAAGTACAACGGTACTCTCAAACTAAAATTGGCAAAAATTAGGGAAAGTACTGGGTTGCAAAGGCCAGATGCCTTACCTCTTGCCCTATTGTCCACCAGCATGACAGCCTATTCTAAAACAGGTTTATCACCCTATGAGGTGATCTTTGGTCATCCAACAAATGTGTGGGGTGTCCCTAGACCGAAGAAGTTTTCAGAGATAGATAATCATTTATTGGTTGATTATTTATATGAACTCACTAAAAGCTTGCGTTCTATTCACCAACAGATACAAGAGGTGTTACCTTCAGCACCCGAGGAGCCTGGGCACACCATTCAGCCTGGAGATTAGCTTGGTGAGATGAATAATTTTGTTAGACAAATGTGTGGGAAATGCAGCGCAGAATCATTACTGACCTAAAAACGTTGCGTTAATTAGGTTGACATCTGTGCCACCATTTTAGCTCTCAAAGACGCCATTTTCTATTATAATCGAAATTGTTGCTTGCTCATTTATGAGAAATGATCTTTGGTAAGTTTAGTTTCTCCAATGCTGAAACTTGCTCATTAACGCATGCCTTTTCTGTTACATAGAGGCCTTCTCCCACCTGTCCAGAAGGAAGGATAGGCCAGACGACCTTGGATAGTAGATAGCTTGTACCAGGCTGTGGAATTGAAACTTATGTTCTTGGCCCCCATTATATTACGACAGCTACCAGTACTTTTCCATAATAGGTGGGTCTTTGGGGGCTTCGCAATCTACATGATGTAACTTTATGCTTGTTAGAGTCAGTCCCTCGTCAGCCATCTTAGGAGGCTGGTTAGACTGGACTCCACTGGAGTGTATTTTGTGAATATTTTGTGAATAAACTAGTTTGCTTGCATTGTCTACTGCGTCATCGACTCTTCATTCTCGGAAGGCAAGAGGAGGTGGAGGGTGACCCGGGTGACCCTAGTGGGTTACTTCCTTCACTCAGCGCTCCAAGCTTAGGGGCAAAACTTTGCTAACTCCGCCGGAGGAGCGAAGTTTACTGCCCACCCCTGATATGTACCAATGAAGCGGAATGCTTTTTCACATTGTCTATTGCGTTTGTCTATTCTGGCGTATGAAATTTAAAAAAAAGGTAACTGTGGATGTTGGCCGGGTAGCCGTTGCAGCAAGGAGTTTTGGTCAGTGATAAAGGGAACAAGTGGTAAGGAGAAAGTTAAATTTGATTGGGCATTACAGAAGGGCTGGCCACATGTAATGCTGATTCCAAGGATATCTATCAGTGTTGGAACCATCAGTTGTCGCTAGGTGAATGGAAAGTCATAGCAGATGCCCAAATGAATCACCTGGGATTAGAGAGGGAAGCGTATCACTCAAACTTTTAAAAAATAGCAATGCCCAAGCAGGGTGTGCCAAATTTCCATAACTTGATTTTTCATATTTATGCAATATGTAATCAAAATTACATGTAATGATGCAAAATGCAAATCTAATATATTTAGTTCAAAGTCCAATGGTGCATAATTATGTGAGGTGGCTTAGTGGTATAATTGCAGTAATTTCATGTAACAAGCAAGACGAAAATTACCAAAGCTATGCAAATGATGCAGACATAATTATAATTTTGAGAAGGCCTAGGCCTTTGTGGTTGTACTGTGCATGTATTGTTGCCTAATGCCGTCAATTTGATTAACTTCACCATGATGAAAGGCTGAGTGGATTCAAACCTGTGAGCAGATTGCTAAACCAGGTACCTGATGTGATATGACTGGATGGTAAAATAGAGATGGTGATGAGAGAGCGCACAGGATGTACCATGGGTGCAAAGGTCAAATGCCCTGAGTGATACCACTATGACCAGTTTCTGTAGTGTTCCAAAGCCTCAAACTGGCCATAACTAAAAAACACAACTAGTCACAAAGGCCCATCTGTCCAGAAGGGCTCCCAGAGGGGAGTGGGGTTAGACTGAGGGTCCAGGCATGTTAGGGGATGAGAAGTGACCCCCACATTAGTGGTTAGAGGTTCTTGTGGTGAGGCTGTACTCTAGAGGCTCACTGGCACTAGGACTCACCACTGGAATCAGCCTTTCATAATTGTAATGATACATGCTCTGTCTTGATGCAGCACCATTCCAAAATGGCGGACTCCTGTGGATACTGTACAAAGAGAGCCCAATACAAGATGGGGGTTTAGAAAACCTCAAGAATGAAGGGTGGTCACAGGTCATGTCAACCCCAAAGCAGAACGCAATGGGGCGAAGGCGACCTCATTGACTTCCCAACTTCTGTTGCTGATGGGTAGTTACATTGCAGGAATTCTGCAGCCTCTTCTGACGTTCCAGGTGCTTCTCCATTTCCTTTAAAGTTCCGTGTACCTTCCTGTCTGGGTCACAGGCTAAGGTGCTTCGCAAACCGCTCACGACGCTCCCTTACCTGGAACTTCCTGAAGGACATTGGTGTCTGTTGTCAGCTTGCTAGTCATTACCCTGTTTGTCAGGTTCCCTGTTCTTTGACACACTCACAAGAAGATGGTGTTTCCTGGCAGCCTGTCTGGTCAGCAGGCTTCCTCTTTACAACAAAAAATGCGGATTTGCCTATATCCGTGCCTATAGCAAGAAAGTGTATAAGAATGTGCACGCAAAATGCAAATGTTACATTTCACAAAGACACACTCATAGTGCAGCCCTGTGGACACACCTTCCCCTGCACTAGCACTAGCACTCACCACAGCCTGCACGGTCTCCCCTCAGCCTGCACGGTCTCCCCTCAGCCTGCACGGTCTCCCCTCAGCCTGCACGGTCTCCCCTCAGCAAGCATGGTCGCCCCTCAGCATGCACGGTCTCCCCTCAGCCTGCACGGTCTCCCCTCAGCAAGCACGGTCTCCCCTCAGCCTGCACGGTCTCCCCTCAGCCTGCACGGTCTCCCCTCAGCAAGCACGGTCTCCCCTCAGCCTGCACGGTCTCCCCTCAGCGTGCACGGTCTCCCCTCAGCCTGCACGGTCTCCCCTCAGCCTGCACGGTCTCCCCTCAGCCTGCAGGGTCTCCCCTCAGCCTGCACGGTCTCCCCTCAGCCTGCAGGGTCTCCCCTCAGCCACAGTCTCCCCTCAGCCACACTCTCCCCTCAGCCTTCACGGTCTCCCATCAGCCTGCACGGTCTCCCCTCAGCCTGCACGGTCTCCCCTCAGCCTGCACGGTCTCCCATCAGCATGCCCCTCAGCCTGCACGGTCTCCCCTCAGCCTGCACGGTCTCCCTTCAGCCTGCACGGTTTCCCCTCAGCATGCACGGTCTCCCCTCAGCATGCACTGTCTCCCCTCAGCCTGCACGGTATCCCCTCCGCATGCACGGTCACCCCTCAGCCTGCACGGTCTCCCCTCAGCAAGCACGGTCTCCCCTCAGCCTGCACGGTTTCCCCTCAGCCTGCATGGTCTGCCCTCAGCAAGCACGGTCTCCCCTCAGCCTGCACAGTCTCTCCTCAGCCTGCACGGTCTCCCCTCAGCCTGCACGGTCTCCCCTCAGCCACAGTCTTGCATCAGCATGCACGGTCTCCCCTCAGCATGCATGGTCTCCCCTTAGCCTGCACGGTCTCCCATCAGCCTGCACGGTCTCCCCTCAGCCTGCACGGTCTCCCCTCAGCCACAGTCTTGCCTCAGGAGGCACGCTCTCCCCTCAGCCTGCACGGTCTCCCCTCAGCGTGCACGGTCTCCCCTCAGCCACAGTCTTGCTTCAGCACGCACGGTCTCCCCTCAGAATGCATGGTCTCCCCTCAGCCTGCACGGTCTCCCCTCAGCCTGCACGGTCTCCCCTCAGCCTGCACGGTCTCCCCTCAGCCACAGTCTTGCCTCAGCATGCATGGTCTCCCCTCAGCACGCACGGTCTCCCCTCAGCATGCATGGTCTCCCCTCAGCCTGCACGGTCTCCCCTCAGCCTGCACGGTCTCCCCTCAATCTGCACGGTCACCCCTCAGCCACAGTCTCCCCTCACCGTGCAAGCTGATGGGAGACTGTGGCTGAGGGGAGATCATGCATGCTGAGGGGAGACTGTGCAGGCTGAGGGGAGACCGTGCATGCTGAGGGGAGAACGTGCATGCTGAGGGGAGACCGTGCATGCTGAGGGGAGAACGTGCATGCTGAGGGGAGACTGTGGCTGAGGGAAGACCGTGCATGCTGACGGGAGATCATGCATGGTACAGACACATACCCCACACTCATAAATGCACTCACTCCCCTCAGCCGTCACGTGTAAAGGGCCTCTCCTGGCCATGCACTCACACAGATTTACTGAAGATACCCGTGTAAACTTCCTAACAAAGGAAAAGTCTACATACAGAGAGTAAGAGAGGGAAATGGGAATCTGCATCCTTGACAGGCTAAGCCCAATCAAAAAATTCACCAAACTGATGACGCCACTGCATTCTCCACAGTGTATGTATCACAGTTAGGTACTGGGTCCCAAAATAATGGCCACACTGTGGGCGGTCACGAGACACCAGCTAGATATACACATCATGGATATGCATTGGCTCTTTATAGCGTGTGCATTATAACCATAGGCCTCTACTCAGTTGCTAAGGTGCTCGATCAGAAGGGTTTTCAGCAGTAATTGTAAAATCTCAGCAGAGGCCAGACTAATGAGCGCTAGTGTCATACTTGGAAAGCAATCGCACCCATTTTCAGCCTAAAAATTGTCTCCTTGTTTTTTTTAAACAGTTATGTCTACTTTTATCCTTATGTATTTTTGGCAATCTTATTGGTATTCACTCATATTTATTCTGTGTTTTTGTGCTTTGATAATAAATGTAGTCATAAAATGGTATATTTCCACACCTGTTTTAACTGATAAACATGAACTCATACTTGGAATCCTGTCACTGTTTAGCAAATTAAGCAAACAAATATAACAAAACACTCCCCCTACAGGTAAATATTAGCATTATACTACAAATATATGTTAATATATGCTCATATTTAAGGAAATCTCATCCTGTTTTGTTTTTTTAACTCCTCATCCTGTTTATCTGCTCAGCTGTTGGCCTGGAATTTGAGAAAGGCGGCATGGGTGTTATTCTCAAAAAGCACAATTTTAGGAATTTTTCTGCTATTAAAAATAGATACAGGTAGGAAAAGCATCGTTTTCTGTCTGTATTTATCTGCAAAAATGTAAAACAGTTAGCCTTACTTATAAATGCGACAATTAGCTAACAAATGACTAGGTTACTGTCGTGATTGACCCCACAACCGTAAATCGAGTCCAGAGGGTTTTAATCCATGCATTTCCATTTCTGAGGATCTACATTAATGACAGGTAATTAGGTCGTTTGTTGTGCCCCATCCACGTGCACTGAAAAGCGGGGACTATAAGCACGGTATAGTTGACAAAATAATGATTTTCTTTTACGAAAATACGACTGACAAAATACGAAGTTATACAAATGATGAGTTATGTATACATTTTGTGTATTGTGATCGTCTATACAGGTATACTGTCAACACATCTCTTGCTACCTGTCAATACATGGTTTACTCTACCTGTTGTTCTCACGTCTTTCCGCTGCACAGCCGTGTAAACTAGGCCTGGGCTAAAATTCCGTTCCGCTCGCGGAAATTGCGATAATTTGACATTTTCGCATTCCGCGGAGAGCGCAAAAATGTCAAAGTTTCCGCAATCCGCATTTTACCGGAAATTTTTTGTTTGCTCGCTCTGTAAAATAATACATTCTCGCGTGCGCGCGATCGTCTTACCTGAATCCCCGCATTCGCCGACAAGTTTTCCCCGATCCAGTCGCATTCTCCACGAGATGTTGGATTGTTGGTAGCCATTTGCGCTGTCTCGCGACAGTTCGCGCCCGCAGTAACGTCATTCTTCGCGTGATCACGTCTTTCTTCTCGCGATCATGCACCGCGAGACAAGTGAAAACAAGATGGCCGCGCCCGCGAGCGGCCGCATGGGTACGTTGGTGAGCCGCGACCAGGCAGAAAATACCGCAAACGGGTCGGGAAAAAAAACTTCTGCATCTTCGCAATATTTCTGTGTGTTTGCGGAGATTTTTAACATTTTCGCGATAATTTGCGAAACTTAATTTCACAAATTCCGCCCAACCCTAGTGTAAACCCTGTTGGGTGGAGTTCAAGCTTCATAAAAAACAACAAAATAAATAGCTAAGAGCTGTTGAATTTAGTTACAGAATAGAGTACGTGTGTACTTTGGAGAGGGGGCAGGGGTACGGGCTTAGAATCCCCCTACTGGACTGGGCGTACAATGGAGGAGCAGACAAGGGAGGCCGGGTCCTGGCAACAAGAGGACGCTTGAGGCCAACATAGCCATCAAAGGCCATGGGGTGGCCAGCAGAATCTAGTTACAATGGGATACATTTCAGTAGGCGGTCTAAACTGCTGCGCGTGAGGGCTAGAACTTGGTGCCCACACAGTATTACAGGGCAAGCACCTGCTAGAGGGAGGGGTCGCGCCCTGGAGAAAGGGTTGGTCATGCAGGAAGGAGCATGCAATGAAGAGCTGGGAGCTAACTACTGATGCATGTGAGATCGCCAATGCTGCCCGGGAGAGTTAGTGTAGGGATCTTGGAGTTGAGGGAAGGTAGCAGGGGGGCGGGGGGGCAGTAGCTGCAAATCCTGAATTTGTCTGGCGTCGGACCTGCGACTGCAACATGCACAACCCACCTTCAAACGTGGAACCCGCCCCACTCACAATCCCCCGGAATGTTGCTCACCAGTGTGGGTGTCACTGGACGCTGCTGCTGAAGGGCATGGACCCGCAGCTGCGGTGGGAGTCGCTGCTGCAGCTGCTGTTGCTCCAGCTGTGCAACCTGCAGCTCGGCTGTGGCTCCCATTGTGGCCAGCTAGAGCTTCAGCTGCCAGGGCCCCATTCTCTTGCGCGTCGCTGCTGCTGTTGGCGCGTTTGTTCTTCCTGCCTTTGCTGTTTTTCAGGTTTGGCATGGCTTAGCCTCCGATGTTTTTTTCTATAGGTAGAGCGCACTGAGGGCCGAAGCCCGACTTCATTATGTCCCAGCACCGACTGGTGGCCCGAAATCCCATGCAAATGTACAGGCTGAGCACAGGGTGCAACTATCCCTAGGGCTACAGAAATGCAACAGTATGACTATGGAGTAGGGTATCAATAAAGTGGAGAAAAAAAAATGAAACTGATTGCGGCGTCCCTGAAGCGAGCTCCGCGCTCAGCATTCAAGTAAAATAATAAAATTAAAGCAGAGTTAATATAAAAAGGAAGTTTCCAAAATCCCACTGCATTGCAATCACGTGCCTCTAATTTAATTAAGCATTTAACTGCAACCCGGATGGACAAAAAGAACCGAGAAACAATGCGGTTTGAACTTACACATACCAAAGTCATGAGCTGCGCTTCTAGTGCAGGTAAAGGCAGAAGAAGAAAGAGTCCTCCCAAAAACAGACAAGCCCCGAAAGTGTAAGAAAACTGTACTTTACCCGTGCGCCTCAGTCCTGAAAAGCCCGGCAAAGTGAGTGAGTTAGGAGGCAGCAAAGAAGAGGGACAGCAGAGCAAACCTATGGT
Organism: Triturus cristatus; assembly: GCF_964204655.1. Classification (NCBI taxonomy): domain Eukaryota; kingdom Metazoa; phylum Chordata; class Amphibia; order Caudata; family Salamandridae; genus Triturus; species Triturus cristatus. The sequence continues at coordinate 26,080,160 of NC_140594.1, read as the reverse complement.
AAGTAGCAGGCGGGAAAACCATAGTTTTATCGATGACAACAGGCCTTGAGGACAGCGCTTGCGCGCTTATGCGCGACCTAAAAAAGGCACTCTGACATAGCGGGCACATGGTTTTTGAGACACGCGTATCACACATGCACGCCTACAAAATAACTCAAGCTTCATTTTTTTTTTTACTGATTTGGATCAGTAATAAAAATAAATAAAAATAGGTACCACAAAATTGTTTTTTTTCACATGGAGGCCCAGAGTGGGGAAAAGCAACACGGGGTGGTGGGGGGGGTTGAAGCAACATAGAGGGTAGGGTGGGGAGGAAATGCAGAGCGAAAAAGAGGAGTGCATAAGTGGGAGGAAGCATCAGATGGAGAGAAAGAAAAGCAACGGGTAAGAGAGAAGGAGGGTACTGGTGGGGCAAACAAGACAGAGGGGAAGGAGAAGCAACAGGCAGAAGAGCAACATAGAGCGGGTGAGGGAGAAGCACACAGGTGAGAAAGCAATGAGGAAGTGCACAAGGGTGAAAGCAACATGGGGGTGCGGAGAAGCACACATGTGACAGAAAGCAACACTGAGTGCATGGGGAGCGAAGTACATGCGGGAGACAGCTAGAAAACACATGCACTCCCTTGGAGTGCTTACCCAAAAGAAAAAAGCAGTGCTTGAGAAGCAAGCAGTAGAAGCGTACAATCCAGCCAATCAGAAGAGATGATAGAGAGGCTATGCTCCATGGGAGGGAGAAACAGGAGATTGACAACCTAGGACTCAAATAAGAAGCAGACAAGTGAGAGTGATAGAGCATCTATTTTAAGGCTGGGCTTAGTGGGCGTAGTGGGGCTACGCAGAGTGCCACTGAGTTGACAACAAACTCTGCACACTCCGCGTAGCTCTGCTAAGCGCCACCCGCCTCCCACCCGCACTATTAACAATTTTGTGTAAGTTTTAAAAAAACGATTTAAAGAATAAGAAAGCTCCTTACCTTATCTACGTCGTCCACGGGCTGCCCTCTTCCTCCATCTCGACTTCTTTGTGAAAACTGCGCGGGCGCATGCACATTTCTCGTGAGAAGGGAGGCGGATGGGAGCCCAACTCCGCTCCGCTGCGAGTGTGAGAAGGTTTGCCTACTGCGCCTACTTTGTGGAGCGCGGAGCAGGCAAAACTCCGCACACTCCGTGGGTGGAGCGGAGTTCTCCGCCCACGGGTAATCTATTTACTTACTTCTGTATTATGTGACCCCCTCGGATGTATCTGTAAAACTGACCTTTTGTCCTGAATTTTTGTCCCGAATTTTGTCCTTTTTCGTGAATTTTTATACTCAGTACCCCAGAATTGACCTCTATGCCAGGTGGTCACCCTATTCTCCTTTGCTTGCCTCTTATTCAACGGCTTGCCTTGTACATCTTGGGTTGTTCCTCCCCTGGAGTATGGCCCCTGTATTTGTGTTCTTCCACTGCTTGCATAATGACGCATGCTGGTGCATACGTCATTCGGCATTTGCGCATACAAGATGCTTCCAAAGTTTAGCCCATGGGCACCACCTACAAAGAGGATGCTCACATGATCTAAAAGTTTAGTGCAAGTCAAGGCAAAGAGGAGCAGCTCCTAATCCTGAGAGCTACTAACCAGGAAACCAGAACATGCCCGTGCCAGAGCTGCAAGGCCCCATAAAATATGAATTTACCACCCAGGGCATCCTTGCTCCAGCGGAGGGCAAACATTCTGCAAAGCCGCCATGAAACGTCCATCCAGGGGTTGTGGGCAAACATTCTGCAAAGCGTCTACAAAGCATATATTCAGATGGCAACGACTCTACGAAACCTATAAGACACATCTATTCAGGCGTTCTATAGGAACCACAGGCTTACAACAGGAGAAAATTCTGTTACTCAACCTGTTGACCCAGGTACCGGATTGGCTCCATTCCTTTCACTGGATGATAGTCCAAGGTGTCACCCTGACCACATGGTGGGGGTGCAGACGCCTCCGCACTTGTCACATATAATTCATGTGAAGGGGTTGTGGTAAGCTGCAGGGTCTTTGTGATCTGACGCTCATTGTTTTCTTGGACATCTGGCCCAGTCCATGAGCAATCCTATTTTCATTCAACGAACATTGCTCCTTATTAGCTCTCTCAGCAGAGGGAGATTCCCTTTCAGGTCTTCAAGTCAGAACTGATTAGCTGTAGCGTTGCAGTGTGTAGACGGAGAGGGAGAGCAAAGTATATTTTTGGAATGCCTCCTACTCCGTCAGGTTTGACACATATGTAAAAAAAACTACAATTTAAGCAAAAACAACGCATCATACATGTACAAATCAATGCGAACACAAAGGAATATGTTTTCTGTAGGAAGTTGGGCACTCAAGTTAGTTTTGTTTCTGTAGGAAGTTGGGCACTCAAGTTAGTATTGTTTTTGTGGGAAGTTGGGCATCCAGGTTAGGCCAATCCCCACGCTGCTCTCATGCTTGAAAGCAGTGTGGGGATTGGATAGAGACTCTGTGATGCTGTGCCAGGGACTGCTGGTAGCTGGAACTGGCAGCAGAGGAGCAAGAGGCGGCCGGCAGCACCAAATAAGTGTTTTTTTCTCAAACATGTTTATTAGCCCCCGCCGCGCACTCCCCCACGCGCTTCCACCCCTCCACCCACCAGTATTTATCTGTGTTAGCTGCCACTGGTTCTATGTGATAGAATGTGGACAGCCCTGACCAGCTCACTGATGGTGCATCATTTAGTGCAGGGCACACGTCCTAAAAAAAGAAGTGGGGGGACGCTGACGTCACATCAGGAAGTGACGTCACAAAAGGTGGCTTGCACCATCAGACTCATTGCCTCCCCTTAGATGCGATGCATCAGAGAAGCTAGCACGTGAGCAGCATTCGGAATGAGCTCCGATCTCGCTCTAGAGAGGCCAAAAAGTGAATGTGTGGCTCCATTTGCTCCAGTTATCGAGCTCCCGGTAAAATAAGTGGGGGGACGCCGTCCACCGGCGTAGTACCTCGACTCGAGCCCTGATTTAGTGAGACCGGCACATGGTCAGAAGCCAGCTTAAGCCGTATATCTGTGGAGAATCAGTGTTGAGGTGGCCAAGGGAGGTTTGCACCCGCAACCCTCACAACAGTGCAAGGATTATTAACATGAGACCCGGACCGAGCATCTGACGTAAGGACAGTGCCGGCTTTTGGGCGGTGCGGGCGGTGCCACCGCACCGGGTGCCATGGTCAGGGGGCGCCATCTGTGCTCTGAAATCGACGCCAGTTGCATTGCTCAAACGCCCGCACTGAGTAAGAAAACAAAATAAAAGTTTTCGCGTGAACGTTCGGGAATTTCATTTAATTGATCTGGGCAGATAGAGCCGAGCTCAGCTCTCTCCTCGTACCATCAGTGTGTCTTCTTGCCGCCTTGATTGCTAGAGACATTTTGTGTGATTCACTTTCAGTTTGTAAATTGAAACAAAGTAAGTTGGAGGCAGGGCTGGCTCTGTGGCAGTCCAACATATATTCTGGTTTTAAAAGCCCCTGGCTGATACTTTCCCTACAACACTTTTCAGGAAACAATAAACATGTCAGGATAACTCCGGTGATTAATGTTCTTTCTGGAAAGAGAGATCGGATCTTGGAAGTGGAAGTTTTGATTCAATTTAAGGTAGCACAGAGGGTTAATGTGCCTGCTGCAAAGAATGTGTACCAGGCACATCACAGAGCATATAAGTAAGTCAGTAGGTTACTGCTTTTGTCAGAGAGATCCTATTCTTACTTGCAGTTTTTAAGTTAAAATCCTAATGTAGAACAGTGAGCAATTAACTGTCATCAAAGAGCTTCATGAAAACTGCATGGTACAGGTTAGAGAGTTATGATTTAATCCCCAGTCTGTCTTATGTAACGTTTCCCATACACTGATTTACACCGTGTAATTGATTCCGTGGCATAGCAAGGTGGGTGATCCACACCCGGCGGAACGCGTTTTGGGGCAGTGGCCTCCCACCCCCAGCTCTTACCTGCCGTCCTACTCTTAAATTGTCCACCCCAGGGCCGAAAACTCAGTGACCGCCACGGGCCGCCAAAGGGCTAGCTACGCCACTGGATTGATTGTCTCTGTGTATTATGTGTGATGTAAACGGCCCTGACACCCTACACTGGTATGAGCAATGCTATAAAACGAATTTAATGCATCTGTGAAAGACTAGTTATGGAGTCTTGAGGGGCACTGTGGAAGGGTGGTAATGAGGGAATTCCTGCCGGAGGTGAGCTTTGGGGGGCGCCAACAAACATTGTTGCACAGGGTGCCACCAGAGCTTAAGCCGGCCCTCCGTAAGGAGTCAGGCACACACGTGCATGTACCCGTGCTGCCGGATGGATGCATGGGATAATGAAAGGGGGACGCATGCGCAGCACTGGCAGATCTCAAGGGATGGATCAAAAACATGTGCGCTTGCGCAGTGCGCACTTGTACTGCTTGTACATACACAGACGGCACAGCTGGGCAGCAGAGAGAGGCGACCACCGCTCACTGTTTCCGAGCTGTGGCGCTGTCTGCAGCTCGTGAACTCCCCTGAAGGAACTCTGAGTTAAAGGCGTGGCTTTAGACAGTCCATGATGCGGCCCGCGTGTGGCTCAGCCGTTGCGCCCGCCTGGTGCCCCCGTCCTGCCCAGGAAGAACACATTATTAATTTAGAGATTCCGCAGAGTAGTGAAACATCATATTTTATTCATTTTTCTAAAAAGTTTATTTCCCCTATAAATATGCAGGCCTATTTTACGTTGATCTTTCAAAAACATGGAGAAATCATTTGGACTCCGAGAAGATGAAAGTTTCAGTCCCGAGGCGCTTCACACATCTCACTCCTTTCACACCAGGAATCTCTGTTGTGTCTGCACTTTTAAGATCATTACTTTAATTTCAGACTCTGCCCCTGGACAGGGAGGAGGACGCCGGTCACGTGATGGAGAGAGTAAATACACAGGGAGGGAAGGAGAGCCCTTGCAGATATTGCCCACAGATGCTGCCACGCACGTGCCCTCCCCCCTCTTTGAAATGCTGATCCTTCACAGTTTGGCACAGGGCGAAGGTCAGGTGTGGCCGCTACACATGGAGTCTCTACATGTACTTTATCAAAAAGAATGTCCGCTCCCTTGTCTTCCATAATTTGCTTTAATAAACAAGCGAATGTTCCCAGAAGAGGGCACACCTCCCAGCATGGGACACGCCTCCCAGCATGGGACACGCCTCCCAGCATGGGACACGCCTCCTAAGGTGTGAGAATGTCTCCCTCATGTCAATCGTCCACCCAATAAGCCATGCCAACCAGGCTGTGATTATCTCGCCCAGGGCACACCTCCCAGCATGGGACACACCTCCTAAGGTGTGAGGAGGCCTCCATCATATCAACCTTCCACCCAAGAAGCGATGCTCCCTAAGATGTGAATATCTCTCCCAGGGCATGACTCCCAGCATGGGACACACCTCCGAAGGTGTGAGGAGGCCTCCATCATATCAACCTTCCACCCAAGAAGCGATGCTCCCTAAGATGTGAATATCTCTCCCAGGGCATGACTCCCAGCATGGGACACACCTCCGAAGGTGTGAGGAGGCCTCCATCATATCAACCTCCCACCCAAGAAGCGATGCTCCCTAAGATGTGATTATCTCTCGCAGGGCATGACTCCCAGCATGGGACACACCTCCGAAGGTGTGAGGAGGCCTCCATCATATCAACCTTCCACCCAAGAAGTGATGCTCCCTAAGATGTGATTATCTCTCGCAGGGCATGACTCCCAGCATGGGATACACCTCCGAAGGTGTGAGGAGGCCTCCATTATATCAACCTTCCACCCAAGAAGCGATGCTTCTCAAGATGTGATTATCGATTATCTCTCCCAGGGCATGACTCCCAGCATGGGACACACCTCCGAAGGTGTGAGGAGCCCTCCATCATATCAACCTTCCACCCAAGAAGCGATGCTCCCTAAGATGTGATTATCTCTCCCAGGGTATGACTCCCAGCATGGGACACACCTCCTAAGACGTGAGGAGGCCTCCATCATATCAACCTTCCACCCAAGAAGCGATGCTCCCTAAGATGTGAATATCTCTCCCAGGGTTTGACTCCCAGCATGGGACACACCTCCGAAGGTGTGAGGAGCCCTCCATCATATCAACCTTCCACCCAAGAAGCGATGCTCCCTAAGATGTGATTATCTCTCCCAGGGTATGACTCCCAGCATGGGACACACCTCCTAAAGTGTGAGGAGGCCTCCATCATATCAACCTTCCACCCAAGAAGCGATGCTTCTTAAGATGTGATTATCTCTCCCAGGGCATGACTCCCAGCATTGGACACACCTCCTAAGGTGTGAGTAGGCTTCCATGATGTCAATCTTCCACCCAAGAAGTGATGCTCCCTAAGATGTGATTATCTCTCGCAGGGCATGACTCCCAGCATGGGATACACCTCCGAAGGTGTGAGGAGGCCTCCATCATATCAACCTTCCACCCAAGAAGCGATGCTTCTCAAGATGTGATTATCGATTATCTCTCCCAGGGCATGACTCCCAGCATGGGACACACCTCCGAAGGTGTGAGGAGCCCTCCATCATGTCAACCTTCCACCCAAGAAGCGATGCTCCCTAAGATGTGATTATCTCTCCCAGGGCATGACTCCCAGAATGGGACACACCTCCGAAGGTGTGAGGAGGCCTCCATCATATCAACCTTCCACCCAAGAAGCGATGCTCCCTAAGATGTGATTATCTCTCCCAGGGCATGACTCCCAGCATGGGACACACCTCCGAAGGTGTGAGGAGGCCTCCATCATATCAACCTTCCACCCAAGAAGCGATGCTTCTTAAGATGTGATTATCTCTCCCAGGGCATGACTCCCAGCATGGGACACACCTCCGAAGGTGTGAGGAGGCACCATCATATCAACCTTCCACCCAAGAAGCGATGCTCCTTAAGATGTGATTATCTCTCCCAGGGCATGACTCCCAGCATGGGACACACCTCCGAAGGTGTGAGAAGGGTTCCATGATGTCAACCTTTCACCCAAGAAGCGATGCTCCCTAAGATGTGATTATCTCTCCCAGGGTATGACTCCCAGCATGGGACACACCTCCGAAGGTGTGAGGAGGCACCATCATATCAACCTTCCACCCAAGAAGCGATGCTCCTTAAGATGTGATTATCTCTCCCAGGGCATGACTCCCAGCATGGGACACACCTCCGAAGGTGTGAGAAGGGTTCCATGATGTCAACCTTTCACCCAAGAAGCGATGCTCCCTAAGATGTGATTATCTCTCTCAGGGCATGACTCCCAGCATGGGACACACCTTCGAAGGTGTAAGGAGGCCTTCATCATATCAACCTTTCACCCAAGAAGCGATGCTCCCTAAAATGTGATTATCTCTCCCAGGGCATGACTCCCAGAATGGGACACACCTCCGAAGGTGTGAGGAGGCCTCCATGATGTCAACCTCCCACCCAAGAAGCGATGCTCCCTAAGATGTGATTATCTCTCTCAGGGCATGACTCCCAGCATGGGGCACACCTCCGAAGGTGTGAGAAGGGTTCCATGATGTCAACCTTCCACCCAAGAAGCGATGCTCCCTAAGATGTGATTATCTCTCCCAGGGCATGACTCCCAGAATGGGACACACCTCCGAAGGTGTAAGGAGGCCTTCATCATATCAACCTTTCACCCAAGAAGCGATGCTCCCTAAGATGTGATTATCTCTCCCAGGGCATGACTCCCAGAATGGGACACACCTCCGAAGGTGTGAGGAGGCCTCCATGATGTCAACCTCCCACCCAAGAAGCGATGCTCCCTAAGATGTGATTATCTCTCCCAGGGCATGACTCCCAGCATGGGACACACCTCCGAAGGTGTGAGAAGGGTTCCATGATGTCAACCTTCCACCCAAGAAGCGATGCTCCCTAAGATGTGATTATCTCGCCCAGGGTATGACTCCCAGCATGGGACACACCTCCTAAGACGTGAGAAGGCCCGCATCATGTCAACATTACCCAATAAGCCATGCTAACCAAGACAAGATTATATCTCCCAGGGCGTGACTCCCAGCATGGGACACACCTCCTAAGATGTGACTACAGGGGGGGCACATCAGGCAGCTCGCCTTAGGGGTGTGACTGGCCTGGTAGTGCACCACACCTCCCCTGCATAAATAATTTCCCACCTGTCCTGGTGCCAAATGGGCCCAGAGCAGGGTGTTGGCAATTCTCCTGAATGGGGAAGCTGTGACCACATATCAAAGGCGGCAGAGGCATTTGAAGCCTCTTGTCTTGATATGCTGAGTTCTTAGCCATCCTACTTGGAGGAGGTGACAACACCACCGGCCAGAGTAGGCATTATTTCTGCCCTCAAAGAGCGTAGGCTCTCACCTGTAGGGGTCAGAAACCTATATGTGGTGACATGCTGGTCAACACCAGTCAGCCAGCACACTAGAGGCTGGTAGTTTTTCAGTGGTGGAACCTCTAAGGTACCCTTTGGGTGAATGTATTAATAAACCCACTACTGGCATCAGTGTGGGTTTTTAATGCAAGGTGTTTGATACCAAACAGCATAGATTTGAGTGAAGCCATCATGTAACTGGGGAAATTGTTTTTACCGGTGTCCAGCACATGTGCTTAAAATGACTTCCCTGTTCACTTATCTAAGAATTTACTTAGACATCACAGGGAAACATTTGCTCGTGCAGACATGCTGTAAGGCCACTTACCTATACTGCATGCAGTGTCTGCAAGCATGGCACACAGGGATGTGTACCATGTCGTGTTTTCACTTTTATCTGCACCAAGACACTCAACCTGCCGTGGCAGTCTGTATGAGTTAGGTGAGGGGTCCCTTAGGGTGGTACAATACATGCCGCCGCCTTAGGGACCCTCTTTGATGCCCATGCCCTGGGTACACAAGGTACAATTTACTAGGGACTTAAAGGGGTGCTAAAGGTATGGCCAATTGGGGAAACAATTTTACAGTTTTTAGGGAAAGAGACCTGGCACTGGGGACCCTACTAGCAGGAAATCAGTTCACTTCTGTTAAAATAGTATCAGGTACCGGGCAAAAAGTGGGGATGACCGTGTCAGAAAGTGCACACTCCTATACATCCTCGAGAAATGTGTTCATGTCCAACTATGTAACCACACAGACCAATTACAATCCGGCTTCCGTCAAGGTTGCAGCACTAAAACGGCCTTTACACACATAGCTGACAGTGCGCTAAAAATGCTGGCTCAGAACCTATCTTTCCTTTTAATCTTCCTCGACCACTCATCAGCTTTTGATACTGTCAAACCTGACAACCTCCTAGACCTACTTGAATGCAGGACGGGACTATCTGGGTCCGTGTTGAACTGGCTGGCCTCGTTTCATCACAACAGAACACAAAGAATCAAGGTAAATCCGTCCCTGTCCTATTCCACCTAGATCCCACTAGGGGTTCCACAGGGATCCACGCTCTCACCCAATCTCTTCAACTTGTTCAAGGAGCCAGACTGAAACTCTGAGAACGTCTAGCATACTCTGTCACATGTATGATAACAACACCCAATTGTGGTTGAATATCTCTTCCCCTGAGGATATCAGATCTCTCAACACAACTCTACACGAAACCCAAAATTGGCTGACTTCCAACCATCTCAAACTAAACTCTCTCAAAGGGAATTCCTCCTAATCTCCCCACCCAAGCAGTCTTTCGTTATTGAAGAGTTTATGAAACAACTCACAGCTCTCAACTGCGTACCACACATTATAGATTCCATGAGATCACAGGGACTAGAGCTAGATAAGAACCTGAACACGCAGGAGCACATCCGCTGAGCCACCAAGGGAGCGAACTTCCAAATGAGCATCTGAAGCAAAAAAAAGACCTCTTGCCTCCCCCGATGACTTCAAGTCCGTTGTTCAAGCCCTCTTCATGTCTCGGTTTGATTATGGAAGTGCAACCCTCTGTAGTCTACCTAGTTAAAAGTTGGCTCCTCTATGGACTGCTCTTAGCTTGGCTGCAAGGCTCGTCACAGGATCCAAAAGAAACAACCACATCTCCCCTGATTTGAAATCTCTAAACTAGCTCCCATGTGAGGCGAGGAGCCAATTAAAAAGTGCCTTCATGACCCACAAAGCCCTACACTTCAACACCCCATTGTACAGTGCACAAAACTGGAGTTGTGTGGCAGCTGCAGTGGCTGCAGAATCACCAGCACTTTATTACTGAAAGCACAAAAATGTCGTCGAAAGAAAACTTACATCCGTGCCTTCTCACGTATTACCCCGCAAATTTGGAACTCCCTGCCCCTGAAATAGGACCGAATCCCTCAACTTTGCCTTTCAAAAAAAAAGTTACAGTCCTACCAATGAATACTTTTCTGAACTAGAATTCACAGACTCCTCCCTCTGGACAATGTTATGGTTCATCCTCTTCACCCACGGTTATTACTTCCGATCTTCGCTCCTGTATGTTGACTCGGCCTGGTGTTGTAGGGGACTCTCTCCCATCACCTTGGCGTTGCAACATGCTGTGTCGCTCTTGAATATGTTGTTGTTTTGCTCTACCTGTTTCTTTTCCCTCACCGTACATAAAGCGCTCTGGTACCCATTGGGTAATGGTTGATCTATATAAAACTCGAAATAAATAAATAAATATATACATTTCTACATGTGCCATAATGACCTGGATAAAACCTGAACCTGTCCCTCCCAGACCAACCCCCGGTATTCTTCAGGCTTCCTAAAGAAGCTCTGCATCAGTGCTCCCCAAATGTTTTAGATCTACAGCTCAAATATTAGCATAAAAATGTTTGGACCCATCTGGCCCTAATGCACACAATGCAGTGATTTTGTAATGTAACTAAAGCACAGTATGGTAACGCACTGTCATTTCCAAACAGCACATTTTCCATTGAAATGGCCGCTAAATGTTCACAGACAGACAGTTTTACTGGTAAAACTATGTTGCACACAAATGATAATGTGGTGCAATCAGGTTTCAGTGAATATTAATTATTTGCACATTATTAAGAAATGTATATTTTTTTGATCCTATTAATTGTTTTTGCATCAATCACACTTCAGAATTAAACAAAAAATAACTTTGTTTTTGCTTTCTGTTATGTTAAGCTCTTTTATAAAGCGCACAGCTGCCCCAACGAAGGGGCGTCCCGGCGCTAACAGCAATATCCTGAGGAGAGAAGATTAAGCCATGGGGAAGAGAACTGTCTTGATAGCTTCGCGGAATGTGGTCAAACAGTCCAGACTGCGGATTTTCAACGGCAAGGAGTTCCAAAGCTTGGATGCCAAAAGACGGAAAGACTTGCCCCCGGCTCTCGATCTCTTAACTCTGAGGACAGAAGCTAGCATCAATCCAGAAGAGCGCAACACACGATTAGGAATGTTTGGGGTGATCAAGTCAGACAGGATCTCGGGGGTAGCAAATTTAAGAATTTTAAAAGTAAGGCAGAGGGATTTGTATTCAATTCTTTTAGAGATCGGCAGCCAATGAAGGCGTCGGATGGCTCCTGCTCCTGAGCATGATCTCGAGAGACCAAGGATGGCACGAGCTGCAGACGATAAAGTTCCGCCTTATTAGCCCCTAGCAGCAGAGAATTGGCATAGTCTAGTCTTGAAAGAATGGTGGCCTGGATTATAAATTGGCGTGTAGCCGAGTCAAAAAACCGGAGCGTGGGTCTTAAAGCACGTAGAAGACCAAAGCAGGTGCCAGCTATTTTTTTGGTATGCTCTTGAAACCTCAAGGACGAATCGAACAGAAACCCGAGGTTCTTCACCACCAGTTTAGGGGTGGGGGCAGGTCCCGGGGATGGAGGCCACCAATGGGAGTTCCAGAGCTCCTTGTCCCTGCCTACCAGAAGAACCTCTGATTTACTGGCATTGAGCTGGAGACAGTTCTCTGTCAACCAGCCCGCGATAGCTTCAAGGCCAGTCTGGAAATGAGAGGCATCGTGAGCATGATCATCTGAAAGAGCTACCATGAGCTGGGTGTCGTCCGCGTAAGAAACCATGGAAAGATCATGGTGATGGGCGACTGCGGCTAAGGGTTGTACGTAAAGGTTAAAGAGAGCCGGGCTGAGCGCCGAGCCCTGTGGAACCCCCTGCTCAATAGGTTTAATGGAGGAAGCAAAAGGAGGGGCAAAAACTTGAAAAGATCTGTCAGTCAGAAAGGAGCGAAACCATTCAAGAGCGAGATCTTTAATGCCGGCTTCTTCAAGCCGGCGCAGGAGGATCTGATGAGAGACCGTGTCAAACGCGGCACTCAGGTCGAGTAATACGAGTGCCGCTGTTTGGCCTTTATCGAGGATGGAACGTAGGTTTTCGCTCACAGCTAAGAGGGCGGGTTCAGTGCTATAACCTGCATGAAATCCATTCTGGGATTGATCTAAAATCTTATTTTTGTTTATATGTTCAGAGAGAACTTTATTGGCATGTGCCTCAGCTACCTTGGCCACCCATGGTAGAAGAGAGATTGGCCGAAAGTTCTCGGGCTTAGTGGGGTCAAGGAGGGGATTTTTCAACAGGGGAAGTACCCTGGCCTGTTTCCAGGCCAGAGGAACCAGAGCCCTGCTGAAGGAGGAATTGATAGTCGCGAGTAACGGCGGAAGGAGAACCTAGAGACATTCTCGGTATAGAGTTGGTCTCATAGGGTCGAGAGGAGACCCCGATTTAACTTTGGAGCTGAGAGCAATGAATTTTTCTTGTGAGATTGGGGGGATGCTCTCCAAGGAGGGGTAAGATGTAGGAATTGAGGGGTGTCCCGGCGTCATGGGATGATTAGAGAAGGATTTATAAATATTTGCAACTTTTTGAACAAAGCAGGATGCCAATTCTTCACATTGTTTACCAGAAGTGATATGCGAAGTGAGTGGGTATTTCCTTTTTTCCAGATCATTGAGGATTTTAAATATGCATTTAGTGGGGTTATTGCTGGAGGCAATCTGATTCGTGAAGAAGGCAGTACGTGCTAGCTGTATGGCTTTGTGATAGCTTTTGATAGTGGCCTGATATTGCTTCTTCACTAAAGGGCAATAATTCTTGCGCCATGCTCGTTCGCTATGTTTACAGGCGCTCCGCATAGCGGCAAGAGAGTCTGTATACCAAGGGTTGGGGCAAACGCCACGTCCCTTAGACCATGTTAGTGGAATAAGGGAGTCAAGTGCTGCATGGATCCAGACACAGATCGCACTGTAGGCTTGTTCAGGGTCCAGGTTATCAAGGGTGGGAAGGCTAGAAGACAGGAAGGCCATCAGGTCTTCCAATTTAAGTTTGTGCCAACACCGTTTAAGCGTGGCCCTAGACGTAGCTCTGGGGGTGGTCTCCGCCTGAGGAAGGAGAATAGTAATAAGGTAGTGATCAGACCAGCAGAGAGGGCTAGGGGGTTTGACCTGGAGGGAGGGGATATTAGAAAAAACCGGGTCTAGAAGATGTCCAGCCAGATGCGTGGGTTCCAGCACCAGCTGTTTAAGTTGACATGCTTCCAGATCAGCAAGCAGAGAGCTGACGTTCGAATCAAGGTAATGATCGAAGTGGATGTTTAAGTCGCCAATAAGGGTGAAATTGGCTGTTCTGGTGGCCAGAGCATGAACGACTTCCGTGATGGCTGCTTTAAATTCAGCGGAGGGGCCAGGAGGACGATAGACCAAGAGGCCAGAGAATGTGAAGTTGGCATTAAGTGAGATGGAGAAGCGTGCACACTCGGAGCCAACAATGTCCTCACGGACGAATGTGCAATGGAGAGGGGTCTTAAAGATGACCGCCAGACCACCACCCCTGGTTTCTCTGTTGATGGTGTAGATATTAAAACCTGGAGGAAGAGCAAGCCCAGGTTCAACCACGGTATCAGCTGTAAGCCAGGTCTCAGTAATGAAGAAGACATCAGGAGATTCTGCCTCAATGAGATCATAAATTTCGTTGTAGTGTTTCACTAAAGAACCGCGTTCAGGTGGAGTATTTTAAAAGGGATTTTGGTAGGAATATGAGCAGCGGGTGAAAGTGAGGAATAGGAATTATAGCTGCATCTGTTACAGCAGAAGGGTCCCTCTGGGGATATACAGTGATCTATAGTGCACAGGGGAAGATTATGTCCAACTGATAGCAGAAATTCCCTAGTATACCTAAGCGTACTCGGCACGCATCCAGCAGCATGACTGGCGGCTGGCGGCGTACTGGCGCAGACGGGCTTGCCTTAGGCGCGCCTTCGGTGCGCCAGCGGCGCGCCCGCAGCGCTCGTCCGCTGCGCGCCCGAGTCAGCGACTGCTTAAGTGCTGGCATAGAGTGGAAAAGCTAGTGCGGGCCAGGAGAACTACCAAGATGGCGTCCCCCCTGCCTCCACTCGGGAAGCAGGAGTGCCGATCAGATGGCGTCCCCGGTGCTAATACCCCCAAAAAAGTGCAGGTAAGCAATGCAAAGCGCCGCCCCAGCAGACTGAGTTACAAAAGGTATTAAAAGCAGGTAAAATCCCCAGCAATTGAATACAGTAAAACAGTTTAAAAACAATTTTTAAAAAGCGAAAATAGCAGCAAATATCAAGCGGCAAGCTCTACCTCCCGGCTCAAGCCTCAGGAGACTGTAGTGGCGCGCTCGAGTCAGCGACTGCTTAAGTGCTGGCATGGAGTGGAAAAGCTAGTGCGGGCCAGGAGAACTACCAAGATGGCGTCCCCCCTGCCTCCACCCGGGAAGCAGGAGTGCCGATCAGATGGCGTCCCCGGTGCTAATACCCCCAAAAAAGTGCAGGTAAGCAATGCAAAGCGCCACCCCAGCAGACTGAGTTACAAAAGGTATTAAAAGCAGGTAAAATCCCCAGCAATTGAATACAGTAAAACAGTTTAAAAACAATTTTTAAAAAGCGAAAATAGCAGCAAATATCAAGCGGCAAGCTCTACCTCCCGGCTCAAGCCTCAGGAGACTGCAGTGGCGCGCCCGAGTCAGCGACTGCTTAAGTGCTGGCATGGAGTGGAAAAGCTAGTGCGGGCCAGGAGAACTACCAAGATGGCGTCCCCCCTGCCTCCACCCGGGAAGCAGGAGTGCCGATCAGATGGCGTCCCCGGTGCTAATACCCCCAAAAAAGTGCAGATAAGCAATGCAAAGCGCCGCCCCAGCAGACTGAGTTACAAAAGGTATTAAAAGCAGGTAAAATCCCCAGCAATTGAATACAGTAAAACAGTTTAAAAACAATTTTTAAAAAGCGAAAATAGCAGCAAATATCAAGCGGCAAGCTCTACCTCCCGGCTCAAGCCTCAGGAGACTGTAGCTGCTGAATGTATACAATTCCTCTACAGGTGTTTACATGTTGCTTTTTAAGTTACAAACAAGCACTGATAAAGCCAATAGTACTGGCGTGTGCAAGATTTATTGGCTTTTTTCAATTGTTTTTAGCCATGTTTCAGAGCAGCGCATTGAGGTGCGCCATGGGTGAGAGTATATTTAAAAAAGTGCTATGATGTGGTCAACATTAGCTGAGTCATAGTGCTTTTTTTTTTTTACTTTCAGCCAAGCTGCTGTACAACAAAGCCAATAGATCTGGCATAGGCAAGACATATTGCCTTTGCCAAGGCTTGTTTGTTATGGTGGGAGGGGCAGGGGGGTAAGGTGCAACCAATCATAGGCGAGGGGTTCGGGGCAAGCAACGACAAGGGGTGGTGTTATGGGGCAGGGGGCAGTGGATAGAAAAAGGGCTCAGAGGAATCACAGACCTTTTTTTCGGGCAGGAGGGGAAAAGCAACAAAGGGGGGGGTGGGGTCGGGGGAACGGGGCAAATAATGTAATGCCCATCCAGTCCTGCCCTGTATCCCTGGGGGTATCAAGAGCGATCCCATGTGACTTCTTCTATTCAGAAGTTTAATTAAGAGGAAAATAAACTGCCAAATCGCACAAATGAAAATGTGTGCTGGTTTCTGCGCGTGTGGTCTATAAATGTAATTATGATCAGAGGACTAGAAGGGAGTTTTGTGAGGTTAAAAGAGAGGACTTTGCTGAGCTTGTGGTATTTTGGTTTAGTGCTCTATTACATTAACTAAATGCTTTCTTTTACATCCTTTAGATGGGCTCATTTTGTTTCTTTGATCTCGTTTTATGGAGGTTTTAACAATTCCTTGCTGAGAGGACACATCTAGGCCATTCTTTTTTTTTTTAAACATCTTTTTTTATTAACATAGCTCAAGATCATATGCATGACAAAGCAGTGAGCAAAAGGCACATAAACCAACAGTGGTACATTACAGAGTTGAGGATCGGGAGAGTTACCCAAAGGTCCCGCTACAGCTGCCCCCCACCGCCTCTGAAGGTTCGGAATCTGCACCATGGGCCCCACACCCTCCTCCATTTCTTCACACAGCCCCTGGATTTATAGACTGTTTCCTCCGCCCTCTGACACCAGTCCAGGTCCCTGAGCCACTGGTCTTATTGTGGAGGCGCAACCGCCCCCCAGGCGCTCGCAATGTTCCGTTTTGCCACCCCAGCCGCTGTAGCCAGCCAGATCTCGTGATACCTGGACCAGTCCGTGTCTCCCTTGATCAGCAGTAGCAGCCACTTGGGCTCCAATGGGACCGGCACACCCACCACCTTCGCCATAGTGTCTGTCACCCGGGTCCAAAAAGGTACTATGTTCGGACATTCCCACAAGATGTGGAAGAACGTGCCCTCCTGCCGGCAGCCCCTCACACACAGAGGCGACAGCGCCCACATCTAGGCCATTCTTGAAGCTGATGTAAGTTATTGCAACTTTAATACTGCGGAAGTGATAGTGCTTAGAAGCAGCAAAACAAACGTAACTCAACTGTTTACACCGGTGCTTAATTTGTAAGAGAATAAGTGCCAGGTCCCTCATCGGGAGGCCGCTGCAGCTTCCACTACCCATTGCCACCGCTAGCCCTGCCAGTGAAAGCGCCAACACAACTACTAACCATCGCAGTTCTACGAGGGCGACAATTCAGACTGTTTGAGGCCCCCAAAGCTATATAATTGGCTTGGGCGGCAGGTGTTCGTTGTTTTTAGTGTCTATTGAATTAACAAACAACTATTGTTCTGCTCATTTCTAAATTACACAAACAGTGCCAAACGGTGGCAACTGTCATAAGTGCCGGTGTTGACAATTAAGTGTCAGTGACGAGCACCAGAAACCACTGCCTCAAATTAAGCACTGGTGAAACATTCTGGCAGTCACCTAGGTTTATAATCTCAAGCTTGTTATCACCGCCTTCTCTCTAGTTTGGCGCTGTAACTAGCAGACTTGACTATTCAACCCGGTCTGTGTATCTCACACAATATCGGTATACTTCAGACAGTCACACACGAAAGAGACTTCATCACGTGTGTAACAAAGGTGAGCTGGAAAAATGTACACAGTGTAGGTTCCCAGCTGGAGGAATCTCTGCAGCTTTGCAATCCGTTGCAGCTTTTATCATCAACCCAGGACATGGTGGAGGTGTCCTCAAACACGTTTGTTTGTGCCAGTGGAAGAGCAGGTGGTGGCTTAGGTAGCGTTTGGAATCTGCAGTGCTTTCTGTATTGGTTCACCACCGACTTCCAAGAAGCCAGGCGCTCCTGCAGATGCCTCGAGAAACTCTGGCGGAACAAGAAAACCACCGAAGACCTGAACAACTACAGGAACGCCATGAACGAATCCCACCAGCACATAAGAGCCACCAAGAGGACCTTTATCAAGAGCAAATCACCTCCAACACAAGTAACACAAAAGAACTCTTCAACATCATATTGCAATTCACCAAACCCCCCAGAGAAGCCACGGACTTCACTCCATCCCAGGACCTCTGCAACAAGCTCAGCTCCTTCTTCCACCTGAAGATCAAGGCCCTCTACGACAACTTCAGTGAACAGACTCCGGACACCACCCCCCTCTCCACCACCAACAACCAGCCGACCATCCCCACCTGGAAACCTCCTACCACTGAAGACACCACCAAGACACCACCAAGACCATGAAGAACACCCACTCACCCACTCAGGAGCCCCCAAGGACCCTTGCCCACCGCACATCTACCACAGAGCCGCTGCCGCCATAGCTCCCGAACTTGGCTGGACCATTAACGTCTCCCTCGAATCCGGCCTCTTTCCCGACGACTGGAAGCAGGCAGAAGTCAAGTCCCTCCTCAAGAAACCTTCGGCTGACCTGACGGACCTGAAAAACTACCAGCCCATCTCTCTCCTTCCCTTCGCAGCCAAAGTCACCAAGAGATTCGTCAACGCCCAGCTGACTACCTTCATCGAAGAGAACGCCATCCTCAACTCCTCCCAGTCTGGGTTTCGCAGCAACCACAGCACCGCGATCTCCCTCCTCACCGCCACTGATGACATCCGCATGCTCTTCGACCAGGGTCACACTGCGGCCCTAATCCTACTAAACCTCTGTGGGGCCTTCGACACTGTCTCACATTGCACCCTCCCAGCCAGACTCCACGACGCCGGTATATGAGGAACCGCCCTCGACTGGATCCGCTCCTTTCTCTCCGGCGGAACCCAAAGGTTCAGACTCCCTCCTTTCCTCTACGAACCTTCAGAGATCAACTGTGGAGTACCCCAAGGATCCTCGCTCAGCACCACGCTTTTCAACATCTACATAGCCCCCCTCGCCGCCAATGTCAGACAGCATGAGCTCAGCATAGTATCCTACGCCGACGACACCCAGTTCATCCTCTCTCTCATGAAGAACCCCGAAGACACCAGACTCAGCTTCCATGAAGGAACGAAAGACGTCGCAGCCTGGATGAGCAAGGTCCTCGTCCTTGGTCCTTCCCCCATGGCGTGGGACAGCTCCTGGTGGCCCCCTGCTCTCAGAGACCCCCCACCCAACAGACCACGCCAGGAACATCAGCATCATTCTAGACTCCTCCCTCACCATGACTCGCCAGATCAATGCCGTCGCCTCAACCTGCTGCAACTCCCAGTACACCCTCTGCAAGACCTTCAAGTGGATCCCCCACGAATGCAGAAAGACCGTCACCCATGCACTCGTAACTAGCAGACTGGACTACTGCAATGCCCTCTATGCCGGAATCAACAAAACCCTGCTACACTAGCTCCAACCCATCCAGAACAACGCAGCCAGACTCGTCCTAGGAACCCCACAGCACAAACACAGGACCCCTCAACAACAAGACCTCCACTGGCTCCCCATCGAGAAGAGGGTAACCTTCAAGCTACTCACCCATGCCTACAAAGCCCTCCACAACATCGGGCCCAAATACCTCAACGAAAGAGTCCCTTTCCACATACCCAAAAGGAACCTCTGCTCCGCCAACCTCGCCCTGGCAGAGACCCCACACATCTGCAGAACCAGAGCAGGCAGAAGAGCCTTCTCCTACATCGCTGCAAAGACCTGGAACGAGCTCCCAGTCAACCTCCGATGTTCCCCCACTCTGCACACCTTCAGGAGGAGCCTCAAGACCTGGCTTTTCGACTAATCCGGAGCTGCACCACCTCCCCACACCCAGCTCACGGGTGAGTAGCGTGCTTTATAAACCCCTGATTGATTTATTAGTAAGTAATAGTTTATTAGCATAGTTAATTAAAACCATTGCAATTCATCCTTTTAAAAAAAAAAAAAAAAAAAATAATAAAAAACACTAATGTGTACACAATACATTATTCATCACTTAATAAAATTACATTCACGTAGTAACTGTATTTTTAATTCCTTTTAAAAAGTTCATAAGATTTTATATGTTGATAGAGTTAAAATAGTAAACGTATTGTTCTAAATGTCCTCTGTGTTTTATGGCAAGGGGACAAATTCCAGTATTTACTCTTCTTCCACCTTCCATAATTGATACAATGTAAATAGGGATCTGCTTATTTTAAGAGCCTCTAAGAATATGACGGTCGGTCAATTTTCTGCATCTTTGTTTCTACCACCTTCAAAAACTTCACCAGGCTACAATTCAACTGCGGGTCACTAGGTGTAAAACAGGCAAGAACTGCCTGTCTTCGTGAGCGTATTCCGCGGTGGTTGAAGTGGTGTTTCAGTAACCGTTTCCTTTCCTCCACAGGAGGACAACAGATAACACACGATGAAGGGAGTATCGGAGTGGAATCTTCCTTATACCAAGCTCTACCTAAAGAAATGCAAGCAACCGGACCAGGACATGAAGGATTTGCCGAAACTACAAACAATAGGAAGCCGGAAGACATTAGAAATACAACAGCAAATATTGTATGGCTCACCCCGGAGTACATTTCGAAAGGAAGCCATGACATACTGAACAGAGGGAACATCTTACGACTCTTATCTCACATTCCATCTCTGGCTAGTGTGACTACCTTGGATCTAGTCTCCATTGAATTCACTGCAGTAGCAGGCTCGAAGGTGGAAAATCACATTGAATATCTGCAAGCCCAAATTTGAGCAGTCTTTGGTCCCTATTAACTCAGTTTATACGGTCAACTATAAAAGGATTAAATATTCTGCAATAAATGAGGGAAGCTTGCTTGACATGGCGATACTGCATTTTGAGGGAAGAATTGGAACAAGCGAAGTTGAGAAATGGGAGTGTTTTACCAAAATAATGGCAGGCTACTCCACAACACCGAAGCTTGAATTAAGACGGACAGATAACAATATGACCTCGCTCACAAAGGAACATCAAGTGAAGATAAAATGTATAAAGAAATGTATCTACCAAACAATGCGTCAATTTAGGTACTCTTCATGCGACACGGTGAAACAAGACCGCTTACGGAAACTGAAGGCTTCTTTAAAACAAACAAAGTGGATAGCAAATAAAGAAATGGAGGACAGCTTATGGGTAAAACTACAGGCTGACATAAAACAGAACGATGGGGCGAAATTCTGGAAATCAATTAATTCCTTTTTAAATCCTGTGCATGATGGAGTATCCTCTAATATTAGCGAAGCTGCATGGTCAAAGTATCTTAAAGATCATTTTTTACAACAAAAGGCCTCTGACTTTGAGATAGGAAATGAGGGCAATAAACTAACAACACTGTGTGAAACTTCCCATAAACAAGCTTGTGGCAATACAATCATGAATACAAGAGAAATAAACTTACAAAAGACAATCATGCGACAAATTAAAAAGGGAAGAAGGGAAGGGGCACCCGGCCCGAATGGTATACCTTCCATCCTTTCCAAACAGAGCGATAGGGAATGGGCTGGAGCACTAGAGCCATTATTCAATGAAATAATACAGTTCAATATATTACCTGCCTCCTGGAAGGGCTCAATTATCTCTCCTATACTCAAATCAGGTGATAAATCACAACCAAGCAACTACAGACTGATTGCCCTTATGGATAATGAGGCCAAGTACTTTGCTGGGATCCTCTTGGAAGAACTACAGCTCTGGGCTACAGAAAACTCCTTAATCCCTGTAAATCAAACAGGTTTTGCTAAAAATGTTGGGACAACAAACATCTTGACAATGGCCTGTTAATCGATAAAGCCAAAGCTACCAAAATGCCAATCCATCTGTGCTTTATTGATTATAAGGCAGCGTTTGATTACATCAATCGAAATCTCCTGTGGTCTAAACTGAACAAGTGGGGGATCCCGAGGCCCTTGCTAAATCTACTTATCAACCTGCACAGTGACACCTGGATACAGGTTAAGTTGGGTGATGGATCTCATCTGTCCAGACGCATCCCAACTAATAAGGGCTTAAAACAGGGATGTGTCTTGGCTCCAACCCTTTTTAATCTATTCTTAGGTGATTTAACCCCGATTTTAAATACCTGCAATTCCCATGCACCGAAACTAGGAGGCCAAACATTACCATCATTACTATATGCGGATGACATAGTGTTAATTAGTCAAACAAAAATAGGGCTACAAAACCTCCTAGATGCCACTCGGTTGTATTCTGATGATAACCAACTGACAATAAATCTACAGAAGACACAACCTATGTCAATTAATAAAAAAGGGAAATCCAGCTATGGCTGGTTCTGGAACAACAACCGTATTGAAGACACAACAGTGTACAAGTACCTGGGAGTCAAAATTGATAATGGTGGCCAATTTACCATTCAGAAAGCAAGCATTAGAGGAAAAGGCATTGCGATATCTATTTCGTTAAAAAAATTAAATGGTAAGCTCACCAGTCCCTCTCTCTTGCCCCTGGCACAAGTTATAAGAGCTAAATTGCTGCCCACAATTACTTATGGGAGCGAAGTACAGAGAGGTAGGGATGCGGCGACCCTAGACAGAACTGTGGCATCAGCATACAGAACCATATTCAGCTTGCCAAAACAAACCTCTCCGGCCCATCTCAGGCTGGAATTTGGAGGACAGAAGCAGTCTTTGGCAAGACAAGGTGCATATATAATGACTTGGGATAAAGTCCGTAAGGCAAATGAAGGAACCCTAAACAGCTACTTATGGTCAGAATTAGAACGGTATCCGGCATCGCCAGCTGCCAAATACTTGAAAAGCAGCCTAGTGAAACTAGGGTTACAGGAGCTGTGGAATACCCCTACCAATCGCACCACGATCAAAAGAATAGTAAAGAGAACAATAAAACATCTTTCATGGATTGAAGATAAAGCGTGTGTTGCAAAGAGGTCACATGGGTGGATCATCCTAAACTCCTACTCCAAACAAGGCCACCAGAGTTACCTTGACCTCGGCTACTCACGTCATATAAAATTGAAGTTCCTCAAATACAGACTAGGCGTGTTACCATGCACACGCCACTTTCCGCAGTGGCTGAGGGTTAATTGGGGTTCCCTCTGTCGCCTATGTGGCAAGGCATCTGAAGACATGGAACATTTGTTGTGCTCCTGCGAGATTGATTTATTGATTGATTGTACTCAGGCAGCACCTTTCCTCCATAAGCCCTGACCCGCCAAGGTCATTAACCAAAAAGAAGCTTTAAATAGTCCATTTAATGCAATTCTATCAAGGCTAATGAGTTTATAGGATCCCTCTGCATTCAACAATCATGGACAGCATGTAGGGGGCGCCAGGGGTCGCAGCCAAGACCCCTGGCTTGCCCCTTGTGACCCCTGACACTGCATTTGCGACCCCTGGCTTCAGAGATGGGATACAGGGTCAGCTTTTCCTTATGGATGTCAGTTGGGGCTTCAATCTCTTTGGTTTTTATCATTTTTTAGGTCGAGCATTCGAGACCTCTTGTATATGTTTTAGCATATACTTAGATGTGTATGTACTTTGTGGGCTCTGGAGATCAGCCCTATGACTTGTCTGCTTCTGCTTAGGGACTCTTTTTCTGTTCAACTGCCTCTATTTAACTGTATTAATAAAAAACGACCAGCAGAGGTCAGTAAAATACCAGAATTACTTTCTACTTAGGGACTTTCTTTTTTTATTTTTCTGGCAACTGCCTCTATTTAACTTTCTTGATAGAAGATGACCAGCAGAGGCCAGTAAAATACCAGAATCTCTTTAGCATTCTCTAGATTCTAGTCCATAGAAATTGTCTTCCATTAGCACCCGAAGACAATAATATTTTTTTCAAATCTTGTATTTTCAGTGATATGACCACCGAAGGCCCTGCTTTTATATTAAAAACAGAGCTTTGGACTATACCATTTCCCGCTGAAAGGCAATATTTCTCTCCATGTGCTCCCATACCTGGCGTGTCACGCAGTTTGGTGCTTACTTTCCCTCCATGTTAAAGAACAGTAGATGTTTCAGCGCCCAGGCTAATGTGCTGCATAGCCTAATACATATAAGGTCCCAAAGGCGAGACCGATTGCATTGCAAATGCTTGTCTATTACACTGACCGTGAATAACAGGATATTCAGAATCAGTGTAATAAAAGCACAATTAGCTGGAATATGACCCTCCCTGGCAGCAGAGGTAAGCAAACATGTTTTTAAATGTATGTTGTGTGCATGTGTGCAGGTAAGAGTGTGCTTATGTAAGAGAAAAAGTGTGTGTATGTTTGATTGTATGTGCATTTGCAACCATGTGTGTGTGTGAGTGAACCTAAAGGTCAAATGGCGTGTGATGCCACTTTCGTTACCCCTGGCCTTTTGGTGCATTGACGCTGATGACAGCAAAGCCTTTATTTTTCTACTCAGCTGATGAAGGGGGAGGGGCTCTTTCTTTACTTGCGTTAAGAGCCCGTGGTACCCTTGCTACCCACTGTCATCCTCCCCAGCCTCAAATACCACTGCCCCAGGCAGAAATATATCTTGGGACTTCCTGCAAGGATGGTGGGTCACTTTGTGTTAGTCCATCAGTTTAAAGATACTGCTGAGGACGCCGTCTCTGCGCAGGGCCACTACGCACAGTACGTCTCCTTTGTGCCCAGATTGAAAAGAAGCGCGGGACCTTAGGTTTTGCAACTTCAATAAACCTTCAAGTGGCTCACCCTGGAGACGCAATATCACAGAAGGATGTACAAGTGCCTTTTATGTTATTGACCTGAAACACCGGGGCACCTTATATTGATCGTAACTGGGAGGCTCGGCTGTTCCGATGCCTACAGTGCTGCGAGTAGATGGCACTGCCAGGAATAGTCGCGGACGGCCCGTCTGAAGAGACACCATGCATTAACAAGACGCCGCCCGAACTCACGACCGCTGCACAGCTGAGCTTTCCATTCATGCGTGCTGGCTCGAGATGGGAAAATGCTATTTTTGCAGCACACATTCTTAAACAATAAAAAACACAAGCATTGGCAAAGCCAATAGGTCTCGACTATGAGAGAGGTATTGGCTTTGACAATGTGTTTTAGTCAGTATGTACACCAGTGTGGCTTCTGTTCAGCATGACTAAACTTTAGTGGCATGGAGTGGGATGGGGGAGATTGGAGTGGGGTAGATTGAGATGGAGTGGAATGGGGCAGATAGGTGTAGAGCCGAGTGTGGTAGATTGGCATAGAGTGGGGTAGAATGGATTGGGTTAGATTGGGGTATATTGTAGTGGGAGAGGTAGGTAGATTAGCATGGTAGATTGGAGTGGGGTAGATTGAATTGGGGTATATTAGAGTGGACTCTGGTAGATTGGGGTGGGGAGGGGTATATTGGAGTGGAGTATATAGGAGTAGGGGTAGGGCAGATCGGGAGAGATTGGAGTGAGATATATTGGGGTAAATCGGAGTAGGGTAGCTCCAGGAAGAGTGGGGTGGTTTGGGGTAGATTGGAGAGGGGTAGACTGGAGTGGAGTCTGGTAGATTGGAGTAGATTGAAGTGGGGTAGATTGGGGTGGGGTAGATTGGGTGGATTATTATAGGGGTAGAATGGAATGGAGTGGGGGTATATTGGGGTGGTTTGGAGTGGGGTAAACTGGAGTGGAGTCAGGTAGATTGCAGTGGATTAGAATGGAGTTGGGTAGATTGGGGTGGGATGGGGTTAATTGGGGAGGGGTATATTGGAATAGGATAGATTGGGGTAGAGTCAGGTGGGGTAGATTGGAGTGGGGTGGATTGAGATGGAGTGGGTTAGATTAGAGTGTGCTAGATTGGAGTGGAGTGGTGTAGATTGGAGTGGCGTAGAGGGGAGTGGGTTAAGTGGTGTGGAGGGTCAAAAAGTGGAGTGGCGTGTTTTGTCATGGAGTGAGTGGCGTGTCGCAGAGTGGAATGGCATGTCGTAGAGTGAAGTGGAGTGACATAGAATGGAGTGGTGTGGCATAGAATGGAGGGGCATGGAGTGGAGTGGCGCAGTGTGGAGTATGAATGGTGTGGTAGCACACTGCCATTACAGACAACACATTTCCAATTGCAATGACCATTACATTTCCACCGAAATACGGTTTTACGGCAGACAAACAATAGTGAGTGTAAATGTCATCACCCAGTATATTGATGTGTTTTAATCGTTTTCAAATATTTGTTTCCACCACACTTCAGAATTACAAAAAGATGTGCTTTATTTGTACTAATTCTGATATATTCTGAAACATTAGCACTGTTCATTCTTTTGTGTGCAAAAAAAGAAAATCGGACACCCTCTCCTCTTCCATGGATCCTCAGTAGGATTGCCACATAAATTCACTCACTTTGAAGTCAGAGAAAGAAACGTAAACAAGAGAGAGCTTGACATCTGACCTCAGTGTTTGAATGCCCAGCAAAAGTGACAAGGTAAGAACAAGATTTAAAGGCCTGTTTACAGAAAGTCAGTTTGTGTAAGAGTCCACTAAAGAAGGTTTGAGAAGCAGGAGGGACGAACTCAAGCTCGACAGAGTAAAGGAAATAAAGCCAGCAAATAGAAAGCCAGAACATGTGAGTTACAAACCACTAAGTCAATGGTAAGCAATGAGTGGAATACATTCCTAGGCAAGCTTTCTCAATATACCCAAGATGTCTTCAGCAAACCAGACAGTTGCGCTGTCTGGTAGGCTTCGACCTAAAAAGCGCTATGGACCAGCAGGCAGGGAGAATGGAATGGGGCAAGAAATAGTACCTCAATTTCGTCTGGAGCAACGGACGGGCACTGATTAACTGGAATCAATCAGTGCTTGGTCCATGCTCCACAGCAAGCATTGCAAGTGTTGTTTCTGCTGCACTGGCCAATTAAACGTCTACAGAGAAGAGTGACACTGAAGTCGACAAATGGCAAGCAACAGACGGGCTCCAAGCCATTTTTGTAAACAGTAGTGTGCCGCAAGTGAGACGCATGCACTTGTGCATGCTCTCATGGGCTCAACCCTCTCTGTACCCATGCAAGATTGGCATTTAATTCACTTTTCTTTTCTTTCTCTGACTGCAAAGTGAGAGGAGTTTGTAAACACCAATCCCCATGCTAAAAAATAAGCTGCAATTTGTCAGAAGACACATCCCCACATTTGATCTCTGTCTTTGAAGCGCAGCAAATGTGACAAGATAAATACAGAGGGCTCGATTCACAAAGGCAATCTGACACAAAAGTCTAACTTTACATCTTTTGGTATACATAGAGGTCATTTATGAGTTGTATCTTTATGTCCACAGTCGGGCTGGAATCTCCGGCTCAAGGCGTACTCTCCGCACCCTGGCCGTACTCTTCAGCTCAGGCCGTATGAAGAGTAATCAATGGGCTGGAATGCAATTTTTTAGAAAAGGGGACATCAGGAATGTGTGATAAATGGTGGAGGAGGTCCTGAAAATCAGTTTGGGAAGGGAAAAGGGTGTGGCTGGACACTGCATCATTTCCCCGAAAAGTTTTCTCGTTGCATCATGGTACATGCAGTCCACAATTTGTGCTGCCCTCAGTGTTGACTTTAGCATTAACACTACAGTCAACACTAAGGGCAAAGTTGTGCTCCCCTACAAACATACATACATACATGCATACATACATACATACATACATACATACATACATGCATGCATGCATACATACATACGTAGTTCATACATAGATATAATATCCACCAACATTTACAAACATCATATGCATCTGCTCTAACAACATGGGAAATGTTGTTTCTCATTCTGAGTTCAGACACCTATGTGTAGAGTGTTGTCCAGAGAGGTGAAGCCATTGGGCTGGTAGAGTCAAAGCTCTGAGTGCATCACCAGCTGTCCCTTCCCTAAACTTTGGGCCATTGGAATTTTGCGATCGTACAGCTGCAGCATTTTTCACAAAATTATAAATCTGCAATATTTGCCACATAAACCATCATCTGCAGCATAATCTGCAGATTTTGAGCCCAAAAATTGTTTCCAGCTCAAATGGTTTCAAAGTTACTAAAAACGCAGTGAAAGGCCCTTTGTAAAGGTCACCTTTCTGTCGCCTATTGCTTTGTTTGTATATTGAACTGGTACAAATGAGGTGTGACCTATGCCCGGAGAGTGTTAACAACTGTAAAAGTGACAAAATATTGAAGTTATATATCAGGAAATGTGCTGCATTACGACACATAATTTGACACTTTTTGCCGCATAATTTGGCCCTCTCCTGCCGTATAATTCCACTGGCTCTACCTAAAATGAACACAGCACTCATGAGTGGAGTGTAATGAGCCGAGCAAACAAATGACTTCTGGAAAGTAAGTCCTGGACTCAGGACATGACAGTACAGTTCATAAAGACTGACGTGTGTATGATGGAGCGCCTGGCTTGCTTTGATTCTTGGCATAGAACTCACTTCAAGATTATGCGGCATGAAGATTGGAAGTGGTTTCCAAGACTGCTCCCCAGAGGCAAACCCTTTCCGATCTACCAGATACTGCTGTTCTTTTCTAACAATTCTGTATCTAAGATCTTATACCAGGCAGGCCTCTCTTTTAATGTGTGGAGTTCTCTGCCCCAACTGCAGAATCTCCGAAGTCATAAACTTACTATTAACCTGAAGTTTGTGAATAGCAAAAGAAGAAGTAAACTTGCACAAAAATGTATGTTTAACTTTGTGACTCAGGCCGAATATCTACAACTTCTTAGAGGATGCCTATAGGCTACAGGTGGCCAAATCTGTAGTTTTTTCTGTACAAATTACACAAAATTTCATGAAATTATGTGTAATGTTTGTGAACTGCACTTTGGGTTATCTTAAGTGAAAATGAACACAGGAGCATCCCTTACATTCTTAAGGCGTCAGCAAGGGGCTGCCTTAAGTAGAAAGTGTCTCCCATGAGACATTTTCTGTGCGGAAGGGTCTCTAACCGAGACATGTTCTGCTCGAACCAGTTCCCTGTCGAGAAACATTGATATTGTGCACTAGTGAAATGCCTAAAATCACAGAAGAGTGATATATATGTCGCCCTAGTTTAGACCTTGGCCTAGAAAGAGAGGCGGGGGATTGAACCCTGAGGACAGCCTCTAGGAAGCCATGGTCGGGGGGGGAGATTGAATTCAACTGCCTAAATTACTATTTTTAAGACTCGAAATTGATGGGTACCTACATTTAGTGTTTAATTTGTGCAATAAAAAAAAAACTAGTGTTGGGGTCGCACATTTTACTCCAGAACTACAACCTATGCTGCTGGAAGCCGGGTTATTGCTTAAGGTGGCTTAGTCTTGCTTCCACCCCATGTATCTTTCTTCCACCATCCTTCACTTCCTCTTTTTGACACTTGTGTGTTGTTTCTCATCTCTACTTTCTCCCATTGTCACTGTTTTCTATCTTTCTTCTCTCTTTCTTGTCTTTCTCTCTCTCGTTCTCGATCGAACTGTAGTGATAGAAAAGCCGTCCTGGTTGGTGAAACATCATTGTTGGACTTGGCCCTTTTCGCAGGGTCATCCCTGAACTTTTTGCCTTCCTCCTCTATTTTTTCTAACCTGTTGTTGGCTGATTTATGACTCTGGGCACTTTACCGCTGCTTATCAGTGCAAAAAGTGCATATGCTCTCCCTATTGTAAATTGATGTATGAATTAGTGATTCTATGATTGGCTGGTTTGGTTTGCCTGTCAGACCCTAGTACAGTGCACCGGGAGTTACCAGAGCTGGTAATCCAAATGCTGCTGGTGGGCTTGCAGCACTGGTTGTGCCACCCACGGAAGCAGCATGTAAAAGTGTGTCTAAGGCCTGCCATTGCAGAGCCTGTGTGCAGTCTAGTACTGTCATGCTGACTGGGCAAGTGCACCCACTTGCCAGTCCCTAAACCTTAAAAGGAAATCTCCAAGGGCCTGAGACGAGCTGGACTCCTGTTGGGAACGCAGGGATACCAAGGTTCCCAAGGAAACATCCTACTAACTGCTGTGTGTGTGTCTCTGCACACAGCCGGTGCTTGTGGTGCAAATTGCCGCCCGTGTGATCCGGGGGCTTGATGTGCGATCGGCACACAGCGGTGCCTGTGGGTGGTCTGTCTTCAGTGTGCAGTCGGCACACAAGGGAAGCCACCCGTGACAAGAAACACGCACTGAGGGCCTGTACCTCTTCACCACCAGCCCCTGTTTGCCCATCGTGTTGTGTAACTGCCCGTTGTAATCACCGCCGCCTCTCGAGCTAAAAAGCCCGAGGCCGTGTTCGCTGTGGAGAGAGGTGCTGCGGTAACGCTTCACCGCCGCTGGCCTGAGGTCCGCTGACATCACCGTTGTGCCGTGCTGGTATTGGCCCTGGCCTCCAGGGATTCCCTCACCGTCATCGGAGGGCCGCGCTGGGATTGGTTCCAGCCGCCTAGGAGTTCCGGAGCGTCACCGGCGTGCCGCGCTCCCATTGGTCGAATCCCGAGGGCTTCCCCCGCTTCGGCCGGGACCAGAAGAACTGAGTCGGAGGCCGGGGAGAGTCAAGGGGAAGGAGCCTCATTGAGCTGCCCGGACTGCCCAGCACAAGCCCTTCAGGTAACTCGCTCCGGTCCCTCGAGGGAGCTCGTGCCTACCGCAGTGCTCACCGAGTGCACTGTCGGCGGGCTGTGTGGGGCGCTGGTTGCCTGCGAACTCTGCCTGCATCAACGCACACTCACACCAGTTAAAAGGGTGAATTGGTGGCATTTAAAACAGAGTGGAACGAAGGAGCATTTAAAGGGTGACTTGGTGGCATTAATCAAAGTCGTACAAAGGAGCATTACAAGAGTGAACTGTGCTGATAACCAGGATCATTTCTACTTTGAACTTTGAACCCTATCAGGTTATTTTGACTAAAAAGAATTACAAGAGACATTTCTAAGGAAGAAGTAATTTATATGTATGTGCATTTTGTCGTTGATGGTCTTGTGGTAAATCTATACAAAGAATACTTATTTTTGATAAAACTGGTGTGGTGTCCATCTGTAGTGTTGTCACTTGATTACTGTATGTGTTCACAAATGCTTCACACACTGCCTCTGAGATAAGCCCATACATGCCAACATTTCAGAAGAGCAAAGTGGGAGATTTAAAAAAATAAAAATAAATAAAATCGGGAGAATGGGGCCTTGAATCGGGTTACCGTCATGTACGGGCTTTGGAAGCGCGCTGCTGCAGGATCGGACATTTGAAACGCAAATGCACGTTTTTCTTCCTTACCTTCCAGAAGCATGGAGCGCAATGGCAGGCAGAGAGAGTGTGATGCAAGTGTTGTGCACTGGCCTGGCAAGTTGCTGGCAATGCATACACTCTCCCCCCCCCTCCACCCCCCCCTTCGTGTGGTAGCCGGGCTGAAACAGCTTCCCGGGCACCCACACAGCCGCCCTGAATACTTCACAGGTCTTTAAAAGACCATTCGCTTGTTAATAGGGCTTTGTTGGTTTTTCACCCCTTCTAGAGCCCCTGCATCGCCACTCTGAATATTGCTGGAAAAATTAGCATGTTACACAATACGCAAGCCCTGTCAGCTGAAACACCTGAGGAATCGTGTTTTGCTTGCAGGAATCGGGAGGCGGGAGACTAGCCTTCAAATCGGTAGTCTCACGCCTGAATCGGGAGGGTTGGCATGTCTGTAAGCCTGTCTGCTCGTGCCAAGCTACCAAGGGGGTGAGCAGGGGTTATTTTAGGAGTGCACCCCCTACCCTGACCAGACGTAAGGGTCCCTATTTGGACAAAGGTACCAACCTCTGCCAACTAGAGACCTCCAAATCTAAGAGTCATGCGGGTCCCTTCCACCTGAAAACACCAATGCCCACGAAGCACCAGCTGAAGGCAGGAGTAAACTTGCCCCCAGGGGAGGGGAGTGGGGAGGAAGGGGAACAACTCTACAGACATGTGCTTGTTTCCACAGCCACCCCAAGCCTGACTCTGTTGGAAAGAGACTCCTCTCAAGGTAAGGGGTAAATTCACATTCATCGTGGGAATGGAGAGGGATCACCCCAAAGCAGTAGAAGGGGGTTCTTTGTGGAGAATGTCAGCGGAGTTTACTATGAAGTGTAACCGGACTATTGGCTGGTGGTTGCGCGTGCATCAGGGCCAGCTCGCAAGAGGAGGTGGGTGCGGCCAGAGCTGCCCACTTTGGAACTGCGGTACCAGGTTCGTGTCTCAGCGTTGCCTCAACATCCTGTGATTCTGGGCACATCACTCCATCCCTCCGTATCTTAAAAAACATCGATGTGACTTTTGTAATCCAACTGGTGGTCATGTAAAGCGCTTCACTGTCCTTGGGCTGAGTTCGCGCTATATAAAACTTGAAAAGGGAAAAAAAGTGAAATCCACCAAAGAATTCCATAGCCAAGTGTGGAAAACTTCACAAGAAAGGTCCCTGAACTCTCTGGAATTCCAGAAGGGTGTAACTGTACTCCAGGTGGACTCGTGTCTCTCTCGGTGGTCTGAAGAGGGAGGCTTTGGTGGGGATCCCAGGATTAGACAGTATTTCTTCTTCGGATTTTTAAATTCCGTTTGCCACGGAATGGGGGAGCAAGTGTCCCGGATGCCTGCAGGAGCATGGCTGAGCGTTAACGCCCCCCACCCCCTCAGCTCCAGCTCACAAGCTTGTGAACAAGTGTTTCCCAGCGATGAAAGTGAAAAGATGACAAGGTGCACTCTGGTGAGAGTGAAAACCGTCCCCTTGACTCCGCAAACAGACAGACAAGCAGCACCCCTCCTCGCCCCCCTCCAGGACAATCCTGTGTCAGCAGCACTCGCCCCCCAGGGGATCTGTAACTGATAGCGTCGAGTATCTGGTAACCCCCCCCGCACCCCTCACCTCCCTGCAGCCGCCTCCAGCACTTGAAAGGCAGATGTCACCGCCTAACAAGGCGTTTAATACAGCAAAATATTTCTTTTAATTAGACCGGCATTCCTTCCCTTGCAAAGCTGCCCCCAGCGGAGCCCCCGCCCTGCTAGAGCAGAGGGCGGCGGGCGGGGCGCGAAGGGGTTAAAAGGAAGAGCAAAGGCGAGCAATAAAGAGACCGAGCGGGGCTGTGAGGAGTAAACACAAGACGGAGATTCGGGGAGATAAAAGGGGGGTCCTGGGAGTGAAAAGAGCAGCGGGGAAATACCAGGGGTGCCCCTGGGATAAACAGGAGCACTGGCAGATGAAAAGGGGACCCCTGGGAGTCAAACAGCACTGGGGAGATGAAAAGAGCACCTCTGGAGGCCAAGGACACCTTTAGTTGTTGAAAAGATGAGTCGGGAAGTTAAAAGGTGTCTCCCCCCTCCCAGGGCTCTGACGCTCTACACCAAATGCGCTCCCCGCAGAGTTTACTGCCTCTCCCTAAGTGCCCTGAGGTTGCTATGGATGTGGTCAAACTGTGTAAACGCTACTGGGGGAAGTGGGGTGGTGGTGGGGGGGGGGGGGGGCTTCAACAAGTGAGACACCACGGATTACAGGCTGTGAACCTATCTGGTGATTTACGGGAAATATGGGGGGGGGGGGGGGCGTGGCGCGGGTGGGACTAGCTGAACAATATTGTTGTTATCGTTGCTATATGCTGTCCACATACCATTTTAAATTATACACTCTCCCCCTAACAGGGACGGCTGCCACCCTCCTCCTCCGGCTAATGTGGGAAGTTAGCGTCATATCACATCACTCGCTCACTCCTGTCCTGATACCCTGGCCTTCGCTCAAACTATGATGTCATACTCTCAAGCCTCCCCCTCTAGCGTCATAACACCGTAACTCGATCACTCCTGCCAGAATCCATGGCCTGGGCTCATACTATGACGTCATACACTTGAGCCTTGCCCTCTAGCCTCATATAACCATCACTCACTCACTCCTGTCCTGATCCCCTGGCCTGTGCTCTTATTATGATGTCATACTCTCGATCCTCCCCCTCTAGCGTCATAACACCGTAACTCGCTCACTCCTGCCTGAACCCATGGCCTGGGCTCATACTATGACGTCATACACTTGAGCCTTGCCCTCTAGCCTCATATAACCATCACTCGCTCACTCCTGTCCTGATACCCTGGGCTCATACTATGATGTCATACTCTCGATCCTCCCCCTCTAGCGTCATATCTCCGTCACTCGCTCGTCCTGCTTGAAGCCATGGCCTGGGCTTATACTATGACGTCATACACTTGAGCCTTGCCCTGTAGCCTCATATCACCATCACTCGCTCACTCCTGTCCTGGGCTCAAACTATGATGTCATACTCTCGATCCTTCCCCTCTAGCGTCATATTACCATCACTCGCTCACTTCTGTCCTGATCCGCTGGCCTGGGCTTTTACTATGATGTCATACTCTCGATCCTCCTTCTCTGGCGTCATATCACCATCACTCGCTCACTCCTGTCCTGATCCGCTGGCCTGGGCTCTTACTATGATGTCATACTCTCGATCCTCCTTCTCTGGCGTCATATCACCATCACTCGCTCACTCCTGTCCTGATCCCCTGGCCTGGGCTCATACTATGACGTCATACACTCGAGCCTCCCCCTCTAATGGCATATCACGATCACTCACTCTTGTCCGGATCCTGTGGCCTGGGCTCGTACTATGGCCTCATACACTTGATCCTTGCCCTCTTGCATCATATCACCGTCACTCGCTCACTCATGTCCTCAACCGCCGGCCTAGGCTCTTTCTATTGCGTCATACACTTAAGTCTTTTCCCTCTAGTGTCATATAAGCATCACTCACTCCACTCCTGTTCTGATCCGCTGGCCTAGGCTCATACTACGATGTCATACTCTTGAACTCCCCCCCCTCTAGCTCCTATCATTTTCACTCGCTGTTATGCTATGCAGTTCTGTAGAGCGCCAAGTTATGAATGGTCTGCAGTCTTCAGGTGAGTTTTTCTGTTGGTCCCAGATTAGATAGTATTCCTGTAGTCCAGCATGTTTGTGGTCAGTGTATGTGATAGTTTTACGGATGCTGATTGGCAGCCATTTGAATATCTTCCGCAGCATCTTCAGGGTGTGGAAGCATGAGGGGGTGACATCATTGTCTTGTAAGAGCGGATGATGCTGGCTAGAGGCATCATATGTGCATTGAAGAGAGCCTTGTGGAACCGCGCAGATGAGGTTGTGGACATCCGAGGTGTGCTGCACCGGGGTGACTGTCAGAAAGGAGCGGGTCCATCGGAGTGAGTGTCCTTCGATTCTGGTCTCAGATAAGGATGGGGTGGGGGACTGTGCCAAGTGCTGCAGAGAGGACCAGGAGGATGGAGGCTGCAGTGTATTCTCTGTCCAGAGTCATGTGGATGCCATCCATGGTAGTGATGAGGGCAGTGTCCATGCTGTGGTTGGGTCTCAAGCCAGACTGAGTTATGTTGAGGAGTTGGTGGTCATTGAGGTATTCAGTGAGGCATCTGTTGATGAGTTTCTCTAAGACCTTGGCCGGGAATGGTTGCTGGGAGTTCAGTCTGTAGTTGACGACCATTAAAGGGCCCTCGTAGGGTTCCTTTGTCAATAGAAGGACAGTTGCTTGTTCCTAAGTGCCAGGGAAGGCCGTGGAAGAGGTGGAGGCATTCAGAATGGGTGTGAGCATGGGTTTCAGTCCTCTAGAGAAAGTGTGGTCAGAGCAGGGGTCCGATGGGGCCACTGAGTTGAAGGGCTTCATAATGGCGATGGTTTCTTCTGGGCATTGGTTCTTTGGAAAAGATGGGGAGTTGTTTGGCATGATGTGTCAGTTTTCTATCCTGATCCCTGACCTGGGCTCATGTCATGATGTCATACCCTCAAACCTCTCTCCAGAGTGTCATATCATTGTTCCTCCTGTCCTGATCCCTTGGTATCAGCTCATATTGTAGACACCATGATGGCCGAGGGGAAGGAGCTCTGGTCCCGAGCTACGGGGTTCCATGATCTCTAATCCGTGTAATTCCCTGCTGCCCCCCCTACGATCACTGCGACTACCAGGACAACTGTGACTCACTGGAGCACAAACCCATGAGGTGGAAATGAACCAAATGGTGTGTCCACTACACAAAACGCCTAGGAACGTCAATCCGCACCTCGCTGCCGACAGGGCTGGGACAACTGCCCCAGAAGCTTGCGATCAGTGGATTACACAACTGGCCGTTTCGACACCCCCACACGCTGGACCCGGGAGGCAGCTGACTGCGGGACAGTCATGGTCGCGTTGCAGCTTGGAAAACAAGGAGAGGCGGGCATCGATTGAGACTGAGGGCGGCCCTGACCAGGCTGCTCCGATCTTTAAAGCCCCCAGACAGACGGCGGAAAGAAACAGGGAAGACTCGACAACGCGAGGAGCGAGACAGAACAGCTCATCAAATGGTTCCGGGATCGCTGGAGGGAGGGGCCACTCCCGCCCATAACTTGAGTCTGTCGCTGGCAGCCCAAAAAAAAAAAAATGAAATCATTACTGGTGAGTGACTGAGAGGCAGGGGGCAAGGGTCCACCCACCGGATCCTGGGAGATGCTGCACCTAACGTGCTGGCCTTGGTGGCGGCGAGGCACGGGACAAACAAACTTTGATGCCTGTATCTAAAATGGCGGCCCCTCGAGTTCAGTGAACCCTGCTGCGACGACCGCAATAACGAATTGGTGCGGCTATAACATGGCAGCGTAGATGTCGACCTCATATTGCACCATCTCATGCCTATTCTACTGAGAGTAAGGAAACAAATAACACTTCTTGTATTCAACGCAGCAAAAGTTACTAACTAAAATGGAGAAGGGCTTGCTTGCAGTGAAAATAATCATAGTGCCTGACCCTAAGATGGCGGCAAACCGGGACTCAAATGAAGATGCTATGTTATCTCTGATGCGAACACTGCTACGACAGGCTCAATAACGCCGAGGGGTGGTTATAACTTCGCAAAATAAGCACCTGCCACATAATGCACCATCTTATGATGTTAACCATGGTACGACGAGCTCATTAATGACGAGAGGCGATTTTAAATTTGCAATGTAAGCGTCTTCCACATAGTACACCTCATGCCTATGCGAAGTTTTAGGTACCGACTTCGTCCAGACCTCAAACACATCCCCATCCGCACTAAATGGCAGCCCCAGCTCCTTCTCTGGTTTGTTTACTCCCCCCCTTCTTTTATCTCTATCCTCTAGTGGGGACATGCTCTTCCACTACTTGATTATACCACTGTATCCTATGTATCTATTCAAAACGTTCTTTTCCTGATCGCTGAGACCTGAGCAACATGGCTGATGCCCGGTGGAGCTGCTAGACAGCTATTGAGGAGATTGGCCCTGGTTTCCCCCTCGACCGTCACCTACCCAGCCGGACATTGGGCACAGTTCTTTCTCATCTCCCTGCTTTAGGTCCTTCCTCCTTTCCTTCGAATTCTCTCAACCTCGTTGTTTGTTTACTTTACCTTACTACGCTATTGTAACTGATGTAACCTGTAACGCAATGTTCCCCTGGTAAAGCGCTCTGATACCTTCGGGTCTAGCCAGCGCTATATAAAACGTTTTAGTTGTACCTTGTAATGCAACGATTCTCTGGTTAAGCGCTCTGATACCTCCGGGTCTAGCCAGCGCTATACAAACTTCTCAAATCAAATAAAATCTAAATTGGTTTTCTGAACGCTGAGACCTGAG
Source organism: Triturus cristatus (assembly GCF_964204655.1). Lineage (NCBI taxonomy): Eukaryota > Metazoa > Chordata > Amphibia > Caudata > Salamandridae > Triturus > Triturus cristatus. The sequence goes on along the minus strand of NC_140594.1, from coordinate 26,042,962 downwards.
CAACATGGCTGATGCCCGGTGGAGATACTAGACAGCTAATGAGGAGATTGGGCTGGTTTCCCCCTTGACCGTCACCTACCCAACCGGACATTGGGCACAGTTCCTCCTCGTCTTCCCGCTATGACTCCTTTCTCCCCTCCCTCCTACGAATTCTTGCAACATTATTTTTGTGTACTGTACCTTACTATGCTCTTGTAACTGATGTAACTTTTAACGCAACGATCCTAAATGTAAAGCGCTCTGATACCCTCTTGGGTCTAGGTGCGCTATATAAAACGTTATAAATAAAATAAATAAATAAAATATTGTGTCATAATACGAGCCTGCCCCCCCTAGTTTCATACCATTATCGTTACATCCCTTGTCTCAGTTATTACTTGTGAAGTGAATTCCATCTAGGAGTCAGGAAACCTCAGGATTTCTGACAGTGTAAGCCCCACCCACCTTCAGCTGACTGCCAACACTGGGCTGGCATTCACAGCATCCTCCTGTAGTTGGTTTCTTGTCTTGGCTCATATGATGAAGTTGGACATTAGGGGTCCTTGCTGGGTTTGGACCTCTTCAGTTTTGATCCATAGATTTCTTCCCAGCCTGGCTTGGAGGGAACCTGGGAACCATTGCTGGAGCTGTAGGCACGGGGAGTATTGGAACTTATTCCAAGGCATAGGAGCACTCAGGGTAATCTAGCAATCTCATTGGCGGTGATCAGGGAGTAACTAAAAATGGTGCAGCTGGTGCAGTAGCACTGGAGCCAAAAGATTGCAGGGATCCACTGCACCAGCTGCTTCCTTTGGTCTTTAAAGTGTAGCGCCTCGGTGCTCACTTTTGCTATATGATGGATGATGCAGCGGCTGCTTCCTTTGGTCTTTAAAGTGTAGCGCCTCGGTGCTCACTTTTGCTGCATGATGGATGATGCAGCGGCTGCTTCCTTTGGTCTTTAAAGTGTAGCGCCTCGGTGCTCACTTTTGCTGCATGATGGATGATGCAGCGGCTGCTTCCTTTAGTCCTTAAAGTGTAGCGCCTCGGTGCTCACTTTTGCTGCATGATGGATGATGCAGCGGCTGCTTCCTTTGGTCTTTAAAGTGTAGCGCCTCGGTGCTCACTTTTGCTGCATGATGGATGATGCAGCGGCTGCTTCCTTTAGTCCTTAAAGTGTAGCGCCTCGGTGCTCACTTTTGCTGCATGATGGATGATGCAGCGGCTGCTTCCTTTAGTCCTTAAAGTGTAGCGCCTCGGTGCTCACTTTTGCTGCATGATGGATGATGCAGCGGCTGCTACCTTTAGTCTTTAAAGTGTAGCGCCTCGGTGCTCACTTTTGCTGCATGATGGATGATGCAGCGGCTGCTTCCTTTGGTCTTTAAAGTGTAGCGCCTCGTGTTCACTTTTGCTGTATGAGGGTTGATGCAGCGGCTGCTACCTTTAGGCCCTCGTTCATGAAAAGTGTTGCATCGCTGGGGGAAAACAGTGACGCAGTACTTTTCATAGCTCCAGCCTTGAGACACCATGGATGCGCTGTATTTATAGTACTTGATGTACTGGTGATGCAGTAATGACGCATTGCTGGAGTGTGTCGGTAAACTGACGTAACTCCAGCAATGTGTCATTACACATTAGGCGAGTCCCAGTTGATAGGCCCTGTGTCACTCCTTACGCCTGCTTGAAGCAGGCGTAAGGATTGTGACGGAGTCAAGGCGTAGGAGTGGCACCACTTCTACAAGGCTATTTTACGGGGGAACGCCGACCCTGCATGCATTAACCTGACGCAGGTATAATGTAGCCGAGGGCTTTACAAAGTGACGTATCTGCCTTGGTGCATCACTTTGTCAATAGGGCGCAGTATGGCACATTGTTTACGTCACTTCAGTGGCACAAAAAAGTGACACAACGGCGGCGGAAGCCCTCATAAATAAGGCTCTTAGTCTATAAAAATATAGCGCCTCGGCGCTCACTCACGCTGTTCGGTAACATCTGCACTTCAGCACTGGATGATGCCCCCGTAGGAAGATCCCAAGAAGGTACGGGTGAGTGAACCACTGGTCTTTTCAGAAAGATGCGTCTCGGTACTCTTAACGTAAAGGCACCAACAGTTCCAACAGTGGTTTTCTGAATGCCCTAGGAATGGCCCATTGGGGTCTTAAAGTCTGAGGCTGCTATGCCCAAAGCAAAGCCATCCTTCAGAAAACCCAACAGCAAAGAGTGACCACCTGTCGAAGGTTTGAAACTCCTCTCTGGGCATCATTTCACAAAATGCCCCCAATGATGGTAGAGAGACTTCAATATCAATGGTCAGCGTGATGCTTGGACAAGGCTGGCTACCTCCACTGCGCACTCCAGCGCCTGGAGGCTCACCCACTCATTGCCATCCCCCATCATGAAGCCATGCTGGAGGGCCCAGGAGGGAGGAGTGCCTTTCAGGGGTCCACGGGAACAGAGGAGTCATCCAACAATCCCCTCGCCATTTAGAGGAGAAGGGGGTGCAAAGGACGGCAACACTACCCCGGGACCACTTCCACCTGAGCGCCCTCGATCTTTCCGAGGGTCTTTGAAATGAGAACGATAGAAGGTGAGGCGTACCTCAACACCCTTGGCCACTAGAATGTCAGGTCATCCACCTCCACCTGGTCACCCTTGATCTCTCCGAGGCTCCTTGGAATGAGAAGAATAGAAGGGGAGGCGTACCTCAACACTCTTGGCCACTGGAATGTCAGGTCATCCACCTCCACCTGGTCACCCTTGATCTCTCCGAGGCTCCTTGGAATGAGAAGAATAGAAGGGGAGGCGTACCTCAACACTCTTGGCCACTGGAATGTCAGGTCATCCACCTCCACCTGGTCACCCTTGATCTCTCCGAGGCTCCTTGGAATGAGAAGAATAGAAGGGGAGGCGTACCTCAACACTGTTGGCCACTAGAATGTCTGGTCGTCCACCTCAACCTGGCCGTCCTTGATCTCTCCGAGGCTCCTTGGAATGAGAAGGATAGAAGGAGAGGCGTACCTCAACACTGTTGGCCACTAGAATGTCAGGTCGTTCACCTCCATTTGGCCTCCCTTGATCTCTCCGATGCTCCTTGGAATGAGAAGATAGAAGGGAAGGCTTACCTCAACACTCTTGGCCACTGGAATGTCAGGTCGTCCCCCTTCACGCTCCGGGGCAAGAAGCCCGGGTACATCACTTGGGCAATAATGAACTGTCATTAGAAGCAAAGAGATCAATGGCCATCTCCCAAAAGAGCTGGAATATCTTTCAAAACACTCTGTGTGGCATAGGCGGTGAAGAAGAACCAGCGGAAGCTCGCAGCATGAGGGCACAAGATTCAACTGTCACAGAGCACTGAACCGGCATCAAACAATTAGAGGGAATTATAACAAAACTGAACTCAGCGAGAGCTGCTGGCCCCAGCGGATTGCACAAAGCACTATTCAAGCAAAATTAGGACTTCTGGGCCTGGTATCTAACACCACTTTGACCAGACTAGCATCTCACCACCTTGGAAAGGGAATATTCTCCATCCAATATATAAAAATGGAAGTCACTCGTTGCCCGGTAATTACAGGCAGATAGCTCTTATACATGTGGAAGCGAAATTCTATCTCACTTGCATCTGGCAAGACCTACGAGCCTGGATGGAGGAAAAATGATTGATACCAAAAACCCAAACCCGGTTTAGGCCAGGCAAGGGAACGACAACTAACCTAGCATTGTGACAGAAAACACAATAAGGAGGAAAACTAGGCTGTTCGCCTGGTTCTTTGACCTCAAATTGGCGTTCGATCCAGTGCCGAGCGAACGACTGGGCAAAATGGAAAGAACAGGGCATGCCAAGGAAAACGCTCAATGCAATCATAGCTCTACCAGGCAATCCCAAATCTCGGAATCTGGAGGGGACCCTGTTCTTCTTGGGTCTAGTATACAGGCCCAATACACAGACCTCCCACGAGTGTGCCAGTGGTGCATCAGTGCATTGAGTGAGCGCTGCAGTGACCGCATGCCAGCAGGTGTTAAGGGAGGTGCAGGAACACAGCATGTGTAACAGATCTGCATTCATGTGTTGGCACATGTGACACATTGGCACACACAACATTGGAAGACGGCAGCAGAACCACTGCAGAGATTAATACCAAAAACGGCCTGAAACAAGGATGCGTTCTGGCCTCGAGTTTGTTCAACTTATACTCAGCCGATATGAACAGCCACTTGACAATGGTTGACTGCCATCCACCTATTCTGGCTAATTAAAAAAGTGCATGCTTGGAATATGCCGACGACATCGTCGTCCTAAGTCAAACACCAATTGGCATTGCCAAGAGTGATCATTACATTGAGAAGATATATTGAACAACAAGGGCTAGAGCTGAGCCTGAGGGAAACCAAAGTGGTGCGCCTAGTAGATTTCAATAACAATAAACACAAGTGGTTCATGAATGGAAGCACGTTGAGTCAGTCAACTCATATAAATACCCGGGAATCACCCTGGGACGCCAACTGTCATTTACCAACCACACGAGGATCTTACAAGCAAAAGCCCAGTCCTTAATATTCAACTTCAAGCTTCTGAAAAAGAAACTAGGCGGTCCATCACACAGCCATCTGTTGACAGTGAAGGCGGCACAACTCTTACCCGCCCTGATGTACAGGCTGGAAATGTGGCATGGCAAGGAGATGGCAATCTTTAATCAGCTCCAAGCGAAGGTCTATAAAGCAGTCTGTAGTCTTCCAAAAGCGTCCTCCCCAGACCAGGTGCGCTTGAAATGTGGTCTTCAAGACCAGAAATATCAACCAATCAACACCTTTGTGAAACTTTGCTGGAGACTCCGTGCTGCGGAGAGGGGACTCTTGAATAATCTGTGTTGGCTTGAGATAAACGCTCCAACGGAGAGAAAGCAAGGCAGCTCATGGGGAGCCTGTCTTGAGGAAGCTCTGGTAGACCTGAAGTTACAAGAAGTATGGGACAGCAAGACGGGTCAAGCAGCATTTGCCAAGTTTTCACATAAAAAAGCTGTAATTCCTACAAGATAAAAACATCCTTGCACACCGGCGGCACGCATGGGCAGTGATAAACTCCTATAAGTTGAGGCCTCAAGCATATGTCACCGCGTCCTTTAATCCAGCTCGCCAACAGAATTTTATGCTTTTCCGATTTGTAATATTTGACTCCATACATGGCAGGGTGGCCACCAAAACACAATTTGCCAATTAAGCAGCTAAAAATTGGAATCAATAAGTCATGTGCACATGGCCAAAAGTCATGGCTCAAAGGAAGCTCCCTCTCAAGCCAATCTTCTTGGAGCTGGACATGCGCACTTGCGTCACGCGGCCATTAGCAGGCTGGACGGCTCTTCCATGCCACTGGTTCAATTTGTAAATGATATACTCCCTACGGCTGATCAACACTGTGTGTTAAGTTCTTCGCAGTGTACAATCATTTATGTAAAAGAACCGGTCGTGGGTGCTGATCATTTTGTCAAAATAATTAGGGGGATTTTCATCCGCATATGGGGTATTACGAGACTGACCCTCCAGATCAGAGCGTCGCGTGTTGACATTAGATCCCCTTTCAGTGATAGGAGCGGTGAGAAAGGTCTCAGCCTCCATTTGTAAGTCACTGCCTATGCCTTTCAGTGCAAAGTCAAGCCACCCGGAAGGCCAATAAAAAAAAACATGAATGCACTTACCACACACCTATTTTTTTAAGCATCCACCCAGCAACATATGTAGTGTTAACCTGTGTTACATCACAAAACAAGAGACGGTAAACCCGGTAACATAGAACATGGACCAATCGCAAAAGAGATTAAGCCCCTGAATGTCATAGTATCATTTTATAACTGATTTTGGTTTTGTATAATGCTGCTATTTACTTCAGAATCTCTCTTTTTAATCTTTGCATTTATTTTAGCTGTGCACTTTATGGTTAGAAATAACCAAATAAAGTTATTCCCACAGACACTCTCTGGGGAAGCGACATTGTGCCCGAAGAAGGAGAAGATACACCTTGCTGAGATCTTCCAGATGCCCGGTCTTCCTCCTTGAAAGATGCACATCTGTCAGAGAAAGGAGTCGGTATCTGGCCACAAACTGATTAGGCCTGAGCATATTAAACTCCGCTCTGCTCATGAAATTTGCAGAGTTTTTCCAACTACGCACTCCATGTAGTGTGCGGAGTTCTAAAAAACTCTGCTCTGTTCCATGCAGCTGACTTTTTTTTCCCTCACTCGTGCTCCCCAACGTTAAGTAGGCGAGTGAGAAAAATCTTACTCCAGACCTCCTGGGGAGAATTCTCAATGCGGGCGGTCACAGATGGCAGCTTCAACTCGCATTGAGAAACCTTCCGTTCGCGTCGAGGAAGCTCGAGTAGAACATCTACTCGAGCGGCAGAAAGCAGCTGCTCTCTTGTGCTCCACATTGTGCCGTATAGGCTGAGTGCCGTATAGGCGGTTTACACCGTATAGCATGGCAGAGTTTTTCGGTCACTCTGTGAACTCCACCCAGTCCTAAAACCTATCTCTATAGCAAGAGTCACCAAATTCAGCACCTGTGATCCTCCCAGATGATTTATGTAGTCTAGGACCATTTTATCCTAACTTGTGCCCTCTGACTACTCTGAGCGAGGCAAAATGTTCCAGCCCTTCCTCCTGAGCTATCTTCAATTCCCTCCCGTTTGAGGGCACCACGAGGACCTAGCTTGCTGATCCCAGGACCCTTCCCCCTGGGCCACTCCTGACAACAGCACTACTACCTCGTCATAACCTGGAGTCTCCAGATCCTGCAGCCTCAACAGGTGATTGGATGAGGGATAGAGATGCAAAGTGACCTGTTGGACAATTATTACTGTCCAGACCATCAGCCCTTTTCTGAAGCAGAGCGTGCTGCCCCCCAGGGCAAGCTATCATGATGTGAAGCTGAGCCCTGCAGGGTCACAAGGTAAGGATAAGTAGCAAACAGGTGAGCTACCAGCAAAAATGCAATGTCTTTGTTTAATTCTTATACAGCCCAGTTTATACTACCAACTGGAGCACAAAAAAAACCAAGCACACTTGGCTCGTTTTGTGATGGAAAGGGAAAGCGACAGGTCAGTAAGGGTGTACTCTCCCATACTCAAGAATCGACCAATAGGTGGTTAAATAATCTCATTGGCGGTAGAGTGGTCCTGCGGTGGATTACTGCTACTGTCTTATTTCATCATTGAAGCCTTCTCCTAAATTAGGCATGCTTACCGAGTCCACTGCAATGTTTATTCAGCCTGTCTACTCGTCCTCCTAAGTAATTTATGTTTACAAGTAGCTCTGGGCGGAGTTCGCGGCATTCTTCGCCAAGTGACCAAAAAATTCTGCCATGCTACACAGAGTTCCGCAAGCAGCGGAGTGCGCTTGGTCTTGCCGTTCCCGTTAATTTTCAGCACCAGGTGTTTGTCCCGCGATGTAAAATCAGTGTGAACAGCACCATATGCAGAGCTAAACGGCACAGCGTCTTGTCTTGCCACTTGAGTAGATTTTCTACCCGAGCGGCCGCTTTCTCAATGTGAACGGAAGGTTTCTCAAAGTGAGCGGTCGCGACTGTCTGCGACCGCCCGCGTTGAGAAATCTGACCGGGAAGTGGATTTTCCATGCTTGTGGTCACCAACTTGACGTTGGCAATGCGAGCGAGGAAAAAAAATCTGCTACCCTATGCGGAGCGGAGTTTTTCGGAACTCTGCATACTCCGCAGAGCACAGCGTGCCGGTATCTCTGCTAACAGAGCAGAGTTCATTTAAAAGTCTCTGTTGTAAATAAGAAAAAAGATCAGATTGACCTGGATGACCAGATGTTGACCAGTACATTCTACAAAGATAGAAGAAAGACTACAATGTTACATCGACAGAGGTGCACAGAGGGCAATGAGGCAGTAGGGGTAATTAAAAACAAATGTTATGCACAGTCATCTGCATTTATTAAATGGTCCTCTGACAAGGACGGCTTACTCATCCTGCACTGAATACATGAGATCTTGTCTCCCTCTGTGTTCACTTAGTGCTTTGTGAACATTTGCTTACATTTGCAGCGTCAGAAGGTGACCAGCCAGGACTGTCGTGAAGGTTCAGGAAGCTTGGTCACCCTGTCTGTTTACAACTGATGAGCATGCGCGATAGACCTCTAGAAAACAATCCATGTTAAAAAGAGGTTAATTTCACTGTGCTGGAGAGGTGCCCTCTGCCAAGCCTGCCTCTTCTGTACCAGGAGAGCCTTATAAATGGTGACTCTTTCTATGGGCACCCTAAAGTTCTGCCCACACCCCATCCTTTGCCATCATCTGCTCCGTGATTCCTTCTGCTCTTTGTGTTTTATCAGAGGCTCTGAGTCACCTGAGCCAATGAACTGAACCAGCCTCTGGGTGTTTCCACCTCTATTGTTCGAGGCAGCCTTGCACAGCAGCCTCTGTGCATCAATGATTCCATGCCTTTGAGGGACCCTGCACTGATGCTGCCCCATCCTCAGCCTTAGTCATCCGAAGGATGCTTGCACAGCAGCCTCTGTGCATCAATGATTCCATGCATTTGAGGGACCCTGCACTGATGCTGCCCCATCCTTAGCCTGGGTCATCCGAGGGATGCTTGCACAGCAGCGGCTGTGCATCAATGATTCCATGCCTTTGAGGGACCCTGCACTGATGCTGCCCCGTCCTCAGCCTTAGTCATCCGAGGGATGCTTGCACAGCAGCCTCTGTGCATCAATGATTCCATGCTTTGGAGGGACCCTGCACTGATGCTGCCCTGTCCTCATCCTGAGTCATTCATTTCATTCATTTAAATCTTTATTTCGACGCATTGGCATCATAAAAGATACAATAAAAACATTCATTACTCTTACAATTTAACACTTCCTAACACAAAAAAGGGATGACAGGATCAATTAAGCTAACCTATTTCTATGTGTATTCATTGCGTCCGGGTACACAATATCTAATTACAAGATTCTTTAACAAGCACAATTTACCGGGGCGAAAATTATACGACAATTAATAATACAATTAATAATAAATACAATTTAAGAACTATTAAAAAGAATAATTAAATCACTAACCGCTAGGACATAATTTAAAAAAGTTATACCAAATTAAAAAAATAAATAAAAAGAAAAAGGTTTAAAACTTTTGAATAATCCTCCAGGTTGGATGATAAGACATGCGATTTGAGTACATGATCATCCTAATCATTTTAAGATATTTGTTGAACAATGGTTGTGCATTTATATTAAAAATGTAGGCCCAACTTTATTCTAATGAAGTTAACAGCAAGAAGAAATCTACTGACTCCAAAAACTATCACCTGGCTGGTGTCAGTCTTTAGAATTCTGCCAGCCTCCTTATAGGATCTCGAACCAATTTTAAGACAAAGCGGCACTATCCACTTTTTCCTAGGTGTTATATAGCTGGAGCAAAAGAAAAGTATATGTAAAGCATCTTCCTTTGTATCATGAGTGCATGAAGTACAAAGATCACTACTTGACTTCGCCCAGCTTTTTTCAAGCGCCTTGGTTCTGAGTGTACCATATCTAAATTTTAGGTACAGAGTTTTTGATAACGGCGGATGGATCTCATCTAAAAAAGGTTCAAAAAATGCTACATCTTTAAACAATAAAAAATTATCAGTCAATGGACCATGGGTTTTTATGTACACTGACTCGTAGCTCACGTGTGACCAAAATTATAATTTAACAATTTTCCTAGAGCACGAGTTCATAGCCTCAGGATCATTCCAAAAATGGGCTAATCCAATCATGCCCAGCCAAGTTCTAACGTGCTTGAACCAATAAACTCTATTACAGCTATCAAGTTCCATAACTTCTTTCAAGCCTTCCTTGTAGTCAAGTAATTCTGGAGTCGTCCACAGTCTGACCCACAGCAATAATGGTCTTAATATTGCGTGTTGATCTGTACGTTTCATGTTTAGATCCAGAAAGAGGGGTGTCAATGGGGTATTAGTAGATAGTTTTAACAACCCCCTAAGGAACTTGTTCTCAAGGCTTTCAAATGTACTTCTACATGCGGGTCCCCATAATTCTGCCCCATATAGTACCGCTAGTTGTACCTTGTACTTGAAGATCTCTAGAGCAGGAGTTACTGCCTTGTTCAAGCATTTATTATGTCTTTTAAGGATTGGGAGACAGTTTTGTTTAAAAACTACCTTAGTCCTTTCTAGCTGTGGTCTCCATGCTAAGGATGAATCTATAGATACACCTAGGTAAATAAAATTCTGCACATAATCAAGCTTCTGTCCATTTAACATTAAATTTTTCCTAAAATTTTTATGCGGGCTCAGGGCCATGTATTTCGTTGTTTTAATATTAATTTCTAGACCTTTCGAGATACAGTGGGACTGAAACCTGTCCAGTAGGTTTTGAAGGCCCCGTGGTGTTTGGGAAATGAGGATGGTATCGTCCGCAAAAAGGAGGGACGAGACCCGTTCGCCGCCCAGTCTTGCTGAAACATTATCACTGCTCCCCATGTAAGACGGAATGTCGTTGACAAACAGGGAGAATAAAGTCGGGGCCAGTACACACCCCTGGCGTACTCCCCTCTTTATCGGAATAGCTTTTGTAAGTTCCCCAGTTGGACCCCACCTAACCTTGGCATAGTTGTCCATGTGTAGCCCCATGACCAATTTTAATAAATCTACTGGAAGTCCCTGAGTTTTCAATGATTCCCACAAAAGTTCTCGGGGGATAAGGTCAAATGCCGCCCGTAAATCAACAAATGCCACATACAGGTGGCCTTTGCGAAGGGTGACATATTTCCAATACAAACAACAAAACCTTAGGACTTGGTCAATGGTTCCTGTTTTTGCTCTGAACCCGGCTTGGTATTTTGTTAAAATTGATTCATCTTCCAACCATGTATTAATGCGATTTAATATATGCCTAGCATAGATTTTTTGGGACCCTGCACTGATGCTGCCCCGTCCTTAGCCTGAGTCATCTGAGGGATGCTTGCACAGCAGCTGCTGTGCACCAATGATTCCATGCCTTTGAGGGACCCTGCACTGATGCTGCCCCATCCTTAGCCTGGGTCATCCGAGGGATGCTTGCACAGCAGCCTCTGTGCATCAATGAATCCATGCCTTTGAGGGACCCTGCACTGATGCTGCCCCGTCCTTAGCCTGGGTCATCTGAGGGATGCTTGCACAGCAGCTGCTGTACATCAGTGATTCCATGCCTTTGAGGGACCCTGCACTGATGCTGCCCCGTCCTTAGCCTGGGTCATCCGAGGGATGCTTGCACAGCAGCTGCTGTGCATCAATGATTCCTTGCCTTTGAGGGACCCTGCACTGATGCTGCCCTGTCCTCAGCCTTAGTTATCCGAAGGATGCTTGCACAGCAGCCTCTGTGCATCAATGATTCCATGCATTTGAGGGACCTTGCACTGACGCTGCCCAGCCTTGCATCTCTCCAGCCTTTGCATGCCGGGACTGCTGCTGCTCAGTCCACAGCCTCAGTCATCTGAGGGATGCTTGCACACCAGCTGCTGTGCATCATTTATTCCATGTCTTTGAGGGACCTTGCACTGACGCTGCCCAGCCTTGCATCTCTCCAGCCTTTGCATGCCGGGACTGCTGCTGCTCAGTCCTCAGCCTCAGTCATCTGAGGGATGCTTGCATAGCAGCCTCTGTGCATCAATTATTCCATATCTTTGAGGGACTTTGCACTGATGCTGCTCAGCCTTGCATCTCCCCAGCCTTTACCACATGCCGGGACTGCTGCTGCTCAGTCCTCAACCTCAGTCATCTGAGGGATGCTTGCACAGCAGCTGCTGTGCATCAATGATTCCATGCCTTTGAGGGACCCTGCACTGATGCTGCCCCATCCTCAGCCTCAGTCATCTGAGGGATGCTTGCACACCAGCTGCTGTGCATCAATTATTCCATATCTTTAAGGAACCTTGCACTGAGGCTGCCCAGCCTTGCATCTCCCCAGCCTTTAACACATGCCGGGACTGCTGCTGCTCAGTCCTCAGCCTCAGTCATCTGAGGGATGCTTGCACAGCAGCTGCTGTGCATCATTTATTCCATGTGTTTGAGGGACCTTGCACTGATGCTGCCCAGCCATGCATCTCTCCAGCCTTTGCATGCCAGGACTGCTGCTGCTCAGTCCTCAGCCTGAGTCATCCGAGGGATGCTTGCACAGCAGCTGCTGTGCATCATTTATTCCATGTCTTTGAGGGACCTTGCACTGATATTGCCCTGTCTTGCATCTCTGCAGCCTTTGCATACTGGGACTACTACTACCCACTCCTTAACCTGAGTTATCTTAAGGATGCTTGCACAGTGGCTGCCTGGGCATCATTTCTTCCATGTCTATGAGAGGTAATATACTCACTTGCTGCGTTCAGCTGATCGAGTCTGAAACAGCCGTCGCCTGACGTCAAACACAGTTTCGAGGAGCCTCGAGGAGGCGTGGGGGGAAAGTCTCTCCCTCGCTCAGCCCGTAGCCGTAGCCCTCCCTGACAACATTGTGGGCTTCGAGCCCCTGGCACCCCTCGCCCTCGGGGGGACACCGTGGATGGCCAGGGGCGAATAGGGCGAACCTACCACTGTCCCTCGATGAAGTGGTAAGGCTAAGCCTGCGGTATTCCTCGTTCTGAGGCGGAAGCTGCCGGCAATAGGCTAGTGCGGCTTGCCTTAGCAAGGAATCTGCCTCCCGCTTCCGGACTTGAAAAACCTGCGCTAGTCTCTAGTTCCTGCACCAGTTCCTGTGCTAGTTCCTGCACCAGTTCCTGCTCTAGTTCCTGCGCTAGTTCCTGCTCTAGTTCCTGCACTAGTTCCTGCATCAGTTCTTGCGCTAGTTCCTGAGCTAGTTCCTGCATCAGTTCTTGCGCTAGTTCCTGATCTAGTTCCTACATCAGTTCTTGCGCTAGTTCCTGAGTTAGTTCCTGCATCAGTTCTTGCGCTAGTTCCTGATCTAGTTCCTGCATCAGTTCTTGCGCTAGTTCCTGAGCTAGTTCCTACGCTAGTGCCTGCACCAGTTCCTGCTCTAGTTCCTGTACTATATTCTGCTCTAGTTCCGGCACTAGCTCCTGCACCAGGTCCTGTGCTAGTTCTGCGCTAGTGCCTGCACAAGTACCTGCTCTAGTTCCTGCGCTAGTTCCTGCTCTAGTTCCTGCGCTAGTTCCTGCTCTAGTTCCTGCACTAGTTCTTGCACCAGTTCCTGCGCTAGCTGCTGAGCTAGTTCCTGAGCCAGTTCCTGCACTAGTTCCTGCACCAGTTCCTCTCTCTCTTCCTCCCTGCCGCCTGGTCTGTCAATAAGGGAAGGAAGTTCCTACCAGCCTGCCTACCTGCCTGCTAGTGTGAGCAGTCCGTGCAGGCCGGGGGCACTGTGCAAGTTTGCTGGCCTGATTATAGCAGGAAAGGGAGCGGGAAGGAGGGGGACACCGTAGGTGGCGTGCCCACTATTGAAAGGTAAGAGAGCTGGCTGGTGGCCACATTACCTATATCTGGAGCAGCAATTGAACCTAAATAAGGCAGTGCAATATATAGGAGTTCCTTGCACGTGCCCAGTCTGACATGGGGCATTGAGCTGGGCTGCTTCATCCAGTAGACTCTTTCATGTACCTAGCTTGCCTGAAGTAACACGAGTGCTCAGCTTGTAGGGGCTGAGAAGGTATGGTGTGCTCGTGCCCCCCTCCTGGCATAGGGTAATATTCCTACAGGGAGAGAGTGGTGGCACAAAGAGTTGTGATGAATGGCCATTAATGTAAAAAAAGAGAGTAAGGCATTGAGAAAGGGGTCGCTCCCTATCCTCAAGTAAGCAACAAACGCGGTTACCAGCTGTGAAGATTACCAAGGGGTTCATCGCTTGAACGGCACAAACGATCAAGGAACCCGAATAAGACAACTTAAGGAAAGCGGACTCATGCGATCAGGCTGGGGAAGAGCTTCTTCCCCCTCATAAGGAGAAAATAGAAACTTCAATCATTGACAACTTTAAAAATGGTTAAGGCAACATTAACCGGGGAGAACCAGATGTTAACCCCACCCGTGGTACCAATGTTTGAAAAATCAATGAAAACCCTGCATAAGTTTGACTTTCTGAAAGATCTGACAGGAGCAATGCTAACTCTGCAAGATGACTGATGTCATCTTCCAGCACCGATGACACCCGTTAGTGGGGCAGACGCCTCACGCCTGAATCAAGACAATAGAGCATGGATCAGCCCGAAGGTGGACTTACAAGTATGTTGGCAGAAACTATGGGCCCGATTCACAGAACTGACTTAAGACAAAATCCTAAACTTACTACTTTTGGTATTCACAGAAGTTAAGATTTTGTCTTAAGTTTGTCTTACGACAAACTTAAGACAGACTTAAGACAAACTTAAGACAAACTTAAGACAGACTTAAGACAGACTTAAGACAGACTTAAGACAGACTTAAGACAAACTTAAGACAGACTTAAGACAGACTTAAGATAAACTTAAGACAAACTTAAGACAGACTTAAGACAGACTTAAGACAGACTTAAGACAGACTTAAGACAGACTTAAGACAGACTTAAGACAGACTTAAGACAAACTTAAGACAGATTTAAGACAGACTTAAGACAGACTTAAGACAAACTTAAGACAGACTTAAGACAGACTTAAGACAGACTTAAGACAGACTTAAGACAGACTTAAGTTAGGATTTTGTCTTAAGTTTGTCTTAAGTCTGTCTTAAGTCTATTTTAAGTCTGTCTTAAGTCTGTGTTAAGTTTGTCTTAAGACAAACTTAAGACAAAATTCTAACTTCTGTGAATACCAAAAGTAGTAAGTTTAGGATTTTGTCTTAAGTTAGTTCTGTGAATCAGCCCCTATGGTCGCTCAATGGGACATATGACAGACTTAGAGATGCCTTCGCCAGAGCCAATCTCATCACTGCCTCCAAATATCTTAAACTTATCTCAAAAATCCTCAGGAGACTATCAGAGGCAAAAGCTGACATCAGGGGGGCCACTCCCACTCGAAGTGACAGTCAATATTATTACAAATCACAAAACTGCCAGGGAACTAACAAAGTACACTCCCCAAACAAACCTAACAAATCAAAAGTTCCAAACGGCGAGAGAACCTGCAGCTCCAACAAGCAAGCGAGCCTCAGTGGAGTTATGAATCCACTGCAAGTCAATCCAGAAGCTCGAACCAATATGTTGAAGGAGATGTTGTATTGGGGTATCTGACCCAGGAGATGTTGAACAAAGAGGAAACGGATGAAACTCAATCAAAACCGGGCAATCTCCATCTCTGGTGTACGCCGTGCCCAAACAGCGTTCCAATTACGAGCTCATAGTCTGTACAAGCTCAAATAGAAATGGAGGCGCAACCAGGACCATTACCCAGGAATAAAAGTCCAGTACAGTGTAACCCCGACTGATTGCAAGATAATGGTTCTCCGACAACATAAACGTTTGAATCAGGAGCTAGCTGGAATATCCTTTTTAGAACTTTGCAATTAACACTAGAAGCCCTTACGCATCAATCAAAGAGGATGGATGTTCAATTGACCTCCTTAATGTCATGGCAAGATCCGGAGCAGGAATGGATAAGAAATTGGCATCAAACACAAGTGCAAACACAAGCAAAAGCATCATGTATAGATTGTACTTGTGAACCACTGAGTAATAAATTAGCCACAAATCCCTGAAGTCTTGACTGAAATACCCAGGCTATGATAAGAACTCCAAGATGCAACTAACGGAGGAAACAGGCGAGTTAGATAAAGTAAGGAGTACGAATAACAGCACGGACTCTCGAAAACAAATCACTGATCCACTGGGTTAAACGGTGGGAGAATCTGAAGATATGCATCAATCTCTCCGCCTTTTATAATGAAGAAAAAAGAGAGGAAAAAACAATGCAAAGCAGGAAATCAGATAAAACACTGTTTAGTAGAAACCTTTTCTCAAAAAGTAACAACTACAATGGGGGATAATATAATCAACCCAACCAGGAACCGGGGAAAACTCTGACTCAAGCCTGCAAAAGATCAGTAAAGAGAAAAAAACACTACTCTCTTTTCAACAAAAAAATCAGGAAGAACCCATCCCTGCTGAGGAAAGTGAAGTAACTACAGATCCAGGTCTCCCCCAAAAACTTAAACACCGCTGTACAACACCAAAAAGAAGAGGACGGATCCGTTGGAATTGTTTTGTGGAAAAGCCAGTGAAACCTCTTGTCTGTTGAAGACGGTAAATCAATAACACACATGAAAGTCCCATTGAATCAGGGCACCTCTGCACGAACAGAGATATTAAGTGGATCAGAACATCAGCAAAATGCCGAGGCTTGGCACCAGGAAGTGCCCACGGGAAACAATACAGATAGCTCAATGCACAGGAAAACAAACTCCCAACCATCGCCTATACACAGGAATAGACAAGGTACGACCAATACCCAAGCAGAACCCTGCCATAGGACAGAGTCGACCAATACCCAAGCAGAACCTTGCCATAGGACAGAGTCGACCAATACCCAAGCAGAACCTTGCCATAGGACAGAGTCGACCAATACTCAAGCAGAACCGTGCCATAGCACAGAGTCGACCAATACCCAAGCAGAACCCTGCCATAGGACAGAGTCGACCAATACCCAAGCAGAACCCTGCCATAGGACAGAGTCGACCAATACCCAAGCCGTACCCTGCCATAGGACAGAGTCGACCAATACCCAAGCAGAACCCTGCCATAGGACAGAGTCGACCAACACCCAAGCAGAACCTTGCCATAGGACAGAGTCGACCAATACCCAAGCAGAACCCTGACATAGGACAGAGTCGACCAATACCCAAGCAGAACCCTGCCATAGGACAGAGTCGACCAATACCCAAGCAGAACCTTGCCATAGGACAGAGTCGACCAATACCCAAGCAGAACCTTGCCATAGGACAGAGTCGACCAATACTCAAGCAGAACCGTGCCATAGCACAGAGTCGACCAATACCCAAGCAGAACCCTGCCATAGCACAGAGTCGACCAATACCCAAGCAGAACCCTGCCATAGGACAGAGTCGACCAATACCCAAGCAGAACCCTGCCATAGGACAGAGTCGACCAATACCCAAGCCGTACCCTGCCATAGGACAGAGTCGACCAATACCCAAGCAGAACCCTGCCATAGGACAGAGTCGACCAACACCCAAGCAGAACCTTGCCATAGGACAGAGTCGACCAATACCCAAGCAGAACCCTGCCATAGGACAGAGTCGACCAATACCCAAGCAGAACCCTGCCATAGGACAGAGTCGACCAATACCCAAGCAGAACCGTGCCATAGGACAGAGTCGTTAGATCTGTTCCGGTTGAATGCATTACCGAAAAAGGTTCTATATTACAGAATCAGGTGATAATATTAGAACCTGCAATTGTTACGAAGGAGGAAGTCAAACAATCTTTGAACCTGAACACCAGTCTAGGGGAAAACACGATATTTTGAACCGTGCGAAGATCCGGAGACTTTTAAAAGCAATTCCATCCCTTCAAAAAATAAAAGCAGAAGATATTGAACCTATTGCATTCTTCCCAACAAAGATAATAATCAAGAACTGACACTGGTGACCTGGAATTCTACTCAACAACCTGAACAAATCCTTCAGGAAAATTAGATTTTTATGAACTGGTGAATAAAAATCAGCAGGCCTCTGCAAATTCTTTATCCAAGTCCATTCGATTTGCCGGGAAAACTTATTGCCCACGGAACAAAGCGGACAATAATCAAGTATACTTAATTCTTAAAAATCCCATTGGTAAAACAGCTACCTTAGCACCAAGCTTTTATATTAAGCTGCTGGGACAGAGGGGTCTCCAACTAAACCAAGGCCAGTTGACAGCAGCCGTACACAGTGAATTTCAGGCCTGACAAGAAAAAGTACACTGTACCCAGCAACAATGACTCAGTCTACCCAAAGGAAACGATAAAGCAATCATCATAAAGCGCAACTGGTGTACAAACCAAGATTCAAAATTCTTACTTGATTTCCACCGTCAGAAATTTGAAAACTGAATTACTTCAAAACACATGGGCAACTCAATCATTCATGTTGGAAAGATTCCCTGGGTACTTTGCTCCAGACACTAAAACTAAGAGATATGGGTGCCAAAGCGGGGGCATAGCAACTTTCATAGCAATTGATCTAAAGATGGAAAGTGAACAGGTAGATATAGATAGTAATAACATTTTAATAATACAATTCTACAAATCTTTTGTTATTAATTAATACACAAGTGCCAGAAAGTCAATGTCTAGTAATCTCATAAATATTTTATCAAACAATTACAAGAGAAAACACATATGGAAATTGTAATTTTAGGAGACTTTAACATAAAACTGCTGTAGTCATTTGCCCGAGACAATACTATATAACAAGATAATCTATGAGCTATCTACAAACAGTTGCTAACCCCAAAGAGAATCGGGTCGAGAGATACATTGGGGATGAATCTAGTTAAAGATATGGAATCCCTTGGTCTAAGGGACTTAAATGGAAGGCACCAACAAGATTCACCATCGGCATGGACTTACTAAGCATCTTGTCTGAAATCCAGGATTGATTATGCCGTAATATCTTTACCTTTTTTTGAAATTATATCTTCCTTTCAGATTACAAAAACAACTGATAGTGATCATGGACAGCAAATCATTGAGATGAAGATGCAATGTTCAAGACATCAAAAGATAAATTCCCTTTCTGGGGAGTTAATAACTGTAAACTAGAGGAGGCTGTGCTGGCGGGAAGTATCTAAAGTCTCAATTAGGAATTCAGCTCTAATATTAGTAAAGCGTTGTTTTGTTGTGTGGATTTCCTCACTGTAACAATGCAATGGACAGTTTTTACAGAGAATTGAATGGCATCCTACGCATCGAAAAATAACCATAACGCTCGGCAATCTAGCAGTCAAGCTCAAAATGTAATCAGGTTTAGAGCATCACTCACAAGTCGTACTCTGAAAAGGAATCGTAACAGAATATTGAGACAAACAAAGAAGTGGCCAGGGAATCAAACTAAAGAGGATAGAAAAAAAGCAAAAGCAAAACTCAAGAGACTTCTGGAAGATGATCAATAGTCTGAATAAATATCTACATTAACAGAAGATAGGTTTTTTAACTAAACATTTAATGAAGCCTCTGACACAAACCGATGTACTATGCTACAAAGGCAAAGCAAAACAAATCAGATGACGCAAGGTGAAGGTAAACGTATTACTTATCACAGAAGAGCAGGTATGCACACTCATCCAGAAACAAAGACAAGATGGGGCACCCGGTTCCAATGGAATCCCACTTGCTCTGTACAAGGATAACCCGACCGTTTGGGCAGGATACATGACGAACGTCTTTCACCATGCTCTTCGGTCGGCAAATAATTTTGAGTCATGGACAGGCTCTATAATAACTGCCGTCTTCAACAGTTGCAATTGGGCACAACTAGAAAATGATCATTTAATTACACTGGAAGATACAGAGGCTAAGCTCTTTGCAGGAATCCTGCCGACAACTATCGCAATGGGCAGCAGCAAGAACGATTATTCCGCCGAACCAACCTAGTTTCGTACAGGGATTAGGTATGGTGTCTAATATTTTAGCACTTTCAATAATAATGGACAAATAGAAATCCAGGAAGCAACCAATATATTTGTGCATTGTAGTTTTTAAATCGGTGTTTGATTGTGTACAGCGGCAAATCCTTTGGCAAAAGTTGTCAAAACAAGAATCCCTGCTTGTCCTCTAAAGGCAATTCAGTTGTTGTACTCCGACAGGTGGGTCAGGGTAGGGATAGGTGATGGTTCACACTTATACAGAAAAATGTAAACCTCCCAGCGGCTAAAGCAAGAGTGCGTACTTGCTCCATACGTATTCAATTTGTTTTTGTCTGACTGAACACAGCCACTGGGCAAAGTAAATGCACATCTTCACAAGTTAGCCGAAAAGTATATATCAAACTTACTATATGCTGATGATGTCATTTTGTTAAATCAAACAAAGATTGGATTACAACGCCTCATAAACACAACATCAAACTACTCTCTGGCTAATGGCATGGTTATAAATGAGAAAAAAGACAAAAGTGATGGAAGTAAGTCACGGGATACTGAAAAAATACAAGTAGTACTCACAAGGCCTTCATCTGGAGCAGGTAAAAACATACAGGTATCTGGCAGTACTGACGACAAAGGCTCCTTCCAGCAGCACAAGACTGACTTGTGAAGGAGAGGCAATACCTTATTTTTGGCATTCCGTACTTTACAGAGGTCTCTGGGGGGGTTGACCGAGCCATCTCCCACTGATAAATGCTAAATTATTGCCCACTTTTTCCGATGGAAGTGAGGCCCTATGTGGTAGAGAATCTGTAATTCCAAACAATATTATTTCAAAAATATTTACATTCATTTTTCGTCTCCCATGTAATGCCTCACCGGCCCAGATAAAGCTAGAATTTGGGTTAAAAAATCAGCTTATTGCGAGGAAAGGAGACTATATAAATTCTGAGTTCTGGAAGTATCTACAAACGGCGTCAAATGAATTTTCAGCTCATTCTGTGTGGGACATGTCCCTCCCTCAAGAATCCTTCAAAGAAGTCATCAATTGAATAACAAAGCAATGCTCCATGTTGAGAGATAAAGAAGACTTTTCGCAAAGATCACACGCCTGGAAGATATTGATCAAATGTCTTTGAAATCACAGTCCTATTTAGCAACTGGTCGGTCCATAAAGCTAAAAAATGTGTTTAGTAGTGCAGGATATGGGCTTCTCCCAGGTTTGTCTCATGCGATGCCGTGGCTGCCTACAAAAACAAGCATTGGAAATGCAATAGGTCTCGCATTTGTTGGAGCTGGAGCTATTGGTATTGTAAATGGCAATGTTTTGTACTTTGAAAAAGGTCTTGTGTTTGTTGGAGCTATTCACATTGTAAATGGCAATGTTTTTTATTTATCCTTAGGGTTTTATATAGCTCGAACTTAACAGCCTCAGTTGTGAATTTCCATTCATCAAAGTTTTGTGAGCCCCAAAATTTGCACAAGTAAAGTGCTAACAGTATAAATATGGGCACTGTTTAATAAACGAAGCCACTGCAATACAAGTGCAAAGGTGACCGAGTGACTGCTTCTGGGTTTACGGAGTTGCTTACACTCACTGGCCGTTAAAGCTAGCTAGCCCGCTACTATGAGTTTATAAAACTTAATGCTATGTTTTCTTATGTTATGTTATGCTATGCAATGCTATGTTTTGTTATGCTATGCTATGTTTTGTGTATGCTATGCTATGTTTTGTTATGCTATGTTTTGTTTTGTTATACTATGCTATGTTTTGTTTTGCTATGCTATGCTTTGTTCTGCTATGGTATGTTTTGTTGTGTTTTGTTATGCTCTACTATGTTTTGTTATGCTATGTTTTGTGTTTTCTTATGCTATGCTATGTTTTATTTTGTTATGCTATGCTATGTTATGCTTTGTTTTGCTATGCTATGTTTTTTTTTTTAAAACCTTTATTTACGTCAACATGGTACACAGCTATTCAGCCGACATCCCGGAGGTCCGGCAGCACGATGAGAACAATACGTAGGAAGGTCCATAGCTATACATCAGGAGTAACAAAGGTTTAGTTTTAATGTAAACCATAAAATAAAAACACAAGCAAGGCAGAGCATATAGTAAGCATGTGCTAGTTCTCAGCCGGGGCGAGGTCCCACTCCCCTCAGCGGAGCAGTACACCACGCCAAAGAAGTGAGGGGAAAGCAGAGGTACGGGCTCCAGGTTATGAACAGTTTTACGTCCAAAGTTGGGAGTAGAGCTAGGGAGAAAGTTGCACATCGAGCATATCAGTAACCGGGGGCACACAAATATCTCCCCTATAATGGTTCCATTGCCCCCATATCTTATGCCATTTCTTAGGGCGACCTCGGGCACTATACACCGTTTTCTCCCGGAACATGCCCCAGTCCATATTTTCCATCCATGTTACCAAGGTGGGAGGTCTCTGGGATCCCCACAGCTGCGCAATATCGCGCTTCGCCACCATATTCCCCAGGGTCACCCATTGGGTCTGAGCGGCATCATAGTCGGTGGGGCCCCAGACATTCAATAGGCATCGTCTTGCCTCCGGGAAGAGTGCGATACCCGTGACCTCTTCCATCACGTCATTAATTTGTTTCCAGAACTCTACGATCTCCCCACACTCCCAAATAATGTGTAGAAAGGTGCCCAACATCCCACAGCCTCTCTTGCATAAGCCATCATCAGAGAGACCCATATGAATCAGGCGGGGCCCCGTGACATAAACCCTGTGAAGTATCTTAAGCTGCAACAGCCGCAGTCTAGCCGGGATCGCAACCTCCTTCGGAGAGGAGATGGCATATTGCCAGTCCTCATCGTCCAGCTCGAGACCATCCCTAGTCCATTGTTCTCGCACATCAAGGAGGAGGTCGGTCCGAACATTTACAAGCTTCTTGTAAATCAAGGAGATTGTACTCTCCGGCATATGACCATCCAGAATCCGATCCTCCAAAGGAGAAGACTCAGGCACGACCTCCCCCTCGGCACAGACAGATAGCAGAGCGTGACGCACCTGGGCATATCGAAAGTATTCAGTACCCCCTAATTCGTACTCCGTCTGCAGCATCTCAAACGATTTCACCTTACCCTTAGTCAGCAAATCCCCAACTCTAGAAATCCCAATTAGGTCCCACTTCTCAAACCCTTTCGTGTGCCATAATTTCCCCAATATATCGGATTCGAAAAGCGGAGTAGCCTGGGTAAGTCTGTCCTTCCAGCCCAACGAGTTCGTAACCGCCTTCCACACATGCACTGCCGTCTTGGTTGGTCCCGTGAGGGACCCATCCAGTGATTTGGAATACAGCGCCCTAAGATAATTACCCCCTGTTGGAGGGAGGCCCGCCGTGTAGTCGGGGAGACTATTCCGGCACCTTCCTACCGCAAAGTTATAGCCGAGCGCCGCTGAGAAGCCTCCTCGGGGAGGTCTTTCTCCTATGATCGTACTAGGCCCAGTAACACCACCACACAGGACTCAATAGTAGTTGCGAGATTAGATTCTTTATCGGCAGTAATACGTGCAATATTTACAGAGGGATCGAGGGATCCTGTCAGAGTCTCAGTGTTCGTTCAAGAGGATAGGGTAGCGGGACAGTCTTAGTGCCAGCCAGGCACAGGAGGGCTCTGCGCCAGACCTTGGATGCTGGTCTCAGAGCGGCTCGGACGTGGAGAGCCGCGACGTCGTCTGCAGGGCTCGGATGGTAGTTCCGCTTAGGTCGAGCCGCGACACGGTCAGCAGGGCTCTGGTGGTAGGTCCGCTTCGGTCGAGCCGCGACGAGGTCAGCTGGGCTCTGGTGGTAAGGTTCAACAAGGTCGGGCCGCGACAGCGTCAGCAGGGCCCCAAGGGTTCGTGAAGGTCTTTAAGCATGGTGGAGCCGCGACGTCGTCAGCAGGGCTCAAGGGGTGGTTCAGGGTGAGTCTTCTTCGTGGGGTCAGCCGCGATCCGATCAGCAGGGCTCTCGACTCCAGGATACAACTGGTCGGGTCGCCCCAGATATAGGACGAGAGCCCTTTGATGTCCGGACCCGTGCGCCCGGAGGAGGCGGAGAGGACGGGTAGGGGGCGGCCAGACGCCCAGCAGGAGAGGCGCCAGGCCCCAGAGAGCTGTGGGGTGATCACACCCAGGTGTGGAGAGACGGTAGGGGGTCCCATCGATACTGCCCTCCGCCGAGAGTGGGAAGGGCTCACGTGGTATCCCCCGAGCCAGGGGTTGGCATCTCGATGTCGGGCCTCGCTGGGACCGAGGCCGGGTAGAGCAGGGTCATACAGGTGGTCACGTGGAGTGACGTGCAAACCCAGATGGAGGAGCCCCGATGTGCATGGGACCTCGTGCGGCTTAGCGCGGGGAAACAGGACCACGCCACGAGGCCGGCTCCCACACGCGTCCCCCCCAGCTGAAGGCAGGGAGAGTCACCCATCTTCTTGGGGGTTCTCCTCGCCGAGGCGGAAGAATCGGGACAGGCCGTCAGCATTGGCGTGGTCGTTGCCGGGCCGGTGTTCAACAGTGAAGTCCATCCCTTGTAGCGAGATGGACCAGCGTAACAGCTTGGGGTTCTCGCCCCGCATTTGCATGAGCCACCGCAAGGGCCGGTGGTCAGTCTGGACCCTGAAGTGGGTACCGAAAAGGTAGGGCCGGAGCTTCTTGAGAGCCCATACCACAGCGAAGGCCTCCCGCTCGATGGTGCTCCACCTCTGTTCTCGCGGCAGCAGTCGGCGGCTGATAAAGGCCACCGGTCGGTCGAGGCCCTTGGCTTCCAGCTGGGAGAGGACTGCCCCGACCCCGTACTCCGAGGCATCGGTCTGGACTACAAATTCCTTGCTGTAGTCGGGGGCCTGTAGCACAGGGGCAGCGCACATGGCTGCTTTGAGAGTATCAAACGCGGTGTGGCAGCGGGGCGTCCAGTGCACCGCCTTGGGTTGTTTCTTTGAAGTGAGTTCCGTAAGGGGGCCCACAATGCTGCCGTAATCCTTTATGAAGCGTCGGTAGTAGCCTGTGAGGCCCAGGAATGCCCGGACAGCGGTTTGGGTGGCGGGGGGCTCCCACGCCTGGATGGCGTCCACTTTTAACCGGAGGGGGGCCACCTGGCCACTCCCCACCTGATGGCCCAGATAGGTCACAGATCCTTGACCGATCTGGCACTTGCTGGCCTTAATTGTGAGGCCGGCTCTTTGGAGAGCGGCCAGGACTTCCCCAAGGTGTCCTAGGTGCGCGGCCCAGTGGTCGCTGAAGACAGCAATGTCATCGAGGTAGGCCGCGCTGAAGGCTTCGAGACCGGCCAGGACCTTATTTACCAGCCTCTGAAAGGTCGCTGGGGCGTTCTTCATGCCGAAGGGCATCACCCGGAAGTGGTAGTGGCCGTCGGGGGTAGAGAAAGCTGATCGTTCTTGTGCGCCGGGAGTGAGCTTGATCTGCCAGTACCCAGCAGTGAGATCAAAGGTGCTTAGGTAGCGGGCGGCCCCTAAGCGATCAATCAGCTCATCGGCTCGTGGCAAAGGGTGGGCATCGGTCTTGGTAACTGCGTTCAGGCCCCGGTAGTCGACACAGAATCTGAGTTCGGGGGCCGTGCCGGGGGCAGCGGCCTTCGGCACCAAGACTACCGGGCTGGCCCACGGGCTGTCGGAAGGCTCGATGACTCCGAGGGCGAGCATCTTGGCGACCTCGGTCTTTATGCAGGCCCGGACTCGGTCAGGCACTCTATAAGCGCGCTGTCGTACAGGGGGGCTATCCCCCGTGTCCACGTCATGGACGCACCAGGGGGTTACCCCGGGCGTGAGAGAAAAGAGGGCAGCGAAGGGTTGCAGTAGCTTCTGGCAATCATGGCGCTGTTCTGGTGTCAGGGTGGCGGAGAGGTGGACGCCCTCCAAGGAGCCGTCTTGGCTCGAGGACCCCAGGAGGTCTGGTAGGGGCTCGGAGTCACTTTCACCCCCATCGTCGGCAGCCAGTAGTAAGCTTAGTCCAGTTCGGGCAAAATGGGGCTTGAGCCGGTTGGCGTGCAGGACCCTGAGGGGGTTCCTCGGAGACTCCATATCGACCAGGTACGTGACGGGGCTCTTCCTTTCAACTATCTTGAAGGGCCCGGTCCACTTGTCCTGCAGGGCGCAGGGGTCCACGGGTGACATGACCCAGACTTGCTGGCCCGGCTCAAACTCGACGGCTGAGGCATTCTCGTCATACCAGCGTTTCATATCTTCTTGGCTGGCTTCAAGGTTGGCTTCTGCCAGGGCACGGAACTTTCGAGTCTGGTTCCGCAAGGTCAGGAGGTACCGGTAGACGTCGGGCGGGGCACTCTGGACGTTCGCCTCCCAACCCTCCTTGACCAGGCTGAGGGGCCCTCGGACGGGGTGCCCATACAACAGTTCGAAGGGGCTGAAGCCCAGGGACTTCTGGGGTACCTCCCGGTAGGCGAACAGGAGGCAGGGCAACAGGACATCCCATCTCCTCCTGAGGGGCTCTTCCAGGCCCTTGATCATCCCCTTCAGGGTTCGGTTGAACCGCTCGACCAGTCCGTTCCCCTGGGGGTGAAGTACTGGGTATTTTAGTCCCAGCGGTGCAGGGGCACACACCCTATGACTTCTGGGTTTCACCCTGTTCCGGACCTACAGAAACACAGAGTCTTCTGGGTGAAGTCAAAGAATCGTTTATTGGCTGCAGACCAATGACAGGTATCCTAGAAGTACAACAGCGTGTATGTTCTCAGGAGACTGCTGAAAATCATAGAAACGGACTTCACTTTAAATAGGCCTTTTCTGGCCTCAAGCATACATTCCTAGGTTTTATGATACGGCCATATACAAGTATATATTACAAAGAAAAGGCAGAGTCATGATGACCATCCCACATTCCAGTTCGGCCAGCCCACAATGATTTACACAGTAAGGTTCAGATCCCACATTTGATGTTGGCAGACCCCCCAATAAACATGAGCATCTCCTGTTTTGGGAAACAAGTCATAAAGCAGGAACAAGCAGGTGTGGAAGAGATTAGCCGGAGGTTTGTGTAGAATGAGAGGGTTTTATGATGGGTCAAGCCCTGATGCTAATCACAGGTGGACGGAGGAAGGGGAGCTCGTGAGACCGGTTTGACCCAGGGCAGCAGAGCCAGCTGCCCAGGTCACAGAGAAGTCACGGGAAAGCACATGTACTGTGAGGCCCGTGTTTGCTCCATTATAGCCTATGTGAGGGCAATGACAAGATGGCCACTGCTTCCAAAATGGAACCCGCGTAGTGAAGCAGAATGACGTGTACACAGTGCATTCATAGCTAGAACGGTATATAAAGCACTCGTACATGCCGCATTTACCATTTGCGGTTCGCTAATACCAAGATAGACAGGGGTAGGGCCCTGTCCCCTACGCGGTCCCGAATATTAAAGTACGACAGACCCTCCTTTTGCCCTTACATAGGCAATCACTATACTTATCTTAATCCGAGTCTAGGTCAATGTCCGCAAAGTCATGGAGATGTTGCTGTAGCATCATCCTATTACTTAGCTCGTCCCTCGATACAGATTTCCTTACACATAAGGTAGCACAGAGGCCACATATCGCAGGAGCACACTGTATGCACAGACAGAACAGGAAAAGAATGGCTAAGATCATTCCAATGACCATCAGAACTTTCCAACCCCAGGCAGATATCAATTCCCAGAACCACCCCACCAGTGACCAATCTCCCTTATCCACGTGTATGGATTCAGATATTTTATGGAGTTTGGAGATGGCTTGATACACTGTTGGAGCATTATCTGGTATGAAAATGCAGCAACTGGATTGAATAACCTTGCATACTCCACCGCGGTCTGCAAGGATAACGTCTAGAACCATGCGGTTCTGCAGAGTCATAAGGCGATCCGCTTGGAGCTCAGCTGTCAGATTACTAAGGGCACCAGCCGTTACATTTATAGTGGATTCAACCACACGTGTCAGTTGTCGCAGGTTTCTACTATTCACCATAGGTCCCCAAAACGGCAGGAAACCCAAGAAGAAGTCTCCTGCTTCCTGACCGGCAGTATCCTCCTTACTAATCACACCTCTCACAACTCTGGTCTTGTGATAGTCAGAGGCAGCAGTAAATGTCGGCGGTAGCAAGTTCGCAATATAACATGTGCCCGAGAAATCAGGGGGCAGCCATGTATATGCTCGGTCATTACAGATGAAATATGTGCCCTTGGCAGCCAAAAACGCAGGGGAAAACTGTGACGGGAAAGTGTACGTTTCAGTACAGTCACTGCTTCCCAGTTGAGCTCTAGGATTCTGACCATTACCCTGTAAGCAGAACCGTCCCATGTGGGGTACGACCCAGATTGGAGAGGAGATTTTTCGCTGTCTTTCACCCAGACTAATACTATACCCCGTCGCGTTCCATCCTACATAAGGTCTCAACTCTTCTTTGGGAATGGACGAGTATGCGTCGATATCTCTACTCATATCGGCAACTCCTTTCATTAAAGCCTTATTATTGGTGATGGGTCTGATGGAACGCGGTTGGCGAGGGGAGTACGTATCTAGAGCATAGAGAAACATGGTCTGGAATGCCCATGACGATCCATTGTAACTATACGGCAGCACCAGGTAGGGAATACCCTTGTTAATGGTATGTGGCATTAACCCACACACCCAGCAATTGGTCGTATTCATTACCAGTTGGTGCTGGTGCAAGAGTTGGATAAACGAGTTATTTACAAACTCTGATCGTCTGGTCTGTTCGTGCTCAGGCAAAGGGTGAAAAGAGTGAGAGGAGGCGGTAGAAGGAGATATAGGCTGTTGAGTGGGTGCAATGGGCTTTTGAGCGGAGAAGAACACAAATCCTACAATAAACATTATTATGCTACACAGTGTAAAAAGGCACAAAAAGACAAAACATTTACTTTTCATAATTTTACATATCCTTGCTTTAAAGTTCATTTCCTCAATGGGTCTCTCCATCTTAAAAAACTCCATCCTCTACTCGGGCCGCTCGCGGTGGATGAGTGTCTTCTGCTAAGGGGCACGCCTGTCAGTCCAGGGAAACGCCCTAGACCAACCAGAACCGTCGACCTAGCGTCTTCGGCCTGTACCCCAAAGTCTTGGCACCGCGACCCTGCGGCAGAACCCGGATGGTGGTTCAAAAAACAAAAATCAAGAAAGTCCTTCAGATGGGAGAGCAAAAATGTTAAAAAGGAAATAGTGAGGAAATCTTTATTTGTTCATGGGCCTAGGTCTCAAATTATAGCGGAGACGGCCAGGTGCTGTTTGGTCTTTAAACAAAAGTTCAGGCTCAGTGGTGTCCAGTCGATTTGATGGTGGCACAGCTTCCTGCAGAATATTGTCACTTTCTTGATCTGAAACTGTGCCTCTTATGCGTGCGTCACTGGATGGTATAAAACGAGGTACAGTGTCTGTTTCAGAGTCGGCGATACCCTCCTTGACCCACTGGTCATATGGCAGAGGCAAGGGGACTACTTTGCAGTGGGTACCATGGATCCAGTGTTTCTTCCCTTTTACTCGCACCGCTGATCTTGTCGACAGTAGAACAAGATGAGGGCCGATCCAGCGAGGCTCGTCGTTGCTCTTGCGCCGGAAATTTCGGACTAGCACCCACGTACCAGGGTTGATAGGGTGTCCAGGAGTTTCAGAGGCTTGAGGGAGAGTATCATGTACCTGTTGGTGCAAAACACGCAGTTTAACAGTCAAATCATACAGGTAATCGAGCAGTACTGGATGCTCTATCTCACTGAACTTCGTAGGCCTCGGTACACCCCATATGTTGGCCGGACGGACAAAAACTACCTCATAAGGACTAAGTCCCACTCGTGAGTGTACGGTCATTCTGGTGGACAGGAGTGCAAGAGGCAGAGCGTCAGGCCATTTAAGACCGGTGCTCGCCTGAATTTTGGCCAGCTTGAGCTTTAAGGCTCCATTGTAGCGCTCTACTAATCCGGCTGATTGGGGGTGATTTGCAGCATGGAATTTCTGCTGGATGCCTAAACCTTCACATACATTCTTCATCACTTTACCCACGAACTCACTTCCATTATCACACCACACCATTCTTGGCATCCCAAACCTAGGGAAAAACTCTTTCACAAGGGCTTTAGCTGTGGATAGGGCAGTGTTATCTTTCAGAGGATAAGCCTCTATCCATTTCGAGAAAGCACAAACAACCACCAGTACATATTTCAGGTTGTTGCATCTTTCCATGTGAATAAAGTCCAGCTGCAAAACTTCAAATGGACATGATGGGGGTGCAAAGTGACCGGCTGGAGTTGGGGTTCCCCTACCAGGGTTGTACTTCAAGCATACCATGCAATTCTTGACCACATTCTCTGCACACTTGGGAATCCCAGCATTCTGCCATACTGGAGCCAACAACTTACAAATACCTTTCGTACTAATATGTGCCATTCCATGCGCCATAGTAACCACTGGAAGCACATATGCATCAGGCAACAACCATCGCTTATGTTCTGTCAGATCAATCCAGCAACCATTCTCATCCAACTTACCCATACTTTCTCTCCACTTGCTTAACTCTTCCTCTGTGGCTTCAGCTTGAAGCGACTTCACACTCTCTATTGTGTTTTCACACATCCCAACATCATTAACCCATCTTGAGGGGCCTGCAACATACATTCTAGTCTTCACATTCTGTGCCGTTTCTTTCGCGGCCTCATCAGCAAACGCATTCCCACGTCCAACATCATCTGTGACTTTCCTGTGCGCACTGCATTTCATGATCGCAACTTGCAACGATAGGGTCAGTGACTCAAGGAGATCATTCACCAACTTGCCATTCTGAATTTTAGCTCCATGTGACGTCAGGAACCCACGCTCTTTCCACAGTCGCCCAAAATTATGAGCCACGCCAAAGGCGTACTGGCTATCTGTGTATATGTTCACTCTCATTCCTTCAGACAACACGCACGCTCTCGTGAGGGCGATTAATTCCGCTGCTTGGGCCGAATTATGTGGCACTCGTGCAGTTTCCACGACCGTGTGCAAAGTCGTGATAGCATATGCAGCAGTCGTGTCACCATTAGGGAGCTTGAAACAGGAACCATCCACCCATAAAGTGCCATCACACTCAGTCAGGGGAGTATCTTTGAGATCCACTCTCCCTTTCGTCTCTTCTTCCGTTCTGAACAGGCAATCATGTTGCTCAATCTCATCTGAATCTGCTGGAATTGGCAACAATGTAGCTGGATTCAGCGTATTGCATCTCTTTATGTGTATGTGATTGGCTAACAGTGTGAGCTCATAGCCTGATAATCGCGCACTAGTCAAGTGTTGTGTCTTGGTTCTGTTTAATAATGTGTCTACAGCATGTGGAACCATAACAATCAATGTGTTGTCCATTACCAAACCAGCAGATTGTCGGATAGACATTGCTGCAGCAGCTGTCGCTCTCAGACAGCTTGGCAATGCCCTCGCTACAGGGTCCAAGGTTGATGAAAAGTATGCGCATGGGCGCGGTCTGTCGCCAAAAGGCTGTGTTAACACTGACAACGCACAACCATCTTTCTCGTGAACATACAACGTAAAAGGTTTGCTATAGTCAGGAGTGCCCAACACAGGAGCCGAACACAATGCATTTCGCAATTCCACAAAACTTTTCTGACACTCTTCAGACCATGGGATAGGATTTGGTGTGTCTTTACATGTTAATGCTAACAAAGGTTTTGCCAACAAAGAAAAACTAGGGATCCAATGCCTACAGTATGAAGTGATTCCTAAGAAAGCACGCACTTCTCTCTGTGTTTTCGGCACACTCAACTGTGCAATAGCTTGAATTCTTTCTGGGGTCAGTTTCCTTCCCTCCTTCGATAAGAGATGACCTAAGTAGGTCACCTCTTGTCGACCGACAATATTGCAGTTTAGAGAGAGACACCTTGTGATGGAAAGCGGATAAATGGCGCAACAATGACAATGTGGCTTCTTTGCAGATTTGTTCAGTATCCGCGGCGATTAGTAAATCGTCCACGTACTGAATCAGGATAGCGCCACTGGGTAAAACAAGTGCATCAAGTTGTGCTTTCAAAGCTTGACTGTATATGGATGGACTCTCACAGTAGCCCTGGGGGGCGCGTTTGAAGCGGAAGCTTCGGCCTCCCAGACTAAAACCAAAAATGTCTCTGCTCTCTTCCGCAATTGGGATGCTAAAGAAAGCATTCTTTAAATCAATCACTGAAAACCATGCAGCAGAGGCTGGAATCATCGTTAACAAGGCAGTTATATCGGGGACAACCGGGAACTGTGGCACAACAATCTTATTAACCTCTCTAAGATCAATCACAAATCTGTAAACAGGTGGCTGTGAAGGATCCGTTCGTTTTAAGACAGGTAAAATCGGACTATTGCAAACGTTGCCTCTTGTTTCTTCAATCACACCCTTATTAATCAAGTCGCTGACAATGTCTAACAACGCTTTCTGACCTTCATTAGAAATCTTGTACTGGGGAATACGTGGCAGTCTGACATTAGCCTTTAAAGTCACCACATATGGCGGTATCTCCAAGAGGCCCACATCATTGGGACCAGTAGCCCAGAGGGCATCCGGAAGGGATGACAGTTCAGGCGGCATTGTATTTTTGGACAAGTACATCGGGGAAATCACTTTCTTGCCTAATGTAAGTTGTACTCCTGAAGGAGAACAATACAGTGTAGCGTGCAATCTTTTCAACAAATCTAATCCCAACAAATTCTCACCACAACCTGTTGTCAGAATCAGGGGTGCTTTCAGCTCACAAGGTCCAACAGAAAGTGACATGGGACTGGAAATCGGGTTCCTAACAGGGGCGCCAGAAAAACCTACTGAAACATTTATATTGCCAGACAAAGGTGCGCCAGGGAGTTTTGAATGCATGATTGAACTCTTTGCAGCACCAGTGTCTAGCAGAAAAGGCTCCGTTACATTTGCTGTAGTCACCTCAACATACGGTCCACTCTGATCCACTGGCACTGAAACAACTCCCTCTCTCTGTCTATGGCTGTCCTAGTAATCATTATTTTCTGCATCACCATCCTCTGCATAATAATCATTATTATAATACTGGGCCGTATTACTAGTCGCATTAGGTTGCTGATCGAAGCTATTAATGGTATTTTGAGGCGGCAGAGGACGCGCGTTCTGAGGAACATTTCCACGCACTCTACCTCTAGGAGCTTGCTGACCACCTCTACCTCTTGCGCCATACATATTACCGTTCCGCTGTAGTAATTTAGGGCAACTATATTTAAAATGACCTTCCTCTTTACAGTATGAACATTGGTTGGGACCTACAGGGACACGTGGTTGATAATACCCGTTCATTTGCTGATTGTTCTGAAGCTGTTGGGGTTGGTGATAGACACCTTGGGGTTGCCTATAATTATTCTGACCTCCACGTGGTGGATAGGCCTGCTGTAAAAGGACCTTTGTCTTCAATTCCTTCGTTTTCTTCTCTGTCCTATCTTTCTCGTCTTTATCCCGATTTTCGTGATACTGTGCAGTAGCCAGTATTTGCGCTGAAGAAGAAACAGCCCAAGAACTCTCTGAATCTTTCAACTTTTTACACAGATCAGGAAGTAAATTCTGCACAAATTTATCCACAAATAACCGTTGGCCACCCTCAGTACTCATATCCTGCCCACTGTGATCAATAAACGTTTCTTCAAACCTAGTAAAGAAGTCTGACACTGTCTCATCTTTCTTCTGCTTGCAGGCAGATAGCTTGTCCCAATTTACGCGCATCGCAGGCATTATTGTCTTCATATACGTAATGATTCTACCAGGGAGTTCTGCTATTAATGGCTCAGGTTTTGCGCCACCAGTTTGTCTAGCGTCAGCGGCAACAATGTCAGCCCATGTAGCACCTAGTTCTGCATCGTGATCTGCATTACGAATTGATCCCCATAGAGGCTGTGGAACAACATTACCAAACAACATGTCTATGTCGGCCAGATTCATAACGCATGACCCTGCCGTCTGTGACAACTCTTTATAATAACCTGCTGGGTTTTTACGGGGATCAGGCAAGGACTGCTTAAGCGCTAACACCTCAGAGCGCTTCCATGGAACATGCACCCAAACACGCTGGAAATGTGCTGCCACAGCGGGGTTACCACCGGCAGCTGCAACCGCTTCCTTCCATACCGGGGGAACTTCTCTCATAGGGTATTGTCGCGCTTTTACCTTTTTCCCCACAAGGACATCTTGTTCAAACAGTGACTGTTGGCAATCATCATTCCTAAAGGACAATACAACCGCGACTGCTTTATCTACTTCGCGATCCACAATTATACCAGTTTCAAAATCAGACCTCACTCTACACAATTCCTGCGGGCTCGGGTTTTTACCACTATCCTCCAATTCTTCACAGAGAATCTCACACATTTTCTCAAACACATATCTCTGTTTCGGAGCATCCCACTGATGGAAGACATTAACCACTGACTCCACATCATACAGTGAAGGGAAAACAATCCATCTGCGCGCCATGCGATCTATTACCTTTTTCTCATCGGGGTTAGGCAACTGACTACGCAATTGCTTACGATGTAAGCCAGGAGTCGCACCAGACGCATCAAAGAGAGGCGACATTAACGTAGTAACCACATTAGCTAAACGTTGTCGCGCCGAAGGAGAATTTGAGGCGAAAACAGGGGGAAAAACAGAGGGAAGAAAAGAGGATGTAGAAACAGGTACTGAAGTAGTGCAAGGAAAAGTGTCAGAAGAGGCAGCTGCTGAATTAGGCAAAGTCGCAGGGAGCGCGGGGGCAGTCGGGAACACCGCTGGCGGCTGCGGCAAGGCTTGCAGTATATTCACTGGAGGTGGCATATTTACAAGCTGGGGAGGCGCCGTGGCATTTTGAGCATACGGGGGTGGCGAACTCAACAAATGTGACATCAGGGGATCTTTCTCCTTTTCTTCGGACTCATTCTGCTTAGAGTGTGGTAAAACTGGGTAACATTTGTCGATACATAACTTGCGCTGCCTGTGCAATTGCTCACTCATTTGCTCCTCCTCATTGTCTTTAAATTGTACAGCTGCTTGCATTACTGTCATACCTCTCTCTCTTTTATTCTTTTTCGCTAGCTTAATTTCCTTTTGTTTGGCTTCCTTTCGCCATAAGCGGAAAGAGTCAAACATCGCTGGCCGGGCTTTCTTCTTGAACAATTTAATTTCCAAATTATCTAAAATATCAGTATCGAAACTACCATTTTGGGGCCATTTTAAAACACCATCTTTCCTGGTGTAGTGGATCCATACTTCGTTATATGCAATGGGGCCTACGCCATGTTTCACATAGAGCTCATAAGTTGGAGTTCCAACCGGAGGAACCGGACATGATTCCTCTAGCTGGAAATCTTTTCCACAACCCAAACAGAATAATCTACCAAATATTCCAGAACCAGGCATCTTCGCTCACTAGTCTAGATCCAAACGTCAAAGGATTATCGATTACGATAGTCTCGTGAATACACGAGTCCTCTGGTTTTGGCGTTTGCAAACTCCAAATCACTGATTTCAAATGATCCCGAAGGATACCAAAATAAATGGGAGACGCTCCACTTATACTTAACTGAATATTGCTGATCAATGGCGTCAGCAGAAGACTCTCTCGATTGTTTCGCTCTCTCAAACTCGTCAAGGGTCCAAAACAGGTCGATTAATCAGGGCAGCAGTCCTTCGTAGCCGTCAGGACGCGGAGAACCTCGCAGAAAAGACTTTCGGACCACGTCGACATGCAGGGGTCGATGAAGTGGCGGCCTTCCTCCGGAATTTCCACACGAAGCTCCTCACGAACCTCTGGCTTGGACTGGTACCGCTGAAATCGCCCCAAGTTGGGCGCCAAACTGAAGTACTGGGTATTTTAGTCCCAGCGGTGCAGGGGCACACACCCTATGACTTCTGGGTTTCACCCTGTTCCGGACCTACAGAAACACAGAGTCTTCTGGGTGAAGTCAAAGAATCGTTTATTGGCTGCAGACCAATGACAGGTATCCTAGAAGTACAACAGCGTGTATGTTCTCAGGAGACTGCTGAAAATCATAGAAACGGACTTCACTTTAAATAGGCCTTTTCTGGCCTCAAGCATACATTCCTAGGTTTTATGATACGGCCATATACAAGTATATATTACAAAGAAAAGGCAGAGTCATGATGACCATCCCACATTCCAGTTCGGCCAGCCCACAATGATTTACACAGTAAGGTTCAGATCCCACATTTGATGTTGGCAGACCCCCCAATAAACATGAGTATCTCCTGTTTTGGGAAACAAGTCATAAAGCAGGAACAAGCAGGTGTGGAAGAGATTAGCCGGAGGTTTGTGTAGAATGAGAGGGTTTTATGATGGGTCAAGCCCTGATGCTAATCACAGGTGGACGGAGGAAGGGGAGCTCGTGAGACCGGTTTGACCCAGGGCAGCAGAGCCAGCTGCCCAGGTCACAGAGAAGTCACGGGAAAGCACATGTACTGTGAGGCCCGTGTTTGCTCCATTATAGCCTATGTGAGGGCAATGACAAGATGGCCACTGCTTCCAAAATGGAACCCGCGTAGTGAAGCAGAATGACGTGTACACAGTGCATTCATAGCTAGAACGGTATATAAAGCACTCGTACATGCCGCATTTACCATTTGCGGTTCGCTAATACCAAGATAGACAGGGGTAGGGCCCTGTCCCCTACGCGGTCCCGAATATTAAAGTACGACAGGGGTGGTAAGGGGTGGTGAATTTATAGGTGACCCCACATTGTTGCCAGAGGGATCTCATGTACTTCGAGATAAAGTTCGTCCCCCTGTCGCTCACCACTTCTCGGGGGAACCCCACCCTGGAGAAGATGCCCATCAGGGCCCGGCCCACCACTGGAGCGGTCACAGTCCGGAGGGGAACAGCTTCTGGGTACCGGGTGGCGTGGTCGACCAGTACCAGGATGAAGCGGTGGCCCAGGGCGGTCCGGGGGTCGAGGGGCCCCACGATGTCTATCCCCACTCGTTCGAACGGGGTGTGGGCGGCTGGAAATGGTTGCAGGGGGGCTTTCACGCGTCCCCCAGTCTTCCCGCTAGCTTGGCAGGTCGGGCAGGACCGGCAGTGCTGGTCCATGTCTCGTCTCATTCGGGGCCAATAGAAATGGGTCACGAGGCGGCTGTACGTCTTGTCCTGCCCGAGATGTCCGGCGAGGGGCACGTCATGTGCCAGGTTCAAGAGGAATTCTCGAAATCGGAGGGGGACCACCAGCACCCGGCTGGCCCCTAGTTCGGCGACTT
The DNA here is from genome assembly GCF_964204655.1 of Triturus cristatus. Taxonomy (NCBI): domain Eukaryota; kingdom Metazoa; phylum Chordata; class Amphibia; order Caudata; family Salamandridae; genus Triturus; species Triturus cristatus. Next base: position 26,006,192 of record NC_140594.1, on the reverse strand, counting down.
TCTGCTCGCTATACAATAAGTCATTGTCCCAATAGACCCAGTGGGTTCCCGAGGGGTCCCCCGCAGCCTGGGCGGCCGCCTGCTGTCGGGCCCCCTCGAGGGACGGGCAGCCCTTCTGTTCTTGCTGGAATTGTTCACGGGTGGGGCCCCCGTCGTGGCGCCACTGGGCCAGCTCGGGGATCTCGCTGAGGGGAGCGGCCTCGTTGGAAGAAAGTTCGGAGGGCCCGGCCTCCTCGTCAGGTTCCTCCGGGCTGGAGGAGGTGGATGGTTCGGGGCCCGCCGGTTTGTCGGTGGCCGGGGCCGCAGCTGGCTGGACGGTCATGGACCGAGTGGTGGCGCAGGCCCACTCGGGTAGTCCTAGCATCCCCAGATGCTCTTGGCGCTCCACCTGGGCCCAGGGGGAGCTCTCTAGGTCGTTCCCCAGGAGGCAGTCCACTGGGGCGTCGTCGCGGACAGTCACTTTTAGGGTGCCGGACACTCCTCCCCACTCGAAGGGGATTCGGGCCATCCGGCACATGCTCTCGGTGTTGTCGGTGGTCCGGACAGGGCAGAGGACATGTGGTAGGATCTGTTTGGGGGTCACCAGATGGCAGCGGACAGCGGTCACACTGGCCCCAGTGTCCCGGAGGGCCTCGGCCCGTCGCCCATTGATGGTGACCCACTGTTGGTACTTCTGGGTGTTGCTTGGGATGGTGGCGCGGGGCACCATTTCTCGGGAGCCTAGGCATACAAGCGACATGGCGGCTGGTTCCCACTCGGGGGACCCGTCGTCGTGGTTCTCCTCCTCGTCCTCTCCATCCCCCAGGGCTGCGGCGGCAATTTGTCGGGGAGGTGGCCCCGTGGTCCCGTTCCGTCGGTTCATGGGGCAAGCCGGGTCACTTGCATAATGGCCGGTCTGTTGGCATCCGAAGCAGGTTACTGTCGGTCGTGGTCCAGACCGGGCGATAGGGGTCCCTCTTCGGCCCTGGGTCGGGGAAGCGGGGTTGGTTGCTTGCCCTCGTGGCGGACTTCTGGGCGGCCCGGCTGGGAATTCTCGACTGCGGTGGGACCCCCCTCCTCCGCCTCGCTGGCGGGGAGGTCCCGTGGTGCTCCGTTGGTAGTCCCCCACGGGGTTCCAGGGGTCCCGGGTGTTGACCCATCGGTCCGCTTCGGCGGCGAGCTTCCGGGGCTCGGTCAGTTTACTGTCCAGGAGGTGTTGCCTTAGTTCCACAAAGCAGTTGTTGGCGAGGTGCTCCCAGACAATGAGGTCGAATAGTTCGTTATATGAGGTGACCTTGCTCCCTTTGATCCATCCCTCCAACGCTCGGCTGAAGAAGTCCACGTATTCGACCCATGTGGTACCGGGGATCTTCTTGCAGTCCCGGAAGCGTTGCCGGTACATCTCGGCCGACAGTCCGTAGCGGGTGAGTAGGGCTTCCTTCATGTGGTCGTACGAGGTCATCACTGCGTCGGGGAGTTGCAGCAGGGTATCCCGTCCCTCGCTGAGGAACCTCCCCCATAGGCCGGCGCCCCAATCCTTCCGGGGTACCTGATGGGAGGTCATGGCGACTTCGTACGCTCGGAACCATTGCTGGATGTCGTCATTTTGATAGTACTCCTTGACGACATCCTTGGGGATGTGAACCTTTGGCTCGGTCGGGGGCAGAGCGTCCCGGGCTCCGGGGTTGCTGCTCTCCCCAGCTTTAGCTTTTAGTTCAAGTTCTTTAAGGCTCCTCTCGTGCTCGAGGGTTAGCCGTCTCTCCTCTAGCTCCCGATGCCTTTTCTTCTCCTCGATTTCTTCTTGTAGTCGTAGTTGCTCCAGGGCTATCTTTTTCTCCGCCAGTAGGAGCTCACCGTCCAGCCGGAGTCGGGCAAGATCCATTTCGTGTGTCCGGGCCCTTTCCCGTTCTCGTATCTCTTCGGGGGAAAGGCTGGTGTCTGGGATGGTTCGCTTCCCGTTTGTCGGGGCCGTGGTCGGCAGGTTTCCGTCCCGGGCCGAGGTCCCTTGGGCTCGGGGTGGAGGGGTCTCGGGTTCTGCCCAGGCTTTCAGGGCTTTCTGCATTTCCTCCTTGGTGCCCAATCCTGTGGTTGGGATCCCTTTGTCTTTGCAGAATTGTTTGAGTTCCTTGTGGGTGTATTCCTCCAGTTTCTCCAACTGGAAGGTTGCGGTCATGGTTGCTTCTTGGCCATCCATGGTTCCCTTTTTCTCTTCTCGTCTGATCAGGTAGTGGTTGCGTTACTTGCTTGTACGATTGCGTTTGCTCGGATCCCGCCGCTGGCCACCAAATGTTGGAGGGAGGCCCGCCCGGTAGTCGGGGAGACTATTCCGGCACCTTCCTACCGCAAAGTTATAGCCGAGCGCCGCTGAGAAGCCTGCTCGGGGAGGTCTTTCTCCTATGATCGTACTAGGCCCAGTAACACCACCACACAGGACTCAATAGTAGTTGCGAGACTAGATTCTTTATCGGCAGTAATACGTGCAATATTTACAGAGGGATCGAGGGATCCTGTCAGAGTCTCAGTGTTCGTTCAAGAGGATAGTGTAGCGGGACAGTCTTAGTGCCAGCCAGGCACGGGAGGGCTCTGCGCCAGACCTTGGATGCTGGTCTCAGAGCGGCTCGGACGTGGAGAGCCGCGACGTCGTCTGCAGGGCTCGGATGGTAGTTCCGCTTAGGTCGAGCTGCGACATGGTCAGCAGGGCTCTGGTGGTAGGTCCGCTTCGGTCGAGCCGCGACGAGGTCAGCTGGGCTCTGGTGGTAAGGTTCAACAAGGTCGGGCCGCGACAGCGTCAGCAGGGCCCCAAGGGTTCGTGAAGGTCTTTAAGCACGGTGGAGCCGTGACGTCGTCAGCAGGGCTCAAGGGGTGGTTCAGGGTGAGTCTTCTACGTGGGGTCAGCCGCGATCCGATCAGCAGGGCTCTCGACTCCAGGATACAACTACTGCCCTGTTGTCGGGTCGCCCCAGATATAGGACGAGAGCCCTTTGATGTCCGGACCCGTGCGCCCGGAGGGGGCGGAGAGGACGGGTAGGGGGCGGCCAGACGCCCAGCAGGAGAGGCGCTGTAGGAAGGTGGATATCTGACTATGGTTACCCCCAACTTTTTGCCTAGTGTCTAGCTAGTTTTTCGACTTAGTTGGCCCGAGATCCTGCCATTCAGGGTCTCAGGCTGTCTGCTCTCTCTTTAAAATGGACTCCATGTACCCTAGGTACATTCCCAATTGGTAAGGATCACCTTATTGGACCCTGTACAGTGTACCCTAGGTACCCAGGGCATAGGTGTACCCTCGGCCTCCCAGGGGCTGCAGCATGTATTATGCCACCCCTGGTCTGGCCTTCCAATCAGACACAACTGGCTGATCACTCAGCTGGGGCAAGGTCGTGTAATCACCCCTTGCTTAGATATAGTATGCCTATATCTACCCTTATATATAGACACATGTGTACCTATCAGTCACTCCTATGGCAGGCCTTAACAATCCTGGAGGCAGAGTGCTTGGTAACATGTGAGATGGTGCTCTAGCATGAGCTGAGCCTGTCTGCAGCTTTCGGAACCATGTCCTTATAGCTGTTCTATGATATAGCCTACCATATACTCTTAAAGTGCCTTATAATCTTAAACGGTTATGGTAACTATGGTTTGGCTTTATCAAAACATGTCGTGTAAGGTGTCTAACACTTTGGAATAATACCCCCATACCATTTCTGGTGATGAGGATATTATCCCCCTCTTCTAGAGGGAGAGACATGTTAAAATCCTACTTTGCTGTTTAACTCTAACCAAAGCCTCAGCATCACAAAATGGATGCTGCTGCCACAGACACAAGTCTGACCTCCTGCTGCTGGGAGTGATCCCAGCCAGGGAGGCCTGGACAATAGGTTTCCTGCTTGGGGAGGTGCTAGCACCTCCCCAGACAGACTTTAGTGTATTGGGGCAGGGTGGGCTGAAAGGTATGAGACATGCCTGGGGCACACAAGGTGTTCCTTGCATAGTCCAGTTCAAACCGGCGCTGGGGCACTCCAGCCCAAGCTCTGGTGCGAAACTGGACAAAGGGAAGTGGGTGTAACCACCCCCTCCCAGGTCCCACCCATAAGGCGTGACCTAGCAGGTATCCCAGCCCCCCAGATTAGTATAAGAGTGGGAGTTGGGCCTCAAGACTTTAGATTATCCTGAACCTGCAAACTTGAACAGAAACTCTGGACCTTCGACATTCGACGAAAGAAGAAGACTGAAGAATCTCCTTTGTGGCCAAGGAGTGGCTACCCTGTGCAAACAGGCACCATCAAGAGACTACCCTTTGCTTTGCCCAAGTTCTACGAGGAACCGACTGCAGAGCCCAACCAGAGCCTTGACTTCCAGACTTCTCTGACCCTGATCCACATCCACATCCACAGCAGAGCTGAGATCCGTGGAGGCGACGAGCGACGTGGGACCGGCTACCTGGGAAAAGTGGCTAGTATCTTCAAGCGCAGCTTCTGAGGCACCCTCGAAGTTGTGCACCGGGAATTGAGAAGCCCCAACCCCAAGCACCATCTGCACCGAAGATCAGCCCCCCACACTCCACGAGTTCTGCGTGGGGCCCTTCAGCATTTTCCTGCTTGCCGCGTCTGTCCGGTTGCTTGCCCGCTGGCTAGTGGCCTTTGTGACGACGCACCCTGAAATCTTCATCGCTGGTTTGGCTCCTCCAGACTGGCTCCTGCTCCTTTAAAAAAGAGAAGCATCCCAGACCTTCCTGGTCTGCACCAGAAGCAAGTCCTCCGTTCTGCGTGGGTTCCGCTTGCCAAGGCTTGGTGAGTCCTAGTCCAACTTTGACGCCGCCGACAGCAAGAGCCTTCATGGGACAGCTCGCCTCCTGGTCCTGGTCATCCTCGACGCTTCCGGGTCCTCCTGGCTGCAGCGACAAGCTTCACCTTCACCTGCAATCTTCACGACATCGCCTGGTTCCTTCCTGGTTCCACGTGGTCACTGGCTAGTGACCTTGACTCTGTCCCTTCTGCTTGCAGGTCTCCTCTCTTCTTGATCCCAGCCTTGGGATCCACCGGACACTCTTCACTGACTGCCTGTCAGCATCTTTCTTCAGGCATCCATAGGAGTCGACGACGAAAACCGACGCAACTTCACCCCTATGCACCCGCAGCCTGTGGGCTAGGTAACTTGGGTACTTCGGTGCTCATCAGGATAGTGACTATCCTAGTGTCTAGTTTTCCAGTCTCGACTTCCTAGCTACTCTGGAAGTGTCCTAAATCTATCGATTTCTAAACTGTACTATTGCTATTGACTTTTACGCATTACGCGTGAGTGTTTTCACTCTGCACACGAATCCCGTGGGCCTCCCACTTCCTAACCTTTGGTAGTATAGTGTAGCCCCAGCGATTCCCTAGGCCTAGGCCTATTCTATTTCCGTGACAGTGGTCCTTATACCACTTACTAAGTATATGGTTTGCGTGGCCCCTAGGGCCTAACTGTATTACTTACCTGTGTGACTTAATGTATGCTTAAATAAGACTGTGTTGTACTTACCTCTAATCTCATAAAGAGTGCTGAGGGTTTGACTAGAATAAATACACTTTATTTTATATATATATCTGTTGTGGTGTCCTTTCATTTGGTATTCAAGGGATTATATATGGTATCACAGCTGGCTTCACATGCCATTCAGAGTTTAGCCTAAGACTGCTCTTGTCCATGCTACCACTAGGATAGCTGGTCTATAAGGTTGACTTTACAACCAATCACCATAAGGGTATTTGGACTGATATAAGGTGTACACTAGAACTAGTGACATCATACATCAGGCCAACTTCTCACATTGGTGAGCAGCGGTTGGGATCTGAGCTTGCTGTTGTAATACCATTGTAATCTTGAGATACTAAATTGAAAGATCACACAGATATTGTTTAGGTACATATAACATAGATTATAATACTTAAGTCCTACTGGACTTAGTGGTTGTAGGTTGAAGGGAGTAACACACCCTGACTACAACTACTAGAGAGGTTTAATAGATACAACTAGTGTAGGTAGGTGCACACACCACACCCTCACTAGAATCATGTCCCTGAATGGAGATCACACTGATGCTCCCTCAGGAGAGGAGAATCCTAGACAGGTTCCCTCTAGATATGATGCATTCACTTTCCAGGAGATGAGACAACTGTGTACCTCCAGGAGATTAAAACAGGGTTCCAACCCTACCCTTAGACAGCTCGTGGAGCTTCTGGAGGCCTATGATGCTGAAAGAGCTGCCAAGTATGGTGCCATAGCTGTAGATAAGGGTCTACCCACCACAGAGGAGTCAGATGGGGCTTCAGATGAAGAGGTAGACAGCCAGGGCCAAGTAGGAAGACTTAGCCAGGCTAACCTAAGCTTACATGGGAGTTTGCATGGGGTCCCCCCATACAGACCCCCCAGTAGGCTTACACAGAGAAGCAGGAGGGACAGATCCCCTTCAAGGGAATCCATCCACTCCCATGTCTCTAGCATCTCTAGTGTTTCCTCTCACAGGGGAATGACTTCCCCTGAGAGAAAGGAGCATGAAGCCAGAATGAGGGAAGCTAATCTGAGGATTCAGAGGGAAGAACTTGCCCTTGCCAAAGAGAAGCTTGCTCTGGCTAGAGAGCAAAAATTCTGTGGGTCAGAACCCACTGGTGGCAGCAACATTCCTAGAGATAGGGATAGGTCTTATGACCATAGAAACCTAAGCAAGATAGTCCCCCCATATCAGAATGGGGATGACATCCACAAGTGGATGACTGCTTTGGAGAGGGCCTGCAAAGTACAGCAGGTACCCCAGAGTCAGTAGCAGCTATCTTGTGGCTCTCCTTTTCTGACAAAGGTAGAGACAAGCTCCTCACAGTCAGTGATGAGGATGCTAACAATTACAAGGTCCTGAAGAGTGCTCTGATAGATGGGTTTGGCTTAACCACTGAGCAATATAGGTTGTTGTTCAGAGACACCCAGAAGACACAGACACAGGACTGGTCTGATTTTGTGGATTGTGCCACTAAGGCTTTAGAAGGTTGCTTAACTGGCAGCAAGGTGCAGGACTATACAGGATTGTACAACTTGATTATGAGGGAGCAGATCCTTAGTAATTGTCAGAACCAGCTTCTCCATCAGCACCTGGTAGACTCAGATTTGACCTCTCCCCAAGAATTGGGAAAGAGGGCAGATAAATGGGTCAGGACCAGGATTAGGCCTAAAAATCAGGGTGGTGACCAAAAGAAAGATACCACCAAGCCTCAAGAGAAGGGTGGGGATAAAACAAAAGAGAAATCTTCCTCAGGGCCCCAAAACTCCACACAGGGTGGTGGGTCCCAAGCTCCCTCCTCTACCACAGTTAAAAAGCCTTACTGCCATGAGTGTAAAACTCCTAGGCATTGGAAAACTGACAGCGGTTGCCCAAAGGCTAAAAACAAAACTGTTCCTCCAACTACTCCTGTCACACCACCTATTACTGTCAGCAGTAATCCCCCAGGTGGTGGGAGTGCCCCCAAAAATTTGGTTGGGTTTTCTTGGGGAACACAGGGGGATCCTGGCTTAGCCAATTCCCCTACAGCAGCTACTCTTGTCTGTGATGGTGGCATGGGGTTTGCCAACTTCACTGCCTGTCCCAACACTTTGGGTAGGTACAGACAGGAGCCCTACATCAATGGTAGAAAAGCTGAGGCCTACAGAGACACTGGAGCTAGCATCACTATGGTGGCCCATAGGCTAGTTCCCTCTGAGCAGCTTTTGCCGGGTTTCTCATACCAGGTAACTAACATTGATGGCAAACAGAACAGTCACCCCATGGCAGAGGTATGTCTCAGCTGGGGAGGTGTCACTGGCCCTAAAAGGGTGGCAGTGTCTCCAACCTTGCCTGTGGACTGTTTACTGGGGAATGACTTAGAACTCTCAGCTTGGGCTGGAGTTGAACAAGACACCCATTCTAAAATGGTAGGCCTTTCAAAAAAGGGTACTAGGGTTGTGCCAGCCACAACCCCTGTCCAAGTAGATTTCCTCCCTGAAAAGGTTGGAAGGGCAGTGGTAGCCACAGCCCAGGCAAAGACAGACTTCCCTGTAGAGATTGGCAGAGCTGTGACAGTCACAGCCCAAACCCAAACTGAGTGCCTCCCTGAAAAGGTTGGCAAGGCTGTAATGGTCTCAGCCCATACTCAGACTGACATAGGTGTAGTGAAGCCTGAAACTATGGATCACTCCACACAAACAGAGAGTAGTGGGGAGGAAGAAAAGTCTCCCTCTCCCCAGACATTAGGAAAAGGTCAGCCTCCTCAGGGATCTGACCTCACCCCTTGTGAAGGAACTGCCCCAGAGGTAGCCAGGCCTGGCCTGGCAGAGCCTCTGATGTCAGTGGCCCCTTCCAAGGTGGGACCCAGTCTGGTGCAGGTAGCCTGCCTCTCTCTACCCTGCCTCAGTCAGCCCAGGGCTGCAGAGGTCAGGGAGGCCAGTGGACCCCAAGAGGGCCCCTGTCCACAAGAACACCCCCATCAAAAGAATGAGGATTGCCTGGCTAGTAGCCCTAGCCAGGTGATGGGTAAAAACATTCCTGAGGGATCCCCTTTACAGGTAGTTAGGGACCTCCCCCAGAGGGATTCTGTTGGGCACAGGCAAACATGGGACCTTAGGGCCCCAAACCTGACCTGTCCCTCCAGTAAGCCCACAAAAGGGACCCAGCCTCCAGCTTTAGGTAGCCAGAGGCTGACCCTGAGAGCACAGTGCAACTCAGTGAAAGAAAGAAAGGCATCCATGGTGGAGGATGATTGGAGGAAGCTGAGGCCTCACTTTGAGGACACTCACTTCAGTACTCCATCTCAACACCAGCCTTTTACTTTGCAAAGACACACCAAAGGTAGTGATTCCCTATGGTGGAGACCCTATGATACCTTTAGGGTGAGGGATTGCTTAGTGGACCATGAGACAGGGGGTAACCATGCCAGTGCTGGTTCTTCCTTATATGGCCACTTAGGCAATAGAGGCTTACCTTGTCAAGGCCAGCCTTATCTCCTTTCGTTTGGGGGGGGGTTGTGTAGGAAGGTGGATATCTGACTATGGTTACCCCCAACTTTTTCCCTAGTGTCTAGCTGGTTTTTCGACTTAGTTGGCCTGAGATCCTGCCATTCAGGGTCTCAGGCTGTCTGCTCTCTCTTTAAAATGGACTCCATGTACCCTAGGTACATTCCCAATTGGTAAGGATCACCTTATTGGACCCTGTACAGTGTACCCTAGGTACCCAGGGCATAGGTGTACCCTCGGCCTCCCAGGGGCTGCAGCATGTATTATGCCACCCCTGGTCTGGCCTTCCAATCAGACACAACTGGCTGATCACTCAGCTGGGGCAAGGTCGTGTAATCACCCCTTGCTTAGATATAGTATGCCTATATCTACCCTTATATATAGACACATGTGTACCTATCAGTCACTCCTATGGCAGGCCTTAACAATCCTGGAGGCAGAGTGCTTGGTAACATGTGAGATGGTGCTCTAGCATGAGCTGAGCCTGTCTGCAGCTTTCGGAACCATGTCCTTATAGCTGTTCTATGATATAGCCTACCATATACTCTTAAAGTGCCTTATAATCTTAAACGGTTATGGTAACTATGGTTTGGCTTTATCAAAACATGTCGTGTAAGGTGTCTAACACTTTGGAATAATACCCCCATACCATTTCTGGTGATGAGGATATTATCCCCCCCTTCTAGAGGGAGAGACATGTTAAAATCCTACTTTGCTGTTTAACTCTAACCAAAGCCTCAGCATCACAAAATGGATGCTGCTGCCACAGACACAAGTCTGACCTCCTGCTGCTGGGAGTGATCCCAGCCAGGGAGGCCTGGACAATAGGTTTCCTGCTTGGGGAGGTGCTAGCACCTCCCCAGACAGCCTTTAGTGTATTGGGGCAGGGTGGGCTGAAAGGAATGAGACATGCCTGGGGCACACAAGGTGTTCCTTGCATAGTCCAGTTCAAACCGGCGCTGGGGCACTCCAGCCCCAGCTCTGGCGCGAAACTGGACAAAGGGAAGTGGGTGTAACCACCCCCTCCCAGGTCCCACCCATAAGGCGTGACCTAGCAGGTATCCCAGCCCCCCAGATTAGTATAAGAGTGGGAGTTGGGCCTCAAGACTTTAGATTATCCTGAACCTGCAAACTTGAACAGAAACTCTGGACCTTCGACATTCGACGAAAGAAGAAGACTGAAGAATCTCCCTTGTGGCCAAGGAGTGGCTACCCTGTGCAAACAGGCACCATCAAGAGACTACCCTTTGCTTTGCCCAAGTTCTACGAGGAACCGACTGCAGAGCCCGACCAGAGCCTTGGCTTCCAGACTTCTCCGACCCTGATCCACATCCACAGCAGAGCTGAGATCCGTGGAGGCGACGAGCGACGTGGGACTGGCTACCTGGGAAAAGTGGCTAGTATCTTCAAGCGCAGCTTCTGAGGCACCCTTGAAGTTGTGCACCGGGAATTGAGAAGCCCCAACCCCAAGCACCATCTGCACCGAAGATCAGCCCCCCACACTCCACGAGTTCTGCGTGGGGCCCTTCAGCATTTTCCTGCTTGCCGCGTTTGTCCGGTTGCTTGCCCGCTGGCTAGTGGCCTTTGTGACGACGCACCCTGAAATCTTCATCGCTGGTTTGGCTCCTCCAGACTGGCTCCTGCTCCTTTGAAAAAGAGAAGCATCCCAGACCTTCCTGGTCTGCACCAGAAGCAAGTCCTCCGTTCTGCGTGGGTTCCGCTTGCCAAGGCTTGGTGAGTCCTAGTCCAACTTCGACGCCGCCGACAGCAAGAGCCTTCGTGGGACAGCTCGCCTCCTGGTCCTGGTCGTCCTCGACGCTTCCGGGTCCTCCTGGCTGCAGCGACAAGCTTCACCTTCACCTGCAATCTTCACGACATCGCCTGGTTCCTTCCTGGTTCCACGTGGTCACTGGCTAGTGACCTTGACTCTGTCCCTTCTGCTTGCAGGTCTCCTCTCTTCTTGATCCCAGCCTTGGGATCCACCGGACACTCTTCACTGACTGCCTGTCAGCATCTTTCTTCAGGCATCCATAGGAGTTGACGACGAAAACCGACGCAACTTCACCCCTATGCACCCGCAGCCTGTGGGCTAGGTAACTTGGGTACTTCGGTGCTCATCAGGATAGTGACTATCCTAGTGTCTAGTTTTCCAGTCTCGACTTCCTAGCTACTCTGGAAGTGTCCTAAATCTATCGATTTCTAAACTGTACTATTGCTATTGACTTTTACGCATTACGCGTGAGTGTTTTCACTCTGCACACGAATCCCGTGGGCCTCCCACTTCCTAACCTTTGGTAGTATAGTGTAGCCCCAGCGATTCCCTAGGCCTAGGCCTATTCTATTTCCGTGACAGTGGTCCTTATACCACTTACTTAGTATATGGTTTGCGTGGCCCCTAGGGCCTAACTGTATTACTTACCTGTGTGACTTAATGTATGCTTAAATAAGACTGTGTTGTACTTACCTCTAATCTCATAAAGAGTGCTGAGGGTTTGACTAGAATAAATACACTTTATTTTATATATATATCTGTTGTGGTGTCCTTTCATTTGGTATTCAAGGGATTATATATGGTATCACAGCTGGCTTCACATGCCATTCAGAGTTTAGCCTAAGACTGCTCTTGTCCATGCTACCACTAGGATAGCTGGTCTATAAGGTTGACTTTACAACCAATCACCATAAGGGTATTTGGACTGATATAAGGTGTACACTAGAACTAGTGACATCATACATCAGGCCAACTTCTCACAGGCGCCAGGCCCCAGAGAGCTGTGGGGTGATCACACCCAGGTGTGGAGAGACGGTAGGGGGTCCCATCGATACTGCCCTCTGCCGAGAGTGGGAAGGGCTCACGTGGTATCCCCCGAGCCAGGGGTTGGCGTCTCGATGTCGGGCCTCGCTGGGACCGAGGCCGGGTAGAGCAGGGTCATACAGGTGGTCACGTGGAGTGACGTGCAATCCAAGATGGAGGAGCCCCGATGTGCATGGGACCTCGTGCGGCTTAGCGCGGGGAAACAGGACCACGCCACGAGGCCGGCTCCCACACCCCCGCGCAACAACCACCGATCCATAGCAAACCCAGGGTTCAACGCCGGACCATAAACACCGTGGTTAATCGCTCCCAATTGGGTAGCCCAATAATATCTTCTGATGTCAGGGAGTGCAATCCCCCCGTCATACCATGGAAGGGTCAACTTTGCAATAGCTATACGTGGTCGACCGTCCCATAACAGCGAGCGCTGGAGGCTCTCCACCTCACGAAAATAACAGGCCGGAACTAACTCTAGGGTGTTCTGTAGGGCATAGAGAAATCGGGGAAGAGACATCATTTTAAACAATGCGGCGCGGCCTAGGAGGGAGAGCAGCAGCCGCCTCCAACCCGCAACGTCCCGTCTCAAACGTGACAACGGAGGGAGTAGGTTCTTCTCGTATCGGACAGAGGGATCGGTGGAAATATATATCCCCAAGTACAGAAAGCCCTGCTGGGCGATCTGGATGGAGCAATTCCGCGGGACGATAGGGGTGTCTCCACTGAGAACATATAGATGCGACTTTCCCCAATTAATGGTGAGACCCGAGTTTCTACCAAAAGAATTCAAGACGTCACAGACCACTATGAGGGATTTCCTAGGTGAGGTCAAGTATAACAAAATGTCGTCTGCATACAAAGAAATGCGGTCCTCGTGGTCTGGCGACCATCGGATCCCTTTTATGTCTGGCTGCCATCTATTCCATGCCGCCAGCGGCTCAAGGGCGAGGGCGAACAATAGTGGCGACAGAGGACAACCCTGCCGGGTGCCCCTCCCAAGCTCGAACGGAGATGACGCCCTACCGTTCACCGCGATTTTAGCCAAAGGTTCCTCATAGAGTAGCCTAATCCAGCCTATAAAACCCGGTCCGAAGACAAATTTTGTGAGCGCTGCCCACAGATACGGCCATTCCACAGTGTCGAAAGCCATTGTGGCATCAAGTGACGCCAAGATGGCCGACTCCCGCAGCGTCCCAACCCTCGCGAGCACGCCATGGAGTCGCCTGAGGTTCAACGCAGTGTTGCGGTGTGGGATAAACCCGGATTGGTCCGGGTGGATCAAGTCTCCAATGACCCTGATCAAACGGTTAGCCAACAGTTTGGCGAGGATTTTTGGCTCAGCGTTGAGTAGGGAGATCGGCCTATACGATCCACATCTGTTCCGGGGCTGCCATCTTTGTGTATGACCACTATTGTCGCCAGACGTTGGTCAAATGGGAGACACCCATGCTCCCGCGCCTCTACAAACATATCTCGCAAATGCGGAGCAATCTTATCCGGCCTGAGATTATACAACTCGATCGGCAAGCCATTCGGGCCCGAGGCCTTGCCCGGGTGTAGCGAGCGGATAGCAACTGCAACCTCATCCGCGGTGATGTTACCATCAAGGTCTTCCCTGTCTACGTCGGAGAGACAAGGCAGGGCAATATCTCGCAGCAGTTCGTGCGAGTCTTCCTCCGGCCTGTCCGACACGGACGTATAGACCATGCGGAAGTGGTCCGCGAAACACTGGACTATCCCGTCGGGTTCTGTGACAATATCCCCGCCGACCGTCACTATTTCTGGCACAACTCTATTCACTCGTTCTTTTCTGTCTAACCACGCTATTAATTTCCCAGCCTTGTCACCTACATCATACAATCGCCCTTGTTGTTCCCTGCTAAGAACCTTAGCCGCGTTTGTCACCAGTGCTTTATATTCAGACTGTTTTAATCTCAACTTATGCAGTGTTTCCGCCGTAACCTCGTCTTCCAGGACTGACTCTAATACCACTATCTCAGCCTCGATCTGCGCCACCTCCGCATCCCTCCGACGTTTGACATCCGCTATCAAGGAGAGGGCCTCCCCTCTCAGTACTGTTTTAAACGCTTCCCACAAAGACACCGCGGAGGTAACCGAGCCAAGATTCTCCGAAAAGTAGAGATCGACCGCTTTCAGCAACGCGCTACGAGTCCTAGGGTCACGGAAATACCAGGGGTTAATCGGAGCCACCCTACCTGCCGCTCCACGGCCAAAATCCATACAAATCCACACAGGCGAATGATCGGCGATGCCCCTAGCCATGTGCCTAGCCTCGGACACCAAGGAAGCTTGGGCAGCCAAGGTGAGAACATAATCTATTCTAGAGAGACTGCCGTGTGCCCCAGAGTGAAAAGTGTACTGCCGCTGAGCGGGGTGCAGCAGCCTCCAGCAGTCAACCAGACCTAGTGTATGCATAAAATCTGGGAGCCATCTCTGCGCCCCCCCGGGGTCCCTTGGCGGATGTCTGTCTAGTAATCCGGAACCAACTGCATTAAAGTCACCACCCACCAACAACACGCCCTCGGGAAAATCCAACATAGCCCTCCCCAAGTCGGCAAATGTGGCGGTCTGCAGGCCAGGAGGGACATAAACAGAAACCAAAAACCAGTGTCCTGCCCTCCCACCTCCCCGCAACAGCCACAAAGCGCCCCCTCTCATCGACAGTAGTAGAATCAATCTCAAACGGCAGCGAGGTCCTAACGAGTATTCCAGCCCCCCGAGATCCCGAGGAAAACCCAGAGTGCGCAACAAATTTATAACCCTTTCTATTGAGAGCATGACACGTGTTGCCTATCAGGTGCGTCTCCTGCAGCAAAACTATGTCAGGAGAGCACCTCTTCAGAAATTGCAAAACAATCCCCCGCTTAATACGATCCCCCAAGCCGTTAACATTCCAACTAAGTATATTCAAACCCCTACCCCCCATCACAGAATGGCAAGAGACCCCCGCCCCCCCCAGAGAACAGCACACGAGACTTGCATTGCGATACCTTGCAAAATGAAAAACAACAACATACACTCCAACAAACCCATACCACCCCCCACCCTGCACCCCTGCGTAAGCCTAAAAAGCCCCCCCAACTTGCAGTGTGCCTGTCGCCCTAGCAGAAGCTAATCTACAAGAAGAAACCCCGTAGGAGGAAAGAGATCCCATTGTACCCTCGCCACCCCCGGAAAATAGCTAACAATGAAAACAAATCAGCGAACCACTGTCCTGAGCTCAGCCAGAATGTTCAATCACCGGAGTCCTCACTCTTTTTCGACATGACCACCTACCGCTCCGCCAGCATGATCCCCGCTAGTCCGCCGCTGAGGCAACGTGTAGAGCCATTCCCCAACCTCGTCTGGCAAGTCAAAGAAAAAGGTTCGCTCTTCGTACTCGACGCGCAACTTGGCTGGGAAGAGCATGGCGTACTTCAGGCCCATCTCACGTAGCCTCCTCTTAACCCCCAGGAAACTCTGCCGTTGCTTCTGCACCGCCTGGGTGAAGTCAGGATAAAAACTCACTGCAGTGTTCTGGAAAGTGACTGGTCCGGACACTCGTGACGCCTGCAGAATGGCATCGCGGTCCCTGAAATTGAAGATCCTGGCGATGATCGGTCTCGGGGGGGCTCCCACCTTGGGCCTCCCACCCGGGACTCGGTGGGCACGCTCGACCGCAAAGAACTTGCTGAGGCCCTTAGGTGCCAAATGATTAACCACCAAGTCCTCGACAAACAAGTCCGCTGATTGCTCCTCCGATTTATCCGGAACGCCAACAATGCGCACGTTATTGCGCCTCGCCCGGCCTTCAAAATCCTCCATCTTGCGGGCAAAGAGGTCATTGGTAGTCCTCAGCGTGCGGACCTCTATTTGCAGATCAGAGACGTCCCCCGTCAGGCTAGAGGTTTTTTGGTCCAATGATTTAACTCTCTCATTAGTTTTCCCCAGGTCAGCGCGAAGCAAATTAACGTCAACTGAGATAGTGTCCACTTTGTGTGCCAGGGTCTCGAACTGTTGCCCAATAGAGGACTTCATCTCCTCAATGGCGCCCATGATGTCTTGCAGTGTCAATTCCGGTGCGGGGACCAAGCCGTCTCTCGGTAATTCCTGTGGCTTCCCCGGTCCGCTTGGCGATCCCTTTTGCTGGGCATAGCGATCCATATTGTTAGTTTGAGTGTAGCCCCCCCGCCTGGTATTCTTGGGCTTCTGTTTGTCGGCTTCCGATTTGGCCGACATCCTCAACACCGGAACAGTCAGCGTCAAAGACAGGCTGCTCAGCCACACAATTGGCACGAGGTCCGCTGGATCCGGGACCCCGATTCAAGCCCACGCATGTGGAGGCCGAGCTACAGGCGACTGTTGTCCAAGACACTCGCGGGCCGAGGCACGCAGTTGTAGAAGAAAACAAAAGTGAAAGTGAAAACAGCCCCCATCCGATGGTCTGCACCACGCACGGCCACTGTTGTTCAATTAGTGTCCGGGCCCATGCCAACGCGAGACCCGGGCACCTCCCGGGGATAGGCCGCGAACTTCCACTTGTCACAACTTCGGTCTCCGGTGCACAATTTCAGTCCGGACAACGACGCTCGCCTCAGAAATGGTTCATCTCCAATATTCCGGATATTTGACACAGGATTTTTTCAGGATAGTTGCCGGAGGGAACGAGGGTCGCGGGAGCTCTGTGCTCACGCAGCCACCTTGGTCCCGCGCTAGGCTCCTCCCCCGCTATGCTATGTTTTGTTTTGTTAGGCTATGTTTTGTTATGCTATGTGTTGTTGAGTTTTGTAATGCTATTTTTTGTTATGCTATGCTATGTTTTGTTATGCTATGCTATGTTTTGTTTTGTTATGCTATGCTTTGTTATGCTATGCTACGTTTTGTTTTGATATTTTTTGTTATGCTATGCTATTTTTTGTTGTGTTTTGTTATGCTATACTATGTTTTGTTATGCTATGCTATGTTTTGTTGTGTTTTGCTATGCTATGCTTTGTTTTGTTATGCTATGCTATGTTTTGTGATGCTATGCTATGTTTTGTTGTGTTTTGTTATGCTATGCTTTGTTTTGTTATGCTATACTATGTTATGTTATGCTATACTATGTTATGTTTTGTTATGCTATGTTATGATTTGTTATGTTATGTTAGGCTAGGCTATGTTTTGTTATGTTATGTTATGTTTTGTTAAGTTATGGTATACTATGCAATGGTATGCAACGCTAGGCTATGTTTTATTATGTTATGTAATGGTATGTTTTGTTATGTTAGGCTATGTTCTGTTATGTTATGCTGTTATTTTATGTTAGGCTAGGCTATGTTTTGTTATGTTATGCTATGTTATGGTGTATTAAACTACTGTGGATTTTAACACATCCAAAAGCTGATGAATGGAGCGGGCTTGCACGTCTTTGGGCTTGTGCGCGCTCCCCTCCCTCCCCCACCACAGTACTTTGCATTTTGCCCTGTGTTTGTAAGTGTGTTTTCATGTGGAATTAAGGTGCCTGGTGACAGGGCACTATCCGGCGCAGCAGTGGGATTAGTGTCTTAATACTGAAAAGTAGCTGTGAATTGTGAAAACCCCAGATTTTTGTGCGTGAAGTAAATAGCTTGCAGGAAGCACTCCAATACATTCGGGGACACAAATGAGGGTGCAGGAGGTGGCTGAAGAAGTGGGGTGGGTTAATCAGCAGAGAGCGGGAGGAGGAGGTGGTTGTTAGAAGGCCACCTCAGAGGGGCCCGGAGGGGGCCCTGACTGTCCTGAGACCCACCCTCGAGGTATCGTAGCCGGGCACTGGCGGGAGACTCCTCAGGGGAGAAATCTCGTATCTAGGATCGTACACTCTGCACCACACGACAAAGAGACACCACACCGAGAGTTCTTAAGAATAAATCTTTATCAGATCGGAGTTGTAGGATCTTTATGATCAGCAAGGCAAATATATACAAGTGGAGCGCGGGCTCACAAAGTCTTGGAGGGGGGGTAGGAGGTAGCGGGACAGTCTTTGGGGATATGGATCAGATGCAGGAGCGTACCCGGCACACAGCTCACAATCCTCGAGCTGGGGGATACGCTTGTCGTCGTGGGGGCCGGCGGGACCAAGAGAGTCTGTGGGAGCCGCGAGTCACTCAGCAGGGCTCAGGTACAAGTTCGGAGGTCTTACGATCTTCAGGGAGCCGCGAGTCACTCAGCAAGGCTCAAGCACGAGTTCGGAGGTCTTACGATCTTCAGGGAGCCGCGAGTCACTCAGCAGGGCTCAAGCACAAGTTCGGAGGTCTTACGATCTTCAGGGAGCCGCGAGTCACTCAGCAGGGCTCAAGCACAAGTTCGGAGGTCTTACGATCTTCAGGGAGCCGCGAGTCACTCAGCAGGGCTCAGGTGTTTCCAAGGCGAATCTGCCGGACAGTCCCAGAGCACCCCTTGTTATAGGGCGACTCCTCTTTGATGTCCGGAGTCTGTGCAGGCAGGGGTCTTGTCACCTGGGGGTCGCTTGTTGGGGTTTCCTGCCATTGTCCTTTGATCCTTTCAGGGCCGGGTCGGGAGGAGTCCCAGACACCCAGCAGGCGTGGAGCCAGCCCTCGGGGAGGCCGGCGGGTCGATCGAAACCCACCTTCCCAGGGAAGCGCAGAGGTGTGATGGAAACTGCTCCTCCCTTCTCATCCCAAGGGGAGCGCGATGTCCTCCAGCCGGAGTGGCGCCTCTAGGCCAGGGTCGCGCTGGGGCCGGGCGGCCATCTTGGTGCATGAAGTGGGCACGCGGGCCCGGTGTGGCCGAAAGGAGGAAGGCCACGGACGGGGAAGTCCGGGTCGGGTGTGTGTGTTCTGGTGGGAAGGATCGGCTAGGCCGTGGGCTCAGGGGCTGGTGTGAGGTGCAGGGGTCAGGTCTGGCTATGTTACGAGGGCCGGGTCTAACACGCGTCCCCCCCAGCTGAAAGCCGGAGAGAACTACCCATCCTCTTGGGGGTTCTCTTCGCTGAGGCGGAAGAACCGGGAGAGGCCATCGGCGTTGGCGTGGTCCGTACCAGGGCGATGTTCCACGGTGAAATCCATCCCCTGGAGGGAGATTGACCACCGCAGTAGCTTGGGGTTTTCTCCTCGCATCTGCATGAGCCATCGCAAGGGGCGATGGTCGGTTTGGACCTTGAAATGGGTGCCGAACAGGTAAGGGCGTAACTTCTTGAGGGCCCAGACTACGGCGAACGCCTCGCGCTCGATGGTGCTCCATCTCTGTTCCCTGGGCAACAGCCTTCGGCTGAGGAAGGCTACGGGCTGGTCTAGGCCTTGGTCATTCACCTGGGAGAGGACTGCCCCGATGCCATGCTCGGAGGCATCAGTTTGTACCACAAACTCCTTGGAGTAGTCGGGGGCCTGGAGGACGGGGGCAGTGCACATGGCCGCTTTCAGGGCATCGAACGCCCCTTGGCAGGCAGGGGACCACTGCACTTTCTTGGGCTGTTTCTTGGACGTGAGTCCCGTGAGGGGACCGACCAGGCTGCCGTAATTCCGGATGAATCTCCGGTAGTAGCCCGTGAGTCCCAGAAAGGCTCGTACCTCCGTTTGGGTAGTGGGGGGTTCCCAGGCTAGGATGGCGTCGATTTTGGGCTGTAGAGGGGCGACCTGCCCGCTTCCGACCTGGTGCCCCAGGTAGGTTACCGAACCTTGCCCAATCTGGCACTTGCTGGCTTTCACGGTGAGGCCTGCCTGGTGCAGGGCGGTCAGCACCCTCCGGAGGTGCTGGAGGTGCTCACTCCATTCAGAGCTAAAAACTGCGATATCGTCGAGATATGCAGCACTGAATTTTTCCAGCCCGGCCAGGACTCTATTTACCAGTCGCTGGAAGGTGGCCGGGGCATTTTTCATCCCGAAGGGCATCACGCGAAAGCGATAGTGCCCATCCGGGGTGGAGAAGGCGGACCGCTCCTTGGCTCCTTCTGTGAGCGCAATTTGCCAGTAGCCGCAGGTGAGATCGAAGGTGCTGAGGAACCGAGCAGCCCCGAGCCGGTCAATGAGCTCGTCGGCTCAGGGAATGGGGTGGGCATCGGCTCGGGTGACTTCATTGAGTCCCCGGTAGTCCACGCAGAAGCGGAGTTCTGGGGCGACACCGGGGGCAGCTGCTTTTGGGACCAGGACCACGGGGCTGGCCCAGGGGCTGTCTGAGGGTTCGATCACTCCTAGGGTCAACATTTTCGCGACCTCGGCTTGAATACAGGACCGGACCCGATCAGGGACTCGGTAGGCTCGGTGTCTCACCGGTGGGCTGTCCCCGGTATCCACGTCATGGACACACCAGTCGGTGACTTTGGGGACCAGGGAGAAGAGGTCAGAAAACTGCCCTAGGAGCTGGCGGCAATCCTCACGTTGCTGGGGAGTGAGGGATGGGGAGAGGTTCACTCCCTCTACGGAGCCGTCCTTCTCTTTGGTGCACAGGAGATCAGGGAGAGGATCCGACTCCTCCTCGGACCCGTCATCAGTGGCCAGTAGGAGGCTCAGCTCCGTCCGCACAAAGTGGGGCTTGAGGCGGTTCACGTGGAGGACCCGGAGGGGGTCCCGGGGTGACTGGACGTCCACCAAGTACGTGACCTGGCTCTTCCGCTCAACCACTTTGAAGGGCCCGGTCCATTTATCCTGGAGGGCGCAGGGTTTCACGGGGGCCATGACCCATACCTGCTGGCCCGGCTGAAACTCGACCAGAGTGGCGTTCTGGTCGTACCAGCGCTTCATCTCCTCCTGGCTCGCCTCCAGGTTGGCCTCGGCCATCTCTCGGAACCTCCTAGTCTGGTTTCGGAGGGTCAGGACGTAACGGAACACATGTCGGGGGGGCCTCGGGGCGCCGCCTCCCACCCTTCCTTGACCAGGCTGAGGGGCCCCCTGACGGGGTGTCCGTAGAGTAACTCAAAGGGGCTGAACCCCAAGGATTTCTGGGGAACTTCTCGGTAGGCGAATAGGAGGCAGGGGAGCAGGACGTCCCACTTACGCCGGAGGGGCTCTTCCAAGCCCGCGATCATCCCCTTCAGAGTCCGGTTAAACCGCTCTACCAGGCCGTTTCCTTGGGGGTGGTACGGGGTGGTGAATTTATAGGACACCCCGCATTGTTGCCATAAGGACTTCATGTATCGGGAGATAAAGTTGGTACCGCGATCGCTCACGACCTCGCGGGGAAAACCCATGCGGGAGAAGATTCCCATCAATGCCCGGCCCACCACAGGGGCTGTGACGGTGCGCAGGGGGATGGCTTCAGGGTATCGGGTGGCATGATCCACCAGGACGAGGATAAAACGGTGCCCTTGGGAGGTTGGGGGGTCCAGAGGCCCCACGATGTCGATCCCGACCCGCTCAAAAGGGGTACTGACGACAGGGAAGGGTTGGAGGGGAGCCTTGCGCTTTCCTCCGCTCTTCCCACTGGCCTGGCACGTGGGACAGGACTTGCAGTGGGCTTCAACATCTGCTTTCATTCTGGGCCAGTAGAAGTGAGTCACGAGGCGACTGTAGGTTTTGTCCTGGCCCAAGTGGCCTGCGAGGGGAACGTCGTGGGCCAAGCCCAGGAGGAGGTTTCAGAAGCGTAGGGGTACGACCAGCACCCGGCCAGACCCTAGCTCCACCGACTTCTGCTCGCTGTACAAAAGGTCATTCTCCCAATACACCCGGTGCGTCCCAGTCTGGTCGCCTGCGGCCTGGGCCTCTGCCTGTTGCCGGGGCCCGACCAGGGAAGGACAGGTAGCCTGCCCTCGGCAGAACTCCTCTCGGGAGGGGCCCCCCTCGTGGCGCCACTGGGCCAATTCGGGCAGATCGCCTAACTCGGTGACCTGGGCGGAGTCGGAAGGCGGGGGTTCGTCACTGGCGACCGACCCTTCTGGTGGGGGGATGTGGGGACCCTCGGCAGGGACCATCCTATCTTCAGTGGTCGGGGCGTCGTCGACTTCCCTCAGGGGGGTCAGTCGGGCCGCCATGGATCGGGTGGTGGCGCACACCCACTCGGGGAGGCCCATCATCCCTAGGTGGGTCTTGCGCTCGACTTGTTTCCAGGGGGAACTTTCTAGGTCGTTCCCCAGGAGACAGTCGACTGGCTGGGAGGTTCTCACTGCGACTTTCAGTTTACCGACCACCCCTCCCCACTCAAAAGGCACCAGGGCTACCTTACATAGGCTTTCCGTGTTGTCGGCAGAAATGACCGGGCAAAAGACGTTGGGGAGGACCTGGTCTTCCTGGACTAAATGACTGAGGACACCGGTGATGCTGGCCCCGGTGTCACGGAGGGCTTCTACTTGGTGGCCATTGATCGTTACGAGCTGCCCATATTTCTTCGTGTTGGAGGGCAGGAGGCTTCCAGGGACCATTTCTCTATCTCCTAAGGATACTAGGGCCATGGCTGCGGGTTCCCACTCTTCGGTCTCCTCAACCTCCTCCCCCATTGCTACATTGGCTATCTGTCTAGCGGGGGGTGCTGCCTGGGTGGTGTGTGGGGCCATGGGGCATTCAGGGTCGTTGGCGTAATGCCCGGGTTTCTGACAACGGAAACAAGTGATGGTCACCCGGTGCCCCCGTCTCAGGGGGGGGCCGAATACAGCTGGTGGGGGTGCTGGGAAAGGCAGAGGTTGGGACTTCAGGGGACTAGACTGGGACTCTCTCTGCCCTCCCTGGTTTCCCCCCCCTCTCTGGCGGGGTGGTCCCTGACTGGCTCGGGGGTACTCTCCTACAGGGCCCCGGGAGACCCGGGTGTTGGTCCAGCAATCCGCCTCGACGGCCAGCTTTCTCGGATCCGTGAGCTTGCTGTCGAGCAGATGCTGGCGCAGTTCCACAAAGCAGTTCGCAGCCAGGTGTTCCCACAACATAAGGTCTGTTGGTTCTTCCAGGGTGGTTACCTTGCTGCCCTTGATCCACCCATCGAAGGCGCGGCTGAAGAAATTCACATACTCCACCCAGGTGGTACCCGGGATCTTCCTGCAGTCCCGGAACCGCTGGCGGTACATCTCCGGGGTGAGGCCGTACCTTGTGAGGAGGGCCGCTTTCATGTGGTCATAGGAGGTCTGCATGGAGGTTGGTAGGTCGAGCAGGGTGTCTCTCCCTTCGCTCAGGAATCGTCCCCACAACCCGGCCCCCCAATCCTTCTGCGGGACCCGATGGGAGGTCATGGCGACCTCGTAGGCCCGGAACCACTGTTGAATGTCATCGTTTTTGTAATATTCTTTGACCACATCCTTGGGGATGTGGACCTTCTGCTCCGCCGGGGAGGCCGCCTCTCGGTTCCCCGGGGGCCGCGCTTCTTCGCTTTTTGCTTTCAGCTCCATTTCCTTCAAGCTGCGTTCATGTTCCAGTTGAAGTCTCCTTCCTTCGTGTTCCCGTTGGAGTTTCTTCTCTTCTAGTTCTCCCTGCACTCGCAGCTGTTCCACCGCTAGCTTTTTCTCGGCTAATTTCAACTCGCCCTCAATTTTGAGTTTGGCTAATTCGAGTTCGTGATGGCGACTTCTTTCTCTGTCTGCGAGTTCCTCCGGGGATAGGCCCCCGTCTGGTACGAAGCCTCGCACCTGGTTGCTGCTGCGTTCTCCTTGGGAGGGTCCAGCTTCGTCGTGGGGCTCCCCCGCTCCTTCTGGGCGGGAGGCTCCAGAATCCACCCAAGCTTTTAGTGCCTTTTGCATATCTTCTTTGGTGTTGAGACCAGTGGTAGCGATTTTGAGTTCCTTACAGAATTGCTTCAATTCTTTGTGTGTGTACTCTTCCAGCTGTTCCACCTGGAACACGGTACTGGTGTCGTTTTCTGTGAGAACCACGGCGTTTCCTTCTGCCATCTTGGTCGGTAGTGCGTCAGCCGTTCACGGTACGATCTCTAGATTATGGGCCCGAATCCCGTCGCTTGCCACCAATGTTAGAAGGCGACCTCAGAGGGGCCCGGAGGGGGCCCTGACTGTCCTGAGACCCACCCTCGAGGTATCGTAGCCGGGCACTGGCGGGAGACTCCTCAGGGGAGAAATCTCGTATCTAGGATCGTACACTCGGCACCACACGACAAAGAGACACCACACCGAGAGTTCTTAAGAATAAATCTTTATCAGATCGGAGTTGTAGGATCTTTATGATCAGCAAGGCAAATATATACAAGTGGAGCGCGGGCTCACAAAGTCTTGGAGGGGGGGTAGGAGGTAGCGGGACAGTCTTTGGGGATATGGATCAGATGCAGGAGCGTACCCGGCACACAGCTCACAATCCTCGAGCTGGGGGATACGCTTGTCGTCGTGGGGGCCGGCGGGACCAAGAGAGTCTGTGGGAGCCGCGAGTCACTCAGCAGGGCTCAGGTACAAGTTCGGAGGTCTTACAATCTTCAGGGAGCCGCGAGTCACTCAGCAAGGCTCAAGCACGAGTTCGGAGGTCTTACGATCTTCAGGGAGCCGCGAGTCACTCAGCAGGGCTCAAGCACAAGTTCGGAGGTCTTACGATCTTCAGGGAGCCGCGAGTCACTCAGCAGGGCTCAAGCACAAGTTCGGAGGTCTTACGATCTTCAGGGAGCCGCAAGACACTCAGCAGGGCTCAGGTGTTTCCAAGGCGAATCTGCCGGACTGTCCCAGAGCACCCCTTGTTATAGGGCGACTCCTCTTTGATGTCCGGAGTCTGTGCAGGCAGGGGTCTTGTCACCTGGGGGTCGCTTGTTGGGGTTTCCTGCCATTGTCCTTTGATCCTTTCAGGGCCGGGTCGGGAGGAGTCCCAGACACCCAGCAGGCGTGGAGCCAGCCCTCGGGGAGGCCGGCGGGTCGATCGAAACCCACCTTCCCAGGGAAGCGCAGAGGTGTGATGGAAACTGCTCCTCCCTTCTCATCCCAAGGGGAGCGCGATGTCCTCCAGCCGGAGTGGCGCCTCTAGGCCAGGGTCGCGCTGGGGCCGGGCGGCCATCTTGGTGCATGAAGTGGGCACGCGGGCCCGGTGTGGCCGAAAGGAGGAAGGCCACGGACGGGGAAGTCCGGGTCGGGTGTGTGTGTTCTGGTGGGAAGGATCGGCTAGGCCGTGGGCTCGGGGGCTGGTGTGAGGTGCAGGGGTCAGGTCTGGCTATGTTACGAGGGCCGGGTCTAACAGTGGTGGTTTAAAAGCAGGAGGAGTTGTTAAAAACAATGGCGGGGGCTGGGAGGGTGAGTTAACACAACCAATGCATGTCAAAGGCAAAGCTGGCTGACGGCAAGTTGTGTATCCTCTGAGTGCTGTGGTGGGTACCTTTGAGAAATTTCGCGCAGCAATAGACCTTTCATGCTTTCGAAAGTCTAATATTGCCAGCACGTTATGACCAATATTTGGTGATGTTTTTTATTTTGGCATGGCATGCAAAACAAGACAGGCCCGGCGGAGCGTGGCGCGCGCGCTTGGCGGGGGCGGAGGGAGCGCATTCCAGGCGATTTGTTTATGGTCTGCAACCCCGATAAAAGTACTAACCATGGAGTGGGCTGGTAAGAGATAGCAAGTACTTGGCAAAGCGTTGTCAACCAATCTCAAAGTGGAAGCTTTATTGCAGTCCTGAGTGACAAGTAAACATGATTAATGGGTGGAGTAGTGTTTGCAGGCGTGGTGAGCGGCATGCATGTGGGACGGGAATGGACATTATACACATGGAAAATGTATTAAAAGAAAGCTGACCGACCCTTTCATTTTAGGATGGTTCTCATTCTTGCCTCCTCCTTCGACCTAAGGAAGCGGGTTCGAGTCTCTGCGTTGGCTCAACATCCTATGATCCTGGGCAAATCACTTAATGCCTGTGTGTGTAATAGAAAAAAAACGCAAACTGAAAGTGTCTTTGTAATGTAAATGGTGCTTTTATAAAGCACTCCGATACCTTCGGGGATTCGAGTGATAGTGCGGGAAGTGGCTGAAGTGGGGGGGGGGAGGGATTTAAATCAACAGCGATCAGGAAGGAGGATATGGTGGGTTAAAACAAGGGGGGGGTGGAATGATTTGTTAAAAACAGCGTTGTCAGATGCTTGATTAATACGCTGGGAAGGAGAGAAGATGGCATGCAAAACAAGACAAGCCCGGCGGAGCGTGGCGCGCGCGTGCTTGGGGGCGGGGGAGCGGACCCTTTGAAGTGCTCCCAAAAAGCAGATTGCATGGCGGCACGATGCGCGTGATTGTGCGCGTGCTAGCCACTTTAATTGCCAGTTGATAATTATATAAATATTCTTGATTTGTCTGAGTGTATGTAACTCTAATCTCCACATTTATTCCTTTTGTACAATTATGAATTAAAACTTTGATGCAAGAGGAGGAGCCTAGCGCGGGACCAAGATGGCCGCGTGAGCACAGAGCTCCCGTGACCCTCGTTCCCTCCGGCAATTATCCTGGAAACATCCTGTGTCAAATATCCGGAATATTGGACATGAACTACTGCTGAGGCGAGCGTCGTTGTCCGGACTGAAATCATACACCGGAGACCGAAGTTGTGACAGGCTGAAGTTTGCGGCCTATCCCCCGGGAGGTGCCCGGGTCTCGCGTTGGCATGGGCCCGGACACTAATTGAACAACAGCGGCCGTGTGCGGCGCGGATCATCGGAGGGGGGCTGCTTCCACTTTCACTTTCGCTTTCTCTCACAATTACGTGCCTCGGCCCGCGAGTGTCTTGGACAACAGTTGCCTGTAGCTCGGCCTGCACATGCATGGGATTGCATCGGAGTCCCAGATCCAGCGGACCTCGTGCCAATTGCGTGGCTGAGCGGCCTGTTTTTTGACGCTGACTGTTCCGGGGTTGAGGATGTCGACCAAATCGGAGGCCGACAAACAGAAGCCCAAGAATACCAGGCGGGGGGGCTACACCCAAACCAACAATATGGATCGCTATGCCCAGCAAAAGGGATCGCCAAGCGGACCGGGGAAGCCACAGGAATCATCGGGAGACGGCTCGGTCCCCGCACCGGAATTGACACTGCAAGACATTATGGGCGCCATTGAGGAGATGAAGTCCTCTAGAGGGCAACAGTTTGAGACCCTGGCACACAAAGTGGACACCATCTCAGTCGACGTTAACTTGCTCCGCGCTGACCTGGGGAAAACTAATGAGAGAGTAAAATCATTGGACCAAAAAACCACTAGCCTCACGGGGGACGTCTCTGATCTGCAAATAGAGGTCCGCACGCTGAGGACTACCAACGACCTCATTGCCCGCAAGATGGAGGATTTTGAAGGCCGGGCGAGGCGCAATAACGTGCGCATTGTTGGCGTTCCGGAGAAATCGGAGGAGCAATCGGCGGACTTGTTTGTCGAGGACTTGGTGCTTAACCATCTGACACCTAAGGGCCTCAGCAAGTTCTTTGCGGTCGAGCGTGCCCACCGAGTCCCGGGCGGAAGGCCCAAGGTGGGAGCCCCCCCGAGACCGATCATCGCCAGGATCTTCAACTTCAGGGACCGCGATGCCATTCTGCAGGCGTCACGGGGGTCCGGACCGGTCACTTTCCAGAACACTGCAGTGAGTTTTTATCCTGACTTCACCCAGGCGGTGCAGAAGCAACGGCAGAGTTTCCTGGGGGTTAAGAGGAGGCTACGTGAGAGGGGTCTGAAGTATGCCATGCTCTTCCCAGCCAAGTTGCGCGTCGAGTACGAAGAACGAACCTTTTTCTTTGACTTGCCAGACGAGGTTGGGGAATGGCTGGACACATTGCCTCAGCGGCGGACTAGCGGGGATCATGCTGTCGGAGCGGAAGGAGGCCATGTCGCAAAAGAGTGAGGACTCTGGTGATCGACCATTCTGGCCAAGCTCGGGACAGTGGTTCATTGATTTGTTTTTATTTCTAGCTATTGTCCGGGGGTGGCGAGGGCACAATGGGATCTCTTTCCTCCTACGGGGTTTCTTCTTGTAGATTAGCTTTTGCTAGGGCGACAGGCACACTGCAAGTTGGGGGGGGCTTTTAGGCTTATGCAGGGGTGCAGGGTGGGGGGTGGTTTGGGTTTGTTGGAGTGTTTGTTGTTGTTTTTCTTTTTGCAAGGTATCGCAATGCAAGTCTTGTGTGCTGCTCTCGGGGATGGGCGGGGGTCTCTTGCCATTTTGTGATGGGGGTAGGGGCTTGAATATACTTAGTTGGAATGTTAACGGCTTGGGGGATCGTATTAAGCGGGGGATTGTTCTGCAATTTCTGAAGAGGTGCTCTCCCGACATAGTTTTGCTGCAGGAGACGCACCTGATAGGCAACACGTGTCATGCCCTTAATAGAAAGGGGTATAAATTTATCGCCCACTCTGGGTTTTCCTCGGGATCTCGGGGGGCTGGAATACTTGTTAGGACCTCGCTGCCGTTGGAGATTGACTCTACTACTGTTGATGAGAGGGGGCGCTTTGCGGCGGCTGCGAGGAGATGGGAGGGCAGGACACTGGTTTTGGTTTCTGTTTATGTCCCCCCTGGCCTGCAGGCCGTCACATTTGCCGACTTGGGGAGGGCCATGTTGGATCTCCCCGAGGGAGTGTTGGTAATGGGTGGCGACTTTAATGCAGTTGGTTCCGGATTACTAGACAGACATCCGCCAAGGGACCCCGGGGGGGCGCAGAGATGGCTCCCAGACTTTACTGATACACTAGGTTTGGTTGACTGCTGGAGGCTGCTGCACCCCGCTCAGCGGCAGTACACTTTTCACTCTGGGGCGCACGGCAGTCTCTCTAGAATAGATTATGTTCTCACCTTGGCTGCCCACGCTTCCTTGGTGTCCGAGGCTAGGCACATGGCCAGGGGCATCTCCGATCACTCGCCGGTGTGGATTAGTATGGATTTTGGCCGTGGTGCGGCAGGTAGGGTTGCCCCTATTAACCCCTGGTATTTGCTTGACCCTAAGACTCGTGGTACGTTGTTGAAAGCGGTTGATCTTTACTTTTCGGAGAACCTTGGCTCGGTTACCTCCGCGGTGTCTTTGTGGGAAGCGTTTAAAACAGTACTGAGAGGGGAGGCCCTCTCCTTGATAGCGGATGTCAAACGTCAGAGAGATGTGGAGGTGGCGCAGATCGAGGCTGAGATAGTGGCATTAGAGTCTGTCCTGGACGACGAGGTCACGGCGGAAACACTGCATAAGTTGAGATTAAAACAATCTGAATATAAAGCACTGGTGACAAACGCGGCTAAGGTTCTCAGCAGGGACCAACAAGGGCGATTGTATGATGTGGGCGACAAGGCTGGGAAATTAATAGCGTGGTTAGACAGGAAAGAACGAGTGAATAGAGTTGTGCCAGAAATACTGACGGATGGCGGGGATATTGTCACAGAACCCGATGGGATAGTCCAGTGTTTCGCGGACCACTTCCGCAGGGTCTATACGTCTGTGTCGGACAAGCCGGAGGAAGACTCGCATGAACTGCTGCGAGACATTGCCCTGCCTTGTCTATCCGACGTCGACAGGGAGGACCTTGATGGTGACATCACCGCTGACGAGGTTGCAGTTGCTATCCGCTCGCTACGCCCGGGCAAGGCCTCGGGCCCGAATGGCTTGCCGGTCGAGTTGTATAAACTCAGACCGGATAAGATTGCTCCGTATTTACGAGATATGTTTGTGGAGGCGCGGGAGCAAGGGTGTCTTCCATTCGACCAACGTCTGGCGACAATAGTGGTTATACATAAAGATGGCAAGCCCCGAAACAGATGCGGATCGTATAGGCCGATCTCCCTACTCAACGCTGAGCCCAAAATCCTCGCCAAACTGCTGGCTAACCGTCTGATCAGGGTCATTGGGGACTTGATCCACCCGGACCAATCCGGTTTTATCCCACACCGCAACACTGCGTTGAACCTCAGGCGACTTCATGGCGCGCTCGCGAGGGTTGAGACGCTGCGGGAATCGGCCATTTTGGTGTCACTCGACGCCACGATGGCTTTCAATACTGTGGAATGGCCGTATCTGTGGGCAGCGCTCACAAAATTCGGCTTCGGACCCGGTTTTATAGGCTGGATTAGGCTACTTTATGAGGAACCTTTGGCTAAAATCGCGGTGAACGGCAGGGCGTCATCTCCGTTCGGGCTCGGGAGGGGCACTCGGCAGGGTTGTCCTTTGTCACCACTACTGTTCGCTCTCGCCCTTGAGCCGCTGGCGGCATGGATTAGATGGCAGCCAGACATAAGAGGGATCCGATGGTCGCCAGACCACGATGACCGCATTTCATTGTATGCAGACGACATTTTGTTATACTTGACCTCGCCTCGGAAATCCCTCATAGTGGTCTGCGACGTTTTGAAGTCTTTTGGTAGTAACTCGGGTCTCGCCATTAATTGGGGAAAGTCGCACCTATATGTTCTCAGTGGGGACACCCCTGCCGTCCCGCGGGATTGCTCGATCCAGATCGCCCAGCGGGGCTTTCTGTACTTGGGGATATATATTTCCACAGACCCCTCTGTCCGATACGAGAAGAACCTCCTCCCTCCGCTGTCACGCTTGAGACGGGATGTCGCGGGTTGGAGGCGGCTACCGCTCTCCCTCCTAGGCCGCGCCGCATTGTTTAAAATGATGTCACTTCCCCGGTTTCTCTACGCCTTACAGAACACCCTAGAGTTAGTTCCTGCCTGTTATTTTCGTGAGGTGGAGAGCCTCCAGCGTTCGCTGTTATGGGACGGTCGACCGCGTATAGCTATAGCAAAGTTGACCCTTCCATGGTATGACGGGGGGATAGCACTCCCTGACATCAGAAGATATTATTGGGCCACCCAATTGGGAGCGATTAACCATGGGGTTTACGGTCCGGCGTTGAACCCTGGGTTTGCTATGGATCGGTGGCTGTTGCGCGGGGGCAATTACCTTAGGGCGCTGTATTCCAAATCATTGGACGGGTCCCTCACGGGACCGACCAAGACGGCAGTGCATGTGTGGAAGGTGGTTACAAACTCGTTGGGCTGGAAGGACAGACTTACCCGGGCTACTCCGCTTTTTGAATCCGATATACTAGGGAAATTATGGCACACGAAAGGGTTTG
This sequence comes from Triturus cristatus, assembly GCF_964204655.1. NCBI lineage: Eukaryota > Metazoa > Chordata > Amphibia > Caudata > Salamandridae > Triturus > Triturus cristatus. The sequence goes on along the minus strand of NC_140594.1, from coordinate 25,975,490 downwards.
AGAAGTGGGACCTAATTGGGATTTCTAGAGTTGGGGATCTGCTGACTAAGGGTAAGGTGAAATCGTTTGAGATGCTGCAGACGGAGTACGAATTAGGGGGTACCGAATACTTTCGATATGCCCAGGTGCATCACGCTCTGCTCTCCGTTCGTGCCGAGGGGGAGGCCGTGCCTGAGTCTTCTCCTTTGGAGGATCGGATTCTGGATGGTCATATGCCAGAGAGTACAATCTCCTTGATTTACAAGAAGCTTGTCAATGTCCGGACCGACCTCCTCCTTGATGTGCGAGAACAATGGACTAGGGATGGTCTCGAACTGGATGATGAGGACTGGCAATATGCCATCTCCTCTCCGAAGGAGGTTGCGATCCCGGCTAGACTGCGGCTGGTGCAGCTTAAGATACTTCACAGGGTTTACGTCACGGGGCCCCGCCTGATCCATATGGGTTTCTCTGACGATGGCTTATGCAAGAGAGGCTGTGGGATGTTGGGCACCTTTCTACACATTATTTGGGAGTGTGGGGAGATCGTAGAGTTCTGGAAACAAATTCATGACGTGATGGAAGAGGTCACGGGTATCGCACTCTTCCCGGAGGCAAGACGATGCCTGTTGAATGTCTGGGGCCCCACCGACTACGATGCCGCTCAGACCCAATGGATGACTCTGGGGAATATGGTGGCGAAGCGAGATATTGCGCAGCTGTGGGGATCCCAGAGACCTCCCACCTTGGCAGCATGGATGGAAAATATGGACTGGGGCATGTTCCGGGAGAAAACGGTATACAGTGCCCGGGGGCGCCCTAAGAAGTGGCATAAGATATGGGGGCAATGGAACCATTATAGGGGAGATATTTGTGTGCCCCCGGTTGCTGAGATGCTCGATGTGCAACTTTCCCCCTAGCTCTACTTCCAACTATATACGTAAACTGTTCATAACCTGGAGTCTGTACCCCTGCTTTCCCCTCGCTTCTTTGGCGTGGAGTACCGCTCCGCTGATGGGAGTGGGACCTCGCCCCGGCTGAGAACTAGCGCATGCTTATCATATGCTTGGCCTTGCTCGTGTTTTTATTTTTTGGTTTACACTAAAACTAAACCTTTGTTACTCCTGATGTACGGACATGGACCTTCCTACGTATTGTTCCTATCGTGCTGCCGAACCTCCGGGATGTCGGCTGAATAGCTGTGTAGCATGTTGACGTAAATAAAGGTTTTAAAAAAAAAAAAAAACTTTGACGCAACATGGTCTTGACTTATTACCATATGAAAGAAAACTATTTACATTGCGCGCGCTGCATCGCTGAGTTGGCGTTGCAGTGCGCGCAATGTAAATTGTTTTATTTATTTAGTATTTACTTACCTCCATTCTGCCGTATGCTGGAGTTTGCTACCCCACGCCCTGCCCCTCCCCCACCCCGCCCCAACACCCCGCAGCACTCCCTCGGCGAGCCTCCACTGCTTTGCTGATTGAAAATGTTTTCGGCCTCCATTGTGAGATATTGTGTAAGCCTGTTGTTTTTCTTACAGCTCATGATGTTTAGGTCTTGCCTGAGACAGCGCATTTGCAGTCGCTTGTGAGACATTTAGTTTGCTTACAGGTGGCTTTGAGCCCACCCAGTGCTTACCATTGGTTGTCTTCATCGTCACTCTCATTTTGTTGCTTCTCCTTGGTCAGCGCATGCCAGCTTCACTTACTCTTCATGTGTTTGTCCTTTCCCTGGAGCACAGCCCAAGTACTGCACCCTTCCCTGCATGTGTCCTCCCTTCTCAAGAACTTTTGTTTCTTTTAGTTGCAGCAGTGCATGTGTTTGCAGCCATCTCCGATATCCCGCTCTGCATTGTTGCTTGCCTCACTGTCTTACACCGTTGTCTATTGCTGGCCCCATTGTTTTTTGCTTTCCTCTGTGTCTATTGTTTGCCCCATTGTTTTTTGCTTTCCTCTGTGCCTACTACTTTCCCCATTGTTTTTTGCTTTCCTCTGTCTATTGTTTCCCCCATTGTTTTTTGTTTTCTTCTGTGTCTGTTGCTTGCCCCATTGTTTTTTGCTTTCCTCTGTGTCTATTGTTTCCCCCATTGTTTTTTGCTTTCCTCATGTCTGTTGCTTGCCCCGTTGTCTGTTGCTAGCCTTGTTGCTTGCATATTACCACCAGAAAAAAGGTGCAATGATGTGGTCAGCTTTGGCTGCGTCATAGTGCTTTTATGTATTGCTTGCCCAATAAAACCAATCAAACCCAACCGTCATTGCTTGCCCCATCCTCCCAGCACCCTGGTGTTGCTTACCCCGCCCCCTTGCACCAGTGTTGGTGACCCCGATGAGGTTGATTCCCCCGTAAACACATACCCTTCTGTTGCTGCTTGCCCATCCTCCCAGCTCCCCGTTGTTGCTTGCCCCACCCCCTCACGCCAACACAAAAGCGCTCTGATGCAGCCAGCACTGGCGGCATCACAGCACTTTGTTCCAACCTTTTAACCATGGTGCCCAGTGGCTGAGGTGCTGTAGAATGTGGCTAAAAGACATTATCAAAACCAATAGCCTTTGCATAGGCAAGACCTATTGGGTTTGCCAGTGCTTGTTTTCTTCTACTGGGAGCATGGGGGTTTCCCCTTCATCTTCCAGGTCTTTAAGCACCTCTCACCTAAGAGATCCAGGCAGGACAGAGGGATGTGAATGAGGCGTGGATTAAAAGATAATTTTTGAGACTTTGGTGTCTTTGAAGACAAAGGCAGGTTCTTCCAGCACGAGACCCACCGATCATGGTGACTTATAATTGGATGCGCCCGTGTCTGATGACAGCAATGAGGGGATGGACCAACACATTAAAAAGGAGACATCTTTCCAATGTCAGGCTTCCTGATCTTCTGGCAATGTGATAGAAAATATGAGTTTTCTTCCAACTGGGCCTTCTGAAGAAGACATGAGCGCCAGTTTGAGAATACTCCACATTTGGCAGTTTTTATTCACCAGCATGTGCTAGATGTGCTTCTGAAGGAGTGGAAAGATCTGGACTGGAATAACTTGTCTTGTTTCATGTCTTTATCCGTCGGAGGATATGAAGACGACATTACCATGCTCACTACGGGTTCCATCTGTGGTGGCCAGTCTGGTCGGCAGATCCTCTGTAACAGAGAAAAAGATCCTTGTAATTACCCAAGTGTAGGAGGCATTATTTTGCGTTACAAAATTTAGGTGAAATTGCAGAGATAATGCAATTACGCCACATTGTGTAATTTCAGGGAGTAATGTTAACGCCAGATGCACTGCCAATGTTCTAAACGCAAGTGGCAATTCAGGCGGACCATTTGGGTCATATTTTAGCTCAGAACTACAAATCTTTAAGCGAGTGGCCATGGTTTGAGCGCGAGGAGCAGCTCCTTTAATGTGGACGGTCAACAAGCATTTCGGGTAGATTTTTTACCCGAGTGGCCCGTTTAGGTAATTTTTGAGTGGAACGCTAGAAATCCAAACGTGAGTGGTAATGTTTTGAACATGATGGCTGGAAATCAACTACAAATGGCATTTTCAAGTTGAATTTTTATGCAAACTGATTGTTTGGGTAACTTTTTGAGTGTCAGATGCAGTTTGTAATTATGCATAATTTCACTGTGATTTGAGTAATTATGCTACTGCAAATTACATACATTTCGCACACCCCTAATATCCTTAAGTCCCCAGCTAAAGTGAAAGCTGATTCAGCCTTGAAAAAAATGACACTGATTTGGGACAACAAGATATTACTGAATGTAGTGTAAGAGAGGACTGAATGTAGTGTAAGAGAGGACTGACTGTAGTGTTAGAGAGGACTGAATGTAGTGTAAGAGAGGACTGAATGTAGTGTAAGAGAGGACTGACTGTAGTGTAAGAGAGGACTGAATGTAGTGTTAGAGAGGACTGAATGTAGTGTTAGAGAGGACTGAATGTAGTGTAAGAGAGGACTGAATGTAGTGTAAGAGAGGACTGACTGTAGTGTTAGAGAGGACTGAATGTAGTGTAAGAGAGGACTGAATGTAGTGTAAGAGAGGACTGACTGTAGTGTAAGAGAGGACTGAATGTAGTGTTAGAGAGGACTGAATGTAGTGTAAGAGAGGACTGAATGTAGTGTAAGAGAGGACTGACTGTAGTGTAAGAGAGGACTGAATGTAGTGTTAGAGAGGACTGAATGTAGTGTAAGAGAGGACTGAATGTAGTGTAAGAGAGGACTGAATGTAGTGTAAGAGAGGACTGACTGTAGTGTAAGATAGGACTGACTGTTCAGACTTGCTGGTGCCTGCAACAAGCAGAATTGCGGTCGAGCATCTCTTTCGATTTGTTTAGTGCCTCATCCTTATCAGGAGGGGAATGTATTTCATTTTGATGTGACTTATTTTTGAAGGACTGGAAGAATGACGCTGCTCAGACCTCCATAGCACTTAGTATGCTTTATGAAGGAACTCTACTGATGAACCTACATTTGTATTCTTTCAAAAAGCAGCAGAACAAACCCGTTGAAACGCCAAAGGAAAGGTGTCTTCCTTCAAACAACCACTGAGAAGACTACGCAAGTGACCGATTTTCCAAATTCCAAAGGAAGTGGTTTACCAGCCAGGTTTCAAAGAAATAAAGGGGAGAGCCATCCATGGAAGGAGAGGCAAGAATCAAGTTCAGACGTGGGTCTTGGATATTGTTTGAAAGGGACACAAGATGTCATTTCCCTCCCTCTTCTGGACCCAGGGATCATTCATACATGGCTAAGAGGTCCCACCGAGAGGGGAGCATTGGGGAAGGGAGTTGGTGCATTGATGTAAATGTAAATGTAAATTGATACTTGTATAGCGCACTACTCACCCGCAAGGGTCTCAAGGCGCTTGTACGAATACCGCTGTGGAACCCATCATGGCTTTCCCTGTGAGGGGTCCACTCCTGGGCACCCCCAAGGTGGAGGCCAGGCATCCTTAGCGTTGTGGGGGCCATTGTGGAGATTAAGCAAGCTATTGCCCAGAGTTGCAGAGTGGGACTCCATGATTGGAATGGCACCGAGGCGAGAATTATCAGGTCCGTGGAATTTTTGAGCCCAAGACCCGCCGAGGCGGGGAATTGAACCCTGGTCCCGGGCCAGACCTCTGCATCAGGGTCTGCCGCTCCAATCATTGAGCCACACTTCTCCACTGCAGGCACAGAGGAATGTGATCCGTCCAGTTCTAGAAGCCGGTGTCTACTCAATTGTCTTCCTGGTTCCCGAGATCGATGGGGTACGTCGCATCATGATACACTTTAAGAAACTTCAAGAAACTGAGCACAAGGATGAAGGACAGCTTATTCAAACTGGAAATTCTTGAAACAACTATACAATTGATCAATTAATCTGCTTTCAATTAATCCGTAAGAATCATCATTTCATGGTTGCAATAGATTTGATAGATGTTTATTTCCTTAGACGTGTTGAACATTTTCACCGGAGGTTCCCAAGGTTCTGCATTCTAGATCAACGAAGACTTCCCCTTGAGGCATCAATTCAAGAGTCTTCATGAAAGTAATGGTTCCCATTGTGGCCCATTTTCATCTGAAAGGAGTGTCCATTTACCCTACCGTCACGACTGGCTCATCCATGCACCATCAGAAGCAAAAGTCCTCCAATTACTAGAAATAACAAGACCATCACTGAGCCATCACATATTTCTACTGAATATTTGGAAATGCTAGCTCAGTCTGTCCAGAGACGTGGCCTTCAATGGAGACAGGCTTATTTGTATTTTATTTTAAGAGTTTTGTATAGCGCTGGCAAGATTCGAGGTATCAGGATGGATTTAGAGAAGGTTTTCCTGCCGTAGTCCATCTTCGAACACAGTTGTCTCCTTGCTTCTGGGAGGAAGTGGCTGCAGGATTTAGGCCCTATATCAGTCCGTGTATGAATAGTACAATGGGCGCAGCGCCATCTTCATCCTCTGATATGACATCTACAGAAGGTATTAGCTCCAGCTTTCCATGTGATGGAAACCTAGATTCCTGTAACACCTGAGATCAGGTCAGAGCTGCAGTGGTAGCGTCTAGAGGGATACTTCTAGGATCTATCAGATGGCAGCGCTATGGGATGGGGTTTGACATTGGACTCCTGTGCATTTTAAGCCTGATGGCTTCCAGTAGGGTGCTACAAGTGATCAAACTGGAGAAAATTCACCGCGGTGTTGTGAGCCTTACAACACTTTCCAAAGGAAGTACTTCACTGCAATGTCCTGGTGAGAAGGACCGAACACTCTGACAGTAGCGTGTATCGCAAAAGAAACAATTGATGGACGGAATGCTGGACAATGCAAACATTCACCCCCAGCCACGAGGATCTGGGGTTAATCCATCGTTATTTTGCTCACCATGCCACCCCAGTTTGGATCCAGCCACATGCAAATTAGTCTTGACCCTGTTCCTTGTGGGAACAGTCCAGCCCGAACTGCCAAGCCAGGTCCTCCCTGGTTGGAAACAGGCATCCTGGGACCAGTTTCAGGGCATCACCCTTCATCAGCCAGGCTAGCTTGAATCCAGTGGTGTAGTGAGCACGGGACCCACGTCTGGGCATACCCTTCCCACTTAGGGCGACATATGCAAAAGAAACAATTGATGGACGGAATGCTGGACAATGCAAACATTCACCCCCAGTCACAAGGATCTGGGTTAAATCCATCATTCTTTTGCTCACCACACCACCCCAGTTTGGATCCAGCCACATGCAAATCAGTCTTGACCCTGTTCCTTGTGGGAACAGTCCAGCTCGAACTGCCAAGACAGGTCCTCCCTGTATCGCCCATCAGCGGAGCACCCCTTACAGGTCACTAAACTCTGGCAGCACAACCAGGAACTGGGCAGAAACGCCTCTCCTTGCAGTCTCTGCTGTACATGTTAAGGGGCAGGGCAGACTGCACTAGGTAGATTCTTCCACTCTTCTCGTCATGTTGCCCCAGCAGCATCTCAGAATGTTTGTAGGAGATCTGCCACCATCTTTCCAGACCTTCTTGCTTCTAAGAACAAGGCTGCTCTGCACTGATTCGTCTGCGCTTGCTTCCCATAGGTGGGAGCTTGTGAGTAGAGGCACTGCCGCTGAAGTGGCCCAGGAGGTTTATGTATGCTTTCCCTCCATTTCCTCAAATTCAAAGGCCCCTTTTCAAAACTTAGGAGGAGGGCGCCAAGGTGATGGCCATAGTTCCGTTTTGACCATGAAGATCTTGGTTCACGCTGCTTCAGTTTCTAGCTTTCCTTCCCCCTTTGATTCTTCCATTATACACAACAGCCGACTAGGGTGTCTTTCATTCTTTATATATAAACAAAAGTTGTAAAGTCCTTTCAGTAGATTAAACATAAATGTCTCACAAATCCACTTCTACTCACGCCTTTCTTCAGGAGGCTTCTCTTCCCTCAGGACAATAGTGAAGTATTAAAAAGGGACAAATTAAAATATGAAACAAAGAGACCCCCAGCTGTTCCCTGGTTTTCCGTGGTTCTAACAGCACTATTAGTGCTCTTACTTCTGTAAGACAGAGGTTGCAATCCAGGATTGAGTACTTTGTCAAGGATGAACCCTAGAAGCTTGGAGTGGTCAGTGACAGTGATTCCGATCTAGGATTGAGCCCTTTGTCGACAATGAATCCTAGACGTTTGGAGCGGTTATGATAGTGGTTGCCATCCAGGATTGAGTCCTTTGTTGAGGAAGAATTCTAGGAGTTCAGAGCAGTCTGTGACAGTGGATGCAATCCAGGATTGAGCCTTTTGTTAAGGATGAATCGTAGACTTTGGCATGGTCTTTGATAGTGGTTGCCATCCAGGATTGAGCCCTTTGTTGAGGAGGAATGGTAGACATTTGGAGTAGTCAGTGACAGTGGTTCTGATCCAGGATTGAGTCCTTTGTCGAGGATGAACCCTAGGAGTTCAGAGTAGTCTGTGACAGTGGATGCAATCCAGGATTGAGCCTTTTGTTAAGGATGAATCGTAGACTTTGGCATGGTCTTTGATAGTGGTTGCCATCCAGGATTGAGCCCTTTGTTGAGGAGGAATGGTAGACGTTTGGAGTGGTCTATTACAGTGGTTACTATCCAGGATTGAGCTGTTTTTCGAGGATGAACCCTAGAAGATTGAAGCAGTCTTTCACAGTGGTTGGCATCGACGATTGAGTCCTTTGTCGGGGTTGAACCCTAGAAGTTTGGAGCGGTCTATGGCAGTGGCTACAATCCAGGATTAAGCTCTTTGTCGAGGATGAACCTTAGAAGTTTGGAGCGGTCGGTGACAGTGGTTGCAATCCAGGATTGAGTCCTTTGTTGACGATGAATATTAGAAGTTTGGAGGGATATATGACAGTGGTTGCCATCCAGGATTGAGTCCTTTGGTGAGAATAAATATATTATAAGTTTGGAGGGATCTAGGACAGTGGTTGCCATCCAGGGTTGAGCCCTTTGTCGAGGATGAATTGTAGATCTCTGGAGCAGTCTATGACAGTGGTTACAATTAACCCTGGGCGTAGTTCGCGAAGTAGCACTTCGTGAAGCTACGCAAAGTGCAGTTCGCACTACGCGAGCTACGCCTAGCACTTCGCGAACTGCGTAGTACCTTGTTCGCACTGTGCCAGATGTCGTTTTCAATGATTGCACAGTGCGGACAAGCAACCGGCACTGTGCAATCATTGAAAATGGCATCTTGCACAGTGCGAGCTGTAGTTTTCTGCTGCTCGAGTAGATTTTTACTCGAGCATCAGCTTTCTCAACGCGAATTGGTAGTTTCTCATCGCGAGCGGTCGCGAGCATACGCGACCACTTGCAATGAGAAACCTGACCTCCTCGCGTTGGGAATCTCTCCGGGAGGTTTATTTTTCATGCTCGCGATCGCCAACTTGATGTTGCTGATCGCGAACAAGGAAAAAGTCTCGCCGAGATGTCATTTTGCTTGCTCGCGGTCGCCAACTTGACGTTGAGGACCGCGAGCAAGCAAAAAATGACCGCAGCACTACGCAACACTACGCTACGCGTGTTCGCACTGTGCTACGTGCAGTTCGCGTAGTGCGAAGTAGCGCAAACTTCGCAAACTACGCGAGCGTAGCGTAGGGCTTTGCCCAAGCTTAGTTACAATCCAGGATTGAGCTCTTTGTCAAGGATGAACCCTAGAAGTTTGTAGGGATCTATGACAATAGTTGCCATCCAGGATTGAGCCCCCAGTTGAGGATGAATATTAGAGGTTTGGAGGGATCTATGACAGTGGTTGCTGTGAGAAGTTGGCCTGGCATATGCTGTCCACTATTTATAGTGGGCACCTTGTACCAGTCCAAACAACCCTTATTGATGATAGGTTTAAAGGCAACCTTTATTGAAAGCTATCCTAGTGGTAGCTATGGAGAGCAGCCTTCAGGCTAAGTCTTGAAGGAGTGTAAAGCATCTTGGTTTACCAGATTATAACTTCTTGAATTACTAAATAAAAGGAGAAACACACAAGGTATATATATAAAATATATGTATTTATTTCTAAACACTCTCTACTAACCTCTTTATGAAGTTAGAGAGCAAGGCACACAATAATACAGTTCTAAAACAACAGTAAATAGCACAATATACAGTGGGCCCGAGGGGCGGACCAAACCATATATTAAGAAAGTGGTATAAGAACCACGACTTGACAAGACACAGTGCCTAGAGCACGTAGAATTGCTAGGACCCCAAGGAACCACCCAAGGTAGTGACACAGGAGACCCATGGGGGACGCGTGCAGTGTGAGAACCATACTATTTTATGGGAAAGTCGCGGTTGGGATTTTAGAAGTTAAGGACACTTAGGAGAGGACTTTGAGCAAACCCCTTTAGACTTATGGGGTTCTAGGGCCAGCACCCACGGGAGCACTGGAGTACTCGAGTTACCTCACCCAGGGAAGCCGGGTACGTAGGTATCAAATGGTGTCGGGAATCGTCGTTGATTTCAATGGCAATCTGCTGCAAATTGCTGCTACCGGGAAGGGGAGAAGTGTCCGGTGTGATCCAAGCCTGGATCAAAGACCAGAAGAACCTGAAAGCAGAGGGGACAGAGTCTGGGTCACTTGCCAGTGACCAGGGGCACGATAGACGAATGCCCACCGATGTCGGGTGTTTCAGGTGCGAAAGGTGAAGCTTGACTCTGCAGCCATGAGGACCAGAAGGCATCTATGATAACCAGGAGCTGGATTCAAGCTGTGCCAGAAAGGATGTAGAGTGCTGCGGTGTCGGTGCCCGGATTGGACCCAACAAGCCTTGGCAACAGCAACCCATGCAGGAAGAGAAAAGATGGTTTAGTGCGGACCAGCAAGGTCCTGGGGAATCCTCAAGCAATGGAGAGTCAGGGAACATCTGGAGCAACCACGTAAGCCCAATTAGAAGTAAAGTTGCCTTCACAGAGACCCACCAGTCGACGGACTGGGGACCGTGAAGGGAACCTCGAGAGAAAACACAAATGGCCAGCTCACGGAACACTCGTGGAGTGTAAGCGGGCAATCATTGGTGCAAATGCTGCTTGGGGTCAGGGCTACAAGTAAACCAAAGATCAGCTGCAGGAGTCACTGGAAAGCTGATGCTTCTGCAAATGGTCGCGGTGTCCAGGGGTTCAGGTTGCACGTTCTTCCATGAGGGATACAGGCCTCAGAATTGCTGGGTGTACAGATCGACCTCAGAGACCACGGAAACCCACCTCTTGTGTTGCAAAATTCTTCGGAGTCCGGCGGGAGCTTCGGAAATGCGTCTTTGGTGCCTGCCTTGCAGGGGAGTAACTCCTTTACTTCAAGGGAGATTCTTCAGTCATCTAGTTCAATGTAGAGCATCGAAGTTCCATTATTCAGAATCAGAGTTTCGTCCAGTTGTAATCTAAAGTCCTGTTGTCAGGGGTGCCTTCTTTATACCCAAGGAAGGGGTTGGACATATTCTGGGGACCCACCTATGGGAGGGTCAGGAAAGAGGGCTGGCTACACCCAGTTTCTTTGTCCAGTTTCACTCCAGCTGGTAGCCCCTGCAACCGATTTGAACTGGACTATGACAGGGACACCAAATGTGCCCCCAGTGCTGAACTTTAAAGCACTCTCGGATTGCACCCACCCAGCCCCAATACACTAAAGCCTGTCTAGGAGGTGGTGACACCTCCCTGTGACAGAAAACCTATTGTCCAGGCCTCCCCTGCCGGAGTTTCGTCCAGCAGCAGGAGGGCAGACTCATGTCTGTGGCTGGCAGCATCCATTTTGTGATGCCAGGGCTCTGTTAGCTGGTACCGGGTATACCGGTGCGGTCATGTTTCTCCCTCTAGAAGGGTGGCATCATACTCCCACACCAGATACTGGTGTGGGGGTATGATTCCAAGGTGTTTGACACCAAACACGACATGTTTCCGTGCAGCCATCTCAAAGTTAGCATGTACCGTTTGGTTATAAAGCACTTAAGAGTATATGGTTTGGCTGCATCACAAACAACCCCGGAATAAAGGTTCCAAAGGCTACAGAGGGGCTCTGCTCATGCATGGGCACCCTCTCATATAAAACCCAGCACCCTGCCTTCAGGATTAGTAAGGCCTGCCATAGGGGTGACTGATAGGTTTATATGTGCAGTGATATTGAGAGATATAGTGAACCTATATCTCAGTAAGGGGTGCATGCACCACCTTACCCAGGCTGCAGTAGCAGTCCGGTGGTGTCATTTTGGGAGGCTTCCCAGGGGTGGCAAAAAACATGCTGCATCCCCTAGTAGGCCTCTGGGTTACCTATGCCCAGGGTACATAGTATACCATGTACTAGGGACTTATAAGGGCACCCCAGAATCCAATCTGGAGAGTACCTAATGTACTGGGAATCATTTTAGAGAGGAAGCAGCTAGGCTGGGGTCCTGATTAGCAGGGCCCCAGCCAGTCTCAAGTAAAAAAACAGTGAAACCTCAGCAAAAAGTGGGGGTAACTCTAAGAAGCAGATCCTACTCTCCTACAGTTGCCATCCAGGATTGAGCCCTTTGTCGAGGATGAATTGTAGACGTTTGGAGCGGTCTATGACAGTGGTTACAATCCAGGATTGAGCTCTTTGTAAAGGATGAACCCTAGAAGTTTGGAGGTATTTATGACAGTGGTTGCCATCCAGGATTGAGTCCTTTGGTGAGAATAAATATATTATAAGTTTGGAGGGATCTAGGACAGTGGTTGCCATCCAGGGTTGAGCCCTTTGTCGAGGATGAATTGTAGATCTCTGGAGCAGTCTATGACAGTGGTTACAATTAACCCTGGGCGTAGTTCGCGAAGTAGCACTTCGTGAAGCTACGCAAAGTGCAGTTCGCACTACGCGAGCTACGCCTAGCACTTCGCGAACTGCGTAGTACCTTGTTCGCACTGTGCCAGATGTCGTTTTCAATGATTGCACAGTGCGGACAAGCAACCGGCACTGTGCAATCATTGAAAATGGCATCTTGCACAGTGCGAGCTGTAGTTTTCTGCTGCTCGAGTAGATTTTTACTCGAGCATCAGCTTTCTCAACGCGAATTGGTAGTTTCTCATCGCGAGCGGTCGCGAGCATACGCGACCACTTGCAATGAGAAACCTGACCTCCTCGCGTTGGGAATCTCTCCGGGAGGTTTATTTTCCATGCTCGCGATCGCCAACTTGATGTTGCTGATCGCGAACAAGGAAAAAGTCTCGCCGAGATGTCATTTTGCTTGCTCGCGGTCGCCAACTTGACGTTGAGGACCGCGAGCAAGCAAAAAATGACCGCAGCACTACGCAACACTACGCTACGCGTGTTCGCACTGTGCTACGTGCAGTTCGCGTAGTGCGAAGTAGCGCAAACTTCGCAAACTACGCGAGCGTAGTGTAGGGCTTTGCCCAAGCTTAGTTACAATCCAGGATTGAGCTCTTTGTCAAGGATGAACCCTAGAAGTTTGTAGGGATCTATGACAATAGTTGCCATCCAGGATTGAGCCCCCAGTTGAGGATGAATATTAGAGGTTTGGAGGGATCTATGACAGTGGTTGCTGTGAGAAGTTGGCCTGGCATATGCTGTCCACTATTTATAGTGGGCACCTTGTACCAGTCCAAACAACCCTTATTGATGATAGGTTTAAAGGCAACCTTTATTGAAAGCTATCCTAGTGGTAGCTATGGAGAGCAGCCTTCAGGCTAAGTCTTGAAGGAGTGTAAAGCATCTTGGTTTACCAGATTATAACTTCTTGAATTACTAAATAAAAGGAGAAACACACAAGGTATATATATAAAATATATGTATTTATTTCTAAACACTCTCTACTAACCTCTTTATGAAGTTAGAGAGCAAGGCACACAATAATACAGTTCTAAAACAACAGTAAATAGCACAATATACAGTGGGCCCGAGGGGCGGACCAAACCATATATTAAGAAAGTGGTATAAGAACCACGACTTGACAAGACACAGTGCCTAGAGCACGTAGAATTGCTAGGACCCCAAGGAACCACCCAAGGTAGTGACACAGGAGACCCATGGGGGACGCGTGCAGTGTGAGAACCATACTATTTTATGGGAAAGTCGCGGTTGGGATTTTAGAAGTTAAGGACACTTAGGAGAGGACTTTGAGCAAACCCCTTTAGACTTATGGGGTTCTAGGGCCAGCAACCACGGGAGCACTGGAGTACTCGAGTTACCTCACCCAGGGAAGCCGGGTACGTAGGTATCAAATGGTGTCGGGAATCGTCGTTGATTTCAATGGCAATCTGCTGCAAATTGCTGCTACCGGGAAGGGGAGAAGTGTCCGGTGTGATCCAAGCCTGGATCAAAGACCAGAAGAACCTGAAAGCAGAGGGGACAGAGTCTGGGTCACTTGCCAGTGACCAGGGGCACGATAGACGAATGCCCACCGATGTCGGGTGTTTCAGGTGCGAAAGGTGAAGCTTGACTCTGCAGCCATGAGGACCAGAAGGCATCTATGATAACCAGGAGCTGGATTCAAGCTGTGCCAGAAAGGATGTAGAGTGCTGCGGTGTCGGTGCCCGGATTGGACCCAACAAGCCTTGGCAACAGCAACCCATGCAGGAAGAGAAAAGATGGTTTAGTGCGGACCAGCAAGGTCCTGGGGAATCCTCAAGCAATGGAGAGTCAGGGAACATCTGGAGCAACCACGTAAGCCCAATTAGAAGTAAAGTTGCCTTCACAGAGACCCACCAGTCGACGGACTGGGGACCGTGAAGGGAACCTCGAGAGAAAACACAAATGGCCAGCTCACGGAACACTCGTGGAGTGTAAGCGGGCAATCATTGGTGCAAATGCTGCTTGGGGTCAGGGCTACAAGTAAACCAAAGATCAGCTGCAGGAGTCACTGGAAAGCTGATGCTTCTGCAAATGGTCGCGGTGTCCAGGGGTTCAGGTTGCACGTTCTTCCATGAGGGATACAGGCCTCAGAATTGCTGGGTGTACAGATCGACCTCAGAGACCACGGAAACCCACCTCTTGTGTTGCAAAATTCTTCGGAGTCCGGCGGGAGCTTCGGAAATGCGTCTTTGGTGCCTGCCTTGCAGGGGAGTAACTCCTTTACTTCAAGGGAGATTCTTCAGTCATCTAGTTCAATGTAGAGCATCGAAGTTCCATTATTCAGAATCAGAGTTTCGTCCAGTTGTAATCTAAAGTCCTGTTGTCAGGGGTGCCTTCTTTATACCCAAGGAAGGGGTTGGACATATTCTGGGGACCCACCTATGGGAGGGTCAGGAAAGAGGGCTGGCTACACCCAGTTTCTTTGTCCAGTTTCACTCCAGCTGGTAGCCCCTGCAACCGATTTGAACTGGACTATGACAGGGACACCAAATGTGCCCCCAGTGCTGAACTTTAAAGCACTCTCGGATTGCACCCACCCAGCCCCAATACACTAAAGCCTGTCTAGGAGGTGGTGACACCTCCCTGTGACAGAAAACCTATTGTCCAGGCCTCCCCTGCCGGAGTTTCGTCCAGCAGCAGGAGGGCAGACTCATGTCTGTGGCTGGCAGCATCCATTTTGTGATGCCAGGGCTCTGTTAGCTGGTACCGGGTATACCGGTGCGGTCATGTTTCTCCCTCTAGAAGGGTGGCATCATACTCCCACACCAGATACTGGTGTGGGGGTATGATTCCAAGGTGTTTGACACCAAACACGACATGTTTCCGTGCAGCCATCTCAAAGTTAGCATGTACCGTTTGGTTATAAAGCACTTAAGAGTATATGGTTTGGCTGCATCACAAACAACCCCGGAATAAAGGTTCCAAAGGCTACAGAGGGGCTCTGCTCATGCATGGGCACCCTCTCATATAAAACCCAGCACCCTGCCTTCAGGATTAGTAAGGCCTGCCATAGGGGTGACTGATAGGTTTATATGTGCAGTGATATTGAGAGATATAGTGAACCTATATCTCAGTAAGGGGTGCATGCACCACCTTACCCAGGCTGCAGTAGCAGTCCGGTGGTGTCATTTTGGGAGGCTTCCCAGGGGTGGCAAAAAACATGCTGCATCCCCTAGTAGGCCTCTGGGTTACCTATGCCCAGGGTACATAGTATACCATGTACTAGGGACTTATAAGGGCACCCCAGAATCCAATCTGGAGAGTACCTAATGTACTGGGAATCATTTTAGAGAGGAAGCAGCTAGGCTGGGGTCCTGATTAGCAGGGCCCCAGCCAGTCTCAAGTAAAAAAACAGTGAAACCTCAGCAAAAAGTGGGGGTAACTCTAAGAAGCAGATCCTACTCTCCTACAGTTGCCATCCAGGATTGAGCCCTTTGTCGAGGATGAATTGTAGACGTTTGGAGCGGTCTATGACAGTGGTTACAATCCAGGATTGAGCTCTTTGTAAAGGATGAACCCTAGAAGTTTGGAGGTATTTATGACAGTGGTTGCCATCCAGGATTGAGTCCTTTGGTGAGAATAAATATATTATAAGTTTGGAGGGATCTAGGACAGTGGTTGCCATCCAGGGTTGAGCCCTTTGTCGAGGATGAATTGTAGATCTCTGGAGCAGTCTATGACAGTGGTTACAATTAACCCTGGGCGTAGTTCGCGAAGTAGCACTTCGTGAAGCTACGCAAAGTGCAGTTCGCACTACGCGAGCTACGCCTAGCACTTCGCGAACTGCGTAGTACCTTGTTCGCACTGTGCCAGATGTCGTTTTCAATGATTGCACAGTGCGGACAAGCAACCGGCACTGTGCAATCATTGAAAATGGCATCTTGCACAGTGCGAGCTGTAGTTTTCTGCTGCTCGAGTAGATTTTTACTCGAGCATCAGCTTTCTCAACGCGAATTGGTAGTTTCTCATCGCGAGCGGTCGCGAGCATACGCGACCACTTGCAATGAGAAACCTGACCTCCTCGCGTTGGGAATCTCTCCGGGAGGTTTATTTTCCATGCTCGCGATCGCCAACTTGATGTTGCTGATCGCGAACAAGGAAAAAGTCTCGCCGAGATGTCATTTTGCTTGCTCGCGGTCGCCAACTTGACGTTGAGGACCGCGAGCAAGCAAAAAATGACCGCAGCACTACGCAACACTACGCTACGCGTGTTCGCACTGTGCTACGTGCAGTTCGCGTAGTGCGAAGTAGCGCAAACTTCGCAAACTACGCGAGCGTAGCGTAGGGCTTTGCCCAAGCTTAGTTACAATCCAGGATTGAGCTCTTTGTCAAGGATGAACCCTAGAAGTTTGTAGGGATCTATGACAATAGTTGCCATCCAGGATTGAGCCCCCAGTTGAGGATGAATATTAGAGGTTTGGAGGGATCTATGACAGTGGTTGCTGTGAGAAGTTGGCCTGGCATATGCTGTCCACTATTTATAGTGGGCACCTTGTACCAGTCCAAACAACCCTTATTGATGATAGGTTTAAAGGCAACCTTTATTGAAAGCTATCCTAGTGGTAGCTATGGAGAGCAGCCTTCAGGCTAAGTCTTGAAGGAGTGTAAAGCATCTTGGTTTACCAGATTATAACTTCTTGAATTACTAAATAAAAGGAGAAACACACAAGGTATATATATAAAATATATGTATTTATTTCTAAACACTCTCTACTAACCTCTTTATGAAGTTAGAGAGCAAGGCACACAATAATACAGTTCTAAAACAACAGTAAATAGCACAATATACAGTGGGCCCGAGGGGCGGACCAAACCATATATTAAGAAAGTGGTATAAGAACCACGACTTGACAAGACACAGTGCCTAGAGCACGTAGAATTGCTAGGACCCCAAGGAACCACCCAAGGTAGTGACACAGGAGACCCATGGGGGACGCGTGCAGTGTGAGAACCATACTATTTTATGGGAAAGTCGCGGTTGGGATTTTAGAAGTTAAGGACACTTAGGAGAGGACTTTGAGCAAACCCCTTTAGACTTATGGGGTTCTAGGGCCAGCAACCACGGGAGCACTGGAGTACTCGAGTTACCTCACCCAGGGAAGCCGGGTACGTAGGTATCAAATGGTGTCGGGAATCGTCGTTGATTTCAATGGCAATCTGCTGCAAATTGCTGCTACCGGGAAGGGGAGAAGTGTCCGGTGTGATCCAAGCCTGGATCAAAGACCAGAAGAACCTGAAAGCAGAGGGGACAGAGTCTGGGTCACTTGCCAGTGACCAGGGGCACGATAGACGAATGCCCACCGATGTCGGGTGTTTCAGGTGCGAAAGGTGAAGCTTGACTCTGCAGCCATGAGGACCAGAAGGCATCTATGATAACCAGGAGCTGGATTCAAGCTGTGCCAGAAAGGATGTAGAGTGCTGCGGTGTCGGTGCCCGGATTGGACCCAACAAGCCTTGGCAACAGCAACCCATGCAGGAAGAGAAAAGATGGTTTAGTGCGGACCAGCAAGGTCCTGGGGAATCCTCAAGCAATGGAGAGTCAGGGAACATCTGGAGCAACCACGTAAGCCCAATTAGAAGTAAAGTTGCCTTCACAGAGACCCACCAGTCGACGGACTGGGGACCGTGAAGGGAACCTCGAGAGAAAACACAAATGGCCAGCTCACGGAACACTCGTGGAGTGTAAGCGGGCAATCATTGGTGCAAATGCTGCTTGGGGTCAGGGCTACAAGTAAACCAAAGATCAGCTGCAGGAGTCACTGGAAAGCTGATGCTTCTGCAAATGGTCGCGGTGTCCAGGGGTTCAGGTTGCACGTTCTTCCATGAGGGATACAGGCCTCAGAATTGCTGGGTGTACAGATCGACCTCAGAGACCACGGAAACCCACCTCTTGTGTTGCAAAATTCTTCGGAGTCCGGCGGGAGCTTCGGAGATGCGTCTTTGGTGCCTGCCTTGCAGGGGAGTAACTCCTTTACTTCAAGGGAGATTCTTCAGTCATCTAGTTCAATGTAGAGCATCGAAGTTCCATTATTCAGAATCAGAGTTTCGTCCAGTTGTAATCTAAAGTCCTGTTGTCAGGGGTGCCTTCTTTATACCCAAGGAAGGGGTTGGACATATTCTGGGGACCCACCTATGGGAGGGTCAGGAAAGAGGGCTGGCTACACCCAGTTTCTTTGTCCAGTTTCACTCCAGCTGGTAGCCCCTGCAACCGATTTGAACTGGACTATGACAGGGACACCAAATGTGCCCCCAGTGCTGAACTTTAAAGCACTCTCGGATTGCACCCACCCAGCCCCAATACACTAAAGCCTGTCTAGGAGGTGGTGACACCTCCCTGTGACAGAAAACCTATTGTCCAGGCCTCCCCTGCCGGAGTTTCGTCCAGCAGCAGGAGGGCAGACTCATGTCTGTGGCTGGCAGCATCCATTTTGTGATGCCAGGGCTCTGTTAGCTGGTACCGGGTATACCGGTGCGGTCATGTTTCTCCCTCTAGAAGGGTGGCATCATACTCCCACACCAGATACTGGTGTGGGGGTATGATTCCAAGGTGTTTGACACCAAACACGACATGTTTCCGTGCAGCCATCTCAAAGTTAGCATGTACCGTTTGGTTATAAAGCACTTAAGAGTATATGGTTTGGCTGCATCACAAACAACCCCGGAATAAAGGTTCCAAAGGCTACAGAGGGGCTCTGCTCATGCATGGGCACCCTCTCATATAAAACCCAGCACCCTGCCTTCAGGATTAGTAAGGCCTGCCATAGGGGTGACTGATAGGTTTATATGTGCAGTGATATTGAGAGATATAGTGAACCTATATCTCAGTAAGGGGTGCATGCACCACCTTACCCAGGCTGCAGTAGCAGTCCGGTGGTGTCATTTTGGGAGGCTTCCCAGGGGTGGCAAAAAACATGCTGCATCCCCTAGTAGGCCTCTGGGTTACCTATGCCCAGGGTACATAGTATACCATGTACTAGGGACTTATAAGGGCACCCCAGAATCCAATCTGGAGAGTACCTAATGTACTGGGAATCATTTTAGAGAGGAAGCAGCTAGGCTGGGGTCCTGATTAGCAGGGCCCCAGCCAGTCTCAAGTAAAAAAACAGTGAAACCTCAGCAAAAAGTGGGGGTAACTCTAAGAAGCAGATCCTACTCTCCTACAGTTGCCATCCAGGATTGAGCCCTTTGTCGAGGATGAATTGTAGACGTTTGGAGCGGTCTATGACAGTGGTTACAATCCAGGATTGAGCTCTTTGTAAAGGATGAACCCTAGAAGTTTGGAGGTATTTATGACAGTGGTTGCCATCCAGGATTGAGCCCTTTGTCAAGTATGAACGGTAGATGTTTGAAGTGGTCTATGGCAGTGGTTACAATCCAAGATTGAGCTCTTTGTCGAGGATAAACCCTAGAAGTTTGGAGCGGTCTGTGACAGTGGATGCAATCCAGGATTGAGCCCTGTGTTAAGGATGAATCGTAGACTTTGGCGTGGTCTTAGTGGTTGCCATCCAGGATTGCGCCCTTTGTCGAGTATAAACGGTAGACGTTTGGAGTGGTCTATGACAGTGGTTACTATCCAGTACTGAGCTGTTTGTTGAGGATGAACCCTAGAAGTTTGGAGCTGTCTTTCACAGTGGTTGCCATCGAGGATTGAGTCCTTTGTTGAGGAAGAACCCTTGAAGCTTGGAGTGGTCAGTGACAGTGGTTCCGATCTAGGATTAAGTCCTTTATTGGGTTGAACCCTAGACATTTGGAGTGGTCTATGGCAGTGGCTACAATCCAGGATTGAGCTCTTTGTTGAGGATGAATCGTAGACGTTTAGAGCAGTCTATGGCAGTGACTACAATCCAGGATTGAGCTCTTTATCGAGGATTAACCTTAGAAGTTTGGAGTGGTCTGTGACAGTGGTTGCAATCCAGGTTTGAGTCCTTTGTTGAGGATGAATATTAGATGTTTGGAGGGACCTATGACAATGGTTGCCATCCAGGATTGAGTCCTTTGTTGAGGATGAATATTAGATGTTTGGAGGGATCTATGACAATGGTTGCCATCCAGGATTGAGTCATGTGTTGAAGAAGAACCCTAGAGGCTTGGAGTGGTCAGTGACAGTGGTTCCGATCTAGGATTGAGTCCTTTGTCGGGTTTGAACCCTAGAAGTTTGGAGCAGTCTGTGACAGTGATTGCAATCCAGGCTTGAGCCCTTTGTCAAGGATGAATCATAGACGTTTGGAGCGGTCTATGGCAGTGGCTACAATCCAGGATTGAGCTCTTTGTCGAGGATGAACCTTCGAAGTTTGGAGCGGTCGGTGACAGTGGTTGCAATCCAGGATTGAGTTCTTTGTTGATGATGAATATAGACGTTTGGAGGGATCTATGACAGTGGTTGCCATCCAGGATTGAGTCGTTTGTTGAGGATGAATATTAGATGTTTGGAGGGATCTATGACAGTGGTTACAATCCAGGATTGAGCTCTTTGTCGAGGATGAACCATAGAAGTTTGGAGCAGTCTGTGACAGTGGTTGCCATCCAGGATTGAGTCCTTTGGTGAGAATAAATATATTAGAAGTTTGGAGGGATCTATGACAGTGGTTGCCATCCAGGATTGAGTCCTTTGTTGAGGATGAATATAGAAGTTTGGAGCAGTCTGTGACAGTGGTTGCCATCCAGGATTGAGTCCTTTGGTGAGAAT
Organism: Triturus cristatus; assembly: GCF_964204655.1. NCBI lineage: Eukaryota > Metazoa > Chordata > Amphibia > Caudata > Salamandridae > Triturus > Triturus cristatus. Next base: position 25,954,538 of record NC_140594.1, on the reverse strand, counting down.
AAATATATTAGAAGTTTGGAGGGATCTATGACAGTGGTTGCCATCCAGGATTGAGCCCTTTGTTGAGGATGAATATAGAAGTTTGGAGCAGTCTGTGACAGTGGTTGCCATCCAGGATTGAGCCCTTTGTTGAGGATGAATATAGAAGTTTGGAGCAGTCTGTGACAGTGGTTGCCATCCAGGATTGAGTCCTTTGGTGACAATAAATATATTAGAAGTTTGGAGGGATATATGACAGTGGTTGACATCCAGGATTGAGTCCTTTGGTGAGAATAAATATATTAGAACTTTGGAGGGATCTATGACAGTGGTTGCCATCCAGGATTGAGCCCTTTGTCGAGGATGAATCGTAGACGTTTGGAGGGATCTATGACAGTGGTTACAATCCAGGATTGAGCCCTTTGTCGAGGATGAATCGTAGACATTTGGAGCGGTCTGTGACAGTGGATGCCATCCAGGATTGAGCCCACAGTTGAGGATGAACCTTAGAAGTTTGGAGTTTCTATGACAGTGGTTAATATTCAACACACAACAAGAGTCAAGATAAGACTGTACTGTAGGCTTCAGCGAGTGGGTCATATGAGAAGAAATTCAGATTTTATGGGACCGGGGTTCGGGTGGTATGGGAGCATCTACTCTTCCACAGAGTAGAAAGTCCTGAGTTAACTTTAAGCGTGCTGGAGATATAAGATCCCTCAACTATACAGTCTGCACTGCCCCTCCCCCTGCTCCTATGGCCCGTATCACAGCCTTCTGTCTTATTACCAGAGTATGATATCTGGGACATCCCATTGGCGGGTGAGAGGTCACCCACCAATAACACAAGGACTCTCCTCAAAACGTGGGGTTTAGGGGAGAACAGGACACCCCTTCCCTGTCTGTGCCTGAGCAGGGCGGCGGCAAACCATGGTGTAGGGCCCTATAGCAGGCATGGGCAATGGGCCCACAACTGAGCAGTGGCAAACAACCATTGTTAGGTGAATGATCCCCTCACACCTCTGGGCTCCGGTGCTACTGCACCTGTTGCCCTATTCATAGCTACGACCCTACTGCCGGGACAACGGTGCTGGCTGGGAAGAGACAGGAAATCTGAAACACATTTTCCTCTTTAAAGTCCACCCCAAAGCTGCTCACTCCTGGATTAATCACGCGGCTGCTTCCCGGAGCCTTTGATCTCGGCTCCAAACGCGGCCAAACGTGTTTTCGTGAACAGATCGCACCTCTGGCAGCCGGGCAGTGACTCACCTTCCGAGCAGCTGGCCTCCGCGGCTCTTCCTGGTCCAAGGTCATCGGGGAGTGCGCTCGCTTTCATCAACAAGTTCAGTGTGCCCTGGGAGCATCCGCGCACGAGTTCAGTGAGTTCAGGGTACCCCCAGAGGGTGAATACTCTCAAGTCAGAGTCAGAGTGTACCTTGAGGGCACCTCATGTAGGGGCACAATGTACCCTGTGTCTCCTGCCACTGAGCCCAGAGAGAGAGTGCATGCTCTCACTACTGGGTACCAAGAGAGGGTACACATCGGCTCACTGAGTCCAGGGTACACTGAGAGAAGGCACAGTCTCATCTCTGAGGCCCCATGTACCCTGTGTCTCCTGTCACTGAGTCCAGAGAGAGTGCATGCTCTTACCACTCGGTACCAAGAGTGGGTCCATCGCCCCACTGCGTCCAGCGCTCACTGAGAGAAGGCACAGTCTCACCTTTGTGCACAATGTACCCTGTGTCCCCAGTCACTGAGCCCAGAGTGAGTGCATACTCTCACCTCTGGTACATCTCACCTCAATTAGTCCAGCGCACACTGAGAGAAGGCACAGTCTCACCTCTGGGCACAATGTACCCTGTGTCCTCAGTCACTGAGCCCAGAAAGAGTGCCTGCGCTCAAGGCTGGGTACCAAGAGAGGGTACACATCGGCTCACTGAGTCCAGGGTACACTGAGAGAAGGCACAGTCTCATCTCTGAGGCCCCATGTACCCTGTGTCTCCTGTCACTGAGTCCAGAGAGAGTGCATGCTCTTACCACTCGGTACCAAGAGTGGGTCCATCGCCCCACTGCGTCCAGCGCTCACTGAGAGAAGGTGCAGTCTCACCTTTGTGCACAATGTACCCTGTGTCCCCAGTCACTGAGCCCAGAGTGCATACTCTCACCTCTGGTACATCTCACCTCAATTAGTCCAGCGCACACTGAGAGAAAGCACAGTCTCACCTCTGGGCACAATGTACCCTGTGTCCTCAGTCACTGAGCCCAGAAAGAGTGCCTGCGCTCAAGGCTGGGTACCAAGAGAGGGTACATCTTGCCTCAATGACTCCAGTGCACACAGAGAATGCACAGTCTCACCTATGGAAACAATGTACCCTGTGTCTCCTGTCACTGAGCCCAGAGAGAGTGTATACGCTGACAACTGGGTACCAAGAGAGGGTACATCGCCTCACTGTGTCCAGCGCTCACTGAGAGAAGGCAAAGTTTCACCTCTGGGCACAATGTACCCTGTGTCTCCAGTCACTGAGCCCAGAGAGAGCGTATAGTCTCACTACTGGGTACCAAGAGAGGGTACATCTCGCATCACAATGAGAGAACGCACAGTCTCAGCTCTGGGCACAATATACCTTGTGTCCCCAGTCACTGATCCCAGAGAGAGTGCATGCTCTCACTACTTGCTACCAAGAGAGGGTACATCACCTTACTGTGTCCAGTGCTCACTGAGAGAAGGCACATTCTCACCTTTGGGCACAAGGTACCCTGTGTCCCCAGTCACTGAGCCCAGAGAGAGTGCATGCGCTCACGGCTGGGTACCAAGAGAGGGTACAACTCGCCTCAATGAGTCCAGTGCACACTGAGAGAATGCACAGTCTCACCTCTGGGCACAATGTCTCCTGTGTCTCCTGTCACTGAGCCCAGAGTGTGTGCACGCTTTCACTACTGGGTACCAAAAGAGGGTACATCGCCTCACTGCGTCCAGCGCACACTGAGAGAAGGCACAGTGTTACCTCAGGGCACAATGTACCCTGTGTCCCCAGTCACTGAGCCCAGAGGGAGTGCATGCTCTCACTACTGGGTACCAAGAGAGGGTACATCGCCTCACTGAGTCCAGCTCGCACTGTGGGAAGGCACAGTCTCACCTCTGGGCACAATGTACCCTGTGTCCCCAGTCACTGAGCCCAGAGGGGAGTGCATGCTCTCACTACTGGGTACCAAGAGAGAGTACATCGTCTCACTGAGTCCAGGGCACACTGAGAGAAGGCACAGTCTCAACTCTGGGCACAATGTACAGTGAAAGGACTATCCACACCCACTACTGAGTCCAGAGAGAGAGTGCATGCTCTCACTACCGGGTACCAAGAGAGGGCACATCGCCTCACTGAGTCCAACACACACTGAGAGAAGACACAGCCTCATCTCTGGGCACAATGTACTCTGTGTCTCCAGTCACTGAGTCCAAAGAGCGTGCATACTTCTATCACTGAACCATGATCTCATTGGACCTAGAGATGGTGCCCACTCTTGTCTGCACAGCAAATGTACCCTGAGATGTGCTCTCTGTCATCACTAGATCCAGTGTGCATCGGAGGATGTTTGCTTTCATCATGGAGCCCAGCGTACCCTGAAAGGGTACATATCCTCTGACTGAATCCTCTGTACCCAAGAGGGTGCATTTGCCTATCAGTGAGCCTTAGTGTACCTTGCAGGGGTGAATACTATCACCACTGAGCCTACCTACCCTGAGAGGGTACATTCTCTTATGACTGAGTACACTATACCCTGAGATAGCACATATTCTCTGACTGAGTCCAATGTACCTGAGTGAGTATGTTCCAGCAGCGAATCCCAGTGCACAGAGAGGGGGTGAGGGCCAGATTTCTTAAGGCTGTGCGTCCTCCTTGTGCCACGCAAGGGGACTCAGGGTGACGCAGAGCCTAGAATGAGATTTATCAAGCCACGCAAGGCGACCCTGCGTGGCTCTGCTTGGCTTGGTAAATTTGGAGTAACGCACAGCAGCGCAAGTCTCTGCCTTTTGGTACTCTGCCCTGGGCAGGCATTCCATGGGTGCCGCCCCATGTATTCCCAGATTTACCAACACTGGTATACATCGAAATGCGTCAGAAGTGTACGCCTGCCTACCATGAAATATCTTTATTTCTCCTCGTTGTTTCCTCTTCCGTCTGTGCTGCATTCTTCAGCACACTTAGAGGAAAATGCCTCTAAGGATTGATTTTGTGCAGGAAGGTGTGCATTCCTGCACAAAAACAATCCAGCATGCAATGCAGGCACCCTTGCACCATGACGCAAGTTATTGATTCCAGTTTTAATCAGTTCTAAGGGGTCGCTGAACACAACATACAATTCCTGAGTGATGCCTAATAAGGACCCGTCTGCCCTCAGATGAATGTGTGCGCATTATATTCAAAGGGTGACACTCCACCTGCCGAGAACAGGTGCTGAAAGTGCACAAGTTGATGTACAGCAAGCAAGAGCCACCAATGAGGATAACAGTCCCAAAAGCAAGGAGGTGGGCAGAGGGACATATGAGTTTGCTGGTCTCTTGCGGGTAACTAGAGATGTCAGATCCACAGACCTCGGGGCAGGTAGGAGTTATCGTATGTAAGGTTTATCAGAAGTTCTCACAGATTGTAAAGAGTTGGTTTCCACCTAGCAGTATTACGTGTGAGGCTGCTTGGGTTCCTTACTGACCAGAAGGATGGATTATTGGCCCTAGATAGCAGGTTGGGTCCCCAAGGTCTCCAATACTCTCTGGGATAGCATGGGTGAGCTGTTGTGGCTAAATATTTGGAGGGGCATGGCCGTGGCGTACTCTCCTGCTGAGCTTATCGTATTTAATAAATTTATGAACTGATTGGTTATTTTAAGAGCACAAGAAAAGTCTTGCTATGTAAGTTAGATGCTAGATGGTAATAGTGATAACAGCCCTGAAGAAGTCCGCTGGAACATAACTATCTTGCGACGAAACACGTGTTGGCTAGCTTGTGGCAAAGTTTTATATCAGGGATATGATGATTGTGGTTTATGAATAAAGTAAATGTAAATGTGTATGTGCTTATATAGCGCCGAATCACCCCTGGGGGTATCTCCACGCTGTACTCATACCGCTGTAGGAACCCTTCCTGGCTATCCGTGTGAAGTGTCCACTCCTGGGCACCCCCATGGTGAAGCCAGGCATCCCAGCGCTGTTGGGGCCCTTGTGGAGACTAAGCAAGCTATTGCCCAGAGTTGCAGCGTGGGACCCATGATTAGAATAGGCACTGATGCGAGAATATCAGGTCCGAGGAATTTATAGCCCGAGACCCTGCCACGTCGGGAATCGAACCCTGGTCCCGGACCAGTGCTCTGCATCGAGGTCTGCCACTCTAACCATTGAGCCACACTTCTCCACAAGTACACAAGAAGACCTTTCACACAAGATTGGGCCTTTTTGCGGTGCAATGCTTTGGGATCAACTTCCTTCGTAGGGACCTATAAATGGCAGGTACGTGATTTATGGTGGCCAGCTGGAAAGTTTTGCCTTCGCTAGACCTGTGCGTGGGGGGGGCTTGAAATGCACCTGATTTTGCCTTCAGCCACTTGAGCCCTAGAGAAGATACTGGAATAGGTTACCGATGGTGCGAAATTAGGAAACTTTACGAGGGCGTTGAGGAGCGACTCTTGCTATCTCCAGGTTTTAAAAGCACAAATACAAAGTAGAGGCAAAGAGCATGGTTTTGCTAGTTCTCATCTTGTCATTAAGTATATCCTGCTGAAGGAAGCATCAGCATATGTTATCATTTTATGGGAATAAACAACAAAAAGAGTTAAAAAAAACATTTTGGTGCTGAAACTGGATAAATGGACTTTCAAGTTGATGAAGTTTGTGAGGTTGGCTTCGAAGTGGCCGGGTTGGCAACCTTGAGACTTTGGACCAATTGCAAAGTTTGCGGACAGTAAAATCTTCTGCCAACCTCTAGAGAAGTTGTTCTGCACACCAAAAATGTTTTGCAGGGCATTTTTCCCACTAAAATTCATTCTAGCTATTTGTTTTCCCGTCACATGAGCCTACGTTCAGCAAACATTTTTATACATTTTCTTACACTTCGGAAACTTTCTGAAATACATGACTATTGAAAAGTTCTTAAAATCTTAACTAAGCCTGGGCAAAGCACTACGCTACACTCGCGTAGTTTGCGAAGTTTGCGCTACTTCGCACAACGCGAATTGCACGTAGCACAGTGCAAACACGCGTAGCGTAGTGTTGCGTAGTGCTGCGGTCATTTTTTGCTTGCTCGCGGTTCTCAACGTCAAGTTGGCGACCGCGAGCAAGCAAAATGACATCCCGGCGAGACTTTTTCCTTGTTCGCGATCAGCAACATCAAGTTGGCGATCGCGAGCAGGGAAAATAAACCTCCCGGCGAGATTCCCAACGTGAGGAGGTCAGGTTTCTCATTGCGAGTGGTCGTGTATGCTCGCGACCGCTCGCGATGAGAAACTACCAGTTCGCGTTGAGAAAGCTGCCGCTCGAGTAAAAATCTACTCGAGCAGCAGAAAACTACAGCTCGCACTGTGCAGGATGCCATTTTCAATGATTGCACAGTGCCGGTTGCTTGTCCGCACTGTGCAATCATTGAAAACGACATCTGGCACAGTGCGAACAAGGTACCACGCAGTTCGTGAAGTGCTACGCGTAGCTCGCGTAGTGCGAAGTGCACTTTGCGTAGCTTCGCGAAGTGCTACTCCCAGGGTTAATCTTAACAAACTGATAGAGGATAAACATTTGCAATTTCCCACACACCTTGATTTGCATCTGAAGTAAGGGAATGAGCTTCACCTACATTACCTCCTCCCCTGTATGCCGAGTCTCAGTCCTTAACTAAACACAAAGAACTACCCAAGCTTAAAAAACTACAGTCATGGCCGCCCGTGCTTCCCGTAACATGAAATATAAGAGAGTCAGCCATGGAAAAGTTGCAGTTTTTTCCCTTATGCACCAGCATGGAATCTATCCAGTAGTTAAGCGAGGAATATTATTTAACAAAATTATCAGGTACAGCTCCAGCAGCAGTGTGTAGTTACATATTTGAGTTTGGCTCCATCTTTCCCTGCATACGCGGTTCACCAGTGGATAGATTTTTCTATAGCACGCGTGCAGGTGCAACAGGTATCGTTGGGCCTGCCCAGCAGTTGGACCCTAAAAAAATGGGAAATTAGCCCTCCTAGATCTATTGAAGTGAGTCCTGGTGGCACTTGTTGGGGTCATCACATGAATGCACATATGGCAGCCTTCTATATGAGCGAAAGCGCTTGCGACGGCACGAGGTCTCTAGCGATCTCGTGTCCGGCAACACTATAAAGCGAAGTTGTTTCCTGAGGAGAGCGTGTGTGTGGATCTTTCAGGATAGCTATCATGTTTGAAGCTAGTACGGAGTCTAAAGTTGATTGAACACGCCACCATGTAGATGACTCTCCTGCCGAGGAGGTGCAGAGCGCCGCCCCTCAGGCCGAGGAGAAGATTTCTCTGTCTTCCATCTAGAGCAGGTCCTGCAAACTACTTTTGTGACCAGAGAAGTCCAGCCCCTGCCAATATTCCCAGGGCGTCAACTGAACCAGATAAGAAAGTGCCATGCGGTTCTAAAGAGGCGGCGGCGGTCAGAGGCACTTTGTGCCAGCACTTGAGTTGGCTGTACAATCACAGCATCTGTGCGACAACCTTGCTTTTCAAGACTCTTCAGAAAGCATCGATGAAGATGACTTCTTCAGACAGTAGCAATGAGGAGAGCTGGGAAATTGACCGCTGCCTGCAGCTACTCAGAGTGTCCCCTCTGACGAATGGAAAATGGGTGGATCCGCCGTCCACCCCATGATGCTTGATGCAAAGGTATCCAAAGACTTTTCAGAAGAGTTTGAAGAGGTAGTAAAAGTGGTCTCTAAAATCTCAGGGCTATCGTCTCTATGAGTAATCATCTAAGAAGAAGTAGTAGTTCCGGCTGCTGAGGACAAAAAGGGGAATCTGCTGTAAAGAGATCCTATGCGGATTCAAATTTTGCTATCCGCTGTAGTACCCATTCGAACTACCAAACAGCCATTGTTGAAGGATTTCCAGTTGTTAGAGTGTCACATACAAAAGGAGTGGACGTCACATCAACTCTTGCACTGATGGAATAGCACGTATACTTCCTGTCAGATTTATTTTATTTCTTTATGTGTCTGTACAGTTTTTTATAGCGCAAACATGACCCATTCAGGTATCAGAGCGCTGAACATCAGGAAGCCAAAGGTGAGCACGCAAGAGTATACAAATGTGAGGAAACAAAAAGGAACTGAAGGAACAAAGTTCATATTTAGAGAGTTTGGGTTTGGAATGTTCATCTACATACTATATGAAGTGGCCTCATAGAAAAAGAGAAAACAAATAACGATGTGTCTGTGGTAGGACCACCTACTCTGGGGGAGGGGCAAGCCACGGAAGTTAGAGTCTGGGAAAGATGCACCTTCATTGAGGTAGGAATCTGTCTATTAGTAGAGACTTTGATTCTCGTTTGGAGAGGGCAGTTGAAGGGTTGGAAGCGAATTACACATTTTTGGGGCAATTCAGGAGAAGGAACATTTGTAGGTTTTCTTTTTTTTTTATTTGTACTGCTTCAATAGATGGAAGAGTGTGCTCTCTAAATTTAAGATCTATTCTCACCTGATAAGACGAGTTTGTCGGCCAGGTAGGTTGGAGTGTTGTGGGTACGAGCTTTGTGAGTCATGCAGGCGAATTTAACGTGCATCTTTGCCTCCTAGGGAAGCCAATTCAATGCTTTGAGATCTGGGGTAATGTGACCTTTTTAGGTCGAGGACGTCCGGTCTGCCGAAAGGCAGAACCGGAACTCGGAGATTTAATGACTTGGAGAAGAGGGGCTTGAACCCGCCCCTCTTCTCCCCTGTTCTCCATTGGCTGGCCTCTTGAATGCTGGCCAGCCATTGGAGAAGAGGTCAGTCATTCAGATTAGGCCCCGTCCTTTTCGGATCGGGGGCGTGTTTTTTGCAAAAAGTCTCAAGGAGGAGACAACAGCAAAACACGCCCCCGAATCCGAAAAGGACGCTGCGTTTCTCCGAGGCATTTCTGCTCTGCCTCGGAGAAAGGCTGTGGTGTTCCTGGCCCTCACCTCGCCCGCTTCCAACCCCTCGTTCGCTTCCGCACTTCCTCCGGGTCTCTGTGCCTTCGCCAGGACCTCACTCGCCCTTGCCACCAGAAGTGGCCCTTTATAGACGAAGCCAAGCGCCTGGCAAAAACTGTTTCTGAACCGAGGCAGACGCCGACCTCACACGGCGCCTGTTTCGTGTAAGTACTGCCTGCACTTTCATACTCTGGAATTTGTGAAACGCTTGCCTGCCTACAAATAAGAAGGACAAAAATAAACGTAACCTTTCGCAGTAATCTTCTGCTGAGCTCACTCTCATTATTTGCGTATTCCTAGTCTCACTTACCCATCGCGGCGCTTCTGTTTACGGGAACTCCCTCTTCGCGTTCCAGGCCCGAGGCGCTGTGGGCAGGTCCGGGGCTGCCCTCCTCGTGGCTTATTGAAGTGACTGGCGTTGGCTGCTTGCAGTACACATGAAAGGGCTTCAGGTCACTTAAGAACGGTACCGACCACAGCTTTCTATCAGTAGGCTCGCGGCTTTAAGGAGGGTAGTTTCTGGCAGGTTTCAAAAGTGGCAGGAATTCAAAACGGGCCCATTCCGGACGGTGTTTTTATTCCTTATTAACTTTAACAGACGCACAGGTCGAATGAATGTAAAATCCCTTCAGGTCATCCATGTCAGCGATGTTATGATATAAAGTTTTTTATAGCGCTTGGATACCCGAATGTGTCTTGGCGCTGTGCTGCATGCGGGCGATCAGCGAGGCAGGATAAGTTCCAAATGATCTGGGTTTTAGAAGAGCGACGTCTTTAATGCTTCATTTCAAAAGAGAGCGAATTCCACAATTTAGCGGTAATGGCCACAAAGCTCTTGCTGCCCCAACAGACAAGTCTGAAATTAGGCACCACGTAAGCGCCTAGGCGGTGTATACCAGTCAAAGCGTTGCCTAAGGGCAACTGACCAATACTGTGTAGTGCCTTAAACTCCCCCGCGAAACAAGCATTTACAATGCAACGGTCTCGGCATTGTTAAATGCTGCTGGAGGGGATCTTGAGGGCTTGAACCCTATTCTCACTTATCTCACTTACCCAAGACCTGTTTGAGTGGGTCCATCCTCAGGGGTTTCTAAAGAGCTGGCAGTATTGTAGTGAAGTCAATAGAAATCATGAGATCCCCAGAAGACCTTTCTTCCCCCAAGGGACCAGCTTTCGGGATATCAATGGCAGATCATGAGAGCCCCAGAAGGCCTCACTCCCCTCCAAGGGACTGGCCTTTGTTGGTGCACAAATCTGTATCCCCTTGACTTACCTGTGTGTGCCAACAGCTCAGACCAGCAGTGGTGTAGCCCCTACATGGACTTTAAATCTCCCCGACTGGACCAGTCTGTAAAGACGAGAAGGTCCAGTAGGTAAGTAGGTTTTTGAAGTTTTATTGTTACAGCAGCACAGTACAACCAGACAGGATAAAAATGTCCAACTAACTGCAGTTCAGTGATTCCAGAACACCAAACAGCAGGCACACAATGCGCGCACAAAGATTCCATGAGCGTGACATGAGGAACAAACAGGAACGCAAAAGCAAGAATGCAACACAGTCGCTATATCTTTTAAGGGTTATGAATAGTCTAGGGCTGTGACATTCTCAATAAGAATGACAGACATGGGTTAAAGTTTCAAGTTTTTATGTAAAGAATTATTAAGCAAAGTACATGCAATAGCATTGATCAGATTGGCAGCAAGAATACAGATCGTAAGTACTAAGAACTCAGTAAAGATCAATAGTACAGCCACTTAGAGTCATCTTCTACTAGTGTGATAATGGGGGCTCCATCGACGAGGGAAATGCACCAATAAGGAACGGGCAACAAGAAACATTTTACTACAGAATACATTCAAAGTTTCTTTCATAATACTCTTACATTGGTTTTGATGGTTCCCGGAGACAATGCATGTAAACTGCAACATTGTATACAGAGCAGTCTTGGACAGCTAGGCTGCCCAGGTTACATACATCTTAATCCCAAAGACAGGGAAAGCTCACAATCCTCAGTAAGAGTAACAACAACAACAAAGGACACGTGGCGCAGCGCGGCATAGCGGGGCTTCATTTCACTCCCCCTAAAAGGCACATAGAAAATGAATTAAAAAACACATGTTGAAATGAAAATGGACAACAACTTATTTTAACTATTCTTTTATTATATAACTTTCACAAAATTTGAATGACGTTTCTTGATGCAATGGTTTTAAGTAACTATGCCAATAAAATAAACTTGAAACTTGAAACTCATTTCAAAATGGAAGACAGTACACCTTCGGTTATGTTAGCGCAAGCTCGATTCCTAACACATTGGAAGCTTAGAAAAGATGAAGCAATGTTTACACCTGCATGGTTGACCACCTAAATTTTGATTGGTCCATCGTCCCGCTTTGTAAAACCTGAGTTTCTGGATGGGGGCGGAGAACTCAGCCAGTACTGGACTGACCTCTCAGGCAGTCTGGCACCACCACATTTAAAATCTAGAACAATAAGAGATTGGGCCCAAAGCTTTGCTGAGAAGCGCGCTGCCAAAGCTACGAACATTGGGGGTGCCGAAAATCAAGGCTGTGTGCTCTTGATTCCATCTCATGTCTCTTTCATCCACCACCAGACACTCTCTGCCCCTTTATCTCACACTTGTCATCCCTGCTTTCTCCCTCTGTTATGTGTATTTGTAAAGGACACTATTACCCGTAAGGACACCCTGGCTCTGTCACCGTTTTTCCATCCTTCTCGTCCTCATTCTTAGCCCCTTTCAGAGTTTTTCCTGCTGTGAGTGAAACGCTGATGAGGTAAAATAAATTCAACTCACAAAGAACCCACAGGTCCAGGGTATGAAACTACTGAGCATGAAACTGCTCCACTCTGACCCTATCTTGGAGTTTGGTTTATGTGTTCCACATACTCAGTAGTTTCATACCCTGGACCCCTGGGCTCTTTGTAAGTTGATTGTGATTAGTCGGGAGTGCGCCCAGCCCACGCTGGTCCTTAAACCTCCTCCAGGCCCTTTCTTTGTGTGTGACGAGGTAAAATAATGCCAGTCCCCAAAAATAAAGGCAGGTAGCCCCCCCCCCCCCCCCTGTAACCACCGGCTAAACACTGGGTTGGACAGCCTGTGATGGGGAGATGAGGCCACCGTCTCATTGTATGTCACATTCCGTGATTCAGGAACGGTGTCTCCCCAGGAGTTGCTGCTCAAATAAAGGGAAATGCCGATCCTTCCGAGCAGCGCTTAACTGCAGGACAAGAAATGGCGCTTTAATTCTCCTTTCAGATGCAAACAGAGGAAGGTGCATGGTTTTAATTCGAGTGTAGCGCTCTGGCAGGAAGGGAATCAGTGTAGTGGCGATTGCAGGGAGAAACAAAGGAAAACGAGGCCCTGTATCCCCGTCCCCAACGTGAGAGATAGACCAGGTCTGCACTAGCTGATTCACGGGGCCACTTTAATCTTACTGCCTTCGCCTATTTTCTGTTCAAATCCGACCATGCGTCAGCTCTAGAAACTGTACATCCTCTGGACACTTGGCCTCTGCACGCGCTCTCTACTCACCACAGAGACTGTCCACCCGCATTATGTGCCCTATTCAGTGCCGTTGTCAACCCCATGCTTTGGCAGATGCAGGGGGTGGGGTTTTTGATGGGGCTCTTTTGTCTGCAAATCGTCAGAAGAAAGGCGGACGGTGATTGGATGAATGAAATGGTGGACGGATGGGGGAGTGAAAGGGTGTATGGATAGGTCAAAGAGTGAAGGGATGGATGTACGAATGGAGTAGTGAAAGGGAGGAAGGATGGGTGGGTGGAAATGTGAAAGGATGGATGGATGGGTAAGTGAAAGGATGGCTGATGAGTGAAAGGATGGATGGAGTGAAAGACTGGATGGATAGGTTGGAAGGGTGGATGAGTGAGTAAAGGATTGGATGAGTCAAAGCATGGAAGTGTGAGTGAAAAGGTGAATGGATAGATGCATGGATGAATGAGTGAAACTAATGTAAGGATGTATGAGTGAAAGGGATGATGGATGGATGACTGAAAGGTTGAATGAATGGATTGATGAGTGAAAGGGTGGATGGCTGGATTGATGATGAGAGAAAGGATGACTGAGTGAGTAAATGGATGCATTGAGTCAAAACATAAATGGATAGATCAATGAGTGGATGTATGGATAGACTGAGTGAAAGGGTGGATTGGTGGATGTATGGATGAGTGAAAGGATGGATGGATAAGTGAAAGGGAGAATATATGGATGGCTGGGTGAAAGGGTGGACAGATAAGTGAAAATTATGGATGGATGAGTGAGCGAAAGAATGGATAAGTAAAAGTGTAAATGGATGGGTGCATCAATGGGTTGAAAGTTGAATGATGAGTGAAGGGAGGGATGGCTGAATGAAAGGGTGGATCGATGGATGAGTGAAAGGGAAGATGGATGGATGAGCAAAAAGGTAAATGGAGGATGGATGTGTGAGTGAAGAGGTGGCTGGATAGATGCATGGACGAATAGAGGTATGGATGGATGAGTAAAGGAAAAATGGATGGATGAGTAAAAGGGTGGATGGATGGATGAGTAAAAGGGTGGATGGATGGATAGATAAGTGAAAGAGTGGATGGATGAATGAATGAGGAAAGGATGGATGGATGAGTGAAAGGGTAAATGGAAGAACTGAGTGGATGGATTGGCTGCATGAAATGTTGAATGTATGGATGAGTGGATGTATGGATGAATGAAAGAGGATGGATGTATGCATGTATAACTAAAAGTATGGATGGGTGAAGGGAGGGTAGATGGCTGGCTGGATTAAAGGGTAGACGGATGAGTAAAAGGATGGATGGATATATGAGTGAAAGGATTAATGGATGATTGAAAGGGTAAATGGATGATGTGCTGGAGGAATGGATGAAAGTGAGGATGGACAAGTGAAAGGATGGATGACTGAGTAAAAGGATAGATAGGTTTGATGGATAGGTTTGAAGATAGATGAATAGGTTTGCATGCGGATGGGTGGACAGAATGGGGAAGGACTGAATATTAGATGGAAGGCAGAATGTAAAGGTGAAATGATGATTATCAGCGAGTGGATGGACGAATAAGAAGATGAAAGGATAGATGCTTGGATGCAAGAGAAAAGCAAGCCCTTCTGGGAAGAGTCCTAATGATGTGTTTCACTTGCTTGGTGTCATAAGACCAAGTGGTTTAAAGTGGGGGGTATTTTCAATTTCTGGCTACTCCCTTGCCTATACTCTCTGTAATTCCACTTTCTAATCTTTTATCCGCCACCTCCACTCACCAAGTACAATCTCTACTGTGTACATTGTTGTCCACATCAGGCTTCTTCTCTATACTGCATGTGCTCTCCGCCCTCCAAAAGCCTTCGCCGCCCTCTTTATCCACTCTTTACACTGTAGTTTTACTCTCAACCGTTCACTTGTTCTCTTCCCTCTGCACACATCTCAATATATCAGAATAAGAAAAGCATAAATGAAGCACATTTTTTGTAATTCCTTGAAGTGTGGTGGAAACAAATATTTCAACATGATTTAGAACACATCAGTGCACTAGTGGATGACACTTCCACACATTGTTTGTGCGCTGCATACTTTAAATCAGGAAAACTGTACACCTGAGCAAATGTAATTCTCATTTCAATTGACAATGTGTTGACTGTAAAGGCAGATCACTACCACATCATGCCTACTCCGCACACCACTCTACTCACTACCACACCATGTCCCTCCACTCTACCACACTTCACTCTACCCCACCACTCCACTCCCTTCCACTCTGACATGCCACTCCACTCTGCCGCTCCACTCTGACACTATACGACATGCCACTCTAAGACACACCCCTCCACTCTACGCTCCTCCATTGTTTTGCCACAACACTCTATTCTGACACTTCAATCTATGATGCTTCACCATACGCTATGCCACTCTACCCTATCCACAACGCTCTACTCCACTCCACGACATTCTACAACAATTTGCTCCACTCTATGCAACACTACAACCCTCTATGCCACTTCACTCTACAACACTCTACTCCACTTTCTGCCACTCCGAGCAACTCCCTCTATGCCACCCCACCTCACTTTACTCCACAACACACTACCCCACTCTACGGCACTCTATGCCACTCCACTCTATGACACTGTACTCCACTTTATGCCACTCCGAGCAACTCCCTCTTTGCCACTCCACCTCACTTTACTCCACAACTCACTACGCCACTCCCACCTGTGCCACTCAAAGCTACGACATTGTGCTACACTACTCTACTCTACAACACTCCGTTCTATGACACTCTACTCCACTCCACATCAACAACAATCGACAACCTACAACTCTCTACTCCACTGTTCACAACAAACGTACGCACCTCACCTAACTCTAATGGACAGGATGCGAGCGATTAAAATAATATAAAAAATTATGCATCTAAAGCATCGTATGGCAGTGCATTATTTTCAGACAGCATGTTTTCCATTTAAATGGTCACTGAATGCGCGTAGTCATACACTTTTACTGATGAAACTCTACTGCACACAAATAATAACATGTGGAAATTGTGTTTCAGTGAATATTTATTATTTGTGCATCAGCAAGTAATGAGTCATAATTTGTTCTGGTCCACCTAAAATCTTTGTTTCCAGCACACTTCAGAATTACAAAACAAAAGCGCTTCATTTTGCTTTCCTAACTGCTGGATGTGTTCAGTTCATTGACAGATATTTACATGCTGTTGTGTTTTAGGATAAACTGACATCCTCCAGCTTTCCTTTCACACTTTGTGTACCCCAGCAGGATTGTCAAATAATTCACTTTACCTTCTCTGACTGCAAACTGACAGGAGCTCGTAAACAGTGGTTGTTGAGTTAAAATAATAAGCAGCAGAAGCCTATTTATTGTCTGGACTTTGGGAACCCACCGAAAATCGGCTCGCATCCCACAGTTTGGGAAACACTGCTCTACGATAACCTGCGCTACTCCACTCTGCACCCTTTCACTCTACTCCTGCTATGCCATTCCATGACACTCTACTCCATTCCACCCCACTCTACGATAAAGCACAACACACTCTATGTACCACTCGGCACTATGCCGCTCTTCTCTGCAACACTCTTTTGTCCTTTGCCAAAGTGTGTTATCCTCCCTACACAAGCACCTTCCACTCTGTATGTCCACGGTCCTCACCCACTATCCATGTCCGTTTTCCAATTCATTTCACTAGATCCGCTGTGCACATTGTAGCTCCTCTCTCATTCCTGGGCATCAATACTCTCTTGTCCGTATTGTGTCTCCATTGGGTATCCACTCTCCTATCCATATTGTGTCTCCATTGGGTATCCACTCTCCTGTCCGTATTGTGTCTCCATTGGGTATCCACTCTCCTGTCCGTATTGTGTCTCCATTGGGTATCCACTCTCCTGTCCGTATTGTGTCTCCATTGGGTATCCACTCTCCTGTGTATTGTGTCTCCATTGGGTATCCACTCTCCTGTGTATTGTGTCTCCATTGGGTATCCACTCTCCAGTCCCTGTCACCACCCTGTATACTTGCTTTCAGCATTGATCATCCACTTCACTCTGTACCGAGTCACCTTCTATGTGTTATCTCTGCCATCTGTGAGTGCCATTCCTGTGTTTTTTCCAGTGTACATCCATTGTTCTCATCTCCAAGTCCCACCTGCACTGTACACCATGGACTTCTGCTTTCCACATCCACTCTGCGTTTGCTTTATTCTTTCTGCACACTGGCTCCATCGTTCTATGTGCTGCATCCACTTTGCCCCCTACATTCTTTGTCCACCCTCTATATCTGCCTCCTGAAAAGGCTCTCCATTATCCATATACATTCACCGCCTACCATGTCTACTTTTACACTCAATGTGTGCACCACCCAGCATGTTTACATTCCAAGAGCACAGTCCATACAGTAATTTGCTCTGTCCTTCATACATGCAATACATACGCACTACACTGTTCACATTTGCTGTCCACTGTGTGCATCCGCTCTCCACCCTGTACATATGTCCTCCACATGCACTCCAAAATATACATACATGTCTTGACTTTCACTTGAATTTTCCACCCTTTGTCGGTTCTCCATCCACAAGATGCACTTTGCCCTATCCATGCACATGTTGCATGACTACTCTCCACCCTGTATTTTCACTCTTTATTGTCCACACCCACTCTCTGTGTTCTCCACACCCTATACAACAAATGCAGTGCAGGATCTGCCCTGTACATCCACACTCAGTGGTTCACATCCTCTCTCTACATTGCACATCCACTCTCCTAACCCTCTCACCAGGCTGTATAGCTGCTTTTACTCTCGTTATCTGCTTCACCTTGTACTGGCGGTGTCAGCCCTATACCTATGCTTTCCATGCTGAATATCCGCTCGCTAAACTTTCTCTTCATCCATCATATGTGATCTTCACACGCACTTTCAATAACACATCCATTGTCCACTCTTTATATCCGGTCCCTATATCTGGTATCCACCCTTTACACCCATTCAAAGCCCTCTCCATCCACTCCTTAAGTCCCACTTATACTCTCCACCATGTACGTCTGTTCTCTTCATCCACTCATTCCTCCCCTCATGCACAACATTAACTCTCCACCCTCTACATTTGCTTCTTACATCGGCTCCCCATTCATATATTCTCTCTTGCTGCCACTTCTCCTCTCTACCCTCTGCATTTGCCCTCCGAATGTGCTCCTCTTCCAGTACTTGCTCTCTGCCCTCCACATTCTGTACTCTTCCCTCCGACCTCTGCATGCCAACCTGCGTCTCTGCTCTCCGCCCTCCTCAAGTTCACATTTGCTCTCCGTCAACTTTTGCTCTCTGCGCTGTACATACACTCTAAACACACTACAGGCACTCTACAACCTGTACTTGCCTTTTCCACCCTGCCCATATGCTCTATACATTCACTTTGTTCCACACGTATTCTCCACAAACATTGCCTTGCAATGTAGGCTCCATCTTGCTTCACCCAATACACCCACTGTCCGAGATTTGTCTCTCTGTTTCGCCTCCACTTTCCAAATCCCCGTACCACATTGTCTGCTCTTCAGCCTTCATGTATTGTTTCCATTGTACATTCATTGTCACTCTCTTTCCCCCCTCTAAATGTGTCCTCCACACTGCACATATGCTCTTTACCTTCCAAATAAGTTTCTTACCGTCGTTGTTCTCATTCCACGTATCACTTTCTATCTTCACAATTTACTTATTCCTCACCCAATATTTCCATCTTCACCCGCCTCATGCTGTTTCTACTCTGCACATGTACCCTCTTACTTCTATATCTACTGTTCATAGGTCACATCCTTCTCACTATCTCAGCTGTACAGACTACATCCATTTCTCACACGATACGTCTGCATTCTACAGTTCACATGTTTTATCCACGTTCCACTTCCACTGTTCATATCTGCACAAAACACCCCCATACTAAACACTGTATATTAGCTTTCACACTGGCTCATGCACTATCCTTCAGGTGTCTTCACATATCTGCCCTCCACATGCGTGCTACACTCTACATGCGTTCCCCACATTCACACTTTATTTGCATATTCGTTTTTTACCATTCACAGGTGTATTCTACCCAACACTTGCACTGCTTGTGTATGTACATTGTTCACCCTCTGTATCCACCATCTATATCTGCTATTTACCTGATATATCCAATCTAAGCCTTCTGCATCCACTCTCCAAGTACCATATCCTCTCTGAACCCTGTACATCTGTTCTCGACACTTGCTGTATCCACTCCTAACACCACTTCTGCTCTCGGTGCACTACATCCACTCTCCAAGTACCGTATCCTCTCTGAACCCTGTACATCTGTTCTTGACACTTGCTGTAGCCACTCCAAACACCACTTCTGCTCTCGGTGCACTACATCCACTCTCCAAGTACCGTATCCTCTCTGAACCCTGTACATCTGTTCTCGACATTTGCTGTAGCCACTCCAAACACCACTTCTGCTCTCGGTGCACTACATCCACTCTCCAAGTACCGTATCCTCTCTGAACCCTGTATATCTATTCTCGACACTTGCTGTGGCCACTCCAAACACCACTTCTGCTCTCGGTGCACTACATCCACTCTCCAAGTATCGTATCCTCGCTGAACCCTGTACATCTGTTCTCGACACTTGCTGTAGCCACTCCAAACACCACTTCTGCTCTTGGTGCACTACATCCACTCTCCAAGTACCGTATCCTCGCTGAACCCTGTACATCTGTTCTCAACACTTGCTGTAGCCCCTCCAAACACCACTTCTGCTCTCCGTGCACTACATCCACTCTGCAAGTACCGTATCCTCGCTGAACCCTGTACATCTGTTCTCGACACTTGCTGTAGGCACTCCAAACACCACTTCTGCTCTCGGTGCACTACATCCACTCTCCACCACCTTATCTGATAAATATAAACCTCACCAAATCCCAGCCCTTTTCATTCTCTCCGTATTACAACTGCTACCAACACCATTTAAGTTCCCTCTGTGGGAACCTTCCAGCCATTATATTAATCTCCTGCATCCCCTCGTCTCCCATGATAGGAGCTTTCCATTTCCACCAAGCATCCACTGACTCTCCACTTCTACTCATCGATGGCCTCCAAAGGCACTCTCCCTCTTTCTCTTGTAGCTGCTATCTTGCTGCTAGCCCTTACTTCAGACCTGATCTCCAGTTACGCTCTTCACAGAAGCTTTCCTTATCCAATCTCCACATCCACCATGCCCTGTCTCTTTGCAAGCGCTCTTCACATCTGCCATCCAAACATATTTCACACTCTATATCCTTACTCTTCTGTCCAGTGCTGCACTGTTCTGTCATTCACAAACGGTACTCACCTCACATTCAGCCTTAGCATGACACGTATACATCTACAGTCCCATGCATTTTTGTTCCATATGTTAATATCTCCTCTCCGCAGTCAGCATCTGCTATCCACATACTTTCCCCATGAACACCCTCTCACACCATATAGCTGCCGAGTTCAACATCCACTTGCACTTAAAATCCATTCTTACTCAAAGAGTCAGAACAATAATTAAATTATTTGCCAACTGGGATCTAGAACACTTCTCACTGCATGACTTACAAACTGTACACATGTAACTCTGTGACTACATACAGCTCCACAAGCAATCACCCACGCTCACTTATAGCACTCAATCACTTAAAGACACTTAAGCCATATTCTTGCCATTCCTGTAATCCCAATACGGCACCACGCACAGCACGAGTTAATAAACCACTTCTACGAAGACTTGACAATAGATAATTAGAATACCACTTGGGACACCCTCACACCAAACAGTCATTGGCAAGACCACCATTTTCCTCAGCTGCTCACACCTACTCACTACATCACTACCTCACTATACCATTCACCCACACAACACCATCAACGTGCAACGTGCAAGCCCATACACTCCAAAGCCATTCACAACAAAAATCTCAGCTGTCACCCTATTGCATTGAGTATATTGCTCACTCGCCCCACTCGGACTCGCATGAAATCCACTCACTATACTTAGCAACACCTCAGCACCTCAGTGCTGCTCTCCTGCATCTGTGAAATTCACATGATAGTTTCAATTTAGAGAAAAAAATGCTATACATCCTCGAAAGCTGTTGTGAGTCCCTTTAAATTGGGAATGATGTATGAAAATGTGATTTTTATATGTTATTCCCAATTTATATCTAAGCTTATGGTTATCACAGTTTGTAGTTGCTGTAATAGTTACTAGAATTGTAGTATTACCAGAACTTCATGTCAGGCAGATGTAATATATACACCAATTGAGGGCCTCTTTTTACTTAATAGTAAACTCTGATGCTATTAAAGTCTACAGGACTATCAACCACAGAAAGTGACGGTGAAGCAATCATCATGGAATCAGCAATTGAGAAGCGCTCACAGCGCTATGGCGAAGTAAAAACATTACATCCACATGTGGTCATAAAGTCATTGTGAAGTAATACACACACATCCTGAAGTAATCATGAAGTAATCATAAAGTCCTAATGGATCAATATGCTCTCTTCCCCTAGTTGTCATGGAGTTATTGTGAAGTAATCGTCTCTCATCTCCTAGTTGTCATGGAGTCATCGTGAAGTTATCCGCTCTCATCCCCTAGTTGTCATGAAGTCATCGTGAAGTAATCGTCTCTCATCTCCTAGTTGTCATGGAGTCATCGTGAAGTAATCGTCTCTCATCTCCTAGTTGTCATGGAGTCATCGTGAAGTTATCCGCTCTCATCCCCTAGTTGTCATGGAGTCATCGTGAAGTAATCGACTCTCATTTCCTAGTTGTCATGGAGTCATCCTGAAGTAATCGTCTCTCATCTCCTAGTTGTCATGGAGCCATCATGAAGTTATCCGCTCTCATCCCCTAGTTGTCATGAAGTCATCGTGAAGTAATCGTCTCTCATCCTCTAGTTTTCATGGAGTCATTGTGAAGTTATCCGCTCTCATCCCCTAGTTGTCATGGAGTCAGCGTGAAGTTATCCACTCTCATCCCCTAGTTGTCATAGACTCATCGTGAAGTTATCCGCTCTCATCCCCTAGTTGTCATGGAGTCATCGTGAAGTAATCGTCTCTCATCCTCTAGTTGTCATGGAGTCATTGTGAAGTTATCCGCTCTCATCCCCTAGTTGTCATGAAGTCATCGTGAAGTAATCGTCTCTCATCTCCTAGTTGTCATGGAGTCATCGTGAAGTAATCGTCTCTCATCTCCTAGTTGTCATGGAGTCATCGTGAAGTTATCCGCTCTCATCCCCTAGTTGTCATGGAGTCATCGTGAAGTAATCGACTCTCATTTCCTAGTTGTCATGGAGTCATCCTGAAGTAATCGTCTCTCATCTCCTAGTTGTCATGGAGTCATCGTGAAGTTATCCGCTCTCATCCCCTAGTTGTCATGGAGTCATCGTGAAGTAATCGTCTCTCATCCTCTAGTTTTCATGGAGTCATTGTGAAGTTATCCGCTCTCATCCCCTAGTTGTCATGGAGTCAGCGTGAAGTTATCCACTCTCATCCCCTAGTTGTCATGGAGTCATCGTGAAGTTATCTGCTCTCGTCCCCTGGTTGTCATAGAGTCTTCCTGAAGTAGTTAAAGATAATCACACATTTTACAAGAAAGTAATCAGGAGCTCATCCTGAAGTAGTTGCTGTGATGACTCTGGAGTCATCTCATTAAAATATTTTGCCCTATAGGCATACTTCAGAATGGCTTGGGATGACTTCCCCAGATAATTGAATCACTGACAAAATATCGACGGACAGAATATCGAGCTACAAAAATATTGACACAAAAATATCTAAGTCAAGAATATCGACATCCTATCTATATCATGGTAAGTACAAAAATATCAGAAAAAATATATAAATGTCCAAAATATTACTGTAAAAAATATTGTTTTTTTAAATGTTAAAAAGAATATGTAAAATAAAGTAAATAACACATATAATTAAAAGAAACATAGTTTAAAATATTAATACATGTTTAAAAATAATAACTAATACATATAGGTGCCGATTCCAATACTGTCAAACCCGGGTACGAATCGTCGTACGGAGCGTATTCTCCGTACGACTCGTACCCGGGAAATCCACCGTACAATCCAGCAAGTACGATTTGTACAGAAATTGCATTTCCGTACGATTCGTACAAAACACCGTACGGCTAAAATATACCTACAAGTCTGATCCTGGACAGCGCGTACGCGACCTCCGTACGGAGTCAGGCAGCGTTTTACAGGCCAGCAAGTACGATTCGTCCCTACGTCACTCCGCACAGCTATTTTTTTACGGCAGCCAAAAAATGCCGCAAAACTGAGTCCGACGCGAAAACGGAGCCCCGGTACGCGACGGATTGCTATGGACCCCATCCTACGTGTCATCCCGGCCCTCTTAGCCTACGACCTGGTGCACCGAACCCGACGCATACGCCGCAGAAGGTGAGAACAACACCCAGGGGCCAAGGGGGGATGAGGAGCAGGAAACATACCCCCTACCCAAATAAAAACCTACAATAGTGAGGACATACATTACCTCCAGGGTCAGGTCACTCCGGGGGGCGTGTCCACCAATCCCTGCGTCCCACAACAACGGAAGTGGACATGTATGCGTACCCCTACGGCAACACTATAATAGTGATACGCACCGTACTCACACATCCATAGCGTGGGTACGGTCCGTAGCACTATAGTAGTGGTGCCGTGGGGGTATGCGTGGTACGGACCGTACACACGCTCTCAGAGCGTGTGTACGGCCCGTATCACTATAGTAGTGGTGCCGTGGGGGCACGCGTGGTATGGACCGTACACACGCTCTCATGGTACGGACTGTACACACGCTCTCAGAGCGTGTGTACGGCCCGTATCACTATAGTAGTGGTGCCATAGGGGTATGCGCGGTACGCCCGTACACACGCTCTCAGAGCGTGTGTACGGTCCGTATCACTATCGTAGTGGTGCCGTAGGGGTACGAGTGGTGCGGACCGTACACACGCTCTCAGAGCGTGTGTACGGTCCGTATCACTATTGTAGTGGTGCCGTAGGGGTACGCGTGGTACGGACCGTACACACCCTATGAATGCGGGGGTACGGTCCGTATCACACGTACCCCTACGGCACCAGTACATTTGGGATACAAGGCGTACACATGCCACGAATGTCGGCCTACGGCCTGGTGCAGCATATTACGTTTATATTGGTGTGTGTGTAGGCCCAGGACAGCAGTGTACTGCATCAAGGGGGTGGGTGGCTGCATAGGATTCCCAGCAGTGGACAGACATGTGAGGGGTGGGTGCAGAAGACTCCCAGCAGTGGACAGAGACATGGGGGTGGGTACATATCCCTACCAGCAGTGGACAGAGACATGGGGTTGGGTGCAGAGGACTCTCAGCAGTGGACAGAGACATGGGGGTGGGTGCATATCAATTCCAGCAGTGGACAGACATGTCAGGGGTGGGTGTATATGACTGCCAGCAGTGGAAAGACATATATGGGTGGGTGCGGAGGACTCCCAGCAGTGGACAGAGACATGGGGGTGGGTGCATATCACTACCAGCAGTGGACAGACATGTCAGGGGTGGGTGTATATGACTCCCAGCAGTCGACAGACATATATAGGTGGGTGCAGAGGACTCTCAGTAGTGGACAGACATGTGAGGGGTGGGTGCAGAGGACTCCCAGCAGTGGACAGAGACATGGGGGTGGGTGCATATAACTACCAGCAGTGGACAGACATATCAGGGGTGGGTATATATGACTCCCAGCAGTCGACAGACATGTATGGGTGGGTGCAGAGGACTCCCAGTAGTGGACAGACATGTGAGGGGTGGGTGCAGAGGACTCCCAGCAGAGGACAGAGACATGGGGGTGGGTGCATATCACTACCAGCAGTCGACAGACATGTCAGGGGTGGGTGTATATGACTCCCAGCAGTCGACAGACATATATGGGTGGGTGCAGAGGACTCCCAGTAGTGGACAGACATGTGAGGGGTGGGTGCAGAGGACTCCCAGCAGTGGACAGAGATATGGGGGTGGGTGCATATCACTGCCAGCTGTGGACAGACATGTCAGGGGTGGGTGTATATGACTCCCAGCAGTCGACAGACATATATGGGTGGGTGCAGAGGACTCCCAGTAGTGGACAGACATGTGAGGGGTGGGTGCAGAGGACTCCCAGCAGTGGACAGAGACATGGGGGTGGGTGCATATCACTACCAGCAGTGGACAGACATGTCAGGGGTGGGTGTATATGACTCCCAGCAGTCGACAGACATATATGGGTGGGTGCAGAGGACTCTCAGTAGTGGACAGACATGTGAGGGGTGGGTCCAGAGGACTCCCAGCAGTGGACAGAGACATGGGGGTGGGTGCATATCACTACCAGCAGTGGACAGACATGTCAGGGGTGGGTGTAAATGACTACCAGTAGTGGCCTGCAATATGAGGGGTGGGTGCATATCACTCCCAGCAGTGGACAGACATGTGAGGGGTGGGTGCAGAGGACTCCCAGCAGTGGACAGAGACATGGGGGTGGGTGCATATCACTCCCAGCAGTGGACATACATGTGAGGGGTGGGTGCATATCACTCCCAGCAGTGGACAGACATGTGAGGGGTGGGTGCAGAGGGCCCCCAGCAGTGGACAGATACATGGGGGTGGGTGCATATCACTACCAGCAGTGGACAGACATGTCAGGGGTGGGTGTATATGACACACAGCAGTCGACAGACATATATGGGTGGGTGCAGAGGACTCCCAGTAGTGGACAGACATGTGAGGGGTGGGTGCAGAGGGCCCCCAGCAGTGGACAGAGACATGGGGGTGGGTGCATATCACTACCAGCAGTGGACAGACATGTTAGGGGTGGGTGTATATGACTCCCAGCAGTCGACAGACATATATGGGTGGGTGCAGAGGACTCCCAGTAGTGGACAGACATGTGAGGGGTGGGTGCAGAGGACTCCCAGCAGTGGACAGAGACATGGGGGTGGGTGCATATCACTACCAGCTGTGGACAGACATGTCAGGGGTGGGTGTATATGACTCCCAGCAGTCGACAGACATATATGGGTGGGTGCAGAGGACTCCCAGTAGTGGACAGACATGTGAGGGGTGGGTGCAGAGGACTCCCAGCAGTGGACAGAGACATGGGGGTGGGTGCATATCACTACCAGCAGTGGACAGAGATGTCAGGGGTGGGTGTAAATGACTACCAGTAGTGGCCTGCAATATGAGGGGTGGGTGCATATCACTCCCAGCAGTGGACAGACATGTGAGGGGAGGGTGCAGAGGACTCCCAGCAGGGGACAGAGACATAGGGGTGGGTGCATATCACTCCCAGCAGTGGACATACATGTGAGGGGTGGGTGCATATCACTCCCAGCAGTGGACAGACATGTGAGGGGTGGGTGCAGAGGACCCCCAGCAGTGGACAGACATATATGGGTGGGTGCAGAGGACTCCCAGCAGTGGACAGAGACATGGGGGTGGGTGCATATCAATTCCAGCAGTGGACAGACATGTGAGGGGTGGGTGGATATGACTGCCAGCAGTGCACAAACATATATGGGTGGGTGCAGAGGACTCCCAGCAGTGGACAGAGACATGGGGGTGGGTGCATATCACTACCAGCAGTGGACAGACATGTCAGGGGTGGGTGTAGAGGACTCCCAGCAGTGGACAGAGACATGGGGGTGGGTGCAGAGGACTCCCAGCAGCGGACAGAGACATGGGGGTGGGTGCAGAGGACTCCCAGCAGTGGACAGAGACATGGGGGTGGGTGCATATCACTCCCAGCAGTGGACAGACATGTGAGGGGTGGCACAGAGGACTCCCAGCAGTGGAAAGACATATATGGGTGGGTGCAGAGGACTCCCAGCAGTGGACAGAGACATGGGGGGGTGAACATCATTATCAGATGACCACAACTCCATGGGTGTATGTACGCATCCCTAACTTTGGACAATGATGATAGTGCCATAACAACACATCACTGACAGCAGTGCCCCACTCCCAGGAGGATGGATGTCTTTCCCCCACTGCATGACACACCACATGTGGGTGAGAGCACAAATAACACATGCATACCCACCCCTGGCAGATGCAGCACAATACACACACTGAGGTCATGGCACAAGACTGTAAAGTCATGTCACTGCCTACTAAACTAAGAGAGCCAAAGGGAACACACACTGTCACGCACATCCCAGGACTGATAGGAATGTACAGGTGCTGGGCCAGCCACCAAGACGTTGTCTCTCATGGAAGGAATAGGGTGGAGTTCCCACAGATACGATGCCCACAATTGTGAGTCAGGTGCCCAAATACCCTGCAGAACAAGTACCATATGTGTGCTAGGCCGGCAGTACACACATGCATAGTGCTGAAAAGGGAGAATTTCTCCATGAAGGCATTTCAACATACTCAATACACAAGTACAGTGACTAGCAAGGATGGCACAGACAATGCAGCCGGAGACATTGCTGAGCAGGCATGGCCATAGTTGAAGGGATCCGTCACCAACAAAGGAAATGTAGACACAGGTCA
Source organism: Triturus cristatus (assembly GCF_964204655.1). Lineage (NCBI taxonomy): Eukaryota > Metazoa > Chordata > Amphibia > Caudata > Salamandridae > Triturus > Triturus cristatus. The sequence continues at coordinate 25,927,304 of NC_140594.1, read as the reverse complement.
GCACAACAATTGTGCAACTCTTTTCAGGGAAGATGTCAGGTGCCACAGAGGAAGGAACACTCCTTGGGACAATGTCTCAAAACCAAAATAACACACACTACCAGTGATTCTTTGCAGAGACCTTGTGATGGCACGCAGATACCATGGTCCACCTCATGACCATCAGACTAGAACATTTCTCAGAACCATAACACATTACCACAACACCAACTCCTGGACCCTCAGCACCTGGACCCTCAGCACCAACACCAACATCAATACCTGAAATGCAATAGTGTTCAAAGTAAAAAAAAATATGTTTTATTCAACATAAAAAACACATTTTAAAATCACACTATATACAAAGGCCAATGGCCAGTCCATAATAGAAGTCCTTGGGGGGGACACATGGGCACGCGTCTCCCCTAGCTTGCCTGCACAGTGGAACCCTCAGGTTCATCGACCGGTGGGGGGGGCATCATGTGGGGAAGGACCAGGCACCGCAGGGACAGGAGGGGGAAGGGTAGGTGTGGTGGGTGCAGGGGTGGACATCTCCACCACAGGGGGTGGGGCAGTGCCAAAGGTGGAGGTGAGCTCGGCGCTGCACACTGCTGCCAGGGCGTCCAGGGTAACCCCTGCACCGGAAGAAACCCCAGGGCCAACGGAGGGGGGGGTGGCCGAGAGATGGGGTGCAGCGCTCTTGGGGGAGGGGGTGGACAGGGGGGGGACTCAACTACCCAGCCCGTGGACTTCCTCGCCCGCTTGCGGGGTGGTGTCACAGTGGGGGTGAGGGCCAGCCCACCCATGTAGAGCTCTTTGGGTGACAGTTTGGCAGGGGAGCCAAGGGGAGTGCTTTTGGAGGAACTGGGTTGTGAGGCCTGCGGACTCAGACTGTGGCTGCGTGTATGTCTTTTTGCCCCAGACCCAGTGGGTGTGCCTACATCCCCCTGAGTCTGCGTGCCAGGAGGTGTGCGCTTGCCCTTACTTGGTGGTGTGCTGCCTGTGTCTGGTGGGGTGCGTGCTTGGGAATGTCTGGGTGTGCATGGGACAGGTATGGGAGAGGGAAGTGTGGATGGGGCTGGGGTAGGGGAGGGGGCGAAGCGCTGCAGGAGACTCATTGCTGCCATCAGGGAAGAGTCCATGGACCGCAGAAACCTGCGTTGTTCAGACATCGTTGCTGACATGCCCTTCATGAACGACACCATCTGAGCCAGCAGTGTGGTGTGGCCATGGAGGACAGTCAGCACCGATGCCTGCCCAACCTGCAACTGCCGCAGTATGTCCACAGACTCTGCACTGAGGGCAGCAGGGGTGACAGGGGCAGGGGGTGCAGTTCCTGTCCTGAAGGAGACATGGTGGGGCCCTGCATGGACAGAAGGGACCGGAGCAACTGGGAGGGCGGTGATGGGAATGGAGGAGGCGGGGACTGATGTTGGGCTGCTGCCAGGTGTTGTAGCAGCCTCCGCCCCCTCAATGAGGTCAGCCTCAGACCCGTCTGCGTCGTAGTTGGAATCGCCACCAGACAGGTCCTCCGACTGACTCCCCTCGCCCTCCGTGACACTGGCTCCCGCAGACTCGCCAGCACTGGTGGCACTGGTGCTGGGTCCCTCATCCAGGTCCGTGGAGGTGTCTCCCTCGGTTTCCAATGATGATGCTGTGGGCAAGGTGGAGATACAGAAAAACATCAGCCACCTGTATACATCTGACACATGAGTACAAAACCAATAAGTCACAGTGCATATCAGGCAATGCATCATGAGTAACAGCTAGATTACTCCGCACATATGTAAGCCCTGTACTCCACAGTTGTTAGACCCACCATGTCACTTGGACACAAGGAAAAATAGGACACACCAGCCCAAAACTTGAATGAGAAATACACTGAGGAGCTAGTGTCTGGGAACAGGTGAGCACAGCAATACAATGAAGTCATGCCACCTCTTGTTTACCCAGAAAGAAACAGTAGTGGTGCACCCAAGGCAAAGTAACACACCTCAATACCAAAGGTGTCCCCACCGTCCGAGACCTGTAAGTACTTAGGAAAACAAAACGGAAAAATGTTGGTCCCTTGGGAATCACAATACTTTACACAATCGACATGGTCAGAATGTGCCATTTTGTGAACAGAACACACATGTGCCTCCATAAAAGATGGCTCCCAAGGAGGTGCACACAAAACTACATTTACCCAGTCATTTAAGAAGCTGGCAGCCTTCTTTAAAGAAGTCACTGTTAGAAAGAAATGGTGTTGCAGAAAGTACATATACATGGGCCCACGGAGGTCTTGATGTCTTGACACTCGTAAGTTGGTATCACCAACAACCAAGGACTTACCCAATTTCCACAACACTGGGGGAACATGTATATGTATAATCAGAAAAACAGTCTCATTAGAACAGTGCCTTTTTTTAAAATGTGCCAGCGTGTTCCCTGAAAGTGTAAAGGTGGTTTGTTATGCACTTCCTTGGGAGACATCTGTCATGCAGGCAAATTATTGTTCTTAACAACAAAACATCAAACTAAAGCATTTAAAACATGAAGACCTGTTGACAAGTGTTGTGAGTGCCAAGGTACAATACCTTTTGACTAGCAACTTGAATTCGATCACTGACAAAATATCGAGAAGGAGAATATCGAACTACCAAAATACAGTAGAAAAAATATAGAATGCCAAAATATCGAATGCCTATCTCCAAACAGGTAAGTACAAAAATATAGAATCCAAAATATCGTTGTAAAAAATATAGCTAGTCAAAATATCGAATTTTTTAAATGTCTTAAAAGTAATGTAAAATTAATGAAATAATACATATAATTAACTGAAACATACTTAAAAATAGTTAAATAACTTTAACATTAATAAATAATTAATGTAAGTAAAAAAATAATAATGCATATATTAACGTAAAATATTAATTAAAAATATTCAATATTTCTTGCGTAGGATAGCGGGCGGGTAAAATTTACTATTACCACTTCAGTAAGTGCAATAGTAGGGAAAGCGTTGGATAGCGGGAGGGTAAAAATTACTATTCCCACTCCAGAGAGTGCAACAGTAGGGAAAGCGTTGGATAGCGGGAGGGTAAAAATTACTATTCCCACTCCAGAGAGTGCAATAATAGGGAAAGCATTGGATAGCGTAGGGGTAAAAATTACTATTCCCACTCCCGAGAGTGCAACAGTAGGGAAAGTGTTGGATAGCGGGAGGGTAAAATTTACTATTCCCACTCCAGTGAGTGCAACAGTAGGGAAAGCGTTGGATAGCGTAGGGGTAAAAATTACTATTCCCACTCCAAAGAGTGCAACAGTAGGGAAAGCGTTGGATAGCATAGGGGTAAAAATTACTATTCACACTCCAAAGAGTGCAACAGTAGGGAAAGCGTTGGATAGCGCAGGGGTAAAAATTACTATTCTCACTCCAGTGAGTGCAATAGTAGGGAAAGCGTTGGATAGCGTAGGGGTAAAAATTACTATTCCCACTCCAAAGAGTGCAACAGTAGGGAAAGCGTTGGATAGCGTAGGGGTAAAAATTACTATTCCCACTCCAAAGAGTGCAACAGTAGGGAAAGCGTTGGATAGCGTAGGGGTAAAAATTATTATTCCCACTCCAGTGAGTGCAATAGTAGGGAAAGTGTTGGATAGCGTAGGGGTAAAAATTACTATTCCCACTCCAGTGAGTGCAATAGTAGGGAAAATAATAATTTAATATTTTATTAAAAATTAATTAATTATGAATACCAAAAAAAGTATTAAAATGAATTACCAATTACACAATATTTAATAATTAATTGATTATAAATACCAATATTTTTTTAATTAATGACCTATTAATAATTAACAACCAATTAATTTTCGATACAAAAAATTAATAAATACTATTAATGCTAATTAATAATTAATTAATAATAAATTAATTATCAATATACAAAAATTATTTCGATAATTAATTATTTACAATTAAATTGCTTCCCACCATATTCCTCTATAAACCCACAACCCGCTACAAATAATAAATTAATACAATTAACATAATTATCAATTAAACAATTAATACAAATTAATTACCAATTAATACAAATTATTTACCAATTAATAATTAATCAACAACCAATTAATTTTCAATACCAATTAATAATTACCTAATAACAATGACATTACTTCCCACCCTATTCCCCTATAAACCCACAACCCGCTACAGAAGTAACACGCAAAATTAAATTAAAAATAATTAATAATTCCTAAATATTATTTAATGTACTATAATTAAATTAATTCCCACCCTAATCCCCTATAAACCCACAACCCGCTACGGAATTATATTACACAAAAATTAAATAACATAAAATTCATTACTTTAAAAATATTCAAACGTACATTCCAAAATTAATACATACTTTTAACACATATACTAACACTTAAAACACTATAAAAAAATTCGATATTTTTAACAACTATATTATGACTGTCGATATTACTTCTATATTATTTAAATCGATATTTCTTACCTGATTTTCGATATTCTTCACAACTATATTTTGGCAATTCGATATTCTGTCCATTCTATATTAAAAACTCGATATTCTGTCCTGTCGATATTTTTAATTCGATATTATGTCTGTCTACCCTTGAATTATGTCAGTTGTCACATGGTCATCCGTTACCTGATGACACAGTTGGCAACACATCTGACCCACTGCCTGTCATGTGGAGTGGCACACATGTCCAAACCCAGGACAATGCATAAGCTAATGGGCCTGCAGTTGTGTCGTAAGAAGGCATACCTGCACTGAGGAGACACCCTCATGGCAAGCCAGATGTCCACACAGATATCAGCACACAAGCACCAAACTACGTAGCATCTGGACCACACACTGGTGCCAAAAATGTATGAGCAGGAATCATGTATTTAAACAATTGACACTTGCTGCAAAGCACAAACATTAAACCCTGCACAACATCACTGGGTCACTGCACGTTGAGTCTCTGTCCAGCCAATTATCACACACAGGTCAGACCTGGCAAGGAGACATAAGGTTTGTCTATGTAGGCCTCGTCCGCACAAATCCCTCATACCTGAGACAATGTGATTGCGACAGATCAAGAAGTGACACCTCTTAATCAGGCTTTACAAAAATATGCTGCAAGAATTCCCAAATGTACGCCACATCACCTCGTGAGGCTGCCAACGCATATTTGTGACAAACAACCATCAACAGATAGTTGTGAATAGACACACAGGCACTGCCCAGTGTGAGAATGCACAAGCCAAATGGGGTCTCCATGCCCAGTGGACACATGTAGCACACTTTGGATAAATACAAATGAGGCCAGGGAACAATGCCACAGAGGCAAACCAATGCTGAACACACAGAGAATGGGCACAGTGTTGGATGACAAACATGATTATGAGGCAAGGGTGTCTCAGGGGACTGTAGTGGGCACACTGCTCCTTGTTCCTGGAATGATCTGACTGTAACATGAGCAACCGTCCTGGCACTACGCATATCTACCACTCATACACATCATGTCTGAGGCCACAACATTGGTCATGCATGCTGCAAGTGTGTTCCTTTGAAACCTCACACTCCTATGTTGAGACTCATCATCAGTGCCAACAAATATGGACCCCCAACAGAGTGAACAGGACAGGGCACAGGCAAGGTACCAACACATGTCACAGACCACCCTCCCACATGATGCAGAAAACAATGTGCACTTGGATTAACTGGCAGCCTAGATGACCATGTGCAATTGTGATTACACACAGACCAGGGGACACATGTCAAGGAGGGGAAGGGATGAATAAGAGCACCGGTTGACTTTGGGGAACACAATATGCATTGCACATATAAACCCTGGCAGTGTATCCAGGCTACAGAGCACTTCCAACAGCTGGGGACACACAACACAACAAACAGATATGTACCTACCCCCTCCTTGCTGCTGTCTCTCCTGTAACTGCCTATCCAGGTCAGGGAAGACCACCGCCAGGACACGCATCATGTGGGTGGTCAGGCGTCGGCGCCCGCCATGGGGGCAGGGAGGTGAGAGCCCCAGCTGGACCCGGGCGATCCCCGGGGCCAGCATCGGATGTCCTGCCATCGTTTTCTGACTTGGGCTAGGCGCCGACTGTGACCCCTCGCCGTTCTCACGGCCCTGACGATCTCCTTCCAGATCCCCCCCTTCTCGTAGGCAGTTACCTGTGAGGATGACAAAGTGAGACAACATCACTACACCTGCTCCATGTCACAGAGACACACATTTGAACATCTTTGATATGTTGAACAGGGCATAGGATGCTGCCAAGGATTAGCATCTTTCTCATATAGACATTGGCCTCTGTGGAAGCCCCAATGCACTACATGGCATTGAAAGTACACAGGTGACAGGAGGGGTGCGACCCACTCCCTGATCATGGCACACACTGTGCATCACATGCAACACCAGGCTGATGGATAGCACCTCAAAGCAGTTACATGCCCCAGGCAACTGACGCAACCAAAGCAGAGTACACAGACACACACAGGCACAGATCAATCACATGCCATTGGCAACAGCGGATACAAACCTCACTCTGCACATGTGCCACTTGCCTGTGGGATGTCACAGGTGTGGGGCTAGCTCAGCAAGTCAGACACACCGCACGGCTTACTTCTCACATCAGATGGGTAGAGCTGCGGCCTCCTCCATGCAGCTGTGGTGCAACACTTAACATAGACACTCACCCACATGACAAGTAACCTTCACACACATCAATGTCCAGGAGGGCGTACACATCACTTGGACACTCTCACCACAGCTCCACTCAACTCATTCACATCTGTGGGTACAGTCACCTGTCACACTGGGGGGAACACTGAATCACCTCAGGACAATAGCCAGAAAATGCCACCAAGGATTTGACAGGCTGAATGTGTCATGCACTATGCAGTGAATGTCACAGTAAGCACAATGCAAGTAAGGAGTGCACACAGGAACTACACCATGCTCTGGATGAGATACATAAGCCTTTACCCCCCCTGGGACCCACTCGAAACCACATTGCATGTCTGTCACACCTGGACACAATGCCAGAAGAAACAGTCACAAAAAAGGTGCACAGTCAAAGGTAGTGGAGTCAGCACTCACCTGCACCCCTGGTCTCCCATACAGGCTGGGGTACTGTGGGAGGAGGACATTCAGCAATGCCCCATTCTCCTCAAGTGTGAATGGCTGGGCCCTCTCCACAGTCCGCGACATGGTGCCAGAGGATGCACAGACAGCAGCAGTGTGGTCGACAGGAAAGTAGTGCAGGCAAGTGCCCTCTCATGGGTTCTGGCTGATTTATATCTGTCTTGCTGGGGGCTTTCATTTACAGGAGTACAGAGTGATTGGTCAGACTCATTTGCATCCTACGTTTCCTCCAATCCCTTTAAACATACACCAATGACACGAATTTGCATGGTTCAAATTTTGAGCATCATAGCAAGACAAACAACACGTTGCAACATTGTAATTTTTGGGCCAACTGACTTTTCAAGGCCACATGATGGCCACATTGCAACTGAAATCTCTGTATTCATGACAACCAGCATGCCTTTTGGGCCTAATACTTGTCCCCTGTGCGTTTCACACGTACCCGTACACGTACGGCACCACTACAATAGTGATATGCACCGTACTCACACATCCATAGCGTGGGTACGGTGCGTATCACTATAGTAGTGGTGCCATAGGAGTACGCGTGTGTGTACGGTCTGTACCATGCATACTCCTACGGCACCACTACTATAGTGATACGGACCTGTGATAAGGAGGAATCGGACGCCGGGAACTTCAAGATGGCGCCCGACGGGACGCCCGTCGATGCAGCGGTGAGCGGTGTAGCTTCTGTCGATTCAGCAAGGAGGAGTGTAGCTTCCGGGATAAAGGGAGGAGCGGCGTCGGGAGAGGGAGAGCGCGCCGGTGAGAAGGAGCGGCAAGAAGCGGAGGAAGAAGGAGAAGAGGAGCGTGAGAGGGAGCGGAACGGAGGAGGAGAGACTGGCGGGACGCCGAACGTTGATGCGAGACTCGAGGAGGGCGGCCCAGCAGTATCGAAGGAGAGGCACTCAACCCATCACGCTCCAGTATCCGGTGATCCCCAGAGGCATCAGGACACCGAGATACCCACTGCTACGGTCCCCGCGGGCCGTAGCCCCAGGCAAGTGACGTGGAGGGAAGGGTGGAGGAAGAGGTTGGAGGGAAAGGGTTTCCTGGGTTTGTGGAACAGTTAGAAACCCTCACGCTTTGAACGTAACTTTTGCACCACCCCCTCCTCTTTTCTCTTATACCAGTCCTGAATACCTCGCACTCACCCTGGTGACCTAGGGAGATTGGTGAAGGGAGCACCCTGTAGAACTATAGCTTCAGTAGAACACTTGTGACATAAGTATCCTGTGTTTCTTTTGTTTTTCCGGTTGAACGTTGTGGGAAGCACCAGCCCGGGGGCAGTTTCGGGGAAGAGTAAAGCTGGAAGACGGCGCCGACCCTTGGAAACAGGACAATTCCCATAGACAACTATGTTGTGAAATTTATATGCTTTGGGCCCAACCCCTGTCAGGACTGTGTAGTTAAACAAATAAATTTACGTTAAACACAGGACTTGTGAGACACCTAGTTACTAAGAGAAGGGAAGGGGCGTGTCCTCCGGGGGTAAGACGCAGCCGACGAAGTGTAAAACGAACACAGTGGTGTCAGAAGTGGGATATTGCATCTGAAATAAGATGACACAACCCGTAACCGTCCAGGATATAATAACCCAATTGGCTGAAGGCCAGAGACATTTGCAATTGGTTCTGGAACAACAGAACCAAAATGCTCAAAAAGAAAGAGAAGCCTTTCATGCTGCCATGAAGGAACAGGCAGTTCTTTTGACCAGCAACCAGAAGGTACAGGATACAGCCATTCTGCGACTCACAGACGCTATTTCTAGTACCAGAGTGCATCCTAATGTCCCTGGTAGTGTTTTGCAAAAGTTTCAAGAAGGGGACGATCCGGACTTCTTCTTTACAAACTTTGAGAGGGTGGCTACTACTGCTACATGGCCTCCTGAGAGATGGGGACAATATATAGCGCCATTATTGTCCGGGGAACTACAGGCAGCCTACCAAGCCGCCAATCCAGCAGGGGTAACTGCTTATCCCGATATCAAGAAAGCCATACTAGAAAGATTAGGGTGTGACCATGAATATTACAGGGCACGTTTTCGAAAAGAAAAATGGGCGGCAGGAGACAACCCCAGAGCGTTATTCTATAGGGTTCGAGACTTGGGGAACCGGTGGCTTCAGCCTGTTTCCTCTACGATGGAGGAAGTCACGGAACGGATTTTCTTAGAACAATATCTGGAAGCATTACCCCCCAACACCAGGGCTTGGTTAAAACAGCATCCCGGTCTCACTACCCAGTCTGCCATTGAGTTAGCGTGTGCCTACCATAGGTCTCCAGATTTCAAAGCCCCAACAGGAAGAGCCCCTATAATATTCCCTAAAGCCACACCAAAATCGTCCAGCGACAGTGGGGACAAAAGACTTGGTTCATCCCCTAGGCCACCTCCTAAACCATTTTCAAGGGCTATTACACCGACTCATATGGGACCCCAGTGTTTTAGGTGTGCCGAGTGGGGGCACATATCGCGCAATTGTCCGTTAAATCATGACGGTGCTGAACCCATGGAGGTGGGTTGGTCTCGAGGCAGAGTGTTGGTAACTGGTGTCTGTAGAAAAAGATACAAAAAAACTATTAGACTTAACGGTCGACCAATGGAGGCTCTACTAGATACCGGGTGTCACCATACAGTAGTAGCACAGGAGCTTGTCCCGCTAAAAGCTATTTGTGAAGGAGAGACGGTGTTAGTCTCATGTGTACATGGAGATGTAAAGGAGTATCCTCTAGCTGAAGTATTACTCGAGATAGATGGGTATCCTCAAGTACGGAGAGTAGGAGTGGTTCCAACTCTGCCAGAAAGCATATTGTTAGGAACAGACTTACCACACTTCCATGAGTACTTGGTGGAGGCGTCTGAACAAGAGGGTGAGGAGGGGTGGTTACAGGAAGCTCCATTTTCAAGTGAGACTATAGCAAGCCCTAGAGAAAGAGAAAGGAAGTCCAAGAACGAGAAAAGAAAAGATAAAGAAAGATTCACCCATGCGTGTAGCTATATTGCCTCATGTCTACTCTCTTCTCCAGAACATGGGAATACTCCAGCCCGGAGTTTTCGTGCAGCGCAAAAAGATGACAGCACCCTGACAAATGCTTGGAATCAAGTGCAGGAGATCGATACAGGGAAGGTAGGACCCTATTTTTTTTATCAAAAATGGGTTGTTATACAGAGCATGTGAGGGACAGAATGGGAAGGTGGAACAGTTACTGATACCCATGGCTTTCAGAGAGCAAGCCTTACAGTTAGCTCACAGCCAAGCGGGCGGAGGGCACTATGGACAGGAATTAACCTTGTCATACCTACTAGACAAATTTTATTGGCCAGGGGTGTATAGAGAGACTGCCAAGTTTTGTGCATCCTGTCCCAGATGTCAGGTGATCAATCCATCTAAAGATAAAAAGGTGCCGCTACGTCCCCTGCCTATTATTGATGTCCCGTTTCGGAGGGTAGGGATGGATCTTGTGGGGCCCTTACTTCCCTCGGCAAGAGGACACCAATATATATTAGTGTTGGTAGACTATGCCACAAGATACCCGGAAGCGATACCGCTTTCTAGTATGACCACGTTGACTATTGCTCAAGCAATGATATCTTTCTTTTCTAGAGTGGGTTTTCCTTCAGAGGTACTGACAGACCAAGGTACTCCTTTCATGGCTAAGCTCATGAAGGACATTTGTAAACTGTTAGGAGTGCAGCAAATACGGACAGCAGTGTATCATCCCCAGACAGACGGGTTGGTGGAGAGGTACAATAAAACCATTAAAACAATCCTGAGGAAGCTGATAGGAGAGACAGGAAAAGATTGGGATCGTAAACTACCGTTGGTGATGTTTGCGATTCGCACTCATGAGCAGAAGTCTACGGGGTTTTCGCCGTTTGAACTTCTGTTTGGAAGGAAACCTCGCACTCTGTTGGACATGGCGGCCGAACAGTGGACAGAGGAGGAAGATGAGGGAAAACCCCTCCTGGGGTATATACAGACCTTAAAAGAGACATTGGCCACCCTTTGGGACAAAGTGCACCAGAATATGGAAAAAGCACAAACAACGCAGAAAAACCATTATGACAGGACTAGCCAAATGAGAGAATTAAAAGTGGGAGATAAGGTTTTAATATTACTCCCTTCCTCTGACAAGAAACTGCTGGCCACCTGGCAAGGACCATATACGGTGACTAAAAAAAATAACTCCAGTCTCTTATAGAGTAAGCGTACCTCACAGTAAGAACGGGGGGCAGACATACCACATTAATTTACTTAAGAAATGGGTAGAACCTGAAACAGACCACCCAGATCCAAAGACGATCCAAGCAGTTAATCACGTCACCATACACAAAACGTTAGACTTAACTGAGGAGTTTGAGACTAGAAAAGAAAGAGAACAACCAGGAATGGGACCTAACCTAACTCTAGAGCAAAAACAGCAACTAGAACACTTAGTGAATCAATTCCCTACCCTTAGTTCAGGCACTCCGGGGCGAACCTCTTTGGTTGCACATGATATCATCACCCAACCCGGCAAAGTAGTCAATGTAAAGCCCTACCGAATTCCTGAGGCCAGAAGAGAGGCAGTAGAACAAGAAATCGAAAAAATGCTTCAGGCAGGGATAATTGAACCCTCCAAGAGCAATTGGCGGTCTCCCATGGTGTTAGTGCCTAAACCAGATGGGAGTATTCGTTTTTGCATAGACTTTCGGCAGGTGAACGCCCACTCCAAATTTGATAATTACCCTATGCCCCGAGTGGACGAGCTGATAGAAAGGTTAGGAGACGCTCGAGTCATGTCCACCATTGACTTAACGAAAGGCTATTGGCAAATTCCTTTAACTCCTTCAGCTCAAGAAAAGACAGCGTTCTCAACACCATCAGGGTTATATCACTTCAAAGTCATGCCCTTCGGACTCCACGGCGCACCCGCCACGTTTCAAAGGCTCATGGACATTCTATTAAGGGTTCACCAAAAGTATGCAGTGGCTTATTTGGATGATATTGTGGTATATAGCCCGGACTGGGAAACACACATGGAACATCTGAAGGGCCTGTTTGACACACTGACTCAGGCCGGTTTGACTATGAACCCAAAGAAAACCACCTTAGGAACCCACCAAATAAATTACTTGGGGTATACCATAAGTGAAGGTACTCTTAAGCCACAAGTCAACAAATTAGAGGCGATACAAAACATCCCTAGACCCACCACTAGAAGGGAAGTAAGAGCCTTCTTGGGATTAGTAGGGTATTATAGGAGATTTATTTCTCAATTATCAGACGTGGCCAGTCCTCTCACGGACTTGTTACGACACAAACCCTCTAGAGCCAAGATGGACTGGGGTCCGGTTCAGGAAAAGAGTTTTAATGCCTTAAAAACTGTACTGTGCAATGCTCCAATACTGACTTGCCCAGATTATAAAAAGTCGTTTGTGCTGCAAACTGACGCCTCAGATAGGGGACTAGGAGCAGTATTGTCACAACCAGACTCACACGGTCTACTCAAACCGGTATTGTACCTGAGTCGGAAACTATTCCCGAGGGAGACCAGATATGCCACTATGGAGAAAGAATGCCTCGCAATAAAATGGGCTATGGAGGCTCTACAATATTACTTGTTAGGACGTACCTTCTTTCTCGTAACCGATCATGCACCCTTAACTTGGTTAGCCAACAATAAGGATACCAATGCTAAAATATTACGGTGGTTCGGAGCATTGCAGCCCTTCTCTTTTCAGACTCTTCATATGCCTGGGAAATTACAAAGTAATGTGGACTACCTATCCAGGTTCCCTATATTGGAATGGCCCGATCGTCCATCCCAAGAAGAGAGGCAATGTGATAAGGAGGAATCGGACGCCGGGAACTTCAAGATGGCGCCCGACGGGACGCCCGTCGATGCAGCGGTGAGCGGTGTAGCTTCTGTCGATTCAGCAAGGAGGAGTGTAGCTTCCGGGATAAAGGGAGGAGCGGCGTCGGGAGAGGGAGAGCGCGCCGGTGAGAAGGAGCGGCAAGAAGCGGAGGAAGAAGGAGAAGAGGAGCGTGAGAGGGAGCGGAACGGAGGAGGAGAGACTGGCGGGACGCCAAACGTTGATGCGAGACTCGAGGAGGGCGGCCCAGCAGTATCGAAGGAGAGGCACTCAACCCATCACGCTCCAGTATCCGGTGATCCCCAGAGGCATCAGGACACCGAGATACCCACTGCTACGGTCCCCGCGGGCCGTAGCCCCAGGCAAGTGACGTGGAGGGAAGGGTGGAGGAAGAGGTTGGAGGGAAAGGGTTTCCTGGGTTTGTGGAACAGTTAGAAACCCTCACGCTTTGAATGTAACTTTTGCACCACCCCCTCCTCTTTTCTCCTATACCAGTCCTGAATACCTCGCACTCACCCTGGTGACCTAGGGAGATTGGTGAAGGGAGCACCCTGTAGAACTATAGCTTCAGTAGAACACTTGTGACATAAGTATCCTGTGTTTCTTTTGTTTTTCCGGTTGAACGTTGTGGGAAGCACCAGCCCGGGGGCAGTTTCGGGGAAGAGTAAAGCTGGAAGACGGCGCCGACCCTTGGAAACAGGACAATTCCCATAGACAACTATGTTGTGAAATTTATATGCTTTGGGCCCAACCCCTGTCAGGACTGTGTAGTTAAACAAATAAATTTACGTTAAACACAGGACTTGTGAGACACCTAGTTACTAAGAGAAGGGACGGGGCGTGTCCTCCGGGGGTAAGACGCAGCCGACGAAGTGTAAAACGATCACAGGACCGTACACACGCTCTGAGAGCGTGTGTACGGTCCGTACCACGCGTACTCCTACGGCACCACTACTATAGTGATACGGACCATACACACGATGTGTTTACGGTCCGTACCACGCGTACTCCTAGGGCACCACTACTATAGTGATACGGACCGTACACACGACGTGTGTACGGTCCGTACCACAAGTACTCCTAAGGCACCACTACTATAGTGATACGGACCGTACACATGACGTGTGTATGGTCCGTACCACGCGTACTCCTTCGGCACCACTACTATAGTGATACAGACCGTACACACGCTCTCAGAGCGTGTGTACGGTCCATACCACGCGTACTCCTACGGCACCACTACTATAGTGATACGGACCGTACGAACGCTCTCAGAGCGTGTGTACGGTCCGTACCACGCTTACTCCTATGGCACCACTACTATAGTGATACGGACCATACACACGACGTGTGTACGGTCCGTACCACGCGTACTCCTACGGCACCACTACTATAGTGATACGGACCATACACACACTCTCAGAGCGTGTGTACGGTCTGTAGCACGCATACTCCTACGGCACCACTACTATAGTGATACGGACCGTACACACGACGTGTGTACTGTCCGTACCACGCGTACTCCTACGGCACCACTACAATAGTGAAACAGACCGAACACACGCTCTGAGAGTGTGTGTACAGTCTGTACCACGCGTACTCCTACGGCACCACTACTATAGTGATACGGACCGTACACACGATGTGTGTACGGTCCGTACCACGCGTACTCCTACGGCACCACTACAATAGTGATACGAACCATACACACACTCTCGGAGCGTGTGTACGGAGCGTTTCACATGCTTACACTGGTGATAGGAGGTGCACACGAAAGGAATGGAGGTCTCCGACTCGCACAAGGCTGTACATCAAGTCATTGTCATTGCAGACTTTCATGTGCAGGGCCTAGGTGTGTCAGGCAGTGATTTTGCACATGTCTCCTCATGTAGTTGCACAATTGATGTGTGATGACCTGTGTAATAACAACCAAAAGTAACCAGGGTCAAAAAACAGGAGCCAAATATTGTAATAAACAACGCTTTAGGAGAGAGAAAAAGCACAATTGTGAACAGTACCATCGATATTGAATCCCATCAGCCACTATAAATAGCGCATATCATCATCTAGGATTCAGCCATACACACAGCTCTAGTGCTAGAGATACGTATGGTGTATGGAACCAAGGGAAGGCAATCAAGTTCACAGAAATCACAAACCCTGGTATGGTATGATGTCGCTAACGTGTAATTGAAAGTGGCAAATGGTCTAGAAGCAGTGCAAGAAAAACAAAATAGGTGAGTGCAGATGTTAAAAACAACTACTGGGTCAGTCCAACTAATTTATTCATAACTGACCGAGTGGTGTGGTTAAAAACAGTGCAGAAAGCAGTTTGAAATAATAACTGCTATTGTCCTAAAGTTGCTCTACATGTTTCAGCCATTATGATTGAGTATCAATCCGGCTTTCGTCAGGACCAGATCTACAAGCTACTGCTAGTTGGTGTGATGATCCAAAAAGAAAAAGAAAAATACGACCTACTTGAATGGAGGTATTGGGACACTCCCGAATATACGTGGAGTATTTAACAAATCCCCTGGATGTAGGGGGTCACGCCTCACCCCACCAGGCATCCGCTCAGGTGAAAGAGGCCCCGCTCTATCCGTCGGTACCTCCGGCTGTATTGAGATGGACGGGGAGGCCTCCCCGTCCAGCTCAATCATAATGGCTGAAACATGTAGACCAACTTTAGGACAATAGCAGTTATTATTTCAAACTGCTTTCTGCACTGTTTTTAACCACACCACTCGGTCACCAAGCTGGCATACGTGTCCTGGATGTATTGCACAGACCAAACTCTGTATTTAGCAGATGTGTAGTAGCAGTTGAGCATGTGCTCTGTTCATTGACATTGATGTTGTTATGCTCTCAATCTTCGTTATTCTATACAATTTTCTGCAGGGCACCGCCTGTCCCCCGACCAATGCCAGACTTGGGAGCCATGAGGGAACGTGCCTGCATCCGACGTTACAGATTCACTCAACAGTTGATTGAGGACTTGACCGCCAAGCTGGCACCACACCTCCAACCGCGACACAGGTATCCTACTGCGCTGACCCCCAAGATGAAGGTGATGGCAGCCCTACATTTTTTTGCCACAGGTACGTTTCAATTCACCATAGCTGATGTTGGTGGCATGTCACAGACAATGTTCAGCCGTGTCCTGCGTGATGTTTTGGCAGCCATGTTGGAGCACCTTGATGAATTCATCCATTTCCCGACTCCTGAGGAGTTGACAGGTGTCAAGGGTGATTTCTATGCCCTGGGAGGGATGCCCCATGTCATTGGGTCCATTGATGGGACACATGTGACTTTGGTACCACCACAGGCACAGGAGGTAGCCTATCGCAACCGTAAACATTACCACTCTGTAAATGCCCTTGTGGTGTGTCTTGCTAACATGCTGATTTCCCATGTCTGTGCACGTTTTCCAGGGTCAGCACACGACGCCTACATCATGAGGCGTAGCAGGGTGCCACAAATGATGCTGCAGCTGCACAACGAACGAGCATTTCTTGTTGGTGGGTATACTCTGTTTGTCCTGTGTGTTGCGGTATCTTTGGCTCTTACGGCATCTCCTGACCCACTTATTTACATGATGTTTCCATGTAGGGGACTCTGGCTATCCCAACATGCCATGGCTGATGACGCCTCTCCGCAACCCAAGATCAGCTGCAGATCACCGGTACAACAATGCACACGGGCAGACCAGGTGAGTGATTGAGAGGACGTTTGGCCTCCTGAAGAGCCGATTCTGGTGCCTTCACAAGACAGTCCCTCCCATATGCACCGGCGAAGGTCTGCTAAATCTTCCTCGTGTGCTGCATGCTGCACAACATGGCAGTGGAGAAGGCAGTGCCACTCATCCTGGAGCAGGATGAGCAGGAACATCCACCCGTGGAGGATGAAGGGCTTGGCCACGAGGCAAGTGAGGAGGAGGAGGAGGAGGAGGATATCCGGAGTCAGCTCATACGCAACTTCTTCTCATAATGGTGAGTCACTGGGTCTGAGTGTGCACGCTTGTAGCCTTGGGTGGCATGTGTTGCAATGTGTGTGTCCAGCTGACTGTATGCTAAGTGACTTAGATGTGTGTTCTGATGTGTCACTCGAGTTATGATGTCATTCCACACATTTTAGCTGAGACACTTTCTTTTAAATTAGCATGGGGACAACATTGTTCCTGTTTAGTAAATGACCATGTATGCGGAAAAAAAATATTTTAGCTGACTTCTTGTGTGTCTGTCATTCCCAGGTTTTGCGCATGTTGTCTGCTCGTGTCATCGTTGGCCTCCTGCTATTCCTCATGAGTATTGCAACGTGTGCTGAATCAGCGTTCCATGCACGGACATGGGGAAATGTCATTTTGGGTAAGGATTGCAGCAAGGCATTTTGGGGGTGGTACGTGTTTGGAATGTGTGGGGACTGCTTCTGTGCATGTTGTGTTACCATGCATACATGTCGACTCACCATGGGGCACATAACATGCAGCATGACTCCCATGAATTGATAGTCAGCCTTCGTGACAGTCATCTGTAATGGTTTTTGGATTCTGATGAAGGCATCAATGTGTGTAAAACTTCCCTCTGAAACATACGAGATGCTACGGGTGGACATAGTGTGGGACATCCCCATAATAGGCTCAATGGGGAATTGCAGCCTCTCTGTGTGCAGCAGGAGGTGTTTGGCTCATCCCCTTAACTTGTGTGCCAGTTCATTTGGATTTACAACATCCGTGTTGTGAAGGGGTGTCCAGCGTAGGTCCCACATGTTCAGTCAAATGACCTGTGAGTCTGTTCATATTGATGCATTTCCCTTAGTGTGAGCCTGAGTAATAAAGGTGTTCCTCACCCTCCAAAGTGCCTCATCTCTGTCAATGCAGGTCTCTTGCCACTTTGCATGCGTCATCTCTGCCATAGTTGTCAAAGATTGTGCATATGAGTGTATGTGTAGTTTGGCAACATGCATGCAGTTCTTCATGGCTTATAATCTCTATTGTGCATGAAGTCCATGGTTGTGTATGTATTTGGGCAGGTTGCTCCCCCCAACGGGCTGTCAACGCCTGCTGAGGGTGTGTCTCCTGTGCGCAGCTCGGCCTTCTGTTTCCTGATCCTGTGTCAGTCATCTTTGGTGATTGTTCATCCATTTTCTCTGGGTGAGCCATGAGTAACCTGACACTCCTTCCTTTACATACGCCTGTTGCAGTTGTCCTTTCTGACATCCTTGTCTTTGTGTGCTACTTTTGGCCTAGTTTCCAGTACATGCCGCCTGCTGCTGCGGCCCCTGCGGCAAGGGCCCACCAAGTTCCCAGATTCTGCAACCCACAAGCCTCCAAGATGCTCCTCCCTTCCTCCCTTCCTCCCTCCACCCATTCATTAGGCTGACATCAGCTTGTCTGTGCCACTGTTGCGGCCACGCGGTGCCAAAGGCAGGACCATCAGCGCATGCAACGTGCACATTGCACGACCCTCATGTCCTTGCATGACACACATCATAACAACAATCTCATGTTGCAGCCACCCTCCAAGCAATGTCTAACCGAAAATCAACCGCATGCTCTCAGGCATACCCTAAGCACACACATGACACCTTCGCATGCTGAGTGTGCAACTCCAACTGCCTACACAGCGCTGCCCCGCCTTCCAGGCCCTGTCACACCAACCAGGTCATGTCCATCTTACACCACATCGGCTCCGTCCACCAGCATGCCATTGGACTCTGTTACCTCCTCAACACAAAAGGCCTACAAATCACCTTCATGACAGTGACCTGGATGAAAGCATCCTCAACACACAACTTCTTCATTGCCATCTCAGACGGATACAAGAGCACCCGCAGGGACGGCACTAACAATTCCGGAGGATGAATTAATATCTATTCCCAAGTACGCACTCAGGGTCACAAATCCGGTTTGGCACAAACCCCTTACAAACCCTCAGAGTAACACTCATCTACAGATCTCCAGGAATCCACAATTCCGCAAAGCCATCAACACGTCCATTGTCACGCACGCCCTCACATCCACAGGATACATGTGGCTGTGGGCCCGGAACTTCTGGCTGGATGAGAACCACACCAGCATTCATCATTGGTCCATCCACATTAGCATCCACGTCTCCGACGAACAACACACTGCCACACACCCCGCTACCAATCCCCCAAAGGTGCTTGATGGAAGTCAACACAGACATGCTGTGTGGGACACTGGAACCAACACCACCGCCACACCCTGCAACCTCACACACTGGATCAGCAACTGATCCAACAATCTAGCCACGTTGACGGACTTTCCTGTGACGCACATCAACAATTAAGCCACCTGGTACAAGGCAGACCTACTGGACTCATACACGTCTAGCAGGACTCTTGTGCACAGCTTGCAACACAAATAACAATCAGTGGCCTTACAACCCTGGATAACGGCACACACAGCCATCACCATATCATCAGCAAGGACAATTGGAGATCCTTCAGAAAAACGCACGACATCAAGGAGCTCATCAGCATCGTGAGTGCACTGACATCAGCTCTCCATCCAAAAGACACCCCACCCTTGCAAGGCTGAGCCAATCCCTTGCAACTTTCTACCACTGCAAGCTCATGGACATACACGCAAGCCTTGGCACACAGAGGCAGAACGCACTATTATGCGCGGGTCCAACCCCCCTCAGGTTTTGGACTTCCATCATCAGCAGATACAACACCCAGGTCTCATGTGCAACTTCCCCTGGGGATCTCCATCAGGCCCCTTCCCACACAACATCTCAACCACATCATTCCCCATCCTTGAAGCCCACGTCCAGCACGTCATGTATGTATCATTGGAGTTAGCCACATTCCATGGTAGATAGAGGCATGCAGTGACCCAGGCCCTTCTTAGACAATGGACGGCAGGAACGCTGGCTCTCAAGGAACATCACCGTGCTTCCCTAGCCAGCAAATGTCATCAGGAAGACAGTCAACGAGCAACTGACAAACTTCCTCCATGCAAAGAGCTCCAGGCAACCTGCATAAGACCGTCTTCCACAGTAATCACCCCACTGCAACCGTCATCATTGCCACCAACACTGACAACTTTGCCCTGCTCAACAATGGTGAGGCCACCCCCTTTGACCTCTCCACAGCATTATACACGATGTGCTCACACACTGTCAGCTCACACATCTCCAACACTGGTATCCAGGGGATGGACCAGGATGAAATCACCAAGTAGCTCACCAGCAAGGCCATGGGAGTGGGACTCAAGCCTTCAGCATGTAGTACAGTGCCGTAATCTGGCACATGGCCCAGGGCTCATCTCTCAGCGTGTCAATCTTCAATGTGTCCAGGACCCCCCTCTCCACCATCACATGCGCACACGACCTCATCATCATCTCGTATGCCATTGACAGCCAGCTGCTCCTCACCCTCACCAAAGACACAGCTATTGCCAGTTCCAACCTTCAAGAAGGCATGAGGTCCGTTGATGAATGGCTGAACATCAGCCACCTGAGGCTGGACTTGTACAGGACTGAGGTAATCATCTGAGGATTGTCCCCTTACAGCTGGGTCAACTCCTTGTGTCCCACCCGCCAGGGCACTGCACCAGCACCCAGTGGCCACGCACACAAGATGGTGTGCATCATGGACTCGTCGCTCACAATTGCCATGCAACTCACCAGCATCTGTACCTCATGCTGCAACACCCTCCACATGATGCACATGATCCACAGATAGATCCACTCCAAGGCAAGACAGACCGTCCCCCAGGTCCACGACGCCAGCCGTGTCAACTACAGCCCCGCCCTCTAAGGAGCAAGTACAGCCAAACTCCCGGAAAAGTTGTCCACATCCAGGGTGCATCTGCACACCTCAGCTTCAACATCCCGCGCCCCAGCCACATCACCGTCCACCTGAGATAGCTGCAATGGATCACTGTCCGCTGCAGGATGACCTTCAGACTCCTCACCCACACTCAGGAGGCAGTCCACAACCCCAGACCCCAAACCAACCTTGGACGTCTGTCATCCAAGACCCCGTTGGGCCAACTCCGTGCATCCAACCTTGCCCTCATCCGCGGAGTGTTGAGAGGCGTCTCTGCCGGTGGGATCAGGTTCCTCCTGAACTTGGGACTGTGATTCTTCCCCCCATTGTTGGGGGGAGATCCATCACGTCGCCCTGTGTGTGAGAGAGAGACGATGTTAATGTTGTTTCATGCCACATCCATGTTTCATACATATTCAAGTTGGCACAGTTCCTCCAGGTAGTTGTATGTGCCTGGCATTCCCCTCAATGTTCACTTGTGGATGGGTATGTTGCGGGGGACAGATTGATATGTTCTCCTGAGTCTTTGACATGTAGATTTTTGGCTTGGACGCTTCTTTGGCTATGGATTTATCTTGTTGTGTCACATGTCCATTGTGAGAGTGGGTAAATCCATTGCCTGCCCCGGGGGTGTGTGCTTGTGTAAGGGGTGTGTGTGACAGGGCCTGCTGGTGGGTGTAGTGTGATTTGGCAGTGGGTCTCCCAGGTGATGTTTCTGTCCCCTCATGGAGCATGCTGCCATGACAGTGAGTGTGAGTTCCTGTCCTAGATATCTGAGCTTGTGGTGTTGATGTTTAAGTTTACAGTTGTCACAGGAGGGCCTTGTGCTGCCTACAGCAGGGCCAAGTGTCAGCTACCTTGTCAGTACTTTGCCAGTCCCTGTGCATTGCGCATGGTGCATGGGTATGTACCTGGGCCATATGGGCTGAGGGCAATGGTGTCTGATTCTGAGTTGAACAATGTGTTTTGTGATCCCCACCCTCCCAGCATCCCGGACATCCAGTCTTGGGTTTGTGCTTCGTGTAGCCAGGGACATGGCATGGCCTTGCTTTGTGAATGGGGCATACACATGTTAGTGGCATGAGCGTTGTTTTTGAGTGTGGTTGTGTCCGGTGAGTGCTTGGGGGTAGTTGCATGCATTTGGTGTAGTTGGGGTGTGGATGCCATTACCCCCATGTTACATAAGTTGTTTGTGTACTCACCAGGCCTTGCAACTCCTTCGACTCTGTGTACTCCCACCGGCGGAAGCAGGGCCATCACCTTCTCCTCCCAGGGATGGTAATGTACCGGTCTGCGGGGAAGCCCACCTCCAGTGATGTTGCTCTGGGCGTAGTCCTCATTCATTTTCCGCTTGACTGCCTTCCGCAGATCGTACCACCTGGCTTGGCATTCATTCCTGGTCCTTCTGATGGGTGCAACAGCATTCCCCCTATCGACGATCCTCTGCCACAGGCGTGATTTTTCGGCTATGCTGGTCTGTCTGACCAATGTTCCAAAGAGCTGTGGCTCGACTCTGATGACTTCGTTGTCCAGCTCCTCCCTTCTGAACTTTGGATTCTTGTTTGTGGGCATGGTGTGGGGTGAGGGTGTGGATGGTTTTGGGTGTGTGGGTGTGAATGTGAAGGTGTGTGTGGGAATGTGAAGAGGGGGTATGTGTGAAGGAGTTTGTGTGAAGGTGTATGTGTTAAGGTGTATGGGTGCAGTTGTTGGGGTGTGCTCTGTAGCTGCAGTGAGTCTGTAGCAAAGGCTCATGGTTTGTGTGTGTGGGCCCTTTTTATTGGTCCATTTGTGGGTGTGTTATAAGAGGTGGTTGTGAGTTTGGGCCTCTGTTTGCCTGTTTGGATGTGCCAGGTCAGTCATTTTGATGTATTTTCTACTGTAGACATGTTTTGTGGTGTTGTGCGAGTCGAATTGACCCTCCTTGTGCTGTTTTACAGTGTCCTGGTTCAGTACGAGTCGTTTTTGCATATGTAAGGTGCGTACATACGCGATGTTGTTGTACTGTGCTCGCATACGCAATGTTGTTGTAAGGTCCGTACATACGCGATGCAGGGGTACGGTGCTGGGGTACGGTGCATCCAAGTACGGGGCTGGGGTACGGTGCTGGGGTACGGTGCGTCAAAGTACGAGGCTGGGGTACGGTGCTGGGGTATGGTGCGTCCAAGTACGGGGCTGGGGTACGGTGCATACAAGTACGGGGCTGGGGTACGGTGTGTCCAAGTACAGTGCTGGGGTACGGTGCGTCCAAGTATGGGGCTGGGGTACGGTGCGTCCAAGTATGGGGCTGGGGTACGGTGCTGGGGTACGGTGCGTACAAGTACAGTGCTGGGGTACGGTGCGTCCAAGTACGGGGCTGGGGTACGGTGCTGGGATACTGTGCGTACAAGTACGGTGCTGGGATACGGTGCGTACAAGTACGGGGCTGGGGTACGGTGCGTCCAAGTACGGGGCTGGGGTACGGTGCTGGGGTACGGTGCGTCCAAGTACGGGGCTGGGGTACGGTGCATACAAGTACGGTGCTGGGGTACGGTGCGTCCAAGTACGGGGCTGGGGTACGGTGCTGGAGTACGGTGCGTCCAAGTACAGGGCTGGGGTATGGTGCTGGGGTACGGTGCGTACAAGTACGGGGCTGGTGTATGGTGCTGGGGTACGGTGCATCCAAGTACGGGGCTGGGGTACGGTGCGGACATGGGGGGGTACGGTGCTGACATACGGGGGGTATGGTGCTGACATACGGAAGTACGTGCGGACATATGCGGGGGGAGGTGGGGGGCTGTACGACTCATATCCTGGGCACAAGTTTACCCGGGATACGAGTGGTACAGAGTTCGCTCCGTACGGGACGTTTTACATACGCTTGTGTATTCGGAAGGGCGGTACGGATCGTTCTTGTGCGCTCGGACTTCAGTTTTACGATTTGTACATAAAACTGTCCGGGTACGTCTCGTAGACCTTTTCCCGATACGATTCGTATGAATTTTTCACATATGAATCGTACTTCACCGGTGGGACGGGACTTGTACGATTCATACGTAAAAATATACGGATACGAGTCGTACGGGAAATGTTTTTTACCGGATCGGAATCGGCACCATAATGTTAAAATAAATTAAACAGATACATATAAAAAATAATACATATACTTACTCCAGTGAATGCAACAGTAGGGAAAGTGTTGGATAGCGTGGAGATTAAAATTACTATTCCCACTACAGAGAGTGCCACTGTAGGGAAACTGTTGGATAGCATAGGGGTAAAAATTACTATTCCCACTCCAGAGAGTGCATCAGTAGGGAAAGTGTTGGATAGCGTAGGGGTAAAATTTACTATCCCCACTCCAAAGAGTGCAACAGTAGGGAAAGTGTTGGATAGCGTAGGGATAAAAATTACTATTCCCACTCCAAAGAGTGCAACAGTAGGGAAAGTGTTGGATAGCGTAGGGATAAAAATTACTATTCCCACTCCAAAGAGTGCAACAGTAGGGAAAGTGTTGGATAGCGTAGGGGTAAAATTTATAATCCCCACTCCAAAGAGTGCAACAGTAGGGAAAGTGTTGGATAGCGTAGGGATAAAAATTACTATTCCCACTCCAAAGAGTGCAACAGTAGGGAAAGTGTTGGATAGCATAGGGGTAAAATGTATTATCCTCACTCCAAAGAGTGCAACAGTAGGGAAAGTGTTGGATAGCGTAGGGATAAAAATTACTATTCCCACTCCAAAGAGTGCTACAGTAAGGAAAGTGTTGGATAGCGTAGGTGTAAAAATTACTATTCCCACTCCAAAGAGTGCAACAGTAGGGAAAGTGTTGGATAGCGTAAGGGTAAAATGTACTATTCCCACTCCTAAGAGTGCAACAGTAGGGAAAGTGTTGTATAGTGTAGGGGTAAAATTTCCTATTCCCACTCCTAAGAGTGCAACAGTAGGAAAAGTGTTGGATAGCGTAGGGGTAAAAATGACTATTCCCACTCCAGTGAGTGCAACAGTAGGGAAAGTGTTGGATAGCGGAGGGTTAAAATGTACTATTCCCACTCCAAAGAGTGCAACAGTAGGGAAAGCATTAGATAGCGTAGGGGTTAAAAATAATGTATTTATAAATTAAAATTATTGTAATTAAATAATGATTTATTAAAAAATTAACAAAAATTATTTATAAATACCAATTAATAAAAATGTATAATGACTTTAATTACATAAAATTACTTCCCAACCTATTCCTCAATAAACACACAACCCACCCCACATAAAATGTCACATAATTAATATGATTATCAATTAATCAATTAACATAAATGATTTACCAACTAAAAATTAATTAACAATACATTAATTATCAATAACAATAAATAATAATGTATAAAAATTATCAATTAATAATGAAATTTCAATACATTAATTATCAATACCAATAAATAATAAGTAATACAAATTAATTAGCAATTAATTAACTAACAATTAATTATCAATACCCCAAAATACCAAGCATTGGCATAGCCAATAGGTCTCGCCTTTGGGACCTTATAAGTATTTAGTTATGCAGCACAATATCCTTGGGGCAACAACATCACCTGCTGCATGGGTAAACACTTATGAGGTCCCAAATGTGAGACCTATTGGCTATGCCAATGCTTGTTTTTGTTTAGGAGGCATAGAATAGGCCACTTAACATGGATATTATCCTAAATATTCTCTCCCTTGTCCCAAACCTCCACAAATGCCCGGAGACTCAACATTTTACCTGTATTAATCTGATTTGCATAATATTTGCAAGGCTGGAGGTCTACAGGAGATACATATAAAATGATATAAAATAACTACTGGAGCAAAACCCTGTTTTGTTGTCAACACCAGATCACTTGCCCCCTCAAAAAACAAACATGCCTGAGCAGAATTACCCAAAGAAGGTTCCTCAACTTTAAAAAAAAATTCTACAATATCAAAAGTCCCCCCTTTGAAAGAGCTGGAGCTAATATGAAAATAATCCAGTACATCCAGTACAATAGTTCTCATAAGAAAGCAAACCAACCCAAACGTAGTGTCTGAACTTAAAGTCAACAAACAACCTATGGGTCCAGCAGTCTCGCCTCACATGACCAGTCCTCCTGGGGTGCTACCTTCCTCCAGGGAAAGCTGTTCCTGCTCACAGGTCCCAAGCCTGACGCTACCAGGCTGAAACAATAACATCACACCCCCTGGACCTTATTCCGGCCAGAATGTGAGACAACTTCTCTCCTGGGAGGGCTCACTGAAGGCTGTGGATGGTGAGGGGCAGCAAGTGTGAGAGAGCCCGAGCGGCGGAGGGAAGCATGGGGGACAAGGAGTGAGAGCAAGAAGAGGGAGAGCTGGGATGGAGAGCTCAGTGAGGGTTCACTGAAGGCGGTGGATGGTGAGGGGTGGCAAGTGTGAGAGAGCATGAGGGGCGGAGGGAAGCACAGGGGACAAAGACAGTGCAAGAAGAGGGAGAGCTGGGGTGGAGAGCTCAGTCACGGTTAACTGAAGGCAGTGGTCGGAGATGGACAGAGCAGTGAGAGAGCAAGAGGGACTGACAGGAGTGAGGGGCGAGTGATAGAGCGAGTGTGAGAGAGTAAGGGTGAAGGTGAGAAACATGCGACACAAAGACTGCAAGTGGGGAGGAGAGCACAGAAAGCGGACTCCTAGAGCCGAGCAGTGGCAGACTGAGGAGAGAAGAGGGAAAGACAAGACCGAGAGCTGGCACACGGAGGTGCAGTGACAGACCTCCAGGGACCAATAGAAGCAGCGAGCGAGTGTGAGATGCGCGAACAACATACAGTGCCGCGACCTATATAAAACAAGATGGCGGCGGACTGTCCACTGTCCCAGTGCCGGCTTCCTTCAACTCTGGGTCCGTTGCGCGCGCGCGTGCACTCTTTAAGGGGAAAGCACGGCAGAGCCAGAGTTGAAGGAAGCCGGCATGAACAAGATGGCGGCAGACTGTCCACTGTCCCACGGACACGCGCATGCTGTCTGCTTTGGACAGATGGCGAGAGCAGCCATGTTTGTCCATGCAGGCGAGTGCATGAACCCACGGTGGAGAATCGATTCCAAAAGGTCTCTCTAACGAGGGCAGCGCAGGCGCTGCTTTCACCAGGCGAGACCTAAAAATTCTGAATTACTGAATTACAATTAAATTACTTCCCACCCTATTCCCCTATAAACCCACAACCCGCTACGGTACTAAAATGCATAATTTACTTTAAAAAAAATTACTAACTTCTAAAAAATGTATACATATATTTTTAAAAAAGTACAATACTTATCAAAAAATATAGAACACATACATATAAAATACATAACACTAATATAAACATCGATATTATTAACATTGATATTTTTGCTATCGATATTACTAACTTCGATATTAACAAAATGATATTACTTACCTTCTGGTCGATATTCTGGTCGGCGATATTCTTGATGTCGATATTTCGTCCCTATGATATTTAAAACTCGATATTAATGTAGGTCAATATTAAGAACTCGATATTTTGTCTGTGCAACCAGATAATTACAGGAATAGCTAGAATGGCTCCAAGATGATCTTGCTTTTTGACCTGAGTGTGCATCCTTCTTGAGGGGCAGGCAGCAGTTTAAGGGTACATGGATGGACTCTGAACAAGAACATGCGAGAGAGAAAAAATGCCCCTCTCGCCAAATCAGAGCCTTGGAATCCCGAGGCTGGGAGGAAGCATGGCCGCCAGGCCAGGGGTCAGCAGGTGAAGATCCCGCTCGTATGTAAATCAACTCCGTGCATGTCATGATAGACCTTAGGGTGGGGGAGGGGCACAGGGCCCCATTTAGACTGTCTGCGGTCGCCACCTGTACCCCTGTGCCAACTTCCTTCCCCCTGCCATTGCCTGGAGCTGGGGACCAAGGGGCGCCAGGCCTTGGAAGGCGCTATTTGAAGTTTTCTGCAGGTAGCCGTTGCCACTCGCAGGTCACAGGGCATCATATATTAATAACCGCATCAGTTAATTCAGGGTTATTCGTCTCATCCCCACTGATAGCGCCCACGTGTTGCTGGTCAGTTTATTGAGCGCCTGGGAGCCTCGGCCTCTCAGAGCTGTGCAACAGGAGGATGCCTCTTACAGGTTACATTGTATACAGGGCGTGCCGTGTTCAGATGTCTTTTAAGGCAATATCCTGTTGTGTTTTTTACAGCATCTAAAAGAAAATACGAAGGGAAAATGCTAATTTGCGTCACTACGGAGCCAGTTTGGCAACAGAACTGGCCAGTGGCATCACCGGGAAAACTTTGAGATCACCAGTTTGGCCAAATAAAATCTTTAGTCAGATTTCTGCATCCGGGTCCAAGGAGTGAACCCGGGTTCACTGACACGAAATGTCCATCCCAGGAAGTGATCCTCGAGGCGCATTTATTCAGAGATTTGTAAGGAATAGACAATGACAGAGAGTCCCTTCCAGATGGGCGCTGCCCCTTCCTGATGCGCTTTTATAGTTTCCGAGGCGCCCCAGGCACGTCATCACCTGACAGCACCGATGGGCCGGTGATGGTGTTTAGTTTACACAAAGCAGCCCTCGTGGCAGCAAGGACATCTTCTGCCCCTCATAACATCAGCACCGCACAAGACACCAGAGGCACCGGCAAATCATGGTTGGAGGGGTGTCTGCCCCCCCCCCCCCGCCCTTTCCGGTTATCATGGACTTGGTTTGTATGTGCAGAGTACCGCACCTACCCTACTTGAAGTACTGAGCCGCAAGCTCTGATACCGGCAGACTAAGGTTCACTTGTAATAAGAGGGCTAAACCTCAGTGGGGGGGGGAGAGGGGGGTGTAATAGTATGCTACCTGCCCTCACGCACCGAGGGACTCTTATGCCCCAGTTGGCTGTCCTGAAGACACCCTTGTCTTGGTGCCCATCTGCTTCTCTGAGCGGTGGTACCTTCAGTCTAAGATTCACTTGTAATAAGAGAGCTACACCTCAGGGGGGTGTAATAGTATGTTACCTACACTCTAGCACCCAGGGACTCTTGTGCCCCAGCTGGCTGACCTGAAGGCACCCTTGTCTTGGTGGCCATCTGCTTCTCTGAGCGGTGGTACCTTCAATCTAAGGTTTGCTTGTAATAAGAGAGCTACACCTAATGGGAGGTGTAATAGTGTGCTACCTGCACCCCAGCAGCCAGGGACTCTTGTGCCCCAGCTGGCTGTCTTGAAGACACCCTTGTCTTGGTGGCCATCTGCTTCTCTGAGCGGAGGTACCTTTAATCTAAGGTTCGCTTGTAATAAGAGAGCTACAACTCAGGGGGTGTAATAGTATGTTACCTACACTCTAGCACCCAGGGACTCTTGTGCCCCAGCTGGCTGTCCTGAAGACACCCTTGTCTTGGTGGGCATCTGCTTCTCTGAGCGGTGGTTCCTTCAATCTAAGGTTTGCTTGTAATAAGAGAGCTACACCTAATGGGGGTGTAATAGTGTGTTACCTGCACTCCAGCAAGGGACTCTTGTGCCCCAGCTTGGTGTCCTGAAGACACCCTTGTCGTGGTGGGCGTCTGCTTCTCTGGGCTGGACATGGACCTCAAAAATGTTTGGTAGCCATTAAAATCATACACTGCAAAAGCATGGCCTACCTGGAAGTGAAGCAGACAAACATTGTGATCCTCTGACCCGCCCACATTCAAGTCCCTGCCCCAAACTATAGTGCCATCGGAGTTAGGATGGGAAGTAAGGCCAGTCCCAACAGAATAATAAGGGCGCCGGATGTTCTCCAAGATTGGGGGCTTGGGGGTCTGCCCACGGCAGTCTATTTTTTTTCAGAAAGTGGTAACTGACTACTTTTTGAGAAAACATTTCAAAATGTATTACATAAAGAACCGTATAATTTACAGGAAGTTCAGGTGAGAAACTCATGAACTAATGCTGCTTCCCCTGGGGGTGTCCAAACTTGGCGTCGGTGTTTGGGGGCCTCAGTAACTATGTCAAGCTTCATTCAAGTGCCCGAAGAGGTGGGACCCCTGCAGGCCTCGCTTATTGCCACATGTGGGGGTAGGCAAAGCCAGAGGTGGACCTTGCTACATTAAAGAAGCATTGGCAAACCAATAGATCTCACCTTTGTGATTTATTGGCGTTGCCAATGCTTTTTAATGAAAATGTGTTTTAATGATGCTTTATAGCATCGGCAAAAAAACACGGGTTAAAAAAAAAAGAAAAAAGCACGATGGTGCCACACACTCGAGTGCGTACGCCATCACACCGCCTCGCCATTCACTAGAAAATCAAAAGGATGGTGAAGGGGCTATTTACCAACAAATTGAGATACACAAGAGTAGGGTATCCAATGAGAGGCAAGCAAATGAGAGTGACAATAAAGCAAACCAATAATGAGCAATGGGCGGGCTCTAAGCCATGTGTAAGTTTTGGACTGGTACACAAGACGCTTTCAACTACTGACACTAAAAGCTATCTGTAGGTGTGGCCTAACAAGGAGGACTTCTAGATAATCTGTGAATCTGTAAGGCCAGCAGGGCTGGGGTAGAGTCATGCACATGTCATCCTATGCCTGCTAGCGGGTCTTGTCATTTTCCAGTTCACTATTGCCCTCCACTTCCGTTCACTCTTCACCAGTCCCTCCCGGTTGCGGCGAGCTGGTAAAGCGCCACCTTTGACGCTGGCTCATTTGCATACGGCGGGTCCTTGTTCCCAGAGATGACCAATAGACAGATCAGACTTGCGACCCTCTAATAGTTTTTATATAGCACCTAAAAGATGCTGGCATTCATTTCAATGGTACTTGATTTACCTACCTCAGAAGGATGGAAGGCTGAGTCGACTTTGCGAGGCTTGGCGCTCGTGCCCTACAGAGCCCAAGCGCGGGAAGCTTCAAGCACTACCTCTCGGTCCTGACTTTGCAAACACACCCTGCCCCACTCTTGGCAGCCTCACCCGGTCAGGCACAGCGTGATTTAATGTTCTTTATTTACCTACCTCAGAAGGATGGAAGGCTGAGTCGCATTTGCGAGTCTTGGCGCTCGTGCCCTACAGATCCCAAGCGCGGGAAGCTTCAAGCGCGACGGTCCTGACTTTGCAAACACACCCTGCCCCACTCTTGGCAGCTTCCCCGGGTCAGGCCCAGCGTGATGTAGTGCTTGTCAGGCGCAGCCGACTCTGCCCAGGGAGGTTTCCTCACTTCAAAGCGCTCGCACAATGTATGTAATGAGCCGCGTGCGGGCGAGCCCGCCGGGTCATGTCTCCTCTTGCAGACCGTGTTTGATGGAAGCCGAGACCGAGGATGGAGCCGTTACTCGCTGGCTTCACATCCGGGACTTTCCGGGCCTTGCACACAGCCGTCATGTCTCGTGTGGCCAGCACTGCAGGGGAAGTTTACTAACACGTGTCTCTGGGGTTGTGACTGACAGGTGCGTCCCAGAGCTGCTGCTAAGGGTTTGTATTGGGAGATACTTCTCAGGGTAAATCCTGATTTCCGTTGGAAAGTACCCCTAAAGTAACGCGAAGTAACGCCATCCGCCATCTCGCACTACTCTGCATAAGGGGGTGTCACGTGCGTGGTGATGGGGTGTTCCCTTGCACCCACCCGTGGGCTTTGACACAAATCCCGATCTAATTTAAAAGGTAAACAGGACTTTGAACCAAAGGTTTATGGTCCTGGAAGCAGGTGTAAAGTCTGAGGACTTTTTTTCCCCTCAAAATGATTCCAACTTTGCATGTGTGCTGCACTGTACGGTACAAATACAGGGCAGGGGTGGGGGTGGAAACAGCGCCCCATCTTAGGACATATGGCCCTGTTCTGCTGCGCTGCATTGCATGAAAACTTTGTAAGTCTCCCCCTTCGATTTTAAGGGTTTATGATCCTGTAGGAGATGTGATCCTCAACTTTCAAACTCTTCAGGGGTTTGTGAAACAGGCTGTTGCGCGCTCAGCTTTCTGCTGAACTTTGAAATCAATGGTGCACACGGCTGATCAGGAAGAGACCACTGCAGCCTCCCTGGTGCAGTGGGTCTGTGCGGGCCCGGTACAGAGTAAGTAAGTAAGTAAATGACATTTATAGAGCACACAGCTACCTCCAACAAAGGAACTACGGGGCGCTAAACATCCAGGGTTTCAACGCTTTCCTAAATGCCAATTCTGACTCTATCATGCGCGGATGGCCCGACATGGAATTCCAAAGTGCTGCCGTTCTCACAGAAAGCTCGGCCGCCCATCCCGGCCTTAGAAAAGCGAGGAATCCTGAGCAATTTCAGGTGACTAGATCTCAGAACCCTGTCTCGGTGATAGTTTTGGAGTCTTTGTTTCAGGTAGCGCGGGCCCCGATCTCTAGTGGCTCTGTCGGCGAAGGTGAGCGCCTTCAACTTAGTCCTCCTTTTGACAGGCAGCCAGTGGAGGCTCCGCAGATGAGGGGATATGTGGTGGCGAAACAGCACTTTCCTAATAAGTCTGGCCGCAGCATTTGTAATTATTTGCAGCCTGCGGATCACATGCGCTGTTAGTCCAATATAGAGGCCATTGGAATGGTCAAGCTGGGACGTGACCAAAGCGCGGACCAGCGTCTCCCCCCAATCCATAGGCAGGAGATGAAGGAACCTCCGCACGGCTCTCAGCTTCCAGAAGCAAGAGGAGGAGAGTTGGCAAATCTGGGCCTCGCAGGAGAGGTCTGAATCACATTTGAACCCCAGACTTCTAGTTGAATTTACTGGGATTGGTGGGGGTTTAACTCTGACGGCCACCAGAGCTCCGGAAGCAGGGGGCAAGATCGATTCAAAAATAAGACCTCTGTTTCTCGGTGTTCAAGTTCAAGCAGCTTTCCTTCATCCAAGCGGAGATGTTATTCAGGCTTTGTTTGAAAATGGCAAAGGCAGCCACCGAGTTTTGTCTGAAAGAGAACACCGGCTGAGTGCCATCAGCGTAGGACACCACTTCACTCTCCATTGCTTGACCAGAGCTGCAAGGAGGGTGAGACAGACATTGAATAGTAGTGGGTCCAGAGCCGAGCCCTGGGGACCACCACACACAAGGGGTTTCTGTGAGGACACGTGGGGCGGAGAAATACCTGCTGAGAAGGATCAGTGGAATCAGGCTAGCGTGGTTGCCCTCACTCCCAGAGTTTCAACTCTCTCCAAAAGAATCCGATGTGACACCGTGCCGAATGCTGCGGAGAGATCTAACAGCACAAGCATAGCAGAGCTGCCCTGGTCTAATGCTTCACGTACTGTTACAGCAACTTCCAACAGAGCTGCCACTGTGCTGTAGCCTGATCTAAAACCAGATTGTGAGTCATGGAGACAGTTGCAAGATTCAAGAAAATTGGACAATTGCTTCTGAACTTCCTTTTCAAGAATTTTAGCAGGTGCTGGTAGAAGGGGGGTAGGCCTAAAATTGTTGTGCTCTGCCCGATCAGCATCAGGTTTCTTCAGAATCTGCAGTAAATAGGCTTGTTTCCAGGCGGCGGCATGGATACCCGTTGTCAGAGAGGAGTTCCAAATCGGGTTCAGCAGCGTATTGAGCCATGGGGCAAGTAATTCGAAGAACTGAGCCGGGCAGGGGTCACCAGGAGAACCTGATTTATAATTGTACAGTTCTAGAAGAGATGCCTCCGGGAGAAGCGGGCAAAATTCATATCAGGTGCCTAGGGGGTCCGAGATGGGATTCAACAAGGAGGAGGGTGTGGCCAGTGGGAAGGAGGAATACATGAATTGTATTTTCTCCTGAAAAAAGACAGATAAGTTCTTGCAGAGGGTGGCCGATGGGGAGGCAGTGCTGTATAGGCCCTTCGGCTTGATAAAACTTTGGACAATTTAAAAAACTTCTCTGGCTGAGTTGTCAGACAGTTTAATTTGGTTTGCATAATAGTCCCTAATAGTGGTGCGTTTTAGCCCCCGGAATTGTTTTAGAGCCGGTCTATAGGAGCATTTTGCCGCCGGACTGTAAGATTTACACCAAGCACACTAATTTCTTGCATACCCTTTTTTCTGCTCGTAGTTCCATGGAAAACCAAGGGGCAGAGGGATTTTTTCTAGCTGCTCTAAGAGGGGTCACTCTGTCTAGGGTGGAGGTGACCCAGCTGTTGAAACTGGATACATCGCTGCTCGGGTCACCCGTCAGCTGTGGAGATGAGGAAGCACCAACTGATGGCCTGGTACAGAGGAAGCACCAACTGATGGCCTGGTACAGAGGAAGCCACCAACTGATGGCCTGGTACAGAGGAAGCACCAACTGATGGCCTGGCACAGAGGAAGCACCAACTGATGGCCTGGTACAGAGGAAGCACCAACTGATGGCCTGGTACAGAGGAAGCCACCAACTGATGGCCTGGTACAGAGGAAGCACCAACTGATGGCCTGGCACAGAGGAAGCACCAACTGATGGCCTGGTACAGAGGAAGCACCAACTGATGGCCTGGTACAGAGGAAGCACCAACTGATGGCCTGGCACAGAGGAAGCACCAACTGATGGCCCGATACAGAGGAAGCACAAACTGATGGCCTGGTACAGAGGAAGCACAAACTGATGGCCTGGTACAGAGGAACCACCAACTGATGGCCTGGTACAGAGGAAGCACCAACTGATGGCCTGGTACAGAGGAAGCACAAACTGATGGCTACTTTGTTCAATGTGCGACCGGGCTGAGACGGCATGGTGCCATTTTGACTGTTGGATCTTTTTGCGGCACATTGTGATTGGGCATTGAGTCCATATGAGGCCTTGCCATAAGCAAATCTGCACTGTGCCGCATGAGCACCTGCGCACAGAGGTTAGTAAATCTACCTCTATTCTTGCTGCAGCTTGAGCCGGTGCAGTGCCGTTGTGCACCGCTTCTATCGTGTCTGGTGCTGGGGATGCACAGCTCAATTGTGTCTAGTTTTATTGCATGCCTCGCACCGAGCTTGCAGAGAGTCACTGTGCACTGGTTCTGAGTATGCTGACCCTAAGCTTGCACAGCCCCACTGCATGCTGGGTCTAGGCAATCATGGCAAAACCAGTTCTGGGTTGCTTCTCTTCTGAGAGGACTTGGCTTGGCAGTTCGGGCTGGACTATACCCACTGAAGCAGGGTCAAGACTGATTTGTATATAGCTGGGTCCAAACTGAGGTGGCATGGTGTGCAAAAGAACACTGGGTTGGGCTGCTACCCCAGCGATTGCCAGTGGTTAGACTTACTGCAAGCATCCTTCCATGCCTTTTTGTGTCTTTGTTGGTTCTTGCATGGTGCTGCCTGGCCCTACACTTGCACAGCCCCAAACTAGTAAACAAACTGGGCCTGCCTTTGAATTGGGCATGTTTGTCTCGGATTCCTCGCTGTACAATTGTGTCACGTCTTTTTAATTAGTCTTGAGGAAGTCCAGTGATGGACAAAACATGTGTTGGCTGAATAGTCTGTTTTCTATATGATGGCGTGAGAACAATTCAAGAAACTACTCACCACTTCCTTTGAGTTTGGACTGCTTGTTTGAGGAGGAGAAAACAAGGACTATCTGAGGGTGACTGCTGGCAAAAATACACTACCGAGCCACAAGACGACATGTTCCTATTCGTGCAAGAGTGCTCCAATATGTATATGTTTCATTAGATTTAGCAGAGGTTGCCATGGTGTTCTGGTACCCAGCTTAGTGACATTGTGGCAACCGACGTCTAATATTGTGTGAGCACCAATATTCAATCAAAGAGGACTGTACTTCACACGCGGGGGTGTGCAACAACAGTGCCGTAGTTGCCGAGCCTCCCTTTGTGTGATTGCCGCCATCTTTGTCCAGTTCACCTTCTCCTTGCTCTTGCATGACCCCAATAATGGCCTGATTACAAGCTAGGAGTAAACGTACGGAGATTCGGGGGTCCCGAATTCCCGCTTCTGATCAATATCACACACATATTAATTCCTGTTAGGAGTGAAACCCCTCAGAATGGAAGAACAGCTGGAGTTGGGCAGGGGATCAGACATGGCTGATGTAACAGCCAAAGCCACATGAGATTTTATCAGCTGGAATCACCTGCCAGTCAAAGTAGGTCCAGTGTTCCCGCACCTGAGACAACCTGGTGCGGGAACACCCCACCAGTCGTGATCTGGCAGAGCGGTAGCACACAGGGGGACACTGCTCGAAGTTACTTGTAATCCGGCTCTAACTGATCAGCTGGGTTTAAAGGATCTCCCAAGGAAGGGAAGCGGCTACCCCTCAGCTTCATCGACGCAAAGCGCCGCCCTACTGTCTGCGACCACGGCATCCTGGCGGTTGTCGAATTTGCAATCCTGAGGGGTTGGATAGCATTATCTTGGTTTAAGTGGTGGTTAACCATCGCGAGGAGCTAGAACCTGGGATACTTTTGAAACTCTGTGAAATGACCGGTGACACCCCTGAACCGACCCTGCAGCTATATCTCTTTTGTTTAATTGTGGGTGAACCCTTGTCTTGCCCCTCCCATTCCTCAAAGGCGGCCAACCCCTCATCCCACTGTTGGCTGATTGGTCTTCATCGTAGTATAAAACTATTGTAAACCACGCAGAGGTTATCTCCTCCACAGGAGCTTCAGCAGGTACACGCGACCCACCTTGGTCTTATGTTTGGGTAGTAGTAGCTAGCACATCAGATGGTGAATGGACACTACATCCGCCAAAGCGTCCTGTTAAACAAGAGTTGCAGCTCCCCTGTCCTCTAATCTTGTGTAGGAGCTGTTGTTTGATTTACATCACTGCGTATCCAGTACCTCACAGAATATTTTGGGTTAAAATTCCATATTAAAGTTTGGTTCCGAGGCATCTAACCCCTTCTGTAGTCAGTCAGTAGTGTGGCTGCTGTGTGGGAGGAGGGAACAAAAGGCACGTGCATCAAGTGTGGTCAGTGACATCCCCAAGACCCTGATTGGAGCTAGCGTTGTGGGGCTTACCCTAATGGAGGACCTATTAGATAGAATGGGCCGCAGAAAAGATAAAGACAAGATAAATAAACAGAGGGGCTTTGCCCTTCGAACTACATCTCCCAGAATACAAAGTGTGGCAGCCATTTTGGAGCAAGTGTGCTAGAAACAGAAGCCACACTCAGCACTTCGTGCTCAGAATTGAGAGGTTTGTCTTGGTTTCCAGAGCAATGGTTTCTTTTATTTTGGAGGTCCAGAGAGTGAAGGCCTTATCTTCAAAAAGTGTCTTGTTGGTGACTGTCCCCTGGAGTCTTCATTTAGTGAGTTTTACACAACTTGTCTGGTGGGAATGTCGATGGTGTATTTGAGTTTAACATTAAGAGCGCTACATTTTATTAGATGTTTAATCGCAAAAGACAATTTCGGATATTCCAAAGCTGAACTGAGAATACCTCGTTGTGCCTGAAGGTCTCAGAAAAGAGGCCTCTTACTTTAGAACTGTGCATCCTTTCACACATTGTTTAGTACACATACTAAACACTATTGTTTGCCATATAAACGAAGCATGGCTTTTGAGAGTGTAGAGTTTAAAGAGTGGACTCTTGAGAGAGCCTTTGCCAAAGGAACTGGTGTTAAGTTTATTGCAAGGTGTGATATTACGTATAACCTGCTATTTGTATAAAGCTGACATTTAACATTCAAATTATACTAAATGGAAGCTAAGTTGATAATAACTATGTCTGATCTTGTAACTGCAGGATTCACAATAATCTTTTTCGGCGAACATGTGGAGACCAGAGCACATCTGCTCATAACCCACCGGTATCTACACCTACTCCCACGCCTACACAACGCTCACAACAGTGTCCAGACTGAGGGTGGGGGGAACTCGCAAAGTTTCACTCAGTGGAAATCTGCAGGGTTACATGAAAACTCCTCGAGAGTCCGCAAAGTTCCTCTAACGGGAGCAAAATATACAGCTTGTGCTGCTGGCGCTGTAATTTATCACTCGCAAGACGTACAACATGGTGTTTTTTTCAATCAAGAAGGACGCGAGAGGAGCAGGAAGAAGAGCGGCCAGGCAGGGGAGGCGGCAGACACGCAGGTAAGTGCCTTCTTTTATCATTTTTAAAGAATTAGGGAGGGGGAGGGAGAGGCTAACTCCGCTCCACCAAGGAGGCGGAGTTTTGCATACCTCCGCGCTCGCAACGGAGCGCGGAGTAGGAAAATCTCTGCAAACTCTGCTGGCGGAGCGGAGTAACCCGCCCAGGGTTGGATTAAAGGAGGGGGCTTTCGGGAGTGGCTGAAGCCGGGATGTAGGTCGGTGAGCCACTTCTTTGATGAAGATGACTCTATTCAGTTCGATGCACTGAGGGCAGGAAATGCTATCCCTGAGAGAGGAAGATTCCGGTACACACAGACCAGGCACTGGGTGATGCAGCTAGAGATTACAGAGGCAGCCCAACGCCCCCTGACAAAATTCGAGAGATGGCGTCTAAGTAAAGAATCAGACAAGCATTTAGTATCAGAACTATATAAGTTACTGACGGATGGTGTCTCAGACATAAAGACCCCAGCCCAACTGCGCCGGGAGCCGGAACTGCTGCTTGAACTCTCCTTTCAGGATTGGCGGGATATATATT
Organism: Triturus cristatus; assembly: GCF_964204655.1. Lineage (NCBI taxonomy): Eukaryota > Metazoa > Chordata > Amphibia > Caudata > Salamandridae > Triturus > Triturus cristatus. The sequence goes on along the minus strand of NC_140594.1, from coordinate 25,889,017 downwards.
AGCAGGCAAGACAAACAGCGACCAATACATCTAGCCTGGAAACTGTGACAAAAATCACTTCATACTGGTATTTCACGCCGGCACGCCTCATAAAGGGAATCCAGAACAGAGCGGGAAGTGTTGGAAATGTGGTGATGCTACCGGGACACTCATACATATTTTATGGGAGTGCTCTAAGCTGACTCAATTCTGGGGGAGATTAACCTACACCTCAACACTCAACTCCCCCGACTCCTGGCATATGTGGTAAGGGTGGGCGGAGTTTGTGGAGTTGCACTATGCGGAATTATGCAATGTTGCATAAGAACTCAGTGGAATTCCGCTGAGTTCCGCTCTGTCCTGTGGGGGACTGAAATCAAGGACTACTCATGATCGGGGAGGGGGTGTCAAGGAGGCTTGGAGCAAAAAGGCCTTTGGTGAGGCTACTTGGGTGTCTCCAGCTGGGCTGAAGAGGGTTGGGACAGATTTTCTGAAAGGAAGAGGGTGGGTCCCTGGCCGCAGGAGGCACGGTGTCCAGATAGCAGGTGGCTGGTGGCTTTGCAGGGCTGGGACGTCTTGCTGAAGAGGAATGCGACTTGTTGGCCATAGTGTCAGATGCACAGGGCCCAGCATCTATGTTCAATTGCATTTTCAGCTGCTGGTCCATATCACTATTGCATATTTGATCTATTTGTCCTCATCTACTAGAAGAAAGGAAGCCCTATTAAATTCCATCCTCGAAGAAAACGGCGTGAGGATATGTCGCCAAGAAATTACCACTTGCCTCTCCGGGAAATCGGCTCATTTGACCACACAGTTTGTAAAGTTTATTCTTATTGCAGAAAAAAGTTAACCTTAGAGTCTTCCACCTGATGTTGGGGGCTTGCGATAACCCATAATCGGCCTGTTCAACGACGCTGTCCCAAATATGTTATTGCCAACTATACCTCCATAATCTGACAACTATGTAGAATGTTGATTGACGTAAGAAAGGCTTCTTTGAGAGAGTTGGCACAGTGGCATTGTATCGATGGATTTTTTTACACTAAAAAAGGGGTAGTTTAAGCAATTCTTAGAAGACTTTGAGAAAGGCTCCATTTGAAAAGTATCTGCACAGCGGCACTTTACCTATGGTTTTTTAATGACATTCTAACCTATGAATTTTAAAATATGGAGTAGTGTAAGCAATTTTACAAAATGTCTTAGAAATTTTTATTATTAGTTTTACAAATAATGTAGCGTCGTCTTTTGTGATTTGTGTGAAACTTCTGATTTCTAATATTCTAGATGGAATATTAACCGGAGAAGGTTGGCATCCTTGTAATGTTTACATGTAAAGGCACTTTAGCAATAGCACTTAAAATTAGGATCTAGAGAAAAAATCCTCAAAATGCTGCCTAACTGTGGCGTGTTTACCGAATTGAAACATAATGTATCTTCGATATTATTTTACACTTTACAATGTTTTGGTGTGTCTATGCACAATTTCATGTTGTTTTTATTATATACTTCCTGTTTGTAATGATTTGTATTAATCACTCAGGGCCCCATGCAAGGTACCCTACATGGTCATGTGCAGACCCCACCACATACCTTACCCTGTCTCCCTTCCTTGCTTCTCCAGAAGCAGACTCTCCCTTCCCAGCCTGCGTCTCCGCTGACATATCTCCTCCCGCCGGACTCTGCCTCTTTGCCGACTTCCGTGCCTTCCACGACTGTCTCCCGGGGGCCGGTACCTGCGGCGCAGGAAGGCAGGCAAATTGGCGATGCAACAGCACCCGGGAAGGGCCGCAAGCTTCCTCGACCTCTACCACACCCATACAGGCCGGAAATACGAAACAACCAGTGGTACGAGCCACCACTCACAGAGGGGGTTCAGTCTCCAGTGGAGGATAATTTGGCAACCAGCCGGCTGCCAGGCCCCTTAATGCCGCATCTTGGTACAGTCCTCCAACAGTTGAAGTGGACTGAACCAGACATTACTGCGTCTCAGAACACAGAACAATGTAGAGCATTGTCGGCTCGCAGTGAAAGCGCAGGCTGGACATGCACTGGTCCAGGGACAGCACCACAAAACAGCCTAGGGTGACCAACTGGCATGGGTGCGAATTCAGGACAGTGAGTGTAAAAATTCAGGACAGAGGGTCAAAATTCAGGACAAAAAATCAGAACAGAAGGTCAAAATTCAGGAGAAAACTTCGGGACAAAAGGTAAGTTTTACAGACATATCAGAGGAAGTGGCGCAATAGTATAAAAGTACGTAAATAGACAACCACCTACATACAAGTCAAATAAGTTTTGGATTAGGTTGAGACAATCGTTTTTCGGTAAGCGTGCAGCTTTGAGCAACTGCGCAGGTCTTTTTGTGGTATTTCATTTGATAATGATCTATTTATATGGTCACTGCACTGGGTTGTCCAGACTGATGTTTTGTTTACAACTCATGGTCCTGGCGGGCATGTTTGGTGAGAGAAGGGGTCAGGAAGGTCTGCTCAGATGGACTTTGTTACTAGCATCTCATATCTGAGTGCTATTGTGAGATGTAAAGCGGCACTCATAGGTGAACTAAATGGAGGATTGCTGTAATGAACCAACTATAGGGAACGCATTATGGGTGTTTCAGCAAGTGGAACTTAAAACATGGAATCTTGCTTTGCCAATGGTGGCTTCGCAGAGAGTTGCACTCGCTGACGGAAGTCACAAAGGTGCTTTTCCCTGCAGCTTTCTTAAAGAATCTACTGTCAATACACTATTACATAGTTTATTTTTGACGCCATGCCTATTGCTACAATTACTATATACATGTCAAGCACAGCTATTGGCACTATGAGGCTCCCCCTAAAACCTTACACCTAAAACAAAGCATGCAAACATTTACAATTACTAGTGTAACATTCAAGTAGCAGTTGGGTGTCACTCAAAATGCCATATGCATGATGTATAGGTCCCACATGTAAGCACATAACAAATACAGAATAATAACATATAGGCAAGGGAGTAGCCAGAAAATGTAAACACCTCCCACTTTGAACTGAAGCTCTTATGGCACCAAGAAAGCAAAGCAAGTCACCCCAACCCTCCCCGGAAGAGCTCTGTTGTCCAAGGATCTAGCCATTCATCCTTCCATCAAACCTGTGATGTCCACCATTTCAAATTTACATTCTGTCATCCATTCATTCTTTCATCAATCATTCAGTCTTTCACCATTCATTCTGGCCTTCCATCTGTGTGCCCATCTATATCCAAACCTTTTCAATCATATCAAAACATATCCATTGTCTATCCTTCCATCCATCATGTCACTCATCCATCCCTTCATCCATCCATTCACTAATCCATCCTACCATTTCACCCAATCATCCTTTCACTCATCTATCCACTCTTCCACCCATCCATCCATTCACTCATCCATCCAACCATTTACCCTTTCACCCATCCAGCCTGTAAAACAATATGAATGTACATTTGTCAGGTTTCAAGCTCTGTGAAATGTGCATAATGGGTGCCCGTGTGAACTAGGACGACCCCAGTACATCATTCAGTGAAAAAAACATAAACGACATAAAGTGCACTTGTAAAGCGCACATTCATTCCGAAAAGTTAGTTGGCGCAGTATACCCGATATGTTAGACTCTTTACACAAATTCATTTATCATAATTTTATCGACCTAGTGAAGATAGAAGGCTGAAACAGCAGCATGAGATTAGGGCACCTAACACTTTTACACGCGTTCCCTGAAAAACGATTGCATCCTGTTATGTTGAATAAACCAGAGTGGCTCTGCAGGGGCTCTTAGAAGGAGTGAAACAACAGCAAGGCCTCATTAACATGCAAATGGTCTTTTAAAGACCTGCGAAGTGCTCGGGTGCGGCAGTGTGTCTGCCCGTGAAGCTGTCTCATCCCGGGCTGCCACACACAATGGGGGGGGGGGGGGGGGGGGGGGGGGGGCTGAAGCCCTGCGAGTCCAATGGGAGTTGCGCGCCTGCTTCAGACACAAATGAAACACATCCGGGGTGTTTGTGGATTCTTGTGCAGGAGCTAGGACTCCCAAAAGTTACAGTGGAGTGGGGCGCCCCTGCATGCTTCTTTACCTTTCCAGGAATGAAGAGGGTGGTTCTAGCCTTTTATGCACAGCCAGTTGCGGAGTGTTTGCCTCTGTGATTTGAGCGCGCAGGCTGGAGAGGAGGGACAGCCTGCAGCCCTTCAACGCTAGCGTGCCTGTTTGGGAACTCGACTCACTGATAAACAGCCCTTCAGGAGCCTTCCCTACGCAGCTTTTTTTTATTTTAGACAAAACTGTGTGATAAACCAGCCTTAAAATGATTGAACTTTTATTCGAAACACGTTACAGCCTCTGTTAATTTTCAAATGTTGCACATGTTGGCTTTCAACATGTGCCAAAAGAAGAGAGAGATGGCCTCCGACCCTGTGGCCAGCAACATACTTCTGGCGAGATGTTGTGGGAATCGCTCCTCACTAGCTGTTAATGTTGCCACCACTACTGCGCAGGAGGAGGGCACCACATGTGGACACTCCAAACTGCCCATTGTCATTCTGCATGTGGCAATGGGCCGCATCCAGAATGACAATGGGCGGGTGGTGCTGCTGCTGTGCTTCGAGAATGAGTGCCAGGTCACCACACCTTGGAACTGAGGCCTCTCGCAGGGGAACAGCTCTGCTCCCTACTAGGGCAAGAATTACGAACAAAAGGCGTCCGTAAAAAGGATCCTCACGGACAACGGACGTGAGGTCCAAATTACGGACTGTCCGTGAAATTTACGGATGGTTGGTCACCCTAAAACAGCCGGAAGCATAGGGAATTCATTCGATGTTTTCAAGAAAGTTCAAATCAAAACCTGACACAGGTTGGTGCGGTACGCACAGGGCTCGAGTCGGGGTACCACGTGGGTGGACCGCGCCCCCCCACTTATTTTACCGGGAGCTCGATAACTGGAGGAAATGGAGCCACACATTCACTCTTTGGCCTCTCTGGGGCGAGATCGGAGCTCATTCAGAACGCTGCACACGCGCTGGCTTCTCTGATGCAATCGCATCTAAGGGGTGAGCGAGTGGAGGCAGTAAGTCTGATGGTGCAAGCCACCTTTCGTGACGTCACTTCCTGTTGTGACATCAGCGTCCCCCCACTTCTATTTTTAGGACTTGTGTCCTGGGTATGCACACTTGAAATGTGCAACACCGCAAAACTTCAAGACAGTGGCAAGGCTGAGAAATGGAAGCCTTTAGGTCTGGCGAGAGATGTGGGGCTAGGCATATGGTCCAGCGCGACTAAGAGAGAGAGTCGGGGAAAAAGAGAGCAAACTTACAATTATCCTTCCTGCGTCGCAGACCCGACGTCACACTAGCTCATTCACACACACATTCATTGGTGGGGCCATAACACCAACACTCATACGTTTCTTCTCATGTGTCTGCACACAGGAGGGATGATGATTACGCACTGGACATGTGGGTGGGGTACCTTATAACCTATAGTGAAAGAAAAGTTACTTTACAAAATATACATTAACATTCGCCCCCTATAGATTCCTAATCCTAAACATCAAGGCACTCCGCCCACTTGGTCGACAGACCAATTAGTTGGATTGGTTGATGGTGATTTAGAACCAGCCAAAACACATTTAAGACTCAGAATCTTTAATTCTCTTCAACGAAGAACCACAAACTCATAATTTCTGTTAATCAATATTGGTTTATCTAAAATTTCATTGTAATTAATATTAGCGTTTGTCTCTTCAAAGGTTTAGAATTTCTAGTTCAATTTAGTTAAATTACAGAATATCATATTTACCTATTCTGGCTATCTGGGGTTTCTCTAATTCATTTGCTCTGCATAACCAAATTTTGTCGTTAAATTGGCCAAGTAAGCAGGCCAGAGCTCAGAGTCCGAGAGTCCTTTGCTCAGCACGTTACAGTCCCAAAGATCGTCAAAGGACCAGAAGGCGTGCCAGCATCCGTCATCGCCTGTGGGGTCAAAGAGGATGCGCAGTCATAGTAACCGCCAAATGTGAATAAAATGTCTAACCCCTCCCTATTCTACTACTCTTTTATAATAAATTTCGGGATAACATGAAACATTTTTGGGCGGAGAAGGATTTTGATTGGTTGGGGGCAAACGTCCGATTTTTGGTCAGTCCACGATCACATGGATTTTGCTGATACGTTTCCGGTGATGATCCAATACTGATTGTTGCAAAGTTTCATCTTCTATTTGTATGAGTCCATTGTTTCCTTATACCAGTTTCTAACATCCGGGGTCTTGGCAGTCCCCCAATATCCTATCCTTGACAGGGACAGGGTGTATAGAGGTAGTCAGGAAGTTCACGGAGCCAGACGAGTCTGCGCAGTAGATTTCACGCTTCACGAGACGGTAGCCACATCTGAGCTCGGTTTCTGACGCCATTTTCTGATAGGCCCAAATGTCAACTTAAGCAAAGCAAACACAAAAGGATAATTAATACAAAGAAATGATGCTTCTAATGTTATATCCTTACTAATCCCTTTATGTATTAGTATTTTCCTAGCGTATAGCGACATTTAAAGCAGTATATTCACCTTTACGGTCCTCTACGAAGATGCAAACGTCACAAAAGCAACATAAATCATGCGATATCTAATTACCACATATACTACTGTTAGTATGCGTACGTATTTTAGTTATTAGAGTTATTTTGCCGTGCAAATAGCAAGTTCCCACGTGTAATTTGTGTATGCAAAAAGTTAGTTATAATAAATCACAGCACACCATTAATAAATTATTATTAGTAGGTTATTCAATTAATACTTTCATGCAAAATAGAGGAGGTATACAAAACTTTGCACAACCTGCTCCATCACATGTTACACAAAGTGTTGTGGTGAACCAGTGAGGTGGGCGGTGGGGACAAACTTTGCTACAGAGCAGTGTCTGAGTTTTTGCCAAAACTCCACTCTCCCAGCAGATCACGGAGTTGGCTAAACTCTGCCAACCCCGTTAGCGAAGTGGAGCTCACCACCCACACTTACCCAGGGCAGATACCCAACCCACTGACTTATCCACTTAAATCCAGAGGAGGCAGACGTATCGCACTAGCAATGGGGCGGCTCACCAGTCGATGCTGGCCCTCTGGGGCACTGATAGAATCCCGACCAGATTGGGGTGGCTCCATCGCCTTTGGCATTTGCTGGGGATGGAGACTCTATCATCGACACTGAAAGAACAGGGGGGTTCCTTTAGAGAGGTCTGGCGCCCATTTAGTATCCTTCCATCCCAGGAATGCAAAGCGCTCACCTGCCCTAGATATGTAGGATTGCTACCCCTGACAGAATCACAGCCTTGACTTGCCCGAGGGGATCACTGCAAGAACACGAGATATATGTTAATAGTGGTATATTTGCTCTATGGGCACCCAGGGGAGGGGGGGATGGATGGGAGGGGGGCTTAGGGGTAAGTTTGCTTTCCTATTGTTATAAGTTGCACAAATGGCTGACAGTGGCAGAATGTTGATGCTTCGTCTGCGACTACACAGCCTGCAATTAATGTTTTGTGTTGCAACAATAAAAATAAATATAAACAAAAAAGAAAAAAGTGTGCCTGGTATTTTTTACCCTTAAACGTTTTACTGTGGGGGTGTTTGAACACTGCTGAAGATTTTTTTTTTTAAACCTTAGCGTTTAAATCCACATACACATTTGGGGCCCGATTCACAGAACTAACTTAAGACAAAATCCTAAACTTACTACCATTTTGGTATTCACAGAAGGCACTTACTCATTTTGGTATTCACAGAAGGCACTTACTCATTTCGGTATTCACAGAAGTTAGGAGTCCTAACTTTAGGACTCCTAAATGCCTTCTGTGAATACCGAAAGCCTTAAAATTAGGATTTTTCTCAGTTTAGTAGTAGTAAAGTTAGGAGTCCTAACTTTAGGACTCCTAAACTGAGAAAAATCCTAATTTTAAGACTTTCGGTAGTCACAGAAGATATTTAGGAGTCCTAAAGTTAGGAGTCCTAACTTTACTACTACTAAATTGAGAAAAATCCTAATTTTAAGACTTTCGGTATTTACAGAAGGCATTTAGGAGTCCTAAAGTTAGGAGTCCTAACTATAATACTACTAAACTGAGAAAAATCCTAATTTTAAGACTTTCGGTATTCACAGAAGGCATTTAAGAGTCCTAAAGTTAGGACTCCTAACTTCTGTGAATACCGAAATGAGTAAGTGCCTTCTGTGAATACCAAAATGAGTAAGTGCCTTCTGTGAATACAAAAATGGTAGTAAGTTTAGGATTTTGTCTTAAGTTAGTTCTGTGAATCGGGCCCTCCGTCTTTATATGCATTCACACAAACTATCTGTTAATCTAACACTTTCAACAATAACTACTGGTAAATCTATATACCCTACTGGTGGTAGCCAGTAGGCAGTTATAGTTAGGACAACATTTTTAATAGGAAGAGCATTTTCTGTTTTGACTATAACATTGGTACCGCTTGATGACTCTTTACAAAATTTTCAAAACTTCACGTGCTGTGTTGAAAGTTTCGGCATGATCCATCAAGCAGGAGCTGAGAAAAGGGGGGGGCTCATAACGCGTTTTCTCCATTTTATGTCTTTGGGGATATTGAACACGACTACAGCCGAACCCCCTAACACAATTATACCAAATAAGGCAGAAAGCTGGATTTGGTTATTCATATCATACTTTCAATTATTTGGTGTAAAAGTGTTCAGTAGTCTTAGAGATATTAAAGGTTACAAAATATAGATATATAGTCACATGGCTACTCCGTGGAACCACCCGCAGATGATTCAAGGATCCTGAGGGGAAGGGAAGGGAAGGAGCTGATTGGCTGGCCATAGACGAGAAAAGTTGCACTCACCATTTTGTTTTCTCAGATCAGCTGGGTGCGGCCAAATACACTGTAAAAGATTACAAGAGGTAAGGATACAGGTATCCTGACCCCATAGGACACATAGAGAGGTCCCGGTGGGACCCCTCCGAGCCCAAAATTGCATATTTTCTTGTTTTTGATGAAACCTAAAACCCGCAGATCCTCCGTGAATTTAAGACCCAGTTAAAAAAAATTCACTGATAAAACCAAAAGTTACAGAGGCGTTATAGTTAGGTTGATGATTTACCAACACAAAACCATAAAAATTCAGCATTTATAGTTATCCTTATAGTTAGACTAATCTGAAGAAACTATAACTTGTGCCAATAAGTAACTTAAGGCAACAAGTTATAGTTTCTTAACATGAGTATAACTATAACTATAACTTCTGAATTTTCTATCGTTTTCTATGGGTAAAACTTCAGCTGAACTATAACGATCCTGTAACCTTTGGTTTTATCAGTGGTAAAAATATATAGCTAGATAGCTAGATAGATAGCTAGATAGATAGCTAGATAGCTAGATAGATAGATAGATAGATAGATAGATAGCTAGATAGATAGCTAGATAGATAGATAGATAGATAGATAGATAGATAGATAGATAGATAGCTAGATAGATAGCTAGATAGGTAGATAGATAGATAGATAGATAGATAGATAGATAGATAGATAGATAGATAGATAGATAGATAGATAGATAGATAGATAGATAGATAGATAGATAGATAGATAGATAGATAGATAGATAGATAGATAGACAGACAGACAGAAATTAAGGGCCCCATTAGTATGGGGGCAGACTTTGTTTGCCCGCCATACCCTCGGGAAACGGGACCGCCCGCTGAGGGTGCAGCGGTCCCGCACTCCCGATTTGTATGCGCCTGCCACACTGGCGGGCGCATGGCGCATCTGCCACATTGCGGCTGGCAATGCCACAAAGGCAGGTTGTGCGTTTCAATGCACAACATGACAGCCACGGCACGGTGCCTGCCACATTGTTCATTGAAAGGCAGGGGGGTACCATAGGTACCCCCCCATGTGCACCCCTCATCTCCCCGGAGTCCCTGAGGGCCCGCAACAGGCCCCCGCAAGCAGACTCCGCATGCCTTTCCGTGGCAGCAATGCCGCCACGGAAAGGCATGTTCACGGCCTCATTGTAATATGGCTGGCGGTGTCTGAAAGACACCGCCACCATATTGAACCCTTTTCCACCTGGTCGATTTGTCGACCGGGCGGAAAAGCGGCGGACGGTCTTTCCGTCCGCCGCGGACCCCCCAGCCATTGTAATATGGCGGGGGGTCTTTCCTGCAAGGATAGCGGGCGGATCACCCCCGCCGAGCCGGCGGTAGTCACCATAGACTCTAGCTAGATAGATAGATAGATAGATAGACATATAGACTCTAGATAGATAGATAGATAGATAGATAGATAGATGGATAGATAGAATTTGTTGCAGCCTAAAGTTCTAATGAAAAACCTTGACATATATATATTTTTTAAATTTACTTGGTAATTTGTTACATTTCTCAAATTGTCAATCATAAATTCCAGAATACTAACCGAGGAAATGTTGCTGTGATTGTCTGGCATCCAGCAATGCCAAACGTGTAGTTTTACTAGTGACTGTAGTCTGCGCAGTCAATTATATACATTAACGCTAATCACTAAATTGTGGCAGGATTACTGGTTCTGGTGCATGGTTCATTTGATGATAGAAATATTCATCTAAACCATACAGTTCCTAATTCAGGATGACCTAAGGAATCTATTGATGTAAGCCAGACCTCCCTGGCCTTGAGTAGCTGCCGGTAAAACACACTGGCCAAGTCGTTTGTCATATTTTTGGAAATGTATTCCCAAAAAATGGTTATTCCCTTCACATTCCCTCAGCCACAAACATGTCACTGCCGAGGCACGACCCTGATCTCTGTTCTTATGGGTTTCCTGAGTGTGGGGGTACCAAACATGCACATTACCCCCATGCTTTAGGGAGCCCACATGTGATATACTGGGTGCAAGTGTACATGGCAAAACTGAAAGTGACACAGAGGTTTAGGGTACCTGAGGTATGGTCGCAGGTATGACCCCTGGGCTCTATGGAAACAAAAACCAGAAAGCAACACTTTTAAAATCTACACATCCCAAGCATTGGCTATCTGGTGCCAGATATTCCTAGTCATGATTGGCTGGCGGGACAACGGATTCAACATGACCTCTGTCAGAAGCCACCACTGCGTCCCCTGGCTTCCTTCATGGTGAAGAACCAGACGCACATGGCTTCTCAATGGCTTCGACAGGGACTCACACACTGGACACCAGGGAATGGATCCCAAGAGAAACTCTCTGGATGACTTAAGTCCATCATTGAAACCACTGAGGGCCAGGACTGTGCAAGACACTCAGCGCCCCGTTAGGGAGGCGCGGAGTCCGTAACCCCGAGCTTTTATCCTCTGAAGGCAGAGACATGACCTCTCTCCTGGCTCATAGTTGTTAGTCCAGAATGAAGGGTTGTTTTCTCTGTTTAACTGAACTGGCTTCTTCTTGTGCTTTAGCCCCGCCCTCCGGGATCTGAGGGTTACTTCAAGGACAGGACGCTCTGGACCGGATGTGCTGTGCACAGTTTTGCACTCAACATGAAGCAGTCCATGCTGTGCACGCTCCTTGTATTACATGTGCGCCTCCTTTATGTTTGCCACACACCAGCTGTGTATTCAAACAGGTTTACTCCGTGTCCAGTATTAAAGCACCACCAAGGAACAGCTCTGGAGAAGGGTGCTGCGCCACGCACGCACACAGATACCCACACCTCACTTAGAGGCACTTTAAAACTCACACTGTTTCAGAAGCGTCTCTCTTGAGACAGCCCTCGCAGTGTCTGCTGCCACTGGACACTGTGGCCTGGTGATGACCTTGGGGCCACGTCTGTGGGGGCCACTGAGGAGCAGGTGGTAAGTTCTGTATCTGTTGCTCTCCAGTGCCCCACGCTTCAGAATGCAAGGGGTGTGATAAGGGGCACGAATCGCCAGTTACGACCTCAAAAAAGGGGCACAGCCGACATTTATCAGGGATACAATCAACGGTGAGTTTTTACTCGTATTTGGTAGTTATTGGGCCCCGTAAATATTGCGTCACTTGTAATTGCGATCCATGTGCAACACACGGGTGTTAATGCAGGGCCATAATCTCACGCAGAGCTCTAAACTAGCATTTGGGCAAATCCTCATTCCTGCACAAACAGGAGTTTGCACAGAGATCAGAATTCTGGGTCCTACAATAATGCCCACCTGGGGCATTGGTCAGTGTGGGGGGGGGGGTAGGGGGGGTGGGTGGTGGCATAATTACTGCGCATCTACAGTTTCTCCCAGACACATGTTGGCGGATCGAATCTGCCCAAATATGAGATGAGAAGATGTTCTGAAAAGAGGCAAATATGATGAATTTAATGCGATTAAAAATACGCATCCGCATGTTATTCCTCATTTCTTGGGCAAACATTGGGCTAGGAGGTTTTTACTGCACCCTCTACCTTCTTTTTCCAGGAGATGAGCATTTGCAAAGTGTAGTAAATATCACCGCCCTGTTATGGTATAGGTGGAATCAGGGTGAGGAGGGGACAGGCAGGGTGAGAGGCACACGAGATGAAGGATGCAGAACCAGGAGAGCATCTTGTAACAGAGGAACCAGAAGGGATAGGAGGAGACAGGCAAAAGAGATGAAGGATGCAGAACCAGGAGAGCATCTTGTGACAGAGGAACCAGAAGGGATAGGAGGAGACAGGCACAAGAGATGAAGGCTGCAGAACCAGGAGAGCATCTTGTAACAGAGGAACCAGAAGGGATAGGAGGAGACAGGCACAAGAGATGAAGGCTGCAGAACCAGGAGAGCATCTTGTAACAGAGGAACCAGAAGGGATAGGAGGAGACAGGGACAAGAGGTAAAGGCTGCCGAACCAGGAGAGCATCTTGTAACAGAGGAACCAGAAGGGATAGGAGGAGACAGGCAAAAGAGATGAAGGATGCAGAACCAGGAGAGCATCTTGTGACAGAGGAACCAGAAGGGATAGGAGGAGACAGGCACAAGAGATGAAGGCTGCAGAACCAGGAGAGCATCTTGTAACAGAGGAACCAGAAGGGATAGGAGGAGACAGGCACAAGAGATGAAGGCGGCAGAACCAGGAGAGCATCTTGTAACAGAGGAACCAGAAGGGATAGGAGGAGACAGGCACAAGAGATGAAGGATGCCGAACCAGGAGAGCATCTTGTAACAGAGGAACCAGAAGGGATAGGAGGAGACAGCACACGAGATGAAGGATGCCGAACCAGGAGAGCATCTTGTAACAGAGGAACCAGAAGGGATAGGAGGAGACAGGCACAAGAGATGAAGGATGCCGAACCAGGAGAGCATCCCGTAACAGAGGAACCAGAAGGGATAGGAGGAGACAGGCACAAAAGATGAAGGATGCAGAACCAGGACATCATCCTGTAACAGGGGCCCCTAATGGTTTAGGTAGTGCTATAAGTGGGATGAAAAAACTGGGGGAGGGAGGTTCCCGCTAATGGGTGTGGCCAATCTAATTAAGGCGTGGCCAATCTAATTAAGGGCGTGGCTTAAAACACATAAGCTAAAATTCTGTGCTAGAAGAACAATTGATGAACAGAATGCAGAACAATGTCATATATTCACCCAGTACGAAGATCTGGGCCTAAATCCATAGTTTTTTTGCTCACCATGCCATCCCAGTTTGGACCCAGCCATATGCAAATCAGTCTTGATCCTGCACCCAATGGAAACAGCCAGGCCAGGTCCTCCCTGGACTGGAAACAAGCATCCTGGTTTCGGGGTTTCACCCCTCTTCAGCCAGGATAGCTTGATTCCAGTGGCATGGAGAGCACAGGACTCACGTCTGAGCATACCCGTCCCACTCGGGGTGACAAATGCAAAAACAACAGTTGCTGGACAGAATGCAGAACAATGTCATACATTCACCCCAGTACAGAGATCTGGGCCTAAATCCGTCATTTTTTTGCCCACCATGCCATTCCAGTTTGGACCCAGCCATATGCAAATCAGTGTTGCCTCATGGGAACAGTGCAGCCCCGAACTGGCTTCTGTTCGGGCTGGACTGTGTTTAGCATACGCCTGAATTGTATTCACCTGTTTCTGTCATTGCATCCAGATATATGATACAACAAGTAAAATCATGCCAACAAGAAGTCAGGACTACTGCCTTTGTCAATGGTTGTTAGTTGCATAAGATAAATAAGCAGCAACCATGGCTTGCATTTAATATTGAAAAAGCTTCCACTTAATGCCCTGATGACACCACGACAATGTTCCTGCTCCTTTTTTCAAAAAGTTAAGGGAAATTCAGAGAGAAAATGACTCTTTGAAAGGATTTCCCTTCCCCTACAACGCTCACCTGGCATGACGTCATGCCGTCACTTCTTCACTAGTGAGAAGGGAGCAGAGTGAGCAGCGCATATCGATGTGCCTGCAGTCACTGCAGTCTGAAAAAATTCGGACCGCCTGTGCCAGACACAAAACAGAGCCTTATAGAGACCCGTTTCGACGCCCCCTTAAAAAAGCTGCCGGTGCTCAGCACCGGTGAGACCCGGCCCACTTAAAGCCCTGGGTTTATGGCTCGCAGTCATGGTCAATAATCCTTGAGTAGGAGGGATTGTCAGCTTGAAGGCAGAAGCTAGGACTGTGCCTGAAAAAAGAGTGGGCGAAGATGAGCACAGGGTGAAGACACTGCCCAGGGACCCTCCTGAACATGTTTACAACTTAGAAGGTTGTAGGTCAGCTCCTGTGCCTCGCTGTTGAGCCCCAAAGTACTTGACTTGTAGGATGTAGTTCAAGACAGATCAACCCAGCCCATGTAAAGAGTAGAACAAAGCGCCTTATATAGTGCCTGTCGGGCGTGGCTAATCCGCCACGGTGGAGCGTTGTTGTTCATCAAGGTGGAGGATGGCCGGCCACCATAGCTGTGGATTCATCTGCCATGTATCTCTTGTTCCTCGTCAACAGTCCACTCCTTCTCTCCCCTGTCTGGAGCTCAGCCTCCCTCCATTGGAAGCCATATGTCCTTCGAGGTTTGCGTGGAGGAACAACCTCGCAGTACCTACAGTTGTGTCTGTCTGACTCACGTGGACTATTCATTAAGACACACCTGATGGACATCTATCATTTACAAAAACCTTCCTCCCCTACAACACAAGCCTCAGACACAAACATACCCTTCACCACTCACAGCACAGACCTGTGCTGGTCCACCACGGAAGCTGCCACCATGGCAGGCAGGAGGCCCTTCGCTGGTCTGAGGATGAGCCAACTGGAGGGTGGATGAAACTGTGAGGAGAGCTCAGGTTCACAGCAGAACTATGGGGCGGTGTTGGGAGAAAGGGGAATAGTGTCTGGGGGAACATCACATCCAGTGTGTGAAGTTCACAGGAGCTTATCAGCAAGAGATGGAATGACTTGAGGGTAGGAATCCTTCCCCTCAATATCCGGTGCCCCAGCATGCAATGGGGACGGGTGGTGGTTCTTCGAGGCCCCCCACCCTCAACTTTTCCAGGGCGGAGAAGGTGTTGGCGGCATTGCACTGAAGGCGGAGAGGACTGTGGTACGTACTCAGTAAATGGCGATGAGTACTCAGTAAAAATATTTTTAGATATGCCGGGCAACACCTTCCCTTGGCGGCCTATTTTTCTGTAATTAATAATTAACATTCAAGCTACAGTGTTTTTTTCACATATGCGGTCTCATTTGGGTCACAGTACACGGTGTTTATAGGTTAATTAACATTTCAGTCATTCCTACCAGCATCCTTACAGCATACAAATATGTATGGGATGAGGGGCGGTGGCTACCTCCAGCCCATGGTGGCCAGGGGCCCTTATTTAGTCTTTACGCCCAGGGCATTGCCCCGTACATTAATGTAATAAAACACCTGCATAGTCAAGAGACGGACAGTTGCCCTGTTTCTGCTGGTGGCCTCCCCTGGCAGTGAGGGCCATCGTTCAGGCAGGTGGCCCCTTTGTATCTTGTGCCTTTGGTCAATGTTGGTCACACAGTGCTACATCTTGCGTTCAAATGCTTAAAATACATGTGAACTTGTTTGTGACACATGAGGAAAGACTCTTAGACCCAACCCGGACTAGCAGGAGTCCACCTGGGGTGCGCCTGAGTAGTCACTGATTGATGCCGAGAGTGGTCCAGACCACACTGAAGATGCTGGGAAGAGTTCACTTGAGTCTGGCTACGAACTGCTTTCATTGCCACGGATTCCCACCAGGAGTTGTAGACATCCACTGGTCACAAAAGATGACTCCAGAAGAGCATGCCCACCAGGCAGAGGGAGGTATGAGTAAATGCCGAGGGATTACTCAAGTCCACTGCGTCTGGTCGTTCCTGAGCATTCGCGGGTGGGCAGTGGGCCTCCCATGGATACACGTTCCCAGGTTTCCTCTTCGAATCTATAGTTGGCGATGTGGCCTGCTCAGAGCTGCCGGGGTGCATATTTGAAGCACAGGCTCATGATTAGTAGCGTCTGTCTAGGGAGCATGTGATGAGTACTTGTCTCTGATGCAGCTGGAGGTATTACATATGCTCTCTCAGAGTCTATACTTCAGCAGAGGGGAAGAGCAATACAAGTAGGGTGTCAGTGAGCACGCAGCTGTTGGGATCTCTAGACAAGGGGAAGACAGGCAGTGATCACAAAAGGATGCACCTTGAAAGAGCATGGCGTAGGACAGACCGACATAGGACATACTACAAGATAGACCGACGACAGGAAGACAGGCAGTGATCACAAAAGACGCCTCAAGAGAGCACAAGCCATAGGACAGACTGACAACAGGAAGACAGGCAGTGATCACAAAAGGATGCACCTTGAAAGAGCATAGGACAGACTGACAAGTAACATACCATAAGACAGACCGACAACAGGTAGACAGGCAGTGATCACAAAAGGATGCACCTTGAAAGAGCATAGGACAGACTGACAAGTAACATACCATAAGAGAGACCGACAACAGGAAGACAGGCAGTGATCACAAAAGACGCCTCAAGAGAACACACGCCGTAGGACAGATCGACAACAGGAAGACATGCAGTGATCACAAAAGACGCCTCAAGAGAGAGCACGCCATAGGACAGACCGACAACAGGAAGACAGGCAGTGATCACAAAAGGATGCACCTTGAAAGAGCATAGGACAGACTGACAAGTAACCAATCAATCAAGGCTTTATTTCGATAAAAATATATCATAAAAGCATTTACAATAAAAGAGTTATTCATCACAGCTTTAAAAATCATCATTGTTTTTGCATTGAATGGTGCAAAATATCATAAATAAGTTAAAAAAACGTATTAAACAATTATTTTAAGCCTATTAGTTCTAATAGGCCAAGCCCAAGATAGGAATTTAGAAAGGGCACAAGCGTAAAGTGGCCGGGAATCAGACCTTAAAATACGTAGTGCCTCAATATGCTGCCTGGTACCTAATGAACGGCACAAATGTTTAAGCCATCTGCTTCGAGGGAGTGCATACGCTTGACATTCAAATAGAAAGTGTGCTACAGTCTCGGTTCTAGTTGTACAGAAGGGGCAGAATTCTGTAGTCTGTGCAGAGAGGTTCCAACCAGATGTGAAGGCACAGAGTGGGAGAGTCCCGGTCCTAAATTTAAAATAAAGGGTCCTACCAAAGGGTCTCTCTATGATATCTAAATATAGTTCCCGGAAGGGCAGGTCTTTAAAACTAAGAAAATCCTCCGTGAGTCTACCTAGTATACAGTTAGAATTCTGCTGGGATGCAATCCAGTTCCAATATAAAGTCTTTAATGTGGCTTTCGGTGGGGAAGACCTGCTTTCCCATGCGGAGCTCAGACCAAGATTGCAAAGGAGGGTTTTCATATCTTTCAACCATTTAATCTTGTGCCACCCGGGAAGTGACATAACTTCAGAGAGGCCATTGGCATATTTTACTAGTTCCGGAACACGCCACAACCGGGCCCATAACAATAGAGGGCGAAATTTTGCCAATTAATCAATTGGACGGCACCCCAAGTCAAGCAACAGTGGGGTCGTGGGGGTACCCTGAGGGAGTGACATAATGGCCCTACAAAACTTTCTCTCAGATCTTGCCAACTCGCTAGAGTTGTATGAGCCCCACAGCTCGGCCCCATAAAGGGCAGAGCTTACTCCCCTTGCTGTATAGATTTCCATGACATGGGCTATAGGTCTGATTGCGCAAGAGCGCTGCTCCTTTAGGAGTGCCCCTGTCACCCTTTTGTGTGCTAACAGCATTTTACATAAATGAGGGGCCCAAAGCATATTGTGTGTGAGGCGAATGCCAAGATAATCGAACACATCCACCCTCTCAATGGGTACAGTATTTAGCCTTGGAGGACGTACAGGTTTCTTAGGTGGGTTCATCACAAGGAATTTCGTCTTGTCCGTATTAATTACTAGCCCCCTTTCACCACAAAAAGACTGAAAGTTATTTAGTAGTTTTTGGAGGCCCATTGGGGATTTGGAGAGTAGGAGTGTATCATCCGCGAAGAGGAGGGTCGGAATACGTTCCCCAGCCAGGGAAGGTTCATCTGCAGGATCTTTCAGCAGGTGCTCAACCACACCATTCACATAAAGAGAGAACAGAGTGGGAGCCAACACACAACCCTGGCGAACCCCTCTCTCCACCGGAATTCTGTCAGTTTTTTCTCCCTCTCTACCCCATCTAATCTGTGCATAGGTGTTTTCATGCATCCTAATGATTAGGGATAATAGATAATACGGAACCCCTAAATCAGTGAGCACTCTCCACAGGGTCACTCTCGGTACTAGGTCGAAGGCAGTCTTCAGGTCGATGAATGCGAGATAAAGACTGCCCTTGGCCAGGACCACGACCTTCCAATAGACTAACAGCAATCTGAAGGCTTGTTCGATTGTGCCAGTGCCTACTCTAAAGCCTGCCTGGAGGTCGGAAAGGATGCTGTTTTCGTCGATCCATTGAAGTAATCTAACCAACAGCACCTTACCAACGACCTTTTGGGATACATCAAGCAAGCTTATGGGTCTATAGTTGGATGGGTCATCTCTAGCCCCTTTCTTAAAAATGGGCACAACCTCAGCGCCTTTCCATAAAGCGGGGATAGGTGCACCTCTGCTAATAGCATTGAGAAGAGTATAGATCAGTTTTCCCCATTTCATGATGTCAGAGCGCAACAGGTCCCCAGGGATGCCGTCAGGACCAGCGGCTTTTTGAGGCCTGATGGTGCTGATTGCATGTTCGATTTCTTTAATAGAGAAAACATGATCTACCAACTCTGGCCCTCGGGCAATAGAAGGTGTAATTGGACATAAGTTGCCAGCGGGATGATCGATTCTCCTGAAAGGGGCAACGAAGTTGATACACTCCGCCGTCCGGGCTTGTTCTTCGTGAGAGGGAGTTGAGGCAATGTCACTATCTTGGTTGGAATATAGTTTAGAGAAATGGGTAGCCCAGGCCTGGCTAGTGATATTGCATGTTATGAGCTCAGTGTCTGGTCTACTTCTGGTTCTGATTATTTCCCAGAAGCGCCTGGGATCCTTTCCAGAGCTGGCCTCTTTTAGCGTAGACCAATATTCTAGGTCCCACTCTTTTCTAGCATTTGCCAGATATTCCTTATAATTTTTCCTGGCTACCTGAACCTCTGCTTGGATTTTGCTTTTAATAGCCTGGATCAGGGTAGTTTTGGCCTGTCTGCAGGCAGGTGTAAACCATTCCTGCTTAGCCCTAGGATTTCGGGCTACAGTTTTTTTCCCCACATAATTTGTTTTGGTAAAAACATTTCCGATGGTCTCAAGGGTTCCCTCAAAGATAGGTGTTATCCTTTCTATAAGGGGAGGAGTTAAGTCGATGTTGTCCAATTCGGCTTGGGAAACCATAAGAATTGTATTAATGGCGTTAAGCTTGGCTTCGTCCCCTGCGATCATTTTCCACTTCAGACATCTCCCGCACGAGGAGACAGAGATAGTGTCTGATGACCTAGAACATAATTTAATCGCTTCATTCGACCAAGGATTCTTGAGAGAAAGAGAGAGCGGATTGTGGTCGCTTTCGATAGTAGACAAAACTATCATATCCTGGACCAAGCCCCAAAGAGAAAAATCAAGCATAATGTAATCGATCCTAGAGGTATGCTTGTCTCTATTAAATGTGGCCGCACCCATAGAATCAGAATTTGTGCGGCCATTGGCAGCTCTTAAGCCAAACTCCAATGTAAGAGCATTTAGCTGGATCGCTGCTTGTGACCATTTTTTAATAGGGGGGATAGTTAGGGTTGGGATACCCCATCTAACATCGTCTTCGCCAGGATCAATAATATCGTCCGTTGTGAGAGGCTCGTAAGTACAATTAAAGTCTCCCGCAACCAGGACTTGGGCTACAGCTAAATTATTCCTAACTTCCCATTCAAGGGAAGACACTGTCGAGGACAATGAGCCATATTTAGCGCCTCTGGCGTAAACATTATACAGGTCGAGGGTGGGACCCATATGGGGGCCTCTTAAGGAGATACCTAAAATGTAAGGTGAATTAATCTTTTTCCTGTCTATTCGACAGTTCAGGGCAATGTTTACCCATATAAGCAAGCCTCCAGATGGACGACCTTTGCCATTTCTGGGGAGGTTGGCTGGAACAAAATATGTAACATATCCAACCCGATAAGTCGGTTCTAGAGACCATGTCTCCTGAAACAGACAGATCGTGTGAGCCTCCACAAGGGCGCTCCACTCGGGTGAACACAATTTCCTTTGGAGACCCGCTAAATTCCAGTTTAGGACCTTTATCGTGTCTAAGGAATAATAGGAGTGAGTTTTGGGGGAACTGGCGCAGTCATTGGGAAGTATAGAAATACCTGGTGTTGGAGTCAAGCATAAACTTGACAATGGAACCTGCAGAGATTCCTGAGCAACGTGCTTCTGGGTTGAAGGAGTAGAATTAGCGACAATAGAAATTTTTTGAGGACTGTCAATGGGTTGAGGTTGGTTGGAAAGGATATAGTCAGGAACCTCCATGCCCTGACTTATGGGTGGTAATGGTCAATCCACCGAATCCAGGCAACTATATCTGTTGACCAGAGGTAAGTCGCTCCAGTCTACAGTGAAAGGTGCAACCCTACCCCTATGATCCTGCCAACCATCCCGCACCCTTCTACCAACCCAGTTGACATCTTGGAATCCACCCCTTCCTGAATCAAGATAACAGTTAGGGGGGGAATAAAAGAAAGAAAGCCTTCTCGTCTCGATTCCATCTTGCTTGACTCTTGTGCCGCGGCGGCAAATGTAATCCGCCGTGTATGGATTGTCGAAGTTTACAATGACACAGTCCCCCCGGGTCCGTTTCTTTTCACTACCTACCCAGGAAACCCTGCGTACCATTAAACTTTTACTTGCGCAAGAGGGTGGGAGCGGTCTGTTAATAGTGAGCCAATGTTGCACCTTATTTTTTAGGGACCCTAGAGGCTCCTCTATATTGGGCCTTAAGCCTGGAACACCTGTCATAATGACAACGTAAGGACCAGCTTCGGGTGGTAGATGTATATGCTGGTCATTCACATCCCTGTCATTATCAAGGTTATTCATTTCCCCAGAAGATTTAGATGGTATAGAGATCAGGTTTACAGCTGGGGATTGGGATTTCGCGGGTTCCGCAGCCTTCTTGCGGTCACCTACAGGTGGCTCTGGTTTTTTATTCAAATTATTGGATGGTAGTGATTCCGTCCTTGTAGGTACATTATTGGGTTCCCTAGGTGTAATCGACTCACCGCCCATCCCTACTTTAGAAGGAGCAATCAAGGGAGGTATATTCCTAAATGCCAACAATTTTTCAATGTTTAAGAGTGATAGTTCTAATGGTTGTAGATAGGATTTAATAAGTTCGTATATTCTAGATAAAAGAAAGTTGTTGGCCTCACAGGTCTTGCATCCCTCTCCCAATCTAATAGGTACTCCAGACATGATTGGATTCAATGGAGAAGCTGGGGTATCCATAGACCCTCCCTGTATAAGAGTACTTTTACTATGTGCGCGAAAGGTGGGGGCTTTTTTAGCGGGTTTGCGTTTGCATTTATTCGCCTCCCTAGCTTTCTTAGTTTTAGGGATGGCACCTTCCTTCTTGCCCCCTAATACGTCAGTGGTGGGGGGCACCTGCCTTGGGCTCCTGAGAAGGGCTGGCGTTTTCGCGAGAGTCACGCTAGATTGTGTGTCTGAGGAGGCCAGGGATGCCGAAAGGTGGACAGTATTAGGGACTCCATGCATCTCGGCCTGTGCTGTAATTAAAGGCCTGGACTCCCTTGGGTTTGGGGGTGATTTAGAGAGTGCTAGTGTGCCTATAGAAGAGCGTCTCGCCAAGGCCAAGTCTTGAGACACCCTACGTTCTAAGAGTGAGATGCCTTGGTTGATAGCCTCGTTCGCCCTGGTAATGTATTGGTCAATTGGGCCTGACACATGTGTTAAACTATTTTTGCTACCCCTCGTCATCATTGTGCTACTTCTCTTATATAGGCTAACACAGGTCTAATTGAGAAAAGGGAAAGCTAATCACCAAAAAAGATATGACAATGAGGAGGACAACAATTACAGGAGATAATGCTTCCAAGGCAAAGCTCAGGAAGGAAGGTCCAGACCAGTCTTACCCAAGCTTCTGGCGGGTTTGAGGAAGTCCACTTGGAGGGAGGTGATGGGTACTTTATACGCCTGCAGGGTGCTCTCGCACATCAAAGGTCGTTGGGGCTTTTAAGAGACAGATTCCTTTAGAGTCCTGCCTCAGCCTTTATACCCACAGGGATAGCGTGACACGAGCCCTCACTTATATGCCAAGGTCCTTGTGCCGATGTTAGGGGAGTGGCCCAGCCCAGTCTGGTCCGGCTTCGCCCGGGCGCTGCCCGCGCGCGTCCCGCACTGCGGGGTCCCTTGGCAGGCTTTAAAGGAGTCCGGCGCGGCCGCGTGACGTCACTGGCGTGCGCGGCCGCTGCTGCTGCTGGGAAATGTAGGCCGTTCCCCTCACGGCGATGTTCCCTCAAAGAAACACGAAGAAAGACAGGTCCGCTGTTATCCCCACTGGGCCGTTCCCCTCACGGCTAGCGAAGGTTGTGGAAATCGTAGAAGCCAAGGCCTGTGCGTCCCGCGCTGCGGGGGCCCTTGGCAGGCTTTAAAGGAGTCCGGCGCGGCCGCGTGACGTCACTGGCGTGTGCGGCCGCTGCTGCTGCTGGGAAATGTAGGCCGTTCCCCTCACGGCGATGTTCCCTCAAAGAAACACGAAGAAAGACAGGTCCGCTGTTATCCCCACTGGGCCGTTCCCCTCACGGCTAGCGAAGGTTGTGGAAATTGTAGAAGCCAAGGCCTGTGCGTCCTGACAAGTAACATACCATAAGACAGACCGACAACAGGAAGACAGGCAGTGATCACAAAAGGATGCACCTTGAAAGAGCATAGGACAGACTGACAAGTAACATACCATAAGACAGACCGACAACAGGAAGACAGGCAGTGATCACAAAAGGATGCACCTTGAAAGAGCATAGGACAGACTGACAAATAACATACCATAAGATAGACCGACAACAGGAAGACAGGCAGTGATCACAAAACACGCCTCAAGAGAACACACGCCGTAGGACAGATCGACAACAGGAAGACATGCAGTGATCACAAAAGACGCCTCAAGAGAGAGCACGGCATAGGACAGACCGACAACAGGAAGACAGGCAGTGATCACAAAAGACGCCTCAAGAGAGCACACGCCATAGGACAGACCGACAACAGGAAGACAGGCAGTGATTGCAAATGATGCATCAAGAAATGGCACGCCATAGGACAGACCGACAACAGGAAGACAGGCAGTGATCACAAAAGACGCCTCAAGAGAGCACGCCACAGGATAGGCCCATAACAGGAAGACAGGCAGGGATTGCAAATGATGCATCAAGAAATGGCACGCCATAGGACAGACCGACAACGGGTAGACAGGCAGTGATTGCAAATGATGCATCAAGAAATGGCACGCCATAGGACAGACCGACAACGGTAGGTGCAAAGAGTCCATAGGGTACCATTTGTTCTAAAACAACCAGCCCTGGAAGACTCAAAGCCGCAAGCATTTTTGGTGACTTTGGAAACTTTTTGCTGGACAGTTAATCTTCGAGAAGGCTGGGCCTGAGGCTAAGCGGGCACACGGCGATGTTGCATTTTTTGTTAGACCGGACTTTTCCCATATAACGCTGTAAAGAAGGTGGCGTTTATGGCAACTAATTAAGCCATACCAAGATGAACGAGCGCAGGAATACCTTCTGAGCCCTGCAGACTGATGGTGATCTAGGGTAGCCAGACACGCTTTCTTCCTAGGAAATTAAAGCAAAGGAATTCTTAGCAGAGATAAGATAAACTATTGGGTTGTGAGTATACTGCGAGGCTAACCACTTTGGTTGAGCTCAGTAATGTGTTTCATTTTTGTTTCCGGGGTTAATTTTGGGCAATGGTGGAGTTGGAAATGGGACTAACAGTGTGCACCAACTATGGCTCAAATCAAATCAGGATGACCTGAAAGTGCTAGAAGATCTGAAGGTGGAATTAGCATCTTGGTCTGATTCATTAATAATCCAGGGGGATCTGAACATACACAGGTTTAAGTCGAGCAATTATTAGGGTAAAAAGCCACGAGTTAACAGGGCATTGACGTTGCTTCTGGGTACTCATGGTTTGGTAGATGTTCGGAATACTAAACATCCTTCCGACCCAGGCTATACTTATTCTTCTTGTCCTCATAGAAAGTATGTTTGGTTGGACTACTTTTTGGTTTCTGGTAGAACGCTGGAGAATGTAGGGATTGTCAAACTACCAAAACTTATGTCAGACCATAATCCCTTTGTCCTAGAAGTTATGGTCAAGGGATTTTTAAACTCCAGTATACGTTCACTTTCAATAGAAAGTTACTGGTAAATGTAGCATTTACAGTGTATATGAGAAGTTGGAATGTCAGGTGCCTGACGTGCTATAGTGTGGGATGCCTTTAAAGCGGGCTGAGGGGGAATTAATCAGCCTTGTGGCACATAGTCGGAAGCATCAAGAGGCTGAGAGCAGGAGCCTGTCAGAAAAACTATGTGTACTGGACAAAAAGCATGGGGCACGAATTAGTCAGGGATTAGACACAGCTCAAACCCAGATGGAAATTACAATCTTAAAAGCAGCGATATGCAGTTATTATACCCAGAGAATTGCAGAACCTTATCAGACAAACAGGAACGACAGGTACAAATATGGTGAATCGGTCGGTAATCCTAACATTAATTGATAGACAGAAAACTATTAAGAACAATATTGCGTCGATTAGGAGAAAGGGTGGGACAGAATTAGCGGAGTGTAACGTTGTAGAAAAGATTGTTTTTTAACTCTTTGTACCTATCCGAAATTGTTATTTGCACAGTTTCTATTGCTCAAATGAATTTTTAAAACTATTTGCACTTGCCTGAATTTGCTTGAACTGCATTTAAAAAAAAAAAAGAATATTGGCACTTACTTAAGTTTGTTATTTGCACAATATACAACCGAATTCTGATTGAATCTTTCTATACATTCGTCCCTTGCTCCTGGTCCACCGCGGGAGGTTCCATTTGCGTGGAGGAGCTATCGAGATTAATTTCCTTAACTTTGGCGGGAGCGCCATTTTAGGGGAAGAAGGTTGGCGCTCTAGTCGCTCGCCACTTCCTGGGGGGCAAAGCTTAAAAGCCAATGCAGGGCCAGACGCGCGCAGCGGGCGCACCTAAGGCAAGCCCGCCTGTGCCCGTCCGCACCCGAACGTGACCAGGGGCCAGAAATGCTGCTCAAATTTCATCCATCAGAAATAAACCCCTCTCTTACACACCGGAAGCACTCTTAGCTATAGGAGATACATTTAGTTCAGATAGGGTATGTATAAAAGCATCCCTCACCGAAATTGAAGGCCCATTTTCCTGCAAAAATTGTAAATGGGTTAGCTATGATATACAAGCCCGATACCCAGAGAAAACATCTAATCTTAATCTCAATATCCAGGATCTAAATTGTATTTATTTCAATTTCAGATCACTTCCTAAACACAGCATTGAGATCTGGGAGACATTGGATGATCTGAGCCCAGACTTGGCCTTTGTTACTGAAACCTGGCTTGACGATAAAATATTCCAGACATTGTCACTGCCTTACCCTTAGGATATAAAATACTACAACAAAATAGGAAAGGCGGTAAGAGAGGAGGAGGGATAGCAATTTTATATAAAGATCACCTCACCTGCATTCCCATTACGGTCACTGAAGCAGGCACACATGAGATTCTAGCGTTCTCAGTGTCTGTGGATGACTGTAAACTATTTGGAGGGGCGGTCATTTACAACCCGCAAGGCTACCAGCCCGGATTAAGTACTAGTCTATTAACACAACATCTCCCTTAAAAAAATCAGTTTCTAGTTAT
Organism: Triturus cristatus; assembly: GCF_964204655.1. Lineage (NCBI taxonomy): Eukaryota > Metazoa > Chordata > Amphibia > Caudata > Salamandridae > Triturus > Triturus cristatus. Next base: position 25,862,657 of record NC_140594.1, on the reverse strand, counting down.
AGGAGATTTTAATCTTCACTATGAAAAGCCTACAAACCCAGGAGTTAAACACCTCGATGATGACATGGCTATAATGCAGCTACTCCAAAGGATTACTAAACCAACTCATGTGGCTGGTCACATCCTTGATTTATTGCTCTCTAACATAGAATCCATATACATTCATGAAATTAAACCTTTATTCTGGACGCATCACTTCCTAATTTCCTTTTCTTTTAGCCTACCCAACAATACACCAAAGACTGAGATAATGTATCAGTCAAAGACTAGGGCCTGGAATCAAATCACGGAGGAATCATTCAGTGTCGTCTTCCCCGGTGTTTCTAAGCCTTTGTATCAAAACCCTATAAACACACTAACTACACAGCTACAACAAGTTATTGAAACTACACTCGATCAGTGTGCCCCTAAACTTACTCGGAAATTAGCCACTAAAACTCAATCAGAAAAGTGGTATACACCGAAATTAAGACATATGAAAAGAGAGTGTAGAATCAAGGAACACAAATGGAGACTTTCAAAGACTCGTGCAGATAGATGTATTTATCTAGCCAAACAAAAAACTAACCATGGGGCTCTCAAAGAGGCTAAAATTAAGTACTACACAGAAAGGATTGAAGAAACGGGAAGTTCATCTAAAGAACTTTACAAAGTAATTCGGGAACTTTGTAAGCCCACCTTGTTGTCACAATCTATGGCACCCTTGTTTGAGAACTGTCAGTTACTCAACAATTGTTTTGTGGATAAAATGACAAAAATCTATGCAACTTTTATTCCCTCAAACAATGAAGACAATACTGTTTGGGAAAAATTAGCCCCTCACCCTGCGGTTCACACCGGCTTAGATAGTCTGTCACCATTCTCAGAAGAACAAGTGGCTAAAGCCATGATAGAAGTTAAGGCAGGATCCCCATTAGACCCATGTCCACACTTTATTTTCTCTCGTTTAGTGTCAGTTCTATGTCCCCAGGTCACCAAAGCCCTTAACCAATCGTTAAAGCTTGATTCCTTCCCAGATATCTGGAAAAAACAGTTGTTTTCCCCCTCTTAAAGAAGCCAGGTCTCGAAATTTACTATCCAGCCAACTATAGACCAATCTCCCAACTACCATACCGGTCTAAAGTTTTAGAGAAATTGGTTAATAAACAATTTACGACCTTTATTGGATCCAATAATCTACTGGATCCTTCACAAACTGGATTTAGGGCTAACAACAGCGCTGAGGCTACCCTGCTAGCCGTGTCCGATAATATTAGGTCTTCGGTTGACCAGGGCAAAGCTGTAGCACTGATCCTTTTGGACCTCACTGCGGCTTTCGACACTGTATCCCACAGCAAACTACTACAAATTATGCACGAAAAAGGACTTTCTTCAAAATCCCTAGCATGGTTTGCGTCTTTCCTCAAAAACCGAACCCAGATAATTCAA